>NC_133324.1:2928815-3528815 GCF_042186555.1 Aquarana catesbeiana | reverse complement strand
TATCTCTAAAATGAATTGATAGATAATGTTTGTCAAACCCATTTCTAATGTTTCTCACAAGTTCCTCCTTCCTAACTTTGAGGGCCCTTTTTTCTTCTACCTATATAAATGAAATCATACGGACATTTGATTGCATATACTACCCCTATAGTATCGCAGGATATAAAAATCTCTATTAGTATAAATGTGATTTGTATTGGGGTTGGTAAAAGTTTACTTTTTTCCTTTTTTTTGGATCTCTCGCACAGCTGTGGAAGCCCTTAATGTCCCAAAACCTCAATGATTTAGGGTTTTGGTGGCTCTATTACATTATGAACTAATTTATCCCTCAAATTTGGGGCTCTTGCGGGGCACATTGATTGGAATTATATTATTTAGCACAAACATACGGGAGTGTGATTAACGCCAGCGGCTGAATATACTGCACAGATCTAGATTAAGGTTATTTCAAGTCAATATCTCTGGTAGCTCGCAAGACCTTTTTCCTAGTTTAGAAGTATCAAGCTTCTATTTGTATATCTGATTGCGGCCCCACATTGTATTCTTTAAAAGTTTTCAATAAAAATGTAATGAAAGACAAAAATAAACTTTCTTATCATGTCGGAGTTATTTCTGGATTTTTATATATCTAAAATTGCACAGGTCAACATCCCGTGCAATTTACTACAGAGAGTTGATGTCAGTAGTATATATACACTGTCTATATGGACAAAGGTCATTTTGTATGAGATCTTAAAAAAATAAATACTGGTAAAGGCAAACACATTCACCACCGCGCAGCACTGAGGACACCTGCAGATTCCAGAGAGAGAACCCCCTGGGGTCCAACCACAGCCCACCGCCCCACCAGGAACGCAGACAGGTCAGTGCTTGTTCATCTATATGGAATCACAGAATACGTTTTATGTAGGAGACATCAAGGAGGGTGGACAATAGAAGAGAAAGCCTGCAAGCTAAGCTATTCTGAAGTTATTGAATGATGTTTATGAAATCATCCACAAAGGTGGGTCAATTTAGGTCCACTAGAAGTATGTATCATCTGTATGACCAATGTTGCAATCAACCTATTTTTTTGTATAAGAAGTTTCAAGACAACACGAGGCAACTAAGAGACAGGAAGAGTCCACATGCTGTGTGGATTGTGCCATTTGAGGTGTGAGTCTATTGTAGGGGTCTCTAAACTTTCCAAATAAAGGGCCAATTTGCTGTCCTTCAGACATAAGGGAGGGCTGGACTAGGGCCACTGAGAGTAGAAAATGTCCTGGTGTCCAGTGGGAGTAAACAATTTTTGGTGTCAGTGGGAAGACTAGTTCCCTATTGTTGGTGTCAATGGAAAGAATTGTGCCCCATCGTTGGTGTCAATGGAAGGAATTGTGCCCCTTTGTTGGTGTCAATGGAAGGAATTGTGCCCCATTGTTGACGTCAATGGAAGGAATTGTGCCCCATTGTTGGTGTCAATGGAAGGAATTGTGCCCCATTGTTGGTGTCAGTGGGAGGACTAGTTCCCCATTGTTGGTGTCAAAGGAAGGAATTGTGCCCCATTGTTGGCATCAATGGAAGGAATCGTGCCCCATCGTTGGTGTCAATGGAAGGAGTTGTGACCAATTGTTGGTGTCAATGGAAGGAATTGTGCCCCATTGTTGATGTCAATGGAAGGAGTTGTGACCCATTGTTGGTGCCAATTGAAGGAAATGTCCCCCATCCTTGGTGTCAATGGAAAGAATTTTGCCCCATCATTGGTGTCAATGGAAGGAATTTTGCCCCACCATTGGTGGTAATGAAAGGAATTGTAACTTCTTCAGTAGTAGCCAGTTCAAAAGAGGAGAGTGTTGACTGTGCTGATAGGCAAGGTATGTTGGGTGGGAAGATGTACGCACAGTGGAGGTGTCCTCACATTCTGCATCAATCTTGTCTTTGAAGTGATTGGCAATCTCTTGGGCAGAGAGTAAGTGGGTAGAGGGGGGTGGGGGACGAAGCAGAGAGTTAAAGGTAGAGAAGAGCCGATGGGGACTGGATGACAAACTATTAATAAGAGACAAAGTAGGCTTGTTTGGCAGCATGGAGGCAGGAATTGTATTTTAGGAGGGCAGATTTATATGGGGTGAAGTCCTGCAGGCATTTGGTTTTACTCCACAGTCACTTGTAACGGTCGGGATCTGATTCTGCGTGTGGTTAGAGGGAAAGTGCATTTTGGTGGCCAGGTCAGGACAGGACAGGGGAGAGATTATATCATATAGGTGGTCAGTAGTAGAATAGAGAAGAGAAGGGTTAAAGTGGTGAAGGTTCCTACAAGTAATCGTTTGCTGCTTGGAGGGATGGGTGGTTGGTGGGAAGGATACTGTGAAACAGTAAATAATTCCTTATTATTCCTTACTCAGGGGGTTATGACAAAAAGACAGGAAGTCCTCTCCTATATAACCCTCCCAGATACAGGAAGTACCCAAGATTTCTCATTAGAGAGATTTCACCGGTGTCTGGAGGTGGTGGCACAATATTACCAGATTCTCAACGGTTCCAGCAGGGATCAGGAGACTGGTGCTATCCAGGTCTATTCCTACAGCTGTAAGTGCTGAGAAGAATGGTATCCGGACCCCACATCAATGGGGGAGGACGAGACGCAAGGACTGCCTGTAATGTGATTGGTTGGTGTTGGACCCTGCATATATGGATCTCTGCACAGTACAGGTTCTTCTTGTTTTGTGAAGTTAATTTATGGTATTGGTCGGCTCATTTACCATTTTATCTTCACAGTGTAATTATACATGATCCATGCATTTAGGAGAGCAATGCACACTAAAGAATTTGGAGAACAATAACCCCCAAGATTGGTGTCCACGGATGCAATAATAACCCCCAGCATTGATGTCAGTGGATGCAATAATAACCCCCAGCATTAGTCTCAGTGAGTGTAGTAATAATGGCATAAAACATGGCTGACATCCGTACGCTGATTGCTGCAGCCATTTGTTCCTATCATTGATGCATGCTGTTTTAAGCTTCAACTGTAAGTTGCTACAATAAAAGTTTTTTTATCTATCATTACGGGCTTCACTATGGGTCCTTCATTTTCTTTTCTTGGATATATGATGACTACATACCTGAATGCCTAATTCTGAAGTGACCATTGGGAGATGTTTATATGTGAAGGAAATCCCACGGATGTTGTGGTCTGATGAGGGGCTCCGGTGGGCTGGATTTGCTGGATGCTATTGAGAATTTATCATCTATGCCTAATCCTTAACACCTTCTGGTAAGCAGACTACATTACCACGTGGTGACGAGTGACTCTTTCTACATCTGCACAATATATTTGGTGATTGGATTCCTCCCACTCTTCAATTTCATTTTTGAACTTCTCAGCGCCGCAATAATTTTCATGAGTGTAGTAATAACCCCCAGCATTGATGGGAAATGGATGGGAAATGTATGGGAAATGGATAGGAAATGTATGGGAAATGGGTAGGAAATGGATGGGAAATGGATAGGAAATGGATGGGAAATGTATGGGAAATGGATAGGAGATGTATGGGAAATGTATGGGAAATGGATAGGAAATGGATGGGAAATGGATAGGAAATGTATGGCAAATGCATGGGAAATGGATAGGAAACGGATGGGAAATGCATGGGAAATGGATAGGAAATGGATGGGAAAAGGATAGAAAATGGATGGGAAATGGATGGGAAATGGACAGGAAATGTATGGGAAATGTGCGGGTAATATATGGGAAATGTATAGGAAATGTATGGTAAAAGGATAGGAAATGTATGGGAAATGTATGGGAAATGGATAGGAAATGGATAGGAAATGGATGGGAAATGGATAGGAAATGGACAGGAAATAAATGGAAAATGTATGGGAAATGTATGGGAAATGGATAGGAAATGTATGGGAAATGGATGGCAAATGGATAGGAAATGTATGGGAGATGGATGGGAAATGCATGGGAAATGGATAGGAAATGTATGGGAAATGGATAGGAAATGTATGGGAAATGGATGGGAAATGGATAGGAAAATGGATGGAAAATGGATGGAAAATGGATGGGAAATGCATAGGAAATGGATAAGAAATATATGGGAAATGTATGGGAAATGGATAGGAAATGTATGGGAAATGGAAAGGAAATGGATGGGGAATGGATAGGAAATGTATGGGAAGTGTATGGGAAATTATTATTATTATTATACAGGATTTATATAGCGCCAACAGTTTACGCAGCGCTTTACAATATAAAAGGGAGACAATACAGTTATAATACAATAAAATACAAGAGGATTAAGAAGGCCCTGCTCAGAAGTGCTTGCAATCTAATAATGTATGGGAAGTGTATGGGAAATGGATAGGAAATGTATGGGAAATTATAGGAAATGTATGGTAAATGTATGGTAAAAGGATAGGAAATGGATGGCAAATGGATGACAAATGGATAGGAAATGTATGATAAATGGATAGGAAATGTAAGGGAAATGGATAGGAAATGTATGGAAAATTGATAGGAAATGTATGGGAAGAGTATGGGAAATGGATAGGAAATATATGGGAAATGGATGGGAAATGGATGGGAAATGGATGGGTCATATATAGGAAATGGATAGGAAATGTATGGGAAGTGGATAGGAAATGTGTGGAAAATGGATAGGAAATGAATGGGAAGTGTATGGGAAATGGATAGGAAATGTATGGGAAATGGATAGGAAATGGATGGGAAAAGGATAGGAAATGAATGGGAAATGTATGATAAATTATTATTATTATACAGGATTTATATAGTGCCAACAGTTTATGTAGCGCTTTACAACTTGAGGGTAGACAGTACAAATACAATACACTTTAATACAGTAGGAATCAGAGGGCCCTGCTCCTTAGAGCTTACAATCTAAGAGGGAAGGTCAAGAGATACAAGAGGTAATAACTGTGGGTAATGTGCTGATTGAGAAGATAAATGTACAGTTGTTAGGTGGGGAAAAATGGATAGGAAATGTATGGAAAATGGATAGGAAATGTATGGGAAGTGGATAGGAAATGTATGGAAAATGGATAGGAAATGTATAGGAAGTGTATGGGAAATGGATAAGAAATGTATGGGAAATGTATGGGAAATAGATAGGGAATGGATGGGAAATGGATAGGAAATGGATTGATGAATGTATGGGAAATGTATGGGTAATATATGGAAAATGGATAGGAAATGTATGGAAAATGGATAGGAAATGTATGGGAAGTGTATAGGAAATTATTATTATTATTATACAGGATTTATATCGCACTAACTGGTTGGTGCTGGACCCTGCATATATGGATCTCTGCACAGTACAGGTTCTTCTTGTTTTGTGAAGTCAATTTATGGTATTGGTCGGCTCATTTACCATTTTATCTCCACAGTGTAATTATACATGATCCATGCATTTAGGAGAGCAATGCACACTAAAGAAGTTGGAGTACAATAACCCCCAACATTGGTGTCTATGGATGGATTAATAACCACCAACATTGGTGTCAGTGGATGCAATAACAACCCCCAGCAATAATTTCAGTGAGTGTAGTACTAACCCCCAGCATTAGTGTCAGTGAATGCAATCATAACCCCCAGCATTGATGTCAGTGGATGCAATAATAACCCCCAGCATTAGTCTCAGTGAGTGTAGTAATAGTTTCCAGCATTGGTATGAGTGGATGCACTAATAACCCCCAGCATTGGTGTCAGTGGATGCAATAATAACCCCCAACATTTATGTCAGTGGATGCAATAATAACCCCCAACATTGGTGTCATATGGGAAATGGATGGGAAATGTATGGGAAAAGTATGGGTAATATATAGGAAATGGATAGGAAATGTATGGGAAGTGAATAGGAAATGTATGGAAAATGGATAGGAAATCAATGCGAAGTGTATGGGAAATGGATAGGAAATGTATGGGAAATGGATGGGAAATGGATAGGAAATGGATGGGAAAAGGATAGGAAATGGATGGGAAATGCATGGGAAATGGATAGGAAATGTATGGGAAATGTATGGGAAATGGATAGGAAATGGATGGGAAATGGATAGGAAATGTATGGAAAATGGATAGGAAATGTATGGGAAGTGTATGGGAAATGGACTGGAAATGGATAGGAAATGTATGGAAAATGGATAGGAAATGTATGGGAAGTGTATGGGAAATGGACTGGAAATGTATGGAAAATGGATAGGAAATGTATGGGAAGTGTATAGGAAATTATTATTATTATTATACAGGATTTATATCGCGCCAACAGTTTACGCAGCGCTTTACAATATAAATGGGAGACAATACAGTTATAATACAAAAAAATACATGAGAATTAAGAGGGCCCTGCTCAGAAAAGCTTACAATCTAATAATGTATGGGAAGTGTATGGGAAATGGAAAGTAAATGTATGGGAAATGATTGGAAATGTTTGGGAAATGGATAGGAAATGGATGGGAAATGGATGGGAAATGGATGGGAAATGTATGGAAAATGGATAGGAAATGTATGGGAAGTGTATGGGAAATGGATAGGAAATGTATGGGAAATGTATGGGAAATAGATGGGAAATGTATGGGTAATATATGGAAAATGGATAGGAAATGTATGGAAAATGGATAGGAAATGTATGGGAAGTGCATGGGAAATGGATAGGAAATGTATGGAAAATGGATAGGAAATGTATAGGAAGTGTATGGGCAATTATTATTATTATTATTATTATTATTATTATTATACAGGATTGATATAGCGCCAACAGTTTACGCAGCGTTTTACAATATAAAAGGGAGACAATACAGTTATAAGAAAATAAAATACAAGAGGATTAAGAGGGCCCAGCTCAGAAGAGCTTACGATCTAATAATGTATGGGAAGTGTATGGGAAATGGATAGGAAATGTATGGGAAATGATAGGAAATGTATGGGAAATGGATAGGAAATGGATGGAAAATGTATGGGTAATATATGGGAAATGGATAGGAAATGTATGGGAAGTGGATAGAAAATGAATGGAAAATGGATAGGAAATGTATGGGGAGTGTATGGGAAATGGATAGGAAATGTATGGGAAATGGATGGGAAATAGGAAATGGATGGGAAATGGATAGGACATGGATGGGAAAAGGACAGGAAATGTATGGGAAATGCATGGGAGATGGATAGGAAATGTGTGGGAAATGTATGGGAAATGGATAGGAAATGTATGGGAAATGGATGGGAAATGGAAAGTAAATGTATGGGAAATGGATGGGAAATGGATAGGAAATAGATGGAATATGGATGGGGAAATGGATGGGAAATGGAAGGGAAATGGAAAGTATTGCTCGGCTCGGTTACTATTCCATCGCCGTTGTATAATTATACGAGATGCATTCAGGAGACCAATTATTTTGTTACATAGTTACATAGTAGATGAGGTTGAAAAAAGACACAAGTCCATCCAGTCCAACCTATGTATGTCATTATGTGTCAGTATTACATTATATATCCCTGTATGTTGCGGTCGTTCAGGTGATTATGTAATACCGCGTACACACAATCAGAAATTCGGCCAGCAAAAGACCGATGAGAGCTTTTGGTCGGAAAACGCGACCGCGTGTATGCTCCATCGGACTTTTGCTGGCCGAATTCCAGCCAGCAAAAGATTGAGAGCATGTTCTCAATTTTTCGGTCGCCCAAAATTCCTACGCATGCTTGGAAACAATTCGACGCATGCTCGGAAGCATTGAACTTCATTTTCTTGTCGTAGTGTTGTACATCACCGCGTTCTTGACGGTTGAAAGTTCAGCAAACTTTTGTGTGACCGTGTGTATGCAAACCAAGCTTGAGCAGAATTCCGTCGGAAAAACTATCCAAGATTTTTCTGACTGAAAATCCGCTCGTGTGTGCGCGGCATAATAGTTTTTTGAAACGATCGATGCCCCCCGCTGAGACCACCGCCTGTGGAAGGATATTCCACATCCTTACCGCTCTTACAGTAACGAACCCTCTACGTAGTTTAAGGTTAAATCTCTTTTCTTGTAATTTTAATGAGTGGCCACGAGTCTTGTTAAACTCCCTTCCACAAAAAAGTTTTCTCCCTATTGTGGGGTCACCAGTCCGGTATTTGTATATTGTGGGGTCACCAGTCCGGTATTTATATATTGTGGGGTCACCAGTCCGGTATTTATATATTGTGGGGTCACCAGTCCGGTATTTATATATTGTGGGGTCACCAGTCCGGTATTTATATATTGTGGGGTCACCAGTCCGGTATTTATATATTGTGGGGTTACCAGTCCGGTATTTATATATTGTGGGGTCACCAGTCCGGTATTTGTATATTGTGGGGTCACCAGTCCGGTATTTGTATATTGTGGGGTCACCAGTCCGGTATTTATATATTGTGGGATCACCAGTCCGGTATTTGTATATTGTGGGGTCACCAGTCCGGTATTTATATATTGTGGGATCACCAGTCCGGTATTTGTATATTGTGGGGTCACCAGTCCGGTATTTATATATTGTGGGGTCACCAGTCTGGTATTTGTATATTGTGGGGTCACCAGTCCGGTATTTATATATTGTGGGATCACCAGTCCGGTATTTGTATATTGTGGGGTCACCAGTCCGGTATTTATATATTGTGGGGTCACCAGTCCGGTATTTGTATATTGTGGGGTCACCAGTCCGGTATTTCTCTATTGTGGGGTCACCAGTCCGGTATTTATATATTGTGGGATCACCAGTCCGGTATTTATATATTGTGGGGTCACCAGTCCGGTATTTGTATATTGTGGGGTCACCAGTACAGTATTTGTAAATTGAAATCATATCCCCTCTCAAGCGTCTCTTCTCCAGAGAGAATAAGTTCAGAGCTCACAACCTTTCCTCATAACTAAGATCCTCCAGACCCTTTATTAGCTTTGTTGCCCTTCTTTTTTTTTTTTTTTTTTTCAAAAAGTTTTTATTTGAATTTTCAGAGAATACAAAAAAAATATACAGTATAGTGTACAGTATGTAATTGTGACATATACGGAAGTAACAAAATAAAAGGGTTACTTAATTGTAAATTAAATTTTTAAGACGTGGGAGGGTTTCCGGTATATATACCCATGTAGGGTGGCTGCTTGGAGCGTGTGTACCTGTACATAGCATTTCAATAAATGATAACAGTTAGTGGGTACCTGGATACCTGGATGGATCTGTTTGAAAACCCTGAGTACATATTATAATTGAACTTGGAAAATAATAAAGAAAATACGAAAACTGGGGGGGGGGGGGGGGGGAGGGGGGGTGGGTTGGTTGGTTAAGTGTGGGGGGGGGGGAGCCCTGGAAAGAGTAAGAGAGTTGTTATGGTAAGTTGTAAAGCCATGCAGAATTATCCAGTAATCCCATTTACATTTGCATTGGCAAAGGGTCGGTTGGTGCCAGGGATAGGAGTGTGGCATCGGTTGTGGTCTTGAGATGGCAGCGGATGGGAGGGATCGTAGTAGGAAAAGGAGGACGAGGAGATGTTTGCTATTTCCGCTTGTGAGAGAGATGATCGCATGAAGGCGAGCCATTTGAAGTAGAAATGTTCTGTAGATTTTTTGTGCTTGAAGTCCGTGTTTAGGCGGTCCTTGTATAGAAGATGCATGAGGTCCCGTTTGACTTGAGAGATATTGGGGCTTATTGGTGTAATCCAGTTTTTCAAAATGGTTCTCCTTGCGATTAATAGGCAAGTCAAGGACCACCCTTTATGTGATGTGATTTCTTTCGGGTTTTTTGGGGAGCCGTCCCTGGTGGTGTCGGTTTTGGACCAGGGTAGTAGAATTGGGTCCCAGTGGCCGAAGATAAGAAGCAAAGGATCCTTGGGTAGTTTGATTAGGGTCACTTCAAATATGTAGGCAAGAACTTGGTCCCAGAAGGCGGAAATGTAGGAGCAGTGCCAGAAACGATGAGCTAGGGATGGTTTCTGATGGTTGCAATGTGGGCAAAGAGCTTTGTTTTTGTCAGTTTTCGAGGTTGAAAAAGGCATGTATGCTCTGTGGGCTATTTTCAGTTGTGTTTCTCTCCATATTTCATTGGGTGTTAGCTTTTGTACAGCGTTGAGCCCTTGGATGATTTTTTCTACTAGGTTTGGATCGGGGAAGTCTTTGTTCCAGTTTTTGATTGAGGATGAAGAGAGAGGTGGAGAGGACTTGTTGAGGAGTGGTTTGTATATGTCTGAGATTTTGTAAGCATTGCTCATTATCATTGGATCCGTGACGTTTGGTTGGAACCTTTTTTCGTTGTGATTGCACGCCTCCTTTAGGAAGCTGATACATTGCCCATAGTGGAAGATATGTGTGGAGGGTAGAGTGAAGGATTCAGCGATATCAGCAAAGGGTAATGGTTGACCCGTCTGGGTGTTGCAGAGGAGGGAGAATTTCGTTAAACCTTTTTGTTCCCATGTTTTGAAAGATTTATGTTCTAAACTCGGCGGGAATGCTGGATTTCCTTGGATCGGGAGGTGTATTGACACAAAAGGGGATAGCTTGAGGATCTTTCGTGTTTCTCTCCAGGCTATTGCTGTATCTCTTAATAGGAGATTATGTTGGTGGGGATGGGGGACCGACTTCCATCTGCAGTGTAGGAGGGCTACTAGTGAGTAGGGATGGGCCATGGCAGATTCCAGAGAGAAGTTTGAGTAACGAGAGGACTGGGTTATCCAGTCTAGACTTGTTCTTAGCAAACATGCAAGGTTATACATTCTAACATGAGGGAGACTAATGCCCCCTTCGCGTCTGGGAAGATAAAATTTTTTAAGAGCAATGCGTGGTCTTTTGTTCTGCCATAGAAATTTAGATATAGCGTTGTTAAGGGAGGTCACATCTTTATGGTGGAGGAGTAATGGGATGGTTTGCATTGGGTAGAGTAATCTTGCAAAACTGACCATTTTCACTAAATGACATCTTCCCAAAAGCGAAAGGGGCAGATCCATCCAGGTATTTAGTTCCTGAGTTATTTTTGACAATAAAGGAGGGTAATTGAGGTGGTATAGTGAAGAAGGGAGTTTTCCTATTTTTATTCCTAAGTAGGTGATGTGAGATATAGCAACAGGAAAGATTGATTGCTGGGTCCATTTTGGTGTGGAGTGAGTGCCGATGGGAAGAATTTCGCTTTTGCTGTAATTGATACGGAGGCCCGAGCATAAGCGAAATTCATCGAATACGTTTTTTATGGTTAGCATATCTGATGTAGGGTTGGCTGAAAATATAAGGACGTCATCTGCAAAAAGTGAGGTGTGTAGGTTATGTGGGCCTATCTTTAAGCCATGTAGTGGGGCTTCTGTCGTTAGATATCTGGAGAGTGGTTCTAGTGCTATATTGAAGAGGAGTGGCGATAGGGGGCAGCCCTGGCGAGTGCCCTTATGGAGGTGAATTTCTTCTGATAGCAGGCCTGCTGCCACTAACCTTGCTGTCGGAGCTGTGTACATGGCAGTAATTAGATGTTTGAAGGGGCCAGTGAATCCTATTGCCGTCATTGTCATGGATAACCAATCGAAACTGACGTTATCGAAAGCTTTTTCCGCGTCTAGCGTGATAATGGCATGATCGGTGTTCGGGTAATGCATTGCATGTTCTAGGGCCAGCATGACTTTGCGGATGTTAAGGGTGGCCGTACGTCCTTTAATAAAACCTGACTGGGCGGGGTGGATAAGGGAGGGCATAATATCTGCTAGTCTAGTGGCAACGATTTTTGAGAGGATTTTCACATCTAGGTTAAGAAGTGATATGGGTCTGTATGAACCCGGTTCTAGGGGGTCTTTACCCTTTTTTGCCAGTAGTTTTATGATGGCTTGGTTTCCCGAATGTAGGTATGCACCCCCTGCCCATATATGTTGATATACTTGGAGGAGAGTAGGTTCTAGTAGGGGTTGTAGGGTTTTGAAGAATTCGCTGGTGAATCCATCTGGGCCTGGGGCTTTGGACAGGGTTAAGTTGCGAATGGTTGTCGATATTTCAGGGATGGTGATAGGTGCGTTTAAGGTTTCTAATTGTGTTGGGGATAGTTTGGGTAAGGTTATTTTATCTAGAAAAGCGTGCGCAGTAGGTTTGTCTATGGGGTCTGGGGCATAAAGAGTGGAGTAGAATTTTTGCATGACTTTGTTAATCGAAAGTGGAGTGGCGTGTAGGGCGCCTGATTTGTCACGTAGGGACGTGATGTGAGTGGGGCGATATGGACCTTTGCATAATCTAGATAGGAGTTTTCCTGCTTTGTTTCCAAATTTATGGAATGTGGCATCTAAATGGGCCTTCTTGGTGTTTTCTAAGGTGTTTACCCAAGTGTCAAATTCCCTCTTCGCTGTCTGCCATTCAGAGCGTGTTGTTGGGGAGTCATTAATGTACATTTCTCGTTGTGCTTGGTGTAAGCGTGAGCTGGCCTCTTTGTATTTAGTTAGGGTGTTACGTTTAAAAGAGGTTGCATACGATATGATACGGCCCCTTAAGAAAGCTTTACCAGCGTCCCAGAATAGGTTGGGGTTGTGTATGTGTGGGGCGTTATTGGAGGAATATTCAGCCCATGCGTCAGAGATGTAGTTTTGGAAGTCAGTGTTGTTGTGTAGATAAGATGGGAACCGCCATAAGTTGGGGTGTGGGGGTAGGTCTAGATTGTCCAGTGTCACCTCAATAGGGGCATGGTCTGAGATAGTTATGTCGTGGATGGTGGAGTTCTGGAGGTAGGGGAGAATGTTATCAGAGCCAAAGAGGTAGTCTATCCTGGTGAATGTTTTGTGAGGGTTGGAGTAGAAAGTGAACTCCCTGTCTGTTGGGTGGGAAAGGCGCCAAAGATCTTGGAAATGTGTGGATTCCATGGTGCTGGCCAGGAGGGAAGGGGGTGGTGGGTTAGTGCCCTGTTTTGGACGTTTTTGTGAAGATCTGTCGTCTATCTGATGGATGATGTCATTGAAGTCTCCTCCGATTAGATGAGGGAGATGTGGGTTATTTAGTATCCAACTGGATAATTCAGTGTAAAATTGTCTGCCTGGGTTATTGGGTGCATATACATTAGTTATGAGTAGTTCTTTGGAGCCTATTTTGATGTGGACCGTGATCAGACGCCCCTGAGCGTCGTTTTTCACAGACAGGACTGTGCACGGGAGGTTCTTGTGTATGAGCAGGAGAACGCCAGCTTTGCGTCCTGCTGCCTCTGAGCCTAGCACAGTGCCTACCCATAGTTTCTGCATGCGATGAAAATCTGAAGCTGGTAGGTGGGATTCTTGTATTAGTGCTATATCAGTTTTGAGACGTTTGAGATGCCTTAGGATTTTCATTCTCTTTTGGGGGGATCTTAGACCCTTTACATTCCATGAAGTTATTTTCATATCAGGGGGGTCGAGAGGGGGTATGTGCTGTTAAGTATGGTTTACTATTGTGAGGTAGGTATGATAGAGTGCCAGTTGTGTCCAGGGGCTTGATGTTGTTGTATGGGAGGGATAGAAAAAAGGGGGTGGATTTGAGTTGGCTAGGGCCGTGTGGGAGAGAGGGGAGATGGGGAGAGGGGTTAATCTGTAGGAGAGTCAACATAGGGGAGAGTATCACCAATAAAACAAATGAACATGGAAACTTCGCTTTTTTCCGCATGGAGTCACTGTGAGGGTCAACTCCCATTTCGGGACGGTAATGATAAAGCCCCAGAGAGCCCTTGGCCGTGAGACAGATGTTTATGTGGACACCAAGGGGTCGCATACATGGGGGAGGGGGAGAGGGGAGTGGTTGTCCGCACACAGTGAAGCCAGGAGGATGTAGAGAAAAACACTTAAAAATTGTAACTTGCTAGGATGAATCCTAGAAGGAGAAAAACATTTAAAATGGAAGAACAAACATATGTATAAGAGACATTATACATTACGTGTTGGTGAGGAACAGAGGATATGTGGAACCTGTGGGGGGACAGAAAATTTACTGTCCAAAAAAGAAGATGGTGGAAACCAGGTGAAGGTAGGTTTCTGGTTTCTGTTCAGCGGTGGGTGTAGCGATGCTGGTCCGGAACCGAGGGTCTGAATCGCTTGGGGGAGTCTTTGCGCGGGCTGCGTTGATCCAGGGAGCGGTTGATTGAAGTGCCTTTCGACGGGGTGTGTTGTTGGGCGTTGGGGAGCAAAGACCGCATGTAGGCTTCTGCTTCTGAGGGTTCCTGGAAAGATAGCTGGTCCCCGTTGGGTGTCTTGAGGCGTAGGATAGCCGGGAATGCCAGAGTAAATTTGATCTGTTGTTTAAAGAGTTCAGAGCATATCTGTTGGAAGGCCTTGCGCTTTTTTGAGACTTCGATGGAGTAGTCAGCAAAAATCAGGACCCTCACCCCGTCGATTTGAAGCGAGCGGGATTGTCGGAATTTTTGAAGAATTAGAGCCTTGTCAGAGTAGTTCAGATATTTGGCTATGATGGGCCGGGGGTTCTTGCGTTCTTCACTATATGACCCCATCCTGTGAGCGCGTTCCACCGTGCAAGGGCCTGTTAGGCCTAGCGCCTCAGGTATGCGTTGGGAGCAAAAGTCCATTAGGGCAGATGCTTGGAGAGATTCGGGAATCCCCACGAATCGCAGGTTGCTCCTTCTGGACCTATTCTCCAAATCGTCGAGTTTTTGGATAATGTATTGGTTGGTTTTGTCTTGTGCTTGTTCCGTGGCTTGAGCTTGATACAACTCTTCCTCTATGCTTGATTGGCGATGTTCTAGCTCGTTTAGCCTAGTGTTGTGTTCTCCTAGCTGGGCCTTTATCTGTTTCATCCCCGCATTAACAGCCTTTTCTACCGAGGCAGATATCATGGGGGACAGAAGTGCTGCCACTGCCTGTGCAATGCGTTCAGTTTTGTGGTCCCCGGCGAGCTGTGGGGATGTAGCTGGCATGGAGAAGGCTTGTGGAGAGGGTACTTGAGGAGAGGAGGCCTGAGAATGTGGCTGGGCAGGGGATGCCTGTAGGGATGTGTGTGGAGCTGTGCTTCCACTTACTTCCATCTCCGCCGTGTGCTGATGCTGCTGCTGCGCGCCTGTGTAGACTTCCGTGCAGGCCGAAGCCGGGGCCTCGATTTGCGGCAGGGCCGGCGGCGCCGTCAGGGCCGTGTTGGAGCGGGAGCCGCGGACCTCCACGAATCGGTCCATAGAGCGGGTACAGGTGCCCGAGGTGGTTGAGGGGGGTTTCTGGCTTCTGGGCCGGTTTTGTAGGCTGGTTTGGGCGTCCTCAGAGCGGGAGCTGATAAAGGGTGCAGCTACTCCATGCGGCGCCGGAACCGGAAGTTGTTGCCCTTCTTTGTAGTCGCTCCATTTCCAGTACATCCTTCCTGAGGACTGGTGCCCAGAACTGGACAGCATACTCCAGATGCGGGCGGACCAGAGTCTTGTAGAGCGGGAGAATTATCGTTTTATCTCTGGAGTTGATCCCCCTTTTAATGCCAATATTCTGTTTGCTTTATTAGCAGCAGCTTGGCATTGCATGTCATTGCTGAGCCTATCATCTACTAGGACCCCCAGGTCCTTTTCCATCCTAGATTCCCCCAGAGGTTCTCCCCCCAGTCTATAGATTGCATTCAGATTTTTGCTACCCAAATGCATTATTTTTTATTTTTCTACATTGAACCTCATTTGCCATGTAGTTGCCCACCCCATTCATTTGTTCAGATCTGTTTGCAAGATTATGATTTTGATAACTTAATAAATAAGTATTTAAATAAAAATAAATTATGATTTTATTTGGTATTGTTTAATCCCGGGCTCTCCTCCTCTTCATGTGCCCTTATAGCAAACCGTTTCTCATAGGGGCACACATGCGGTCTCGATCCCGAGTTGTACTGTGTGCATCTATTGGCACACACAGCGTGGCTCGCCCTGCCCCTGCACCCTCCTTACACTCTTTGACTGATAGCAGCAGGAGCCAATAGCAGCCAAACACAGTGCTGGATCAATGTAGGACTCAGGTCAGTGTTAGGGAGGGGGAGGAGGCACAGCAAGTGGCAAACCATCTTTTACCTTAGTGCAGGGAATGTATTAAGGAAAAAATATTTGAGCTTTATAGATAAAACTGTTCCCTCCCCCAAATTCTCCAAACTACCTACAGAACATTCCGGGTTTAGGTCAGAGGCATAACTAGAACCTTCAGGGCCCCAGTACAAGAAACCATAAAGGGCCCCCCCGCGACACCCAGCTGGGGCCCTTTCATGCAAGCAAGGTGGCGGAACACCAGGGCCTGGACACAAATGAGACCTTTATGGGCTCTGGTAGTTCCACCACTGATATCAGTAGTTTTTTATTTTTCTTAATTTTTTATTATTCTTTACTATTTTATTTTATTATTTTTTTTTACAATTTAATTTTTTATTTTATTTTTTTACTTTTTTTAGGAGCCCTGTTGGGGGACTTTTTATGAAATACCAGGGGTTTTGAGACAGAGAAAGTAATTGGAAACACCAATCTCCATCTCTTCAGCCTCACAGAATGAATGGGCAGGATTAGCTTCCCGTTCTTTCACAAACTGAAGATGAGGAAACACAGTTTCCGGTGCTTTAGTTATGAAAGGACACAGGATCGATCGGTACCGATCACTGACTCTGTCCATTCAGAAAAGGAAGGGGCTGGTAAATGAAATATTTACCTGACCTTTCCCCCGCTCTCCATCCTGACATATCCCCAGCAGCAGCCGGTGGGAGAGGGGGGAACCTGGCAGCGCTACGGGGGGGACAATGGGGGGTGGCAGGAGAGAGCACAGGGGGGCCTGGAGAGAGCACAGGGGCCTGGGGCAGCAGAAAGAAGCTGGATAGGAGGGGTAGCAGGGGCAGCGGCATATAGAGGAACCGATCCCCTACCATTTTCCTCCTGCAGCTCTTGAATGCCTGGGGGAAGATACGAGGAGAAGCATTCAGCGGCTGCAGGAGGAAAATGGTAGGGGATCAGTTCCTCTATATGCCGCTGCCCCTGCTACCCCTCCTATCCAGGTGTACAGGCGGGGGGGCTGCTTTCCCTATCACAGATAAATCACATTGCCAATATGGCTCCTGGGAACCCACCCTTTTATAGTGAGGGTGTTGGCTTATTCTCTTCAAATTATTTTATTGAGTTTGTACAGGTAGGTACAGAGTACAATTCAGGTATTGTAGGTCGTGCAACGACGTTGTTGAACAAATATTAAGACATTAGGAACTCATTAACAACCAACAGATTGCATGTAACTCAAATTAATGAGGTAATTTGGGAGACACACTCTAATAGTGCATAATGCCGCGTACACACGGTCGGACTTTTCGTCTACAAAAGTCCGACAGCCTGTCCGACAGACTTCCTGCGGACTTTCGGCGGACTTGCAGCAGACTTTCTAACGAACGGACTTGCCTACACACGACCACACAAAAGTCCGACGGATTCGTACGTGATGACGTACACCGGACTAAAATAAGGAAGTTCATAGCCAGTAGCCAATAGCTGCCCTAGCATGGGTTTTTGTCCGTCGGACTAGCACACAGACGAGCGGATTTCGGGGTCCGTCGTAGTTACGACGTAAAGATTTGAAGCATGTTTCAAATCTAAAGTCCGTCGGATTTGAGGCTGAAAAAGTCTGCTGAAAGTCCGGAGAAGCCCACACACGATCGGATTACCAGCCAGCTTTAGTCCGTCGGCGTCCGTTGGACTTTTGTAGACGAAAAGTCCGACCGTGTGTACGCGGCATAAGGGTAAATTTCCAAAGATCAAATTCCTTATTCTGGATCGGGTACACCCGGGGTCCAGGGGAGGTGACTGGAACAAGACACTTTTACAGCTAGAATCCCGCTGGATATACAACTTAAGAGCTACCCAACCCCCAGGCCTGAACGAAACCATCTGGTTCAAGCCTTTCCTTGAGGGTTTCTCATCAGGCGGTAGAGAGCAATGAATAAGATGACTTTGTATAGATATATACATCTAGGCTACCAACCCATATTGATCATATAAATACCTTGCCCTTGGACGTTTCTGGTCTCTCGGGCATTATTGCCCCTTTTCCCCTATATGCCACCCCAGTTCTTACTCACCTACTGCTCTTCTCTTCCCCTCTTTATTTGAATATGACATGCATGTATATAAGGGCACATCTTAGTATGGGCTAGACATATATACATGCTTAGCATATTCTGCACTTTTGACTATAGACTCCTTAATGTAATCCTATAAGGGATTCCCGTTCAGAACTCAAAAACTGCCTTTGAGCCATGCAATATCTACATACATTCAGCTTGGCTAATGTCCACAACCTGTGTTCATATGTACATATACAATTTAATATCTGTAGACTGTTTTGTGCTGTATACTGAATTTTGTCCTGGTTAGTATGATCGGACCACTATCATGTACATGCCTTGTTTATATTGAGGTACTTTGGGTCCCAGTAATTCGGGCTGTGCATACACTCAGCTTGAATTCCTGGCTCCAACCCACATAATGTCTACTGAGCTATGTAACCTGTATATATATTCATTTTCAGTTATTGTTTACAATGTATGTTTCTCCAATATATACAATCCCAACCTGTAAATACTGCCCACCAGCGCTGTTTCCTGAATCACTGTGACAAATTTATAATATATTTTTATTTCTCTGTCTATAGGTATGATATTGGTGCCCCCCTTTCTCATAAATTTATCCCATCCACTCTATGATCTGTTATCCGCCCGGCACACAAAGCCGCCTGAGCGATTTTGGCTCACGGCGGCGTTGTGCGAGAATACAGTGTTGCTGACACTGTCCTCCACCTTGCGACCCCGGCGGGCATGCTCAGTCCGCCGGGGAAGCCAGACGTGTCGGCAGGTGTAGTGGGCGTGGCCACGCCTCACCGCGATTGCGTGCACATGCGCCGTGAGAACCTGGCGACGCTCGCTCCACCCGGGGGGGCCATTCGTAGCGCGTCCGTCCCTCCTCCACCATTCACAATCAGCTGTTGGCTATTACACCAACAGCTGATTGGTGGGGAGGGCGTTAAATACACAAGCAATGCTCACACCGTGCGTCCTCTGCTACGGGCAGGACGCTGTCGGTGTGAGCTGCTGCAACATTTAGTAAGTAACATCTACACTATGCCGTTATTAAATTGATGTATACTCACCTATTCAGACCTACACTGCTGCAACTAGAAACACCAATTTTTAAATACACTTAAACCCTTTTGCCCTCCTTTCCTTTTCCCCCTCCTCCCCCTTCCTTCTTCCCTCCTTTCTCTCCCCTTCCCCCCCCTTTTTCTCCCCCCCCTTTCTCTTTCCTCCCTCCCCTCCTTTTCCTTTCCTTTCATTTCTCTTTCTTTTTTTCTTCCTCTTTTTTTTCCCCCCTGTCCTCTTCTTTTCTCTGTATGTTTTCCCCCCCCCTTGTCCTTTCTTCTTTTTCTTCCTTTACTTTTTCTTTTTTCCTTCTTTCCTTTCTTCCTTTTCCCTTTCCTCCTTTTCCTTTTCTTTCCTTTTTCTTCTTTCTTTTTCTTTCTCTCCCCTTCGGGTTTTTCTACGTTCCTTTCTGTTCCCCCCCTGGTGCTTTTTTTTTTTTTTTTCTTTTCACTCTCTCTGCTCCTCTTTCCTCCCCCTTTCCCCTTTTTTCTTTTTACATCTTTTTCTTCCCCACCCTCCCTCCCCCCCCCTGTTCCCCCCCCCCTTTCCCTCCCTCCTTCCCCTTCCCAGTGACTGACTAAAATAACTTCTAATTAACTTGTATACTACTAACCAGGGACAATCTTGATGAACCTGTGTTACTAGATATATACTATTTTGAAACATATATCTATATGCATATCTTTAACTATCAAGATAAATTACGCACCCACCCGAATGAGACCTTTACATTTTCCCTCCCTTTTGTGTTGACTCCTTTCTAGTTATCCGAGACTGATTCGGTCTACATCCATTATCATCTGCTGTTTCCTTTTTGAATCCTCTATAGCAGGTCCACCAGGTATGATACATCTACACTACCCTAAAAAACTCTTCTCTTATCATTCAATATACCTATATGGCTGGTTACTATACATTCATATACCTTTGCACTTTACAGGACCCGCATTCGGCCTCAGTGAGATTCCAGATCCAAAATGTTTGTATGCCCTCAATTGATGGGCCTCTCTTCCTACTATTAGGAAGTATAACTACCCTATATATCCATACCCAGCTACTTTCACTTCCTTATAGGGAATACTAACATTCTGGGCATTCCAAACTATTCTTATGTATCACGATTGGGAAGCACGCTAGATGGGCAGACAGTGTCAGCACCTTTGTTTTTAAACTTTCCTGGAATGCGTAGCTAGTCTACATATATACCAATGTAAGTGTAAACAAAATTAATTCAACTTGCATCTATGTTCTTATGGTCTGATATGTACACATACCTACTATGTTTATGTTAAATATATTATTTCTAATATAGAAACCTTTGCTAAAGCTTACAATCACCCCTGAAGAAGAAGGCTAAAACAACTCTGAAACGCGTCGGGTGCAAGCACATTGGTATCATTAGCTACATGTATATAAATGCATGAATCGCATTCCTTTCAATTTGTGTTATATGTTTGATGCTTTTATGATATTTTTTGTAATGAATACATTTTTGTCTACTTATTATACATTCTCCTATACGTCCTCTCATATGTGCCTTTAAAGTCCACTAGGGGAACTGTCTCTATTCAAATTTTCATTTTAGGATGTGGCACAACTCGCAGATAATTAGCCGACCAACAACCCCTGTCTAAAGATATATACAGACGGTCCCTTCCCCTGATGTGGCACCTCAATTGGGAGCATTTTTGTGCCACAAGAGGAGAGAGGACCTAACGTGTACATGCTTAACATAAGTAGTTTTCTTACAGCTTGTATGTATTATTCTATATACTTGCTTTAATAAACATAATTAGTGTGATTCGTACATATTGCTCGGTCAATAAAAATGTAAGGGTGAGGTAGATGTGTTAGGTGACAGTTGCAGCATTAGACCAGTTTGCCTAGGGTTGCCATTCTGCACGTGATTTTGTGGCCTGGCCATTGATGGTGGCCGTCATTGTCTCATAGCTGAAGTGTAAGGCTACCAGGTCTATGGTTTGTGTGACAGTTGGGGTTTTGTCAGATTTCCATTGTCTTGTTATGTTGAGTCTGGAGGCCAAGAGTACGTTGGTTGTTATGTGTCTGAGGGGGTAGGGAATGGTTTCTATGGTTAGATTTAGTAGTGCAAGTTTCGGTGAGGGGGGGAATTGTGAGGTTGGTGATGTTTGATATAAGTTTAAAGGTATCTACCCAGTATCTCTGGATGGTTGGACAAGACCAGAAGATATGGAGCATGTCTCCTTTGGCGGATTTACATCTCCAGCATGTATTGGGGGTTTGGGGGGCTTAAGGAAGTCAGTTTAGCCGGTGTCAGGTAGCGAGATTTTCTGAGTGAGTTCTCAGAGGGCTGAGCATTTTATGGCTTTGTATATGGTCTTAAGTGCGTATTGCCAATGTATGTCAGTGTAAGTGTGTTCTAGATTCCCATAGATGATGTGGGGACATCTTAATGAAGGTATATTTTTTATGGCGTAGGTTATAGAAATAAGTTATGCCTTTGGTTTTTGAGGCAGGGTTCATGAGATAGTCCCAGGTCTTTGGGTGGATGTTGTAGAGGGGAAGGGGTATTTTACCTAGGCAGTGATGGATGCGCAAGAACGTAAAGTGTTCTGAGAAGGGTAGGTCATATTCTTCCTGTAGCTGGGAGAAAGATTTGAGTTGTTTGCCTTGTAGTAGGTTTTGTAGGGAATGAATCCCTTTGGGGGTCCATTGGGATAGTGGAGTTAAGTAGTGAAGGGACTCTAAGGGAATATGGTAGAGCGTAGTGGAGGGAGTATAATCCACAAGGGTAATCATTTTTTTACATGCATGGACTGAGGCCTTCATGGTTGGGGAGATAGAGGGTGGAATGAAGGAGCCTAGAGGTGTACTCATTAGCCAGCTCTTTAGGTTAGGACGGATGAGTGAGAGCTTCTCTATGTGGCTCCAAAGAGATTTTGGAAGGGGTTGGAACCAATCGGGTAGTTGAGCGAATATGGTTGGTAAATAATAATCCTCAAAGTCTATGGATCCCATGCCTCCCATTGATTTATGCTTAATAAGTTTTAGGTGGGCACATCTTGGCAGTTGAATCCCTAGGTAAGAAATGTCTTTATCTGCCCATGTGAAGAAGTATTGTAGTTGAAGTAGATTTTTTGTTTTAGCGTCTAGCTTTATGTCAAGTATGAATGATTTGGTCGTGTTTACTTTATAATACGAAACCTTGCTCAACCAGTTTAATATGCTTTGTACTTCTGCCAGGGAGGAGGTCGGGTTAGTGAGGATCAGTATGACATCGTCCGCGAACAGGCTGATTTTGTGGAAACGTTGCCAATCTGTAGGCCTGAGATAGCGGACTTGGAGCAGATGTGTTCCACCAGAGGCTAAGCGGGGATAATGGACAGCCTTGACGCATTCCATTTGTACTGGGGAATGGTTGGGAGATCATGCCTTCCATGAACACTTGGGCCGAAGGGTTGCCATGATGGCTCTAAGAATGTGGTCCCGAAAAACAAATTTCTGGAGAACCATGTAGAGGTATGACCAATGTACCCTATCATATCTAGGGTCTATAATGAATGTTAACATCCCATGTGAAAGAAATAGATGGTGACAGGTCCTCTTCATGGAGAGATCTGGGGTCTATAATGAATGCAAACATCCCTTATGACAGGAATAGGTGGTGACAGGTCATCTTTAAGATTAGATCTGGGGTCTATAATGAATGTAAATATCCCATGTGACAGTAATCGGTGGTGACAGGTCCTCTTTATGGAGAGATCTGGGGTCTATAATGAATGTAAACATCCCATGTGACAGTAATAGGCAGTGAGAGGTCCTCTTTATGGAGAGATCTGGAGTCTATAGTGAATAATGTAAACATCCCATGTGACAGTAATAGGTGGTGACAGGTCCACTTTATCGAGAGATCTGGGGTCTATAATGAATGTAAACATCCCATGTGACAGTAATAAGAGGTGACAGGTCCACTTTATGGAGCCATCTGGGGTCTATAATGAATGTAAACATCCCATGTGACAGTAATAGGAAGTGACAGGTACTCTTTATGGAGAGATCTGGGGTCTATAGTGAATGTAAACATCCCATGTGACAGGTCCTCTTTATGGAGCCATCTGGGGTCTATAATGTATGTAAACATCCCATGTGACAGTAATAAGCCGTGACAGGTCCTCTTTATGGAGAGATCTGGGGTCTATAATGAATGTAAACATCCCATGTGACAGTAATAGGAGGTGACAGGTCCTCTTTATGGAGAGATCTGGGGTCTATAATGAATGTAAACATCCCATGTGACAGTAATAGACGGTGACAGGTCCTCTTTATGGAGAGATCTGGGGTCTATAATGAATGTAAACATCCCATGTTACAGTAATAGGAGGTGACAGGTCCTCTTTATGGAGAGATCAGGAGTCTATAATGAATGTAAACATCCCATGTGACAGTAATAGTCGGTGACACGTCCTCTTTATGGAGAGATCTGGGGTCTATAATGAATGTAAACATCCCATGTGACAGTAATAGGAGGTGACATGTCCTCTTTATGGAGAGATCTGGGGTCTATAATGAATGTAAACACCCAATGAGAGAGTAATAGGAGGTGACAGGTCCTCTTTATGGAGAGATCTGGGGTCTATAATGAATGTAAACATCCCATGTGACAGTAATAGGAGGTGACAGGTCCTCTTTATGGAGAGATCTGGAGTCTATAATGAATGTAAACATCCCATGTAACAGTAATAGGAGGTGACAGGTCCTCTTTATGGAGAGATCTGGGGTCTATAATGAATTTAAACATCCAATGTGACAGTAATAGGCGGCGAAATGTCCTCTTTATGAAGAGATCTGGGGTCTATAATGAATGTAAACATCCCATGTGACAGTAATAGGAGGTGACAGGTCCTCTTTATGGAGAGATCTGGGGTCTATAATGAATGTAAACATCCCATGTGACAGTAATAGGAGGTGACAGGTACTCTTTATGGAGAGATCTGGGGTCTATAATGAATGTAAACATCCCATGTGACAGTAATAGGAGGTGGCAGGTCCTCTTTATGGAGAGATTTGGGGTCTATAATGAATGTAAACATCCCATGTGACAGTAATAGGAGGTGACAGGTCCTCTTTATGGAGAGATCTGGGGTCTATAATGAATGTAAACATCCAATGTGACAGTAATAGGAGGTGACAGGTCCTCTTTATGGAGAGATCTGGGGTCTATAATGAATGTAAACATCCCATGTGACAGTAATAGACGGTGACAGGTCCTCTTTATGGAGAGATCTGATGTCTATAATGAATGTAAATATCCCATGTGACAGTAATAGGAGGTGACAGGTACTCTTTATGGAGAGATCTGGGGTCTATAGTGAATGTAAACATCCCATGTGACAGGTCCTCTTTATGGAGCCATCTGGGGTCTATAATGAATGTAAACATCCCATGTGACAGTAATAGGAGGTGACAGGTCCTCTTTATGGAGAGATCTGGGGTCTATAATGAATGTAGGCATCCCATGTGACAGTAACAGGTGGTGACAGGTCCTCTTTACGGAGAGATCTGGGGTCTATAATGAATGTAAACATCCCTAGTGACAGTAATAGGTGGTGACAGGTCCTCTTTATGGAGAGATATGGGGTCTATAATGAATGTAAACATACCATGTGACAGTAATAGGTGACAGGTCCTTTTTATGGAGAGATCTGGGGTCTATAATGAATGTAAACATCCCATGTGACAGTAATAAGGGGTGACAGGTCCTCTTTATGGAGAGATCTGGGGTCTACAATGAATGTAAACATCCCATGTGACAGTAATAGACGGTGACAGGTCCTCTTTATGGATAGATCTGGGGTCTATAATAAATGTAAACATCCCATGTGACAGTAATAGGTGGTGACAGGTCCTCTTTATGGAGAGATCTGGGGTCTATAATGAATGTAAACATCCCATGTGACAGTAATAGGTGGTGACAGGTCCTCTTTATGGAGAGATCTGGGGTCTATAATGAATGTAAACATCCCATGTGACAGTAATAGGAGGTGACAGGTCCTCTTTATGGAGAGATCTGGGGTTTATAAAGAATGTAAACATCCCATGTGACAGTAATAGGAGGTGACAGGTCCTCTTTATGGAGAGATCTGGGGTCTATAATGAATGTAAACATCCCACGTGACAGTAATAGATGGTGACAGGTCCTCTTTATGGAGAGATCTGGGGTCTATAATGAATGTAAACATCCCATGTGACAGTAATAGGAGGTGACAGGTTCTCTTTATGGAGAGATCTGGGGTCTATAATGAATGTAAACATCCCATGTGACAGTAATAGGAGGTGACAGGTTCTCTTTATGGAGAGATCTGGGGTCTATAATGAATGTAAACATCCCATGTGACAGTAATAGATGGTGACAGGTCCTCTTTATGGAGAGATCTGGGGTCTATAATGAATGTAAACATCCAATGTGACAGTAATAGGAGGTGACAGGTCCTCTTTATGGAGAGATCTGGGGTCTATAATGAATGTAAACATCCAATGTGACAGTAATAGGAGGTGACAGGTCCTCTTTATGGAGAGATCTGGGGTCTATAATGAATGTAAACATCCCATGTGACAGTAATAGGAGGTGCCAGGTCCTCTTTATGGAGAGATCTGGGGTCTATAATGAATGTAAACATCCCATGTGACAGTAATAGGTGGTGGCAGGTCCTCTTTATGGAAAGATCTGGGGTCTTTAATGAATGTAAACATCCCATGTGACAGTAATTGACGGTGACAGGTCCACTTTATGGAGAGATCTGGGGTCTATAATGAATGTAAACATCCCATGTAACAGTAATAGGAGGTCATAGGTCCTCTTTACGGAGAGATCTGGGGTCTATAATGAATGTAAACATTACTAGTGACAGTAATAGGAGGTGACAGGTCCTCTTTATGAAGAGATCTGGGGTCTAGAATGAATGTAAACATCCCATGTGACAGTAATAGGAGGTGACAGGTCCTCTTTATGGAGAGATCCGGGGTCTATAATGAATGTAAACACCCCATGTGACAGTAATAGACGGTGACAGGTCCTCTTTATGGAGAGATCGGGGGTCTATAATGAATGTAAACATCCCATGTGACAGTAATAGGAGGTGACAGGTCCTCTTTATGGAGAGATCTGGGGTCTATAATGAATGTAAACATCCCATGTGACAGTAATAGGAGGTGACAGGTCCTCTTTATGGCGAGATCTGGGGTCTATAATGAATGAAAACATCCCTAGTAGTAATAGGTGGTGACAGGTCCTCTTTATGGAGAGAACTGGGGTCTATAATGAATGTAAACACCCCATGTGACAGTAATAGGAGGTGATAGGTCCTCTTTATGGAGAGATCTGGGGTCTATAAAGAATGTAAACATCCCATGTGACAGTAATAGACGGTGACAGGTCCTCTTTATGGAGAGATCTGGGGTCTATAATGAATGTAAACATCCCATGTGACAGTAATAGGAGGTGACAGGTCCTCTTTATGGAGAGATCTGGGGTCTATAATGAATGTAAACACCCCATGTGACAGTAATAGACGGTGACAGGTCCTCTTTATGGAGAGATCGGGGGTCTATAATGAATGTAAACATCCCATGTGACAGTAATAGGAGGTGATAGGTCCTCTTTATGGAGAGATCTGGGGTCTATAATGAATGTAAACATCCCATGTGACAGTAATAGGAGGTGACAGGTCCTCTTTATGGCGAGATCTGGGGTCTATAATGAATGAAAACATCCCTAGTAGTAATAGGTGGTGACAGGTCCTCTTTATGGAGAGAACTGGGGTCTATAATGAATGTAAACATCCCATGTGACAGTAATAGGAGGTGACAGGTTCTCTTTATGGAGAGATCTGGGGTCTATAATGAATGTAAACATCCCATGTGATAGTAATAGGAGGTGATAGGTCCTCTTTATGGAGAGATCTGGGGTCTATAAAGAATGTAAACATCCCATGTGACAGTAATAGACGGTGACAGGTCCTCTTTATGGATAGATCTTGGGTCTATAATGAATGTAAACATCCAATGTGACAGTAATAGGTGGTGACAGGTCCTCTTTGTGGAGAGATCTGGGGTCTATAATGAATGTAAACATCCCATGTGACAGTAATAGGGGATGACAGGTCCTCTTTATGGAGAGATCTGGGGTCTATTATGAATGTAAACATCCCATGTGACAGTAATAGGAGGTGACAGGTACTCTTTATGGAGAGATCTGGGTCTATAATGAATGTAAACACCCCATGTGACAGTAATAGACGGTGACAGGTTCTCTTTATGGAGAGATCTGGGGTCTATAATGAATGTAAACATCCCTAGTGACAGTAATAGGTGGTGACAGGTCCTCTTTATGGAGAGATATGGGGTCTATAATGAATGTAAACATCCCATGTGAGAGTAATAGGAGGTGACAGGTCCTCCTTATGGAGAGATCTGGGGTCTATAATGAATGTAAACACCCCATGTGACAGTAATAGATGGTGACAGGTCCTCTTTATGGAGAGATCTGGGGTCTACAATGAATGTAAACATCCCATGTGACAGTAATAGGAGGTGACAGGTCCTCTTTATGGATAGATCTAAGGTCTATAATGAATGTAAACATCCCATGTGACAGTAATAGTTGGTGACAGGTCCTCTTTGTGGAGAGATCTGGGGTCTATAATGAATGTAAACATCCCATGTGACAGTAATAGGGGGTGACAGGTCCTCTTTATGGAGAGATCTGGGGTCTATAATGAATGTAAACATCCCATGTGACAGTAATAGGAGGTGACAGGTCCTGTTTATGGAGAGATCTGGGGTTTATAAAGAATGTAAACATCCCATGTGACAGTAATAGGAGGTGACAGGTCCTCTTTATGGAGAGATCTGGGGTCTATAATTAATGTAAACATTCCTTGTGACAGTAATAGAAGGTGACAGGTCCTCTTTATGGAGAGATCTGGGGTCTATAATGAATGTAAACATCCCACCTGACAGTAATAGATGGTGACAGGTCCTCTTTATGGAGAGATCTGGGGTCTATAATGAATGTAAACATCCCATGTGACAGTAATAGGAGGTGACATGTCCTCTTTATGGAGAGATCTGGGGTCTATAATGAATGTAAACATCCCATGTGACAGTAATAAGGGGTGACAGGTCCTCTTTATGGAGAGATCTGGGGTCTACAATGAATGTAAACATCCCATGTGACAGTAATAGACGGTGACAGGTCCTCTTTATGGATAGATCTGGGGTCTATAATAAATGTAAACATCCCATGTGACAGTAATAGGTGGTGACAGGTCCTCTTTGTGGAGAGATCTGGGGTCTATAATGAATGTAAACATCCCATGTGACAGTAATAGGTGGTGACAGGTCCTCTTTATGGAGAGATCTGGGGTCTATAATGATTGTAAACATCCCATGTGACAGTAATAGGAGGTGACAGGTCCTGTTTATGAAGAGATCTGGGGTTTATAAAGAATGTAAACATCCCATGTGACAGTAATAGGAGGTGACAGGTCCTCTTTATGGAGAGATCTGGGGTCTATAATGAATGTAAACATCCCACGTGACAGTAATAGATGGTGACAGGTCCTCTTTATGGAGAGATCTGGGGTCTATAATGAATGTAAACATCCCATGTGACAGTAATAGGTGGTGACAGGTCCTCTTTATGGAGAGATCTGGGGTCTATAATGAATGTAAACATCCAATGTGACAGTAATAGGAGGTGACAGGTCCTCTTTATGGAGAGATCTGGGGTCTATAATGAATGTAAACATCCCATGTGACAGTAATAGGTGGTGACAGGTCCTCTTTATGGAAAGATCTGGGGTCTTTAATGAATGTAAACATCCCATGTGACAGTAATTGACGGTGACAGGTCCACTTTATGGAGAGATCTGGGGTCTATAATGAATGTAAACATCCCATGTAACAGTAATAGGAGGTCATAGGTCCTCTTTACGGAGAGATCTGGGGTCTATAATGAATGTAAACATCCCTAGTGACAGTAATAGGAGGTGACAGGTCCTCTTTATGAAGAGATCTGGGGTCTAGAATGAATGTAAACATCCCATGTGACAGTAATAGGAGGTGACAGGTCCTCTTTATGGAGAGATCCGGGGTCTATAATGAATGTAAACACCCCATGTGACAGTAATAGACGGTGACAGGTCCTCTTTATGGAGAGATCTGGGGTCTATAATGAATGTAAACATCCCATGTGACAGTAATAGGAGGTGACAGGTCCTCTTTATGGAGAGATCTGGGTCTATAATGAATGTAAACATCCCATGTGACAGTAATAGGAGGTGACAGGTCCTCTTTATGGCGAGATCTAGGGTCTATAATGAATGTAAACATCCCATGTGACAGTAATAGGAGGTGACAGGTCCTCTTTATGGAGAGATCTGGGGTCTATAATGAATGTAAACATTCCATGTGACAGTAATAGGAGGTGACAGGTCCTCTTTATGGAGAGATCTCGGTCTATAATGAATGTAAACACCCCATGTGACAGTAGTAGACGGTGACAGGTTCTCTTTATGGAGAGATCTGGGGTCTATAATGAATGAAAACATCCCTAGTAGTAATAGGTGGTGACAGGTCCTCTTTATGGAGAGAACTGGGGTCTATAATGAATGTAAACATCCCATGTGACAGTGATAGGAGGTGACAGGTCCTCTTTATGGAGAGATCTGGGGTCTATAATGAATGTAAACATCACATGTGACAGTAATTGACGGTGACAGGTCCTCTTTATGGAGAGATCTGAGGTCTATAATGAATGTAAACATCCCATGTGACAGTAATAGGTGGTAACAGGTCCACTTTATGGAGAGATCTGGGGTCTATAATGAATGTAAACATCCCATGTAACAGTAATAGGAGGTCATAGGTCCTCTTTACGGAGAGATCTGGGGTCTATAATGAATGTAAACATCCCTAGTGACAGTAATAGGAGGTGACAGGTCCTCTTTATGAAGAGATCTGGGGTCTAGAATGAATGTAAACATCCCATGTGACAGTAATAGGAGGTGACAGGTCCTCTTTATGGAGAGATCCGGGGTCTATAATGAATGTAAACACCCCATGTGACAGTAATAGACGGTGACAGGTCCTCTTTATGGAGAGATCTGGGGTCTATAATGAATGTAAACATCCCTGGTGACAGTAATAGGAGGTGACAGGTCCTCTTTATGGAGAGATCTGGGGTCTAGAATGAATGTAAACATCCCATGTGACAGTAATAGGAGGTGACAGGTCCTCTTTATGGCGAGATCTGGGGTCTATAATGAATGTAAACATCCCTAGTGACAGTAATAGGAGGTGACAGGTCCTCTTTATGGAGAGATCTGGGGTCTAGAATGAATGTAAACATCCCATGTGACAGTAATAGGAGGTGACAGGTCCTCTTTATGGAGAGATCTGGGGTCTATAATGAATGTAAACATCCCATGTGACAGTAATAGGAGGTGACAGGTCCTCTTTATGGAGAGATCTGGGGTCTATAATGAATGTAAACATTCCATGTGACAGTAATAGGAGGTGACAGGTCCTCTTTATGGAGAGATCTCGGTCTATAATGAATGTAAACATCCCATGTGACAGTAGTAGACGGTGACAGGTTCTCTTTATGGAGAGATCTGGGGTCTATAATGAATGAAAACATCCCTAGTAGTAATAGGTGGTGACAGGTCCTCTTTATGGAGAGAACTGGGGTCTATAATGAATGTAAACATCCCATGTGACAGTAATAGGAGGTGACAGGTCCTCTTTATGGAGAGATCTGGGGTCTATAATGAATGTAAACATCCCATGTGACAGTAATAGGAGGTGACAGGTCCTCTTTATGGAGAGATCTGGGGTCTATAATGAATGTAAACATCCCATGTGATAGTAATAGGTGGTGACAGTCCTCTTTATGGAAAGATCTGGGGTCTTTAATGAATGTAAACATCAAATGTGACAGTAATTGACGGTGACAGGTCCACTTTATGGAGAGATCTGGGGTCTATAATGAATGTTAACATCCCATGTAACAGTAATAGGAGGTCATAGGTCCTCTTTACGGAGAGATCTGGGGTCTATAATGAATGTAAACATCCCTAGTGACAGTAATAGGAGGTGACAGGTCCTCTTTATGAAGAGATCTGGGGTCTAGAATGAATGTAAACATCCCATGTGACAGTAATAGGAGGTGACAGGTCCTCTTTATGGAGAGATCCGGGGTCTATAATGAATGTAAACACCCCATGTGACAGTAATAGACGGTGACAGGTCCTCTTTATGGAGAGATCTGGGGTCTATAATGAATGTAAACATCCCATGTGACAGTAATAGGAGGTGACAGGTCCTCTTTATGGAGAGATCTGGGATCTATAATGAATGTAAACATCCCATGTGACAGTAATAGGAGGTGACAGGTCCTCTTTATGGAGAGATCTGGGGTCTATAATGAATGTAAACATTCCATGTTACAGTAATAGGAGGTGACAGGTCCTCTTTATGGAGAGATCTCGGTCTATAATGAATGTAAACACCCCATGTGACAGTAATAGACGGTGACAGGTTCTCTTTATGGAGAGATCTGGGGTCTATAATGAATGAAAACATCCCTAGTAGTAATAGGTGGTGACAGGTCCTCTTTTTGGAGAGAACTGGGGTCTATAATGAATGTAAACATCCCATGTGACAGTAATAGGAGGTGACAGGTCCTCTTTATGGAGAGATCTGGGGTCTATAATGAATGTAAACATCCCATGTGATAGTAATAGGAGGTGATAGGTCCTCTTTATGGAGAGATCTGGGGTCTATAATGAATGTAAACATCCCATGTGACAGTAATAGACGGTGACAGGTCCTCTTTATGGATAGATCTTGGGTCTATAATGAATGTAAACATCCAATGTGACAGTAATAGGTGGTGACAGGTCCTCTTTGTGGAGAGATCTGGCGTCTATAATGAATGTAAACATCCCATGTGACAGTAATAGGGGATGACAGGTCCTCTTTATGGAGAGATCTGGGGTCTATTATGAATGTAAACATCCCATGTGACAGTAATAGGAGGTGACAGGTCCTCTTTATGGAGAGATCTGGGTCTATAATGAATGTAAACATCCCATGTGACAGTAATAGGAGGTGACAGGTCCTCTTTATGGAGAGATCTGGGGTCTATAATGAATGTAAACATCCCATGTGACAGTAATAGACGGTGACAGGTTCTCTTTATGGAGAGATCTGGGGTCTATAATGAATGTAAACATCCCTAGTGACAGTAATAGGTGGTGACAGGTCCTCTTTATGGAGAGATATGGGGTCTATAATGAATGTAAACATCCCCATGTGACAGTAATAGGAGGTGACAGGTCCTCCTTATGGAGAGATCTGGGGTCTATAATGAATGTAAACACCCCATGTGACAATAATAGATGGTGACAGGTCCTCTTTATGGAGAGATCTGGGGTCTACAATGAATGTAAACATCCCATGTGACAGTAATAGGAGGTGACAGGTCCTCTTTATGGATAGATCTAAGGTCTATAATGAATGTAAACATCCCATGTGACAGTAATAGTTGGTGACAGGTCCTCTTTGTGGAGAGATCTGGGGTCTATAATGAATGTAAACATCCCATGTGACAGTAATAGGGGGTGACAGGTCCTCTTTATGGAGAGATCTGGGGACTATAATGAATGTAAACATCCCATGTGACAGTAATAGGAGGTGACAGGTTCTGTTTATGGAGAGATCTGGGGTTTATAAAGAATGTAAACATCCCATGTGACAGTAATAGGAGGTGACAGGTCCTCTTTATGGAGAGATCTGGGGTCTATAATTAATGTAAACATTCCTTGTGACAGTAATAGAAGGTGACAGGTCCTCTTTATGGAGAGATCTGGGGTCTATAATGAATGTAAACATCCCACCTGACAGTAATAGATGGTGACAGGTCCTCTTTATGGAGAGATCTGGGGTCTATAATGAATGTAAACATCCCATGTGACAGTAATAGGAGGTGACATGTCCTCTTTATGGAGAGATCTGGGGTCTATAATGAATGTAAACATCCCATGTGACAGTAATAGGAGGTGACAGTTTCTCTTTATGGAGAGATCTGGGGTCTATAATGAATGTAAACATCCCATGTGACAGTAATAGGAGGTGACAGGTTCTCTTTATGGAGAGATCTGGGGTCTAGAATGAATGTAAACATCCCTAGTGACAGTAATAGGAGGTGACAGGTCCTCTTTATGGAGAGATCTGGGGTCTAGAATGAATGCAAACATCCTATGTGACAGTAATATCAGGTGACAGGTCCTCTTTATGGAGAGATCTGGGGTCTATAATGAATGTAAACATCCCTAGTGACAGTAATAGGAGGTGACAGGTCCTCTTTATGGAGAGATCTGGGGTCTAGAATGAATGTAAACATCCCATGTGACAGTAATAGGAGGTGACAGGTCCTCTTTATGGAGATATCTGGGGTCTATAATGAATGTAAACATCCCTAGTGACAGTAATAGGTGGTGACAGGTCCTCTTTATGGAGAGATCTGGGGTCTATAATGAATGTAAACATCCCATGTGACAGTAATAGGAGGTGACAGGTCCTCTTTATGGAGAGATCTGGGGTCTATAATGAATGTAAACATCCCATGTGACAGTAATAGGGGTTGACAGGTCCTCTTTATGGAGAGATCTGGGGTCTATAATGAATGTAAACATCCCTAGTGACAGTAATAGGTGGTGACAGGTCCTCTTTACGGAGAGATCTGGGGTCTATAATGAATGTAAACATCCCTAGTAACAGTAATGGGAGGTGACAGGTCCTCTTTATGGAGAGATCTGTGATCTAGAATGAATGTAAACATCCCATGTGACAGTAATAGGAGGTGACAGGTCCTCTTTATGGAGGGATCCGGGGTCTATAATGAATGTAAACACCCCATGTGACAGTAATAGATGGTGACAGGTCCTCTTTATGGAGAGATCTGGGGTCTATAATGAATGTAAACATCCCATGTGACAGTAATAGGTTGTGACAGGTCCTCTTTATGGAGAGATCTGGGGTCTATAATGAATGTAAACATCCCATGTGACAGTAATAGGAGGTGACAGGTCCTCTTTATGGAGAGATCTGGGGTCTATAATGAATGTAAACATCCCTAGTGACAGTAATAGGAGGTGACAGGTCCTCTTTATGGAGAGATCTAGGGTCTAGAATGAATGTAAACATCCCATGTGACAGTAATAGGAGGTGACAGGTCCTCTTTATGGAGAGATCTGGGGTCTATAATGAATGTAAACATCCCATGTGACAGTAATAGGAGGTGACAGGTCCTCTTTATGGAGAGATCTGTGGTCTATAATGAATGTAAACATCCCTAGTGACAGTAATAGGAGGTGACAGGTCCTCTTTATGGAGAGATCTGGGGTCTATAATGAATGTAAACATCCCATGTGACAGTAATAGATGGTGACAGGTCCTCTTTATGGAGAGATCTGGGGTCTAGAATGAATGTAAACATCCCTAGTGACAGTAATAGGAGGTGACAGGTCCTCTTTATGGAGAGATCTGGGGTCTAGAATGAATGCAAACATCCCATGTGACAGTAATATCAGGTGACAGGTCCTCTTTATGGAGAGATCTGGGGTCTATAATGAATGTAAACATCCCTGGTGACAGTAATAGGAGGTGACAGGTCCTCTTTATGGAGAGATCTGGGGTCTAGAATGAATGTAAACATCCCATGTGACAGTAATAGGAGGTGACAGGTCCTCTTTATGGAGATATCTGGGGTCTATAATGAATGTAAACATCCCTAGTGACAGTAACAGGTGGTGACAGGTCCTCTTTATGGAGAGATATGGGGTCTATAATGAATGTAAACATCCCATGTGACAGTAATAGGAGGTGACAGGTCCTCTTTATGGAGAGATCTGGGGTCTATAATGAATGTAAACATCCCATGTGACAGTAATAGGGGTTGACAGGTCCTCTTTATGGAGAGATCTGGGGTCTATAATGAATGTAAACATCCCATGTGACAGTAATAGGAGGTGACAGGTTCTCTTTATGGAGAGATCTGGGGTCTATAATGAATGTAAACATCCCATGTGACAGTAATAGGAGGTGACAGGTCCTCCTTATGGAGAGATCTGGGGTCTATGATGAATGTAAACACCCCATGTGACAGTAATGGATGGTGACAGGTCCTCTTTATGGAGAGATCTGGAGTCTACAATGAATGTAAACATCCCATGTGACAGTAATAGACGGTGACAGGTCCTCTTTATAAATAGATCTAAGGTCTATAATGAATGTAAACATCCCATGTGACAGTAATAGGTGGTGACAGGTCCTCTTTGTGGAGAGATCTGGGGTCTATAATGAATGTAAACATCCCATGTGACAGTAATAGGGGGTGACAGGTCCTCTTTATGGAGAGATCTGGGGTCTATAATGAATGTAAACATCCCATGTGACAGTAATAGGAGGTGACAGGTCCTGTTTATGGAGAGATCTGGGGTTTATAAAGAATGTAAACATCCCATGTGACAGTAATAGGAGGTGACAGGTCCTCTTTATGGAGAGATCTGGGGTCTATAATTAATGTAAACATTCCTTGTGACAGTAATAGAAGGTGACAGGTCCTCTTTATGGAGAGATCTGGGGTCTATAATGAATGTAAACATCCCACGTGACAGTAATATATGGTGACAGGTCCTCTTTATGGAGAGATCTGGGGTCTATAATGAATGTAAACATCCCATGTGACAGTAATAGGAGGTGACATGTCCTCTTTATGGAGAGATCTGGGGTCTATAATGAATGTAAACATCCCATGTGACAGTAATAGGAGGTGACAGGTTCTCTTTATGGAGAGATCTGGGGTCTATAATGAATGTAAACATCCCATGTGACAGTAATAGGAGGTGACAGGTTCTCTTTATGGAGAGATCTGGGGTCTATAATGAATGTAAACATCCCATGTGACAGTAATAGGAGGTGACAGGTCCTCTTTATGGAGAGATCAGGGGTCTATAATGAATGTAAACATCCCATGTGACAGTAATAGACGGTGACAGGTCCTCTTTATGGAGAGATCTGGGGTCTATAATGAATGTAAACATCCCATGTGACAGTAATAGACGGTGACAGGTCCTCTTTATGGAGAGTTCTGGGGTCTATAATGAATGTAAACATCCCATGTGACAGTAATAGGAGGTGACAGGTCCTCTTTATGGAGAGATCTGGGGTCTATAATGAATGTAAACATCCCACGTGACAGTAATATATGGTGACAGGTCCTCTTTATGGAGAGATCTGGGGTCTATAATGAATGTAAACATCCCATGTGACAGTAATAGGAGGTGACGGGTCCTCTTTATGGAGAGATCTGGGGTCTATAATGAATGTAAACATCCCATGTGACAGTAATAGGAGGTGACAGGTCCTCTTTATGGAGAGATATGGGGTCTATAATGAATGTAAACATCCCATGTGACAGTAATAGGAGGTGACAGGTCCTCTTTATGGAGAGATCTGGGGTCTATAATGAATGTAAACATCCCATGTGACAGTAATAGGAGGTGACAGGTCCTCTTTATGGAGAGATCTGGGGTCTATAATGAATGTAAACATCCCTAGTGACAGTAATAGGTGGTGACAGGTCCTCTTTATGGAGAGATCTGGGGTCTATAATGAATTTAAACATCCCATGTGACAGTAATAGGAGGTGACAGGTCCTCTTTATGGAGAGATCTGGGGTCAATAATGAATGTAAACATCCCATGTAACAGTAATAGGAGGTCATAGGTCCTCTTTACGGAGAGATCTGGGGTCTATAATGAATGTAAACATCCCTAGTGACAGTAATAGGAGGTGACAGGTCCTCTTTATGGAGAGATCTGGGATCTAGAATGAATGTAAACATCCCATGTGACAGTAATAGGAGGTGACAGGTCCTCTTTATGGAGGGATCCGGGGTCTATAATGAATGTAAACACCCCATGTGACAGTAATAGACGGTGACAGGTCCTCTTTATGGAGAGATCTGGGGTCTATAATGAATGTAAACATCCCATGTGACAGTAATAGGTTGTGACAGGTCCTCTTTATGGAGAGATCTGGGGTCTATAATGAATGTAAACATCCCATGTGACAGTAATAGGAGGTGACAGGTCCTCTTTATGGAGAGATCTGGGGTCTATAATGAATGTAAACATCCCTAGTGACAGTAATAGGAGGTGACAGGTCCTCTTTATGGAGAGATCTAGGGTCTAGAATGAATGTAAACATCCCATGTGACAGTAATAGGAGGTGACAGGTCCTCTTTATGGAGAGATCTGGGGTCTATAATGAATGTAAACATCCCATGTGACAGTAATAGGAGGTGACAGGTCCTCTTTATGGAGAGATCTGTGGTCTATAATGAATGTAAACATCCCTAGTGACAGTAATAGGAGGTGACAGGTCCTCTTTATGGAGAGATCTGGGGTCTATAATGAATGTAAACATCCCATGTGACAGTAATAGATGGTGACAGGTCCTCTTTATGGAGAGATCTGGGGTCTAGAATGAATGTAAACATCCCTAGTGACAGTAATAGGAGGTGACAGGTCCTCTTTATGGAGAGATCTGGGGTCTAGAATGAATGCAAACATCCCATGTGACAGTAATATCAGGTGACAGGTCCTCTTTATGGAGAGATCTGGGGTCTATAATGAATGTAAACATCCCTAGTGACAGTAATAGGAGGTGACAGGTCCTCTTTATGGAGAGATCTGGGGTCTAGAATGAATGTAAACATCCCATGTGACAGTAATAGGAGGTGACAGGTCCTCTTTATGGAGATATCTGGGGTCTATAATGAATGTAAACATCCCATGTGACAGTAATAGGAGGTGACAGGTCCTCTTTATGGAGAGATCTGGGGTCTATAATGAATGTAAACATCCCATGTGACAGTAATAGGGGTTGACAGGTCCTCTTTATGGAGAGATCTGGGGTCTATAATGAATGTAAACATCCCATGTGACAGTAATAGGAGGTGACAGGTTCTCTTTATGGAGAGATCTGGGGTCTATAATGAATGTAAACATCCCATGTGACAGTAATAGGAGGTGACAGGTCCTCCTTATGGAGAGATCTGGGGTCTATGATGAATGTAAACACCCCATGTGACAGTAATGGATGGTGACAGGTCCTCATTATGGAGAGATCTGGGGTCTACAATGAATGTAAACATCCCATGTGACAGTAATAGACGGTGACAGGTCCTCTTTATAAATAGATCTAAGGTCTATAATGAATGTAAACATCCCATGTGACAGTAATAGGTGGTGACAGGTCCTCTTTGTGGAGAGATCTGGGGTCTATAATGAATGTAAACATCCCATGTGACAGTAATAGGGGGTGACAGGTCCTCTTTATGGAGAGATCTGGGGTCTATGATGAATGTAAACACCCCATGTGACAGTAATGGATGGTGACAGGTCCTCTTTATGGAGAGATCTGGGGTCTACAATGAATGTAAACATCCCATGTGACAGTAATATATGGTGACAGGTCCTCCTTATGGAGAGATCTGGGGTCTATGATGAATGTAAACACCCCATGTGACAGTAATGGATGGTGACAGGTCCTCTTTATGGAGAGATCTGGGGTCTACAATGAATGTAAACATCCCATGTGACAGTAATAGACGGTGACAGGTCCTCTTTATAAATAGATCTAAGGTCTATAATGAATGTAAACATCCCATGTCACAGTAATAGGGGTTGACAGGTCCTCTTTGTGGAGAGATCTGGGGTCTATAATGAATGTAAACATCCCATGTGACAGTAATAGGAGGTGACAGGTCCTGTTTATGGAGAGATCTTGGGTTTATAAAGAATGTAAACATCCCATGTGACAGTAATAGGAGGTGACAGGTCCTCTTTATGGAGAGATCTGGGGTCTATAATTAATGTAAACATTCCTTGTGACAGTAATAGAAGGTGACAGGTCCTCTTTATGGAGAGATCTGGGGTCTATAATGAATGTAAACATCCCACGTGACAGTAATATATGGTGACAGGTCCTCTTTATGGAGAGATCTGGGGTCTATAATGAATGTAAACATCCCATGTGACAGTAATAGGAGGTGACATGTCCTCTTTATGGAGAGATCTGGGGTCTATAATGAATGTAAACATCCCATGTGACAGTAATAGGAGGTGACAGGTTCTCTTTATGGAGAGATCTGGGGTCTATAATGAATGTAAACATCCCATGTGACAGTAATAGGAGGTGACAGGTTCTCTTTATGGAGAGATCTGGGGTCTATAATGAATGTAAACATCCCATGTGACAGTAATAGGGGGTGACAGGTCCTCTTTATGGAGAGATCTGGGTCTATAATGAATGTAAACATCCCATGTGACAGTAATAGACGGTGACAGGTCCTCTTTATGGAGAGATCTGGGGTCTATAATGAATGTAAACATCCCATGTGACAGTAATAGGAGGTGCCAGGTCCTCTTTATGGAGAGATCTGGGGTCTATAATGAATGTAAACATCCCATGTGACAGTAATAGGTGGTGACAGGTCCTCTTTATGGAAAGATCTGGGGTCTTTAATGAATGTAAACATCCCATGTGACAGTAATTGACGGTGACAGGTCCACTTTATGGAGAGATCTGGGGTCTATAATGAATGTAAACATCCCATGTAACAGTAATAGGAGGTCATAGGTCCTCTTTACGGAGAGATCTGGGGTCTATAATGAATGTAAACATCCCTAGTGACAGTAATAGGAGGTGACAGGTCCTCTTTATGAAGAGATCTGGGGTCTAGAATGAATGTAAACATCCCATGTGACAGTAATAGGAGGTGACAGGTCCTCTTTATGGAGAGATCCGGGGTCTATAATGAATGTAAACACCCCATGTGACAGTAATAGACGGTGACAGGTCCTCTTTATGGAGAGATCTGGGGTCTATAATGAATGTAAACATCCCATGTGACAGTAATAGGAGGTGACAGGTCCTCTTTATGGAGAGATCTGGGTCTATAATGAATGTAAACATCCCATGTGACAGTAATAGGAGGTGACAGTTCCTCTTTATGGCGAGATCTGGGGTCTAAAATGAATGTAAACATCCCATGTGACAGTAATAGGAGGTGACAGGTCCTCTTTATGGAGAGATCTGGGGTCTATAATGAATGTAAACATCCCATGTGATAGTAATAGGTGGTGACAGGTCCTCTTTATGGAAAGATCTGGGGTCTTTAATGAATGTAAACATCACATGTGACAGTAATTGACGGTGACAGGTCCACTTTATGGAGAGATCTGGGGTCTATAATGAATGTAAACATCCCATGTAACAGTAATAGGAGGTCATAGGTCCTCTTTACGGAGAGATCTGGGGTCTATAATGAATGTAAACATCCCTAGTGACAGTAATAGGAGGTGACAGGTCCTCTTTATGAAGAGATCTGGGGTCTAGAATGAATGTAAACATCCCATGTGACAGTAATAGGAGGTGACAGGTCCTCTTTATGGAGAGATCCGGGGTCTATAATGAATGTAAACATCCCTAGTGACAGTAATAGGAGGTGACAGGTCCTCTTTATGGAGAGATCTGGGGTCTAGAATGAATGTAAACATCCCATGTGACAGTAATAGGAGGTGACAGGTCCTCTTTATGGAGATATCTGGGGTCTATAATGAATGTAAACATCCCATGTGACAGTAATAGGTGGTAACAGGTCCTCTTTATGGAGAGATCTGGGGTCTATAATGAATGTAAACATCCCATGTGACAGGAATAGGTGGTGACAGGTCCTCTTTATGGAGAGATCTGGGGTCTATTAAGAATGTAAACATCCCATGTGACAGTAATTGACGGTGACAGGTACTCTTTATGGAGAGATCTGGGGTAAATAATGAATGTAAACATCCCATGTGACAGTAATAGGAGGTGACAGGTCCTCTTTACGGAGAGATCGGGTATCTATAATGAATGTAAACATCCCATGTGACAGTAATAGGAGGTGGCAGGTTCTCTTTACGGAGAGATCGGGTATCTATAATGAATGTAAACATCCCATGTGACAGTAATAGGAGGTGACAGGTCCTCTTTATGGAAAGATCTGGGGTCTATAATGAATGTAAACATCCCATGTGACAGTAATAGACGGTGACAGGTCTTCTTTATGGAGAGATCTTGGGTCTATAATGAATGTAAACATCCCATGTGACAGTAATAGACGGTGACAGGTCTTCTTTATGGAGAGATCTGGGGTCTATAATGAATGTAAACATCCCATGTGACAGTAATAGGAGGTGACAGGTCCTCTTTATGGAGAGATCTGGGGTCTAGAATGAATGTAAACATCCCATGTGACAGTAATAGGAGGTGACAGGTCCTCTTTATGGAGAGATCTGGGGTCTATAATGAATGTAAACATCCCATGTGACAGTAATAGACGGTGACAGGTCTTCTTTATGGAGAGATCTGGGGTCTATAATGAATGTAAACATCCCATGTGACAGTAATAGGAGGTGACAGGTCCTCTTTATGGAGAGATCTGGGGTCTATAATGAATGTAAACATCCCTAGTGACAGTAATAGGAGGTGACAGGTCCTCTTTATGGAGAGATCTGGGGTCTAGAATGAATGTAAACATCCCATGTGACAGTAATAGGAGGTGACAGGTCCTCTTTATGGAGATATCTGGGGTCTATAATGAATGTAAACATCCCATGTGACAGTAATAGGTGGTAACAGGTCCTCTTTATGGAGAGATCTGGGGTCTATAATGAATGTAAACATCCCATGTGACAGTAATAGGTGGTGACAGGTCCTCTTTATGGAGAGATCTGGGGTCTATTAAGAATGTAAACATCCCATGTGACAGTAATTGACGGTGACAGGTACTCTTTATGGAGAGATCTGGGGTAAATAATGAATGTAAACATCCCATGTGACAGTAATAGGAGGTGACAGGTCCTCTTTACGGAGAGATCGGGTATCTATAATGAATGTAAACATCCCATGTGACAGTAATAGGAGGTGGCAGGTTCTCTTTACGGAGAGATCGGGTATCTATAATGAATGTAAACATCCCATGTGACAGTAATAGGAGGTGACAGGTCCTCTTTATGGAAAGATCTGGGGTCTATAATGAATGTAAACATCCCATGTGACAGTAATAGACGGTGACAGGTCTTCTTTATGGAGAGATCTTGGGTCTATAATGAATGTAAACATCCCATGTGACAGTAATAGACGGTGACAGGTCTTCTTTATGGAGAGATCTGGGGTCTATAATGAATGTAAACATCCCATGTGACAGTAATAGGAGGTGACAGGTCCTCTTTATGGAGAGATCTGGGGTCTAGAATGAATGTAAACATCCCATGTGACAGTAATAGGAGGTGACAGGTCCTCTTTATGGAGAGATCTGGGGTCTATAATGAATGTAAACATCCCATGTGACAGTAATAGACGGTGACAGGTCTTCTTTATGGAGAGATCTGGGGTCTATAATGAATGTAAACATCCCATGTGACAGTAATAGGAGGTGACAGGTCCTCTTTATGGAGAGATCTGGGGTCTATAATGAATGTAAACATCCCTAGTGACAGTAATAGGAGGTGACAGGTCCTCTTTATGGAGAGATCTGGGGTCTAGAATGAATGTAAACATCCCATGTGACAGTAATAGGAGGTGACAGGTCCTCTTTATGGAGATATCTGGGGTCTATAATGAATGTAAACATCCCATGTGACAGTAATAGGTGGTAACAGGTCCTCTTTATGGAGAGATCTGGGGTCTATAATGAATGTAAACATCCCATGTGACAGTAATAGGTGGTGACAGGTCCTCTTTATGGAGAGATCTGGGGTCTATTAAGAATGTAAACATCCCATGTGACAGTAATTGACGGTGACAGGTACTCTTTATGGAGAGATCTGGGGTAAATAATGAATGTAAACATCCCATGTGACAGTAATAGGAGGTGACAGGTCCTCTTTACGGAGAGATCGGGTATCTATAATGAATGTAAACATCCCATGTGACAGTAATAGGAGGTGGCAGGTTCTCTTTACGGAGAGATCGGGTATCTATAATGAATGTAAACATCCCATGTGACAGTAATAGGAGGTGACAGGTCCTCTTTATGGAAAGATCTGGGGTCTATAATGAATGTAAACATCCCATGTGACAGTAATAGACGGTGACAGGTCTTCTTTATGGAGAGATCTGGGGTCTATAATGAATGTAAACATCCCATGTGACAGTAATAGACGGTGACAGGTCTTCTTTATGGAGAGATCTGGGGTCTATAATGAATGTAAACATCCCATGTGACAGTAATAGGAGGTGACAGGTCCTCTTTATGGAGAGATCTGGGGTCTAGAATGAATGTAAACATCCCATGTGACAGTAATAGGAGGTGACAGGTCCTCTTTATGGAGAGATCTGGGGTCTATAATGAATGTAAACATCCCTAGTGACAGTAATAGGAGGTGACAGGTCCTCTTTATGGAGAGATCTGGGGTCTAGAATGAATGTAAACATCCCATGTGACAGTAATAGGAGGTGACAGGTCCTCTTTATGGAGATATCTGGGGTCTATAATGAATGTAAACATCCCATGTGACAGTAATAGGTGGTAACAGGTCCTCTTTATGGAGAGATCTGGGGTCTATAATGAATGTAAACATCCCATGTGACAGTAATAGGTGGTGACAGGTCCTCTTTATGGAGAGATCTGGGGTCTATTAAGAATGTAAACATCCCATGTGACAGTAATTGACGGTGACAGGTACTTTTTATGGAGAGATCTGGGGTAAATAATGAATGTAAACATCCCATGTGACAGTAATAGGAGGTGACAGGTCCTCTTTACGGAGAGATCGGGTATCTATAATGAATGTAAACATCCCATGTGACAGTAATAGGAGGTGGCAGGTTCTCTTTACGGAGAGATCGGGTATCTATAATGAATGTAAACATCCCATGTGACAGTAATAGGAGGTGGCAGGTCCTCTTTATGGAGAGATCTGGGTCTATAATGAATGTAAACATCCCATGTGACAGTAATAGATGGTGACAGGTCCTCTTTATGGAGAGATCTGGGGTCTATAAAGAATGTAAACATCCCATGTGATAGTAATAGGGGGTGACAGGTCCTCTTTATGGAGAGGTCTGGGGTCTATAATGAATGTAAACATCCCATGTGACAGTAATAGATGGTGACACGTCCTGTTTATGGAGAGATCTGGGGTCTATAATGAATGTAAACATCCCATGTGACAGTAATAGGAGGTGACAGGTCCTCTTTATGGAGAGATCTGGGGTCTATAATGAATGTAAACATCCCATGTGACAGTAATAGACGGTGACAGGTCTTCTTTATGGAGAGATCTGGGGTCTATAATGAATGTAAACATCCCATGTGACAGTAATAGACGGTGACAGGTCTTCTTTATGGAGAGATCTGGGGTCTATAATGAATGTAAACATCCCATGTGACAGTAATAGGAGGTGACAGGTCCTCTTTATGGAGAGATCTGGGGTCTATAATGAATGTAAACATCCCTAGTGACAGTAATAGGAGGTGACAGGTCCTCTTTATGGAGAGATCTGGGGTCTAGAATGAATGTAAACATCCCATGTGACAGTAATAGGAGGTGACAGGTCCTCTTTATGGAGATATCTGGGGTCTATAATGAATGTAAACATCCCATGTGACAGTAATAGATGGTGACACGTCCTGTTTATGGAGAGATCTGGGGTCTATAATGAATGTAAACATCCCATGTGACAGTAATAGGAGGTGACAGGTCCTCTTTATGGAGAGATCTGGGGTCTATAATGAATGAAAACATCCCTAGTAGTAATAGGTGGTGACAGGTCCTCTTTATGGAGAGAACTGGGGTCTATAATGAATGTAAACATCCCATGTGACAGTAATAGGAGGTGACAGGTCCTCTTTATGGAGAGATCTGGGGTCTATAATGAATGTAAACATCCCATGTGATAGTAATAGGTGGTGACAGGTCCTCTTTATGGAAAGATCTGGGGTCTTTAATGAATGTAAACATCACATGTGACAGTAATTGACGGTGACAGGTCCACTTTATGGAGAGATCTGGGGTCTATAATGAATGTAAACATCCCATGTAACAGTAATAGGAGGTCATAGGTCCTCTTTACGGAGAGATCTGGGGTCTATAATGAATGTAAACATCCCTAGTGACAGTAATAGGAGGTGACAGGTCCTCTTTATGAAGAGATCTGGGGTCTAGAATGAATGTAAACATCCCATGTGACAGTAATAGGAGGTGACAGGTCCTCTTTATGGAGAGATCCGGGGTCTATAATGAATGTAAACACCCCATGTGACAGTAATAGACGGTGACAGGTCCTCTTTATGGAGAGATCTGGGGTCTATAATGAATGTAAACATCCCATGTGACAGTAATAGGAGGTGACAGGTCCTCTTTATGGAGAGATCTGGGTCTATAATGAATGTAAACATCCCATGTGACAGTAATAGAAGGTGACAGGTCCTCTTTATGGCGAGATCTGGGGTCTATAATGAATGTAAACATCCCTAGTGACAGTAATAGGAGGTGACAGGTCCTCTTTATGTAGAGATCTGGGGTCTAGAATGAATGTAAACATCCCATGTGACAGTAATAGGAGGTGACAGGTCCTCTTTATGGAGAGATCTGGGGTCTAGAATGAATGTAAACATCCCATGTGACAGTAATAGGAGGTGACAGGTCCTCTTTATGGAGAGATCTGGGGTCTATAATGAATGTAAACATCCCATGTGACAGTAATAGGAGGTGACAGGTCCTCTTTATGGAGAGATCTGGGGTCTATAATGAATGTAAACATTCCATGTGACAGTAATAGGAGGTGACAGGTCCTCTTTATGGAGAGATCTCGGTCTATAATGAATGTAAACACCCCATGTGACAGTAATAGACGGTGACAGGTTCTCTTTATGGAGAGATCTGGGGTCTATAATGAATGAAAACATCCCTAGTAGTAATAGGTGGTGACAGGTCCTCTTTATGGAGAGAACTGGGGTATATAATGAATGTAAACATCCCATGTGACAGTAATAGGAGGTGACAGGTCCTCTTTATGGAGAGATCTGGGGTCTATAATGAATGTAAACATCCCATGTGACAGTAATAGACGGTGACAGGTCCTCTTTATGGATAGATCTTGGGTCTATAATGAATGTAAACATCCAATGTGACAGTAATAGGTGGTGACAGGTCCTCTTTGTGGAGAGATCTGGCGTCTATAATGAATGTAAACATCCCATGTGACAGTAATAGGGGATGACAGGTCCTCTTTATGGAGAGATCTGGGGTCTATTATGAATGTAAACATCCCATGTGACAGTAATAGGAGGTGACAGGTCCTCTTTATGGAGAGATCTGGGTCTATAATGAATGTAAACACCCCATGTGACAGTAATAGACGGTGACAGGTTCTCTTTATGGAGAGATCTGGGGTCTATAATGAATGTAAACATCCCTAGTGACAGTAATAGGTGGTGACAGGTCCTCTTTATGGAGAGATATGGGGTCTATAATGAATGTAAACATCCCCATGTGACAGTAATAGGAGGTGACAGGTCCTCCTTATGGAGAGATCTGGGGTCTATAATGAATGTAAACACCCCATGTGACAATAATAGATGGTGACAGGTCCTCTTTATGGAGAGACCTGGGGTCTACAATGAATGTAAACATCCCATGTGACAGTAATAGGAGGTGACAGGTCCTCTTTATGGATAGATCTAAGGTCTATAATGAATGTAAACATCCCATGTGACAGTAATAGTTGGTGACAGGTCCTCTTTGTGGAGAGATCTGGGGTCTATAATGAATGTAAACATCCCATGTGACAGTAATAGGGGGTGACAGGTCCTCTTTATGGAGAGATCTGGGGACTATAATGAATGTAAACATCCCATGTGACAGTAATAGGAGGTGACAGGTCCTGTTTATGGAGAGATCTGGGGTTTATAAAGAATGTAAACATCCCATGTGACAGTAATAGAAGGTGACAGGTCCTCTTTATGGAGAGATCTGGGGTCTATAATTAATGTAAACATTCCTTGTGACAGTAATAGAAGGTGACAGGTCCTCTTTATGGAGAGATCTGGGGTCTATAATGAATGTAAACATCCCACCTGACAGTAATAGATGGTGACAGGTCCTCTTTATGGAGAGATCTGGGGTCTATAATGAATGTAAACATCCCATGTGACAGTAATAGGAGGTGACATGTCCTCTTTATGGAGAGATCTGGGGTCTATAATGAATGTAAACATCCCATGTGACAGTAATAGGAGGTGACAGTTTCTCTTTATGGAGAGATCTGGGGTCTATAATGAATGTAAACATCTCATTTGACAGTAATAGGAGGTGACAGGTTCTCTTTATGGAGAGATCTGGGGTCTAGAATGAATGTAAACATCCCTAGTGACAGTAATAGGAGGTGACAGGTCCTCTTTATGGAGAGATCTGGGGTCTAGAATGAATGTAAACATCCCATGTGACAGTAATAGGAGGTGACAGGTCCTCTTTATGGAGATATCTGGGGTCTATAATGAATGTAAACATCCCTAGTGACAGTAATAGGTGGTGACAGGTCCTCTTTATGGAGAGATATGGGGTCTATAATGAATGTAAACATCCCATGTGACAGTAATAGGAGGTGACAGGTCCTCTTTATGGAGAGATCTGGGGTCTATAATGAATGTAAACATCCCATGTGACAGTAATAGGGGTTGACAGGTCCTCTTTATGGAGAGATCTGGGGTCTATAATGAATGTAAACATCCCTAGTGACAGTAATAGGTGGTGACAGGTCCTCTTTATGGAGAGATCTGGGGTCTATAATGAATTTAAACATCCCATGTGACAGTAATAGGAGGTGACAGGTCCTCTTTATGGAGAGATCTGGGGTCAATAATGAATGTAAACATCCCATGTAACAGTAATAGGAGGTCATAGGTCCTCTTTACGGAGAGATCTGGGGTCTATAATGAATGTAAACATCCCTAGTAACAGTAATAGGAGGTGACAGGTCCTCTTTATGGAGAGATCTGTGATCTAGAATGAATGTAAACATCCCATGTGACAGTAATAGGAGGTGACAGGTCCTCTTTATGGAGGGATCCGGGGTCTATAATGAATGTAAACACCCCATGTGACAGTAATAGATGGTGACAGGTCCTCTTTATGGAGAGATCTGGGGTCTATAATGAATGTAAACATCCCATGTGACAGTAATAGGTTGTGACAGGTCCTCTTTATGGAGAGATCTGGGGTCTATAATGAATGTAAACATCCCATGTGACAGTAATAGGAGGTGACAGGTCCTCTTTATGGAGAGATCTGGGGTCTATAATGAATGTAAACATCCCTAGTGACAGTAATAGGAGGTGACAGGTCCTCTTTATGGAGAGATCTAGGGTCTAGAATGAATGTAAACATCCCATGTGACAGTAATAGGAGGTGACAGGTCCTCTTTATGGAGAGATCTGGGGTCTATAATGAATGTAAACATCCCATGTGACAGTAATAGATGGTGACAGGTTCTCTTTATGGAGAGATCTGGGGTCTAGAATGAATGTAAACATCCCTAGTGACAGTAATAGGAGGTGACAGGTCCTCTTTATGGAGAGATCTGGGGTCTATAATGAATGTAAACATCCCATGTGACAGTAATAGGAGGTGACAGGTCCTCTTTATGGAGAGATCTGGGGTCTATAATGAATGTAAACATCCCATGTGACAGTAATAGGGGTTGACAGGTCCTCTTTATGGAGAGATCTGGGGTCTATAATGAATGTAAACATCCCATGTGACAGTAATAGGAGGTGACAGGTTCTCTTTATGGAGAGATCTGGGGTCTATAATGAATGTAAACATCCCATGTGACAGTAATAGGAGGTGACAGGTCCTCCTTATGGAGAGATCTGGGGTCTATGATGAATGTAAACACCCCATGTGACAGTAATGGATGGTGACAGGTCCTCTTTATGGAGAGATCTGGGGTCTACAATGAATGTAAACATCCCATGTGACAGTAATAGACGGTGACAGGTCCTCTTTATAAATAGATCTAAGGTCTATAATGAATGTAAACATCCCATGTGACAGTAATAGGTGGTGACAGGTCCTCTTTGTGGAGAGATCTGGGGTCTATAATGAATGTAAACATCCCATGTGACAGTAATAGGGGGTGACAGGTCCTCTTTATGGAGAGATCTGGGGTCTATAATTAATGTAAACATTCCTTGTGACAGTAATAGAAGGTGACAGGTCCTCTTTATGGAGAGATCTGGGGTCTATAATGAATGTAAACATCCCACGTGACAGTAATATATGGTGACAGGTCCTCTTTATGGAGAGATCTGGGGTCTATAATGAATGTAAACATCCCATGTGACAGTAATAGGAAGTGACATGTCCTCTTTATGGAGAGATCTGGGGTCTATAATGAATGTAAACATCCCATGTGACAGTAATAGGAGGTGACAGGTTCTCTTTATGGAGAGATCTGGGGTCTATAATGAATGTAAACATCCCATGTGACAGTAATAGGAGGTGACAGGTTCTCTTTATGGAGAGATCTGGGGTCTATAATGAATGTAAACATCCCATGTGACAGTAATAGGGGGTGACAGGTCCTCTTTATGGAGAGATCTGGGTCTATAATGAATGTAAACATCCCATGTGACAGTAATAGATGGTGACAGGTCCTCTTTATGGAGAGATCTGGGGTCTATAATGAATGTAAACATCCCATGTGACAGTAATAGACGGTGACAGGTCCTCTTTATGGAGAGTTCTGGGGTCTATAATGAATGTAAACATCCCATGTGACAGTAATAGGAGGTGACAGGTCCTCTTTATGGAGAGATCAGGGGTCTATAATGAATGTAAACATCCCATGTGACAGTAATAGACGGTGACAGGTCCTCTTTATGGAGAGATCTGGGGTCTATAATGAATGTAAACATCCCATGTGACAGTAATAGACGGTGACAGGTCCTCTTTATGGAGAGTTCTGGGGTCTATAATGAATGTAAACATCCCATGTGACAGTAATAGGAGGTGACAGGTCCTCTTTATGGAGAGATCTGGGGTCTATAATGAATGTAAACATCCCACGTGACAGTAATATATGGTGACAGGTCCTCTTTATGGAGAGATCTGGGGTCTATAATGAATGTAAACATCCCATGTGACAGTAATAGGAGGTGACATGTCCTCTTTATGGAGAGATCTGGGGTCTATAATGAATGTAAACATCCCTAGTGACAGTAACAGGTGGTGACAGGTCCTCTTTATGGAGAGATATGGGGTCTATAATGAATGTAAACATCCCATGTGACAGTAATAGGAGGTGACAGGTCCTCTTTATGGAGAGATCTGGGGTCTATAATGAATGTAAACATCCCATGTGACAGTAATAGGAGGTGACAGGTCCTCTTTATGGAGAGATCTGGGGTCTATAATGAATGTAAACATCCCATGTGACAGTAATAGGGGTTGACAGGTCCTCTTTATGGAGAGATCTGGGGTCTATAATGAATGTAAACATCCCTAGTGACAGTAATAGGTGGTGACAGGTCCTCTTTATGGAGAGATCTGGGGTCTATAATGAATTTAAACATCCCATGTGACAGTAATAGGAGGTGACAGGTCCTCTTTATGGAGAGATCTGGGGTCAATAATGAATGTAAACATCCCATGTAACAGTAATAGGAGGTCATAGGTCCTCTTTACGGAGAGATCTGGGGTCTATAATGAATGTAAACATCCCATGTGACAGTAATAGGTTGTGACAGGTCCTCTTTATGGAGAGATCTGGGGTCTATAATGAATGTAAACATCCCAAGTGACAGTAATAGGAGGTGACAGGTCCTCTTTATGGAGAGATCTGGGGTCTATAATGAATGTAAACATCCCTAGTGACAGTAATAGGAGGTGACAGGTCCTCTTTATGGAGAGATCTAGGGTCTAGAATGAATGTAAACATCCCATGTGACAGTAATAGGAGGTGACAGGTCCTCTTTATGGAGAGATCTGGGGTCTATAATGAATGTAAACATCCCATGTGACAGTAATAGGAGGTGACAGGTCCTCTTTATGGAGAGATCTGTGGTCTATAATGAATGTAAACATCCCTAGTGACAGTAATAGGAGGTGACAGGTCCTCTTTATGGAGAGATCTGGGGTCTATAATGAATGTAAACATCCCATGTGACAGTAATAGATGGTGACAGGTCCTCTTTATGGAGAGATCTGGGGTCTAGAATGAATGTAAACATCCCTAGTGACAGTAATAGGAGGTGACAGGTCCTCTTTATGGAGAGATCTGGGGTCTAGAATGAATGCAAACATCCCATGTGACAGTAATATCAGGTGACAGGTCCTCTTTATGGAGAGATCTGGGGTCTATAATGAATGTAAACATCCCTAGTGACAGTAATAGGAGGTGACAGGTCCTCTTTATGGAGAGATCTGGGGTCTAGAATGAATGTAAACATCCCATGTGACAGTAATAGGAGGTGACAGGTCCTCTTTATGGAGATATCTGGGGTCTATAATGAATGTAAACATCCCTAGTTACAGTAACAGGTGGTGACAGGTCCTCTTTATGGAGAGATATGGGGTCTATAATGAATGTAAACATCCCATGTGACAGTAATAGGGGTTGACAGGTCCTCTTTATGGAGAGATCTGGGGTATATAATGAATGTAAACATCCCATGTGACAGTAATAGGAGGTGACAGGTTCTCTTTATGGAGAGATCTGGGGTCTATAATGAATGTAAACATCCCATGTGACAGTAATAGGAGGTGACAGGTCCTCCTTATGGAGAGATCTGGGGTCTATGATGAATGTAAACACCCCATGTGACAGTAATGGATGGTGACAGGTCCTCATTATGGAGAGATCTGGGGTCTACAATGAATGTAAACATCCCATGTGACAGTAATAGACGGTGACAGGTCCTCTTTATAAATAGATCTAAGGTCTATAATGAATGTAAACATCCCATGTGACAGTAATAGGTGGTGACAGGTCCTCTTTGTGGAGAGATCTGGGGTCTATAATGAATGTAAACATCCCATGTGACAGTAATAGTGGGTGACAGGTCCTCTTTATGGAGAGATCTGGGGTCTATGATGAATGTAAACACCCCATGTGACAGTAATGGATGGTGACAGGTCCTCTTTATGGAGAGATCTGGGGTCTACAATGAATGTAAACATCCCATGTGACAGTAATATATGGTGACAGGTCCTCCTTATGGAGAGATCTGGGGTCTATGATGAATGTAAACACCCCATGTAACAGTAATGGATGGTGACAGGTCCTCTTTATGGAGAGATCTGGGGTCTACAATGAATGTAAACATCCCATGTGACAGTAATAGACGGTGACAGGTCCTCTTTATAAATAGATCTAAGGTCTATAATGAATGTAAACATCCCATGTCACAGTAATAGGGGTTGACAGGTCCTCTTTGTGGAGAGATCTGGGGTCTATAATGAATGTAAACATCCCATGTGACAGTAATAGGGGGTGACAGGTCCTCTTTATGGAGAGATCTGGGGTCTATAATGAATGTAAACATCCCATGTGACAGTAATAGGAGGTGACAGGTCCTGTTTATGGAGAGATCTTGGGTTTATAAAGAATGTAAACATCCCATGTGACAGTAATAGGAGGTGACAGGTCCTCTTTATGGAGAGATCTGGGATCTATAATTAATGTAAACATTCCTTGTGACAGTAATAGAAGGTGACAGGTCCTCTTTATGGAGAGATCTGGGGTCTATAATGAATGTAAACATCCCACGTGACAGTAATATATGGTGACAGGTCCTCTTTATGGAGAGATCTGGGGTCTATAATGAATGTAAACATCCCATGTGACAGTAATAGGAGGTGACATGTCCTCTTTATGGAGAGATCTGGGGTCTATAATGAATGTAAACATCCTATGTGACAGTAATAGGAGGTGACAGGTTCTCTTTATGGAGAGATCTGGGGTCTATAATGAATGTAAACATCCCATGTGACAGTAATAGGAGGTGACAGGTTCTCTTTATGGAGAGATCTGGGTTCTATAATGAATGTAAACATCCCATGTGACAGTAATAGGGGGTGACAGGTCCTCTTTATGGAGAGATCTGGGTCTATAATGAATGTAAACATCCCATGTGACAGTAATAGACGGTGACAGGTCCTCTTTATGGAGAGATCTGGGGTCTATAATGAATGTAAACATCCCATGTGACAGTAATAGGTGGTGACAGGTCCTCTTTATGGAGAGATCTGGGGTCTATTAAGAATGTAAACATCCCATGTGACAGTAATTGACGGTGACAGGTACTCTTTATGGAGAGATCTGGGGTAAATAATGAATGTAAACATCCCATGTGACAGTAATAGGAGGTGACAGGTCCTCTTTACGGAGAGATCGGGTATCTATAATGAATGTAAACATCCCATGTGACAGTAATAGGAGGTGGCAGGTTCTCTTTACGGAGAGATCGGGTATCTATAATGAATGTAAACATCCCATGTGACAGTAATAGGAGGTGACAGGTCCTCTTTATGGAAAGATCTGGGGTCTATAATGAATGTAAACATCCCATGTGACAGTAATAGACGGTGACAGGTCTTCTTTATGGAGAGATCTGGGGTCTATAATGAATGTAAACATCCCATGTGACAGTAATAGACGGTGACAGGTCTTCTTTATGGAGAGATCTGGGGTCTATAATGAATGTAAACATCCCATGTGACAGTAATAGGAGGTGACAGGTCCTCTTTATGGAGAGATCTGGGGTCTAGAATGAATGTAAACATCCCATGTGACAGTAATAGGAGGTGACAGGTCCTCTTTATGGAGAGATCTGGGGTCTATAATGAATGTAAACATCCCTAGTGACAGTAATAGGAGGTGACAGGTCCTCTTTATGGAGAGATCTGGGGTCTAGAATGAATGTAAACATCCCATGTGACAGTAATAGGAGGTGACAGGTCCTCTTTATTTAGATATCTGGGGTCTATAATGAATGTAAACATCCCATGTGACAGTAATAGGTGGTAACAGGTCCTCTTTATGGAGAGATCTGGGGTCTATAATGAATGTAAACATCCCATGTGACAGTAATAGGTGGTGACAGGTCCTCTTTATGGAGAGATCTGGGGTCTATTAAGAATGTAAACATCCCATGTGACAGTAATTGACGGTGACAGGTACTCTTTATGGAGAGATCTGGGGTAAATAATGAATGTAAACATCCCATGTGACAGTAATAGGAGGTGACAGGTCCTCTTTACGGAGAGATCGGGTATCTATAATGAATGTAAACATCCCATGTGACAGTAATAGGAGGTGGCAGGTTCTCTTTACGGAGAGATCGGGTATCTATAATGAATGTAAACATCCCATGTGACAGTAATAGGAGGTGGCAGGTCCTCTTTATGGAGAGATCTGGGTCTATAATGAATGTAAACATCCCATGTGACAGTAATAGATGGTGACAGGTCCTCTTTATGGAGAGATCTGGGGTCTATAAAGAATGTAAACATCCCATGTGATAGTAATAGGGGGTGACAGGTCCTCTTTATGGAGAGGTCTGGGGTCTATAATGAATGTAAACATCCCATGTGACAGTAATAGATGGTGACACGTCCTGTTTATGGAGAGATCTGGGGTCTATAATGAATGTAAACATCCCTAGTGACAGTAATAGGAGGTGACAGGTCCTCTTTATGGAGAGATCTGGGGTCTAGAATGAATGTAAACATCCCATGTGACAGTAATAGGAGGTGACAGGTCCTCTTTATGGAGATATCTGGGGTCTATAATGAATGTAAACATCCCATGTGACAGTAATAGATGGTGACACGTAGTGTTTATGGAGAGATCTGGGGTCTATAATGAATGTAAACATCCCATGTGACAGTAATAGGAGGTGACAGGTCCTCTTTATGGAGAGATCTGGGGTCTATAATGAATGTAAACATCCCATGTGACAGTAATAGACGGTGACAGGTCTTCTTTATGGAGAGATCTGGGGTCTATAATGAATGTAAACATCCCATGTGACAGTAATAGACGGTGACAGGTCTTCTTTATGGAGAGATCTGGGGTCTATAATGAATGTAAACATCCCATGTGACAGTAATAGGAGGTGACAGGTCCTCTTTATGGAGAGATCTGGGGTCTATAATGAATGTAAACATCCCTAGTGACAGTAATAGGAGGTGACAGGTCCTCTTTATGGAGAGATCTGGGGTCTAGAATGAATGTAAACATCCCATGTGACAGTAATAGGAGGTGACAGGTCCTCTTTATGGAGATATCTGGGGTCTATAATGAATGTAAACATCCCATGTGACAGTAATAGGTGGTAACAGGTCCTCTTTATGGAGAGATCTGGGGTCTATAATGAATGTAAACATCCCATGTGACAGTAATAGGTGGTGACAGGTCCTCTTTATGGAGAGATCTGGGGTCTATTAAGAATGTAAACATCCCATGTGACAGTAATTGACGGTGACAGGTACTCTTTATGGAGAGATCTGGGGTAAATAATGAATGTAAACATCCCATGTGACAGTAATAGGAGGTGACAGGTCCTCTTTACGGAGAGATCGGGTATCTATAATGAATGTAAACATCCCATGTGACAGTAATAGGAGGTGGCAGGTTCTCTTTACGGAGAGATCGGGTATCTATAATGAATGTAAACATCCCATGTGACAGTAATAGGAGGTGACAGGTCCTCTTTATGGAAAGATCTGGGGTCTATAATGAATGTAAACATCCCATGTGACAGTAATAGACGGTGACAGGTCTTCTTTATGGAGAGATCTGGGGTCTATAATGAATGTAAACATCCCATGTGACAGTAATAGACGGTGACAGGTCTTCTTTATGGAGAGATCTGGGGTCTATAATGAATGTAAACATCCCATGTGACAGTAATAGGAGGTGACAGGTCCTCTTTATGGAGAGATCTGGGGTCTAGAATGAATGTAAACATCCCATGTGACAGTAATAGGAGGTGACAGGTCCTCTTTATGGAGAGATCTGGGGTCTATAATGAATGTAAACATCCCTAGTGACAGTAATAGGAGGTGACAGGTCCTCTTTATGGAGAGATCTGGGGTCTAGAATGAATGTAAACATCCCATGTGACAGTAATAGGAGGTGACAGGTCCTCTTTATGGAGATATCTGGGGTCTATAATGAATGTAAACATCCCATGTGACAGTAATAGGTGGTAACAGGTCCTCTTTATGGAGAGATCTGGGGTCTATAATGAATGTAAACATCCCATGTGACAGTAATAGGTGGTGACAGGTCCTCTTTATGGAGAGATCTGGGGTCTATTAAGAATGTAAACATCCCATGTGACAGTAATTGACGGTGACAGGTACTCTTTATGGAGAGATCTGGGGTAAATAATGAATGTAAACATCCCATGTGACAGTAATAGGAGGTGACAGGTCCTCTTTACGGAGAGATCGGGTATCTATAATGAATGTAAACATCCCATGTGACAGTAATAGGAGGTGGCAGGTTCTCTTTACGGAGAGATCGGGTATCTATAATGAATGTAAACATCCCATGTGACAGTAATAGGAGGTGGCAGGTCCTCTTTATGGAGAGATCTGGGTCTATAATGAATGTAAACATCCCATGTGACAGTAATAGATGGTGACAGGTCCTCTTTATGGAGAGATCTGGGGTCTATAAAGAATGTAAACATCCCATGTGATAGTAATAGGGGGTGACAGGTCCTCTTTATGGAGAGGTCTGGGGTCTATAATGAATGTAAACATCCCATGTGACAGTAATAGATGGTGACACGTCCTGTTTATGGAGAGATCTGGGGTCTATAATGAATGTAAACATCCCATGTGACAGTAATAGATGGTGACAGGTCCTCTTTATGGAGAGATCTGGGGTCTATAAAGAATGTAAACATCCCATGTGACAGTAATAGGGGGTGACACGTCCTCTTTATGGAGAGATCTGGGGTCTATAAAGAATGTAAACATCCCATGTGATAGTAATAGGGGGTGACAGGTCCTCTTTATGGAGAGGTCTGGGGTCTATAATGAATGTAAACATCCCATGTGACAGTAATAGATGGTGACACGTCCTGTTTATGGAGAGATCTGGGGTCTATAATGAATGTAAACATCCCTAGTGACAGTAATAGGAGGTGACAGGTCCTCTTTATGGAGAGATCTGGGGTCTAGAATGAATGTAAACATCCCATGTGACAGTAATAGGAGGTGACAGGTCCTCTTTATGGAGATATCTGGGGTCTATAATGAATGTAAACATCCCATGTGACAGTAATAGATGGTGACACGTAGTGTTTATGGAGAGATCTGGGGTCTATAATGAATGTAAACATCCCATGTGACAGTAATAGGAGGTGACAGGTCCTCTTTATGGAGAGATCTGGGGTCTATAATGAATGTAAACATCCCATGTGACAGTAATAGACGGTGACAGGTCTTCTTTATGGAGAGATCTGGGGTCTATAATGAATGTAAACATCCCATGTGACAGTAATAGACGGTGACAGGTCTTCTTTATGGAGAGATCTGGGGTCTATAATGAATGTAAACATCCCATGTGACAGTAATAGGAGGTGACAGGTCCTCTTTATGGAGAGATCTGGGGTCTATAATGAATGTAAACATCCCTAGTGACAGTAATAGGAGGTGACAGGTCCTCTTTATGGAGAGATCTGGGGTCTAGAATGAATGTAAACATCCCATGTGACAGTAATAGGAGGTGACAGGTCCTCTTTATGGAGATATCTGGGGTCTATAATGAATGTAAACATCCCATGTGACAGTAATAGGTGGTAACAGGTCCTCTTTATGGAGAGATCTGGGGTCTATAATGAATGTAAACATCCCATGTGACAGTAATAGGTGGTGACAGGTCCTCTTTATGGAGAGATCTGGGGTCTATTAAGAATGTAAACATCCCATGTGACAGTAATTGACGGTGACAGGTACTCTTTATGGAGAGATCTGGGGTAAATAATGAATGTAAACATCCCATGTGACAGTAATAGGAGGTGACAGGTCCTCTTTACGGAGAGATCGGGTATCTATAATGAATGTAAACATCCCATGTGACAGTAATAGGAGGTGGCAGGTTCTCTTTACGGAGAGATCGGGTATCTATAATGAATGTAAACATCCCATGTGACAGTAATAGGAGGTGACAGGTCCTCTTTATGGAAAGATCTGGGGTCTATAATGAATGTAAACATCCCATGTGACAGTAATAGACGGTGACAGGTCTTCTTTATGGAGAGATCTGGGGTCTATAATGAATGTAAACATCCCATGTGACAGTAATAGACGGTGACAGGTCTTCTTTATGGAGAGATCTGGGGTCTATAATGAATGTAAACATCCCATGTGACAGTAATAGGAGGTGACAGGTCCTCTTTATGGAGAGATCTGGGGTCTAGAATGAATGTAAACATCCCATGTGACAGTAATAGGAGGTGACAGGTCCTCTTTATGGAGAGATCTGGGGTCTATAATGAATGTAAACATCCCTAGTGACAGTAATAGGAGGTGACAGGTCCTCTTTATGGAGAGATCTGGGGTCTAGAATGAATGTAAACATCCCATGTGACAGTAATAGGAGGTGACAGGTCCTCTTTATGGAGATATCTGGGGTCTATAATGAATGTAAACATCCCATGTGACAGTAATAGGTGGTAACAGGTCCTCTTTATGGAGAGATCTGGGGTCTATAATGAATGTAAACATCCCATGTGACAGTAATAGGTGGTGACAGGTCCTCTTTATGGAGAGATCTGGGGTCTATTAAGAATGTAAACATCCCATGTGACAGTAATTGACGGTGACAGGTACTCTTTATGGAGAGATCTGGGGTAAATAATGAATGTAAACATCCCATGTGACAGTAATAGGAGGTGACAGGTCCTCTTTACGGAGAGATCGGGTATCTATAATGAATGTAAACATCCCATGTGACAGTAATAGGAGGTGGCAGGTTCTCTTTACGGAGAGATCGGGTATCTATAATGAATGTAAACATCCCATGTGACAGTAATAGATGGTGACAGGTCCTCTTTATGGAGAGATCTGGGGTCTATAAAGAATGTAAACATCCCATGTGATAGTAATAGGGGGTGACAGGTCCTCTTTATGGAGAGGTCTGGGGTCTATAATGAATGTAAACATCCCATGTGACAGTAATAGATGGTGACACGTCCTGTTTATGGAGAGATCTGGGGTCTATAATGAATGTAAACATCCCATGTGACAGTAATAGATGGTGACAGGTCCTCTTTATGGAGAGATCTGGGGTCTATAAAGAATGTAAACATCCCATGTGACAGTAATAGGGGGTGACACGTCCTCTTTATGGAGAGATCTGGGGTCTATAATGAATGTAAACATCCCATGTGACAGTAATAGACGGTGACAGGTCTTCTTTATGGAGAGATCAGGGGTCTATAATGAATGTAAACATCCCATGTGACAGTAATAGAAGGTGACAGGTCATCTTTATGGAGAGATCTGGGGTCTATAATGAATGTAAACATCCCATGTGACAGTAATAGGAGGTGACAGGTCCTCTTTATGTAGAGATCTGGGGTCTATAATGAATGTAAACATCCCATTTGACAGTAGTAGTCGGTGATAGGTCTTCTTTATGGAGAGATCTGGGGTCTATAATGAATGTAAACATCCCATGTGACAGTAATAGGAGGTGACAGGTCCTCTTTATGGAGAGATCTGGGGTCTATAATGAATGTAAACATCCCATGTGACTGTAAAAGACTGTGACAGGTCCTCTTTATGAAGAGATCTGGGGTCTATAATGAATGTAAACATCCCATGTGACAGTATTACAAGGTGACAGGTCCTCTTCATGGAGAGATCCGGGGTGTATAATGAATGTAAACACCCCATGTGATAGTAATAGGGGGTGACAGGTCCTCTTTATGGAGAGATCTGGGGTCTATAATGAATGTAAACACCCCATGTGAGAGTAATACAGGCAGGCAGTTCATTCAGTTAGCTGCAGTATATTCAGTACTGTATCCTGTGCAGCTAGATCTCGCTGCAGACCATTCCTGTTGTTCTCTTCCTAATATACAACGGGCAGGCAGTTCATTCAGTTAGCTGCAGTATATTCAGTACTGTATACAGTTTAGCTAGATCTCACTGCAGACCGTTTCTGTTGTTCTGTTCCTAATATACTACAGGCAGGCAGTTCATTCAGTTAGCTGCAGTATATTCAGTACTGTATCCCATGCAGCTAGATCTCGCTGCAAACCATTCCTGTTGTTCTGTTCCTACTATACTACAGGCAGGCAGTTGATTCAGTTAGCTGCAGTATATTCAATACTGTATCCTGTGCAGCTAGATCTCACTGCATATCTTTCCTGTTGTTCTTTTCCGAATATAATACAGGCAGGCAGTTCATTCAGTTAGCTACAGTATATTCAGTACTTTATCCTGTGCCGCTAGATCTTGCTGCAGATTGTTCTTGTTGTTCTCTTCCTAATATACTACAGGCAGGCAGTTCATTCAGTTAGCTGAAGTATATTCAGTACTGTATATTGTGCAGCTAGATCTCACTGCAGACCATTCCTGTTGTTCTCTTCCTAATATACTAAAGGCAGGCAGTTCATTCAGTTAGCTGCAGTATATTCAGTACTGTATACAGATTAGCTAGATCTCACTGCAGACCATTCCTGCTGTTCTGTTCCTAATATACTACAGGCAGGCAGTTCATTCAGTTAGCTGTAGTATATTCAGTACTGTATCCTGTGCAGCTAGATCTCGCTGCAAACCGTTCCGGTTGTTCTGTTCCTAATATGCTACAGGCAGGCAGTTGATTCAGTTAGCTGCAGTATATTCAGTACTGGATCCTGTGCAGCTAGATCTCGCTGCAGATCTTCCCTGTTGTTCTGTTCCGAATATACTGCAGGCAGGCAGTTCACTCAGTTAGCTGCAGTATATTGAGTACTGTATCCTGTGCAGCTAGATCTCACTACAGACTGTTCCTGTTGTTCTCTTCCTAATATACTAAAGGCAGGCAGTACATTCAGTTAGCTGCAGTATTTTAAGTACTGTATCCTGTGCAGCTAGATCTTGCTGCAGACCGTTCCTGTTGTTCTGTTCCTAATATACTACAGGCAAGAAGTTCATTCAGTTATCTACAGTATATTCAGTACTGTATCCTGCGCAGCTAGATCTTGCTGCAGACCGTTCCTGTTCTGTTCCTAATCTACAACAGGCAGGCAGTTCATTCAGTTAGCTGCAGTATATTCAGTACTGTATACAGTTTAGATAGCTCTCACTGCATACCGTTCCTGTTGTTCTCTTCCTAATATACTACAGACAGGCAGTTTATTCAGTTAGCTGCAGTATATTCAGTACTGTATACAGTTTAGCTAGATCTCACTGCAGACTGTTCCTGTTGTTCTGTTCCTAATATACTACAGGCAGGCAGTTTATTCAGTTAGCTGCAGTATATTCAGTACTGTATACAGTTTAGCTAGATCTCACTGCAGACCATTCCTGTTGTTCTGTTTCTAATACACTATAGGCAGGCAGTTCATTCAGTTAGCTGCAGTATATTCAGTACTGTATCCTGTGCAGCTAGATCTCGCTGCAAACCATTCCTGTTGTTCTGTTCCTAATATACTACAGGCAGGCAGTTGATTCAGTTAGCTGCAGTATATTCAGTAATGTATATTGTGCAGCTAGATCTCACTGCATATCTTTCCTGTTGTTCTTTTCCGAATATAATACAGGCAGGCAGTTCATACAGTTAGCTACAGTATATTGAGTACTGTATCTGGTGCAGCTAGATCTCACCACAGACTGTTCCTGTTGTTCTCTTCCTAACATACTACAGGCAGGCAGTTCATTCATTTAGCTGCAGTATTTTCAGTTCTGTATCCTGTGCAGCTAGATCTCACTGCAGACCGTTCCTGTTGTTCTGTTCCTTATATACTACTGGCAAGCAGTTCATTCAGTTAGCTGCAGTATATTGAGTACTGTACCTTTGCAGTTAGATCTCACTGCAGACCGTTCCTGTTGTTCTCTTCCTAATGTACTACAGGCAGGCAGTTTATTCAGTTAGCTGCAGTATATTCAGTAGTGTGTACAGTTTAGCTAGATCTCACTGCAGACTGTTCTTGTTGTTCTGTTCCTAATATACTACAGGCAGTTCATTCAGTTAGCTGCAGTATATTCAGTACTGTATACAGTTTAGCTAGATCTCACTGCAGACTGTTCCATTTGTTCTGTTCCTAATATACTACAGGCAGGCAGTTGATTTAGTTAGCTGCAGTATATTCAGTACTTTATCCTGTGCAGCTAGATCTCACTGCAGATCTTTCCTGTTGTTCTGTTCCTAATATACTACAGACAGGCAGTTCATTCAGTTAGCTGCAGTATTTTCAGTACTGTATCCTGTACAGCTAGATCTTGCTGCAGACCGTTCCTGTTCTGTTCCTAATATACTACAGGCAAGCAGTTCATTCAGTTACCTGTAGTATATTCAGTAATGTATACAGTTTAGCTAGATCTCACTGCAGACCGTTCCTGTTGTTCTGTTCCTAATATACTACAGGCAGACAGTTCATTCAGTTAGCTGCAGTATTTTCAGTACTGTATCCTGTGCAGTTAGATCTCGCTGCAGATTGTTCCTTTTGTTCTCTTCCTAATATACTACAGGCAGGCAGTTAATTCAGTTAGCTGCAGTTTATTCAATACGGTATACAGTTTAGCTAGATCTCACTGCAGACCATTCCTGTTGTTCTGTTCCTAATATACTACAGGCAGGCAGTTCATTCAGTTAGCTGCAGTAAATTCAGTACTGTATCCTGTGCAGCTAGATCTCACTGCAGTCCGTTCCTGGTGTTCTCTTCCTAATATACAACAGGCAGGCAGTTCATTCAGTTAGCTGCAGTATGTTCAGTACGGTATACAGTTTAGCTAGATCTCACTGCAGACCATTCCTGTTTTTCTCTTCCTAATATACTACAGGCAGGCAGTTCATTCAGTTAGCTGCAGTATATTCAGTACTATATACAGTTTAGCTAGATCTCACAGCAGACCGTTCCTGTTGTTCTGTTCCTAATATACTACAGGCAGCCAGTTAATTCATTTAGCTGCCGTATATTCAGTACTGTATCCTGTGCAGCTAGATCTCACTGCAGTCCATTCCTGGTGTTCTCTTCCTAATATACTACAGGAAGGCAGTTCATTCAGTTAGCTGCATTATATTCAGTACGGTATACAGTTTAGTTAGATCTCACTGCAGACCATTCCTGTTGTTCTCTTCCTGATATACTACAGGCAGGCAGTTCATTCAGTTAGCTGCAGTATATTCAGTACTATATACAGTTTAGCTAGATCTCACTGCAGACTGTTCCTGTTGTTCTGTTCCTAATATACTACAGGCAGACAGTTCATTCAGTTAGCTGCAGTATTTTCAGTACTGTATCCTGTGCAGCTAGATCTCTCTGCAGACCGTTCCTGTTGTTCTCTTCCTAATATACAACTGGCAGGCAGTTGATTCAGTTAGCTGCAGTATATTCAGTTCTGTATCCTGTGCAGCTAGATCTCACTGCAGACCATTCCTTTTGTTCTCTTCCTAATATACTACAGGCAGTTCATTCAGTTAGCTGCAGTACATTCAGTACTGTATCCTGTGCAGCTAGATCTCGCTGCAGATTGTTCCTGTTGTTCTCTTTCTAATATACCTCAGACAGGCAGTTGATTCAGTTAGCTGCAGTATATTCAGTACTGTATCCTGTGCAGCTAGATCTCACTGAAGACCGTTCCTGTTGTTCTCTTCCTAATATACAACTGGCAGGCAGTTGATTCAGTTAGCTGCAGTATATTCAGTACTGTATCCTGTGCAGCTGGATTTCGCTGAAGACCGTTCCTGTTGTTCTTTTCCTAATATACTACAGGCAGGCAGTTCATTCAGTTAGCTGCAGTATATTCAGTACTGCATAAAGTTTAGCTAGATCTCACTGCAGAACGTTCCTGTTGTTCTGTTCCTAATATACTACAGGCAGGCAGTTCATTCATTTAGCTGCAGTATATTCAGTACTGTATCCTGTGCAGCTAGATCTTGCTGCAGACCGTTCCTGTTGTTCTCTTCCTAATATACTTCAGGCAGGCAATTGATTCAGTTAGCTGCAGTATATTCAGTACTGTATCCTGTGAAGCTAGATCTCACTGCAGATCTCTCCTGTTGTTCTGTTCCGAATATACTACAGGCAGGCAGTTCATTCAGTTAGCTGCAGTACATTGAGTACTGTATCCTGTTCAGCTAGATCTTGCTGCAGACCGTTCCTGTTGTTCTCATCCTAATATACTACTGGCAGGCAGTTGATTTAGTTAGCTGCAGTATATTCAGTACAGTATCCTGTGCAGCTAGATCTCGCTGCAGACCGTTCCTGTTGTTCTCTTCCTAATATACTACAGGCAGGCAGTTCATTCAGTTAGCTGCAGTATATTCAGTACTGTATACAGTTTAGCTAGATCTCACTGCATACCGTTCCTGTTGTTCTGTTCCTAATATACTACAGGCAGACAGTTCATTCAGTTAGCTGCAGTATATTCAGTACTGTATATTGTGCAGCTAGATCTCACTGCAGATCATTCCTGTTCTTCTCTTCCTAATATACATCAGGCAGGCAGTTCATTCAGTTAGCTGCAGTATATTCAGTACTGTATACAGTTTAGCTAGATCTCACTGCAGACCATTCCTGTTGTTCTCTTCCTAATATACTAAAGGCAGGCAGTTCATTCAGTTAGCTGCAGTACATTCAGTACTGTATACAGTTTAGCTAGATCTCACTGCAGACCATTCCTGCTGTTCTGTTCCGAATATACTACAGGCAGGCAGTTCACTCAGTTAGCTGCAGTATATTGAGTACTGTATCCTGTGCAGCTAGATCTCACTACAGACTGTTCCTGTTGTTCTCTTCCTAATATACTAAAGGCAGGCAGTTCATTCAGTTAGCTGCAGTATTTTCAGTACTGTATCCTGTGCAGCTAGATCTTGCTGCAGACCGTTCCTGTTGTTCTGTTCCTAATATACTACAGGCAAGAAGTTCATTCAGTTATCTACAGTATATTCAGTACTGTATCCTGTGCAGCTAGATCTTGCTGCAGACAGTTCCTGTTCTGTTCCTAATATACAACAGGCAGGCAGTTCATTCAGTTAGCTGCAGTATATTCAGTACTGTATACAGTTTAGCTAGCTCTCACTGCAGACCGTTCCTGTTGTTCTCTTCCTAATATACTACAGGCAGGCAGTTCATTCAGTTAGCTGCAGTATATTCAGTACTGTATACAGTTTAGCTAGATCTCACTGCAGACCGTTCCTGTTGTTCTTTTTCTAATACACCATAGGCAGGCAGTTCATTCAGTTAGCTGCAGTATATTCAGTACTGTATCCTGTGCAGCTAGATCTCGCTGCAAACCATTCCTGTTGTTCTGTTCCTAATATACTACAGGCAGGCAGTTGATTCAGTTAGCTGCAGTATATTCAGTAATGTATCCTGTGCAGCTAGATCTCACTGCATATCTTTCCTGTTGTTCTTTTCCGAATATAATACAGGCAGTCAGTTCATCCAGTTAGCTACAGTATACTGAGTACTGTATCTGGTGCAGCTAGATCTCACCACAGACTGTTCCTGTTGTTCTCTTCCTAACATACTACAGGCAGGCAGTTCATTCATTTAGCTGCAGTATTTTCAGTACTGTATCCTGTGCAGCTAGATCTCACTGCAGACCGTTCCTGTTGTTCTGTTCCTTATATACTACTGGCAAGCAGTTCATTCAGTTAGCTGCAGTATATTGAGTACTGTATCCTGTGCAGCTAGATCTCACTGCAGACCGTTCCTGTTGTTCTCTTCCTAATATACTACAGGCAGGCAGTTCATTCAGTTAGCTGCAGTATATTGAGTACTGTGTACAGTTTAGCTAGATCTCACTGCAGACTGTTCTTGTTGTTCTGTTCCTAATATACTACAGGCAGTTCATTCAGTTAGCTGCAGTATATTCAGTACTGTATACAGTTTAGCTAGATCTCACTGCAGACTGTTCCATTTGTTCTGTTCCTAATATACTAAAGGCAGGCAGTTGATTCAGTTAGCTGCAGTATATTCAGTACTTTATCCTGTGCAACTAGATCTCACTGCAGATCTTTCCTGTTGTTCTGTTTCTAATATACTACAGACAGGCAGTTCATTCAGTTAGCTACAGTATATTCAGTATTGTATCCTGTGCAGCTAGATCTCGCTGCAGATTGTTCCTGTTGTTCTCTTCCTAATATACTACAGGCAGGCAGTTCATTCAGTTAGCTGCAGTATATTCAGTACTGTATCCTGTGCAGCTAGATCTCACTGCAGACCATTCCTGTTGTTCTCTTTCTAATATACAACAGGCAGTTCATTCAGTTAGCTGCAGTATATTCGGTACTGTATACAGTTTAGCTAGATCTCACTGCAGACCATTCCTGTTGTTCTGTTCCTAATTTTCTATAGGCAGGCAGTTCATTTAGTTAGCTGCAGTATGTTCAGTACTGTATCCTGTGCAGTTAGATCTTGCTGCAAACCGTTCCGGTTGTTCTGTTCCTAATATGCTACAGGCAGGCAGTTGATTCAGTTAGCTGCAGTATATTCAGTACTCTATCCTGTGCAGCTAGATATCGCTGCAGATCTTTACTGTTCTGTTCCGAATATACTACAGGCAGGCAGTTCATTCAGTTAGCTGCAGTAGATTGAGTACTGTATCCTGTGCAGCTAGATCTCACTACAGACTGTTCCTGTTTTTCTCTTCCTAATATACTACAGGCAGGCAGTTCATTCAGTTAGCTGCAGTATTTTCAGTACTGTATCCTGTGCAGCTAGATCTTGCTGCAGACCGTTGCTGTTCTGTTCCTAATATACTACAGGCAAGCAGTTCATTCAGTTAGCTGGAGTATATTCAGTACTGTATACAGTTTAGCTAGATCTCACTGCAGACCGTTCCTGTTGTTCTGTTCCTAATATACTACAGCCAAGCAGTTCATTCAGTTAGCTGCAGTATATTCAGTATTGTATCCTGTGCAGCTAGATCTCGCTGCAGACCGTTTCTGTTTTTCTGTTCCTAATATAGTACAGGCAGCCAGTTAATTCATTTAGCTGCAGTATATTCAGTACTGTATACTGTGCAGCTAGATCTCGCTGCAGACCATTCCTGTTGTTCTATTCCTAATATACTACAGGCAAGCAGTTCATTCAGTTAGCTGCAGTATATTCAGTACTGTATACAGTTTAGCTAGATCTCGCTGCAGACCATTCCTGTTGTTCTATTCCTAATATACTACAGGCAAGCAGTTCATTCAGTTAGCTGCAGTATATTCAGTACTGTATACAGTTTAGCTAGATCTCACTGCAGACCGTTCCTGTTGTTCTGTTCCTAATATACTACAGGCAGGCAGTTCATTCATTTAGCTGAAGTATATTAGTACTGTATCTTGTGCAGCTAAATCTCACTGCAGACCATTCCTGTTGTTCTGTTCCTAATATACTACAGGCAGGCAGTTCATTCAGTTAGCTGCAGTATATTCAGTACTGTATCCTGTGCAGTTAGATCTCGCTGCAGATTGTTCCTTTTGTTCTCTTCCTAATATACTACAGGCAGGCAGTTCATTCAGTAAGCTGCAGTATATTCAGTACTGTATCCTGTGCAGCTAGATCTTACTGCAGTCCGTTCCTGTTGTTCTCTTCCTAATATACTACAGGCAGGCAGTTCATTCAGTTAGCTGCGGTATATTCAGTACTATATACAGTTTAGCTAGATCTCACAGCAGACCGTTCCTGTTGTTCTGTTCCTAATATACTACAGCCAAGCAGTTCATTCAGTTAGCTGCAGTATATTCAGTACTGTGTCCTGCGCAGCTAGATCTCGCTGCAGACCGTTCCTGTTGTTCTGTTCCTAATATACTACAGGCAGCCAGTTAATTAATTTAGCTGCAGTATATTCAGTACTGTATCCTGTGCAGCTAGATCTCACTGCAGTCCGTTCCTGGTGTTCTCTTCCTAATATACAACAGGCAGGCAGTTCATTCAGTTAGCTGCAGTATATTCAGTACGGTATACAGTTTAGCTAGATCTCACTGCAGACCATTCCTGTTTTTCTCTTCCTAATATACTACAGGCAGGCAGTTCATTGAGTTAGCTGCAGTATATTCAGTACTATATACAGTTTAGCTAGATCTCACAGCAGACCGTTCCTGTTGTTCTGTTCCTAATATACTACAGGCAGCCAGTTAATTCTTTTAGCTGCCGTATATTCAGTACTGTATCCTGTGCAGCTAGATCTCGCTGCAGACCATTCCTGTTGTTCTATTCCTAATATACTACAGGCAGGCAGTTCATTCAGTTAGCTGCAGTATATTCAGTACGGTATACATTTTAGCTAGATCTCACTGCAGACCATTCCTGTTGTTCTCTTCCTAATATACTACAGGCAGGCAGTTCATTCAGTTAGCTGCAGTATATTCAGTACTATATACAGTTTAGCTAGATCTCACTGCAGACCGTTCCTGTTGTTCTGTTCCTAATATACTACAGGCAGACAGTTCATTTAGTTAGCTGCAGTATTTTCAGTACTGTATCCTGTGCAGCTAGATCTCTCTGCAGACCGTTCCTGTTGTTCTCTTCCTAATATACAACTGGCAGGCAGTTGATTCAGTTAGCTGCAGTATATTCAGTTCTGTATCCTGTGCAGCTAGAACTCACTGCAGACCATTCCTGTTGTTCTGTTCCTAATATACTACAGCCAAGCAGTTGATTCAGTTAGCTGCAGTATATTCAGTACTGTATCCTGTGCAGCTAGATCTCGCTGCAGACCGTTCCTGTTCTGTTCCTAATATACTACAGGCAGCCAGTTAATTCATTTAGCTGCAGTATATTCAGTACTGTATCCTGTGCAGCTACATCTCGCTGCAGACCATTCCTGTTGTTCTATTCCTAATATACTACAGGCAAGCAGTTCATTCAGTTAGCTGCAGTATATTCAGTACTGTATACAGTTAGCTAGATCTCGCTGCAGACCATTCCTGTTGTTCTATTCCTAATATACTACAGGCAAGCAGTTCATTCAGTTAGCTGCAGTATATTCAGTACTGTATACAGTTCAGCTAGATCTCACTGTAGACCGTTCCTGTTGTTCTGTTCTTAATATAATACAGGCAGGCAGTTTATTCATTTAGCTGAAGAATATTAGTACTGTATCTTGTGCAGCTAGATCTCACTGCAGACCATTCCTGTTGTTCTGTTCCTAATATACTACAGGCAGGCAGTTCATTCAGTTAGCTGCAGTAAATTCAGTACTGTATCCTGTGCAGTTAGATCTCGCTGCAGATTGTTCCTTTTGTTCTCTTCCTTATATACTACAGGCAGGCAGTTCATTCAGTAAGCTGCAGTATATTCAGTACTGTATCCTGTGCAGCTAGATCTCACTGCAGTCCGTTCCTGGTGTTCTCTTCCTAATATACAACAGGCAGGCAGTTCATTCAGTTAGCTGCAGTATATTCAGTACGGTATACAGTTTAGCTAGATCTCACTGCAGACCATTCCTGTTTTTCTCTTCCTAATATACTACAGGCAGGCAGTTCATTCAGTTAGCTGCAGTATATTCAGTACTATATACAGTTTAGCGAGATCTCACAGCAGACCGTTCCTGTTGTTCTCTTCCTTATATACAACTGGCAGGCATTTGATTCAGTTAGCTGCAGTATATTCAGTTCTGTATCCTGTGCAGCTAGATCTCACTGCAGACCATTCCTGTTGTTCTCTTCCTAATATACTACAGGCAGGCAGTACATTCAGTTAGCTGCAGTACATTCAGTACTGTATCCTGTGCAGCTAGATCTCGCTGCAGATTGTTCCTGTTGTTCTCTTCCTAATATACTTCAGACAGGCAGTTGATTCAGTTAGCTGCAGTATATTCAGTACTGTATCCTGTGCAGCTAGATCTCACTGAAGACCGTTCCTGTTGTTCTCTTCCTAATATACAACCGGCAGGCAGTTGATTCAGTTAGCTGCAGTATATTCAGTACTGTATCCTGTGCAGCTGGATTTCGCTGAAGACCGTTCCTGTTGTTCTTTTCCTAATATATTACAGGCAGGCAGTTCATTCATTTAGCTGCAGTATATTCAGTACTGTATCCTGTGCAGCTAGATCTTGCTGCAGACTATTCCTGTTGTTCTCTTCCTAATATACTTCAGGCAGACAATTGATTCAGTTAGCTGCAGTATATTCAGTACTGTATCCTGTGAAGCTAGATCTCACTGCAGATCTCTCCTGTTGTTCTGTTCCGAATATACTACAGGCAGGCAGTTCATTCAGTTAGCTGCAGTACATTGAGTACTGTATCCTGTTCAGCTAGATCTCGCTGCAGACCGTTCCTGTTGTTCTCTTCCTAATATACTACTGGCAGGCAGTTGATTTAGTTAGCTGCAGTATATTCAGTACAGTATTCTGTGCAGCTAGATCTCGCTGCAGACCGTTCCTGTTGTTCTCTTCCTAATATACTACAGGCAGGCAGTTCATTCAGTTAGCTGCAGTATATTCAGTACTGTATACAGTTTAGCTAGATCTCACTGCAGACCATTCCTGTTGTTCTCTTCCTAATATACTACAGGCAGGCAGTTCATTCAGTTAGCTGCAGTATATTCAGTACTATATACAGTTTAGCTAGATCTCACTGCAGACCGTTCCTGTTGTTCTGTTCCTAATATACTACAGGCAGACAGTTCATTCAGTTAGCTGCAGTATATTCAGTACTGTATATTGTGCAGCTAGATCTCACTGCAGATCATTCCTGTTGTTCTCTTCCTAATATACAACAGGCAGGCAGTTCATTCAGTTAGCTGCAGTATATTCAGTACTGTATACAGTTTAGCTAGATCTCACTGCAGACCATTCCTGTTGTTCTCTTCCTAATATACTAAAGGCAGGCAGTTCATTCAGTTAGCTGCAGTACATTCAGTACTGTATACAGTTTAGCTAGATCTCACTGCAGACCATTCCTGCTGTTCTGTTCCGAATATACTACAGGCAGGCAGTTCACTCAGTTAGCTGCAGTATATTGAGTACTGTATCCTGTGCAGCTAGATCTCACTACAGACTGTTCCTGTTGTTCTCTTCCTAATATACTAAAGGCAGGCAGTTCATTCAGTTAGCTGCAGTATTTTCAGTACTGTATCCTGTGCAGCTAGATCTTGCTGCAGACCGTTCCTGTTGTTCTGTTCCTAATAAACTACAGGCAAGAAGTTCATTCAGTTATCTACAGTATATTCAGTACTGTATCCTGTGCAGCTAGATCTTGCTGCAGACCGTTCCTGTTCTGTTCCTAATATACAACAGGCAGGCAGTACAATCAGTTAGCTGCAGTATATTCAGTACTGTATACAGTTTAGCTAGCTCTCACTGCAGACCGTTCCTGTTGTTCTCTTCCTAATATACTACAGGCAGGCAGTTCATTCAGTTAGCTGCAGTATATTCAGTACTGTATACAGTTTAGCTAGATCTCACTGCAGACCGTTCCTGTTGTTCTTTTTCTAATACACCATAGGCAGGCAGTTGATTCAGTTAGCTGCAGTATATTCAGTACTGTATCCTGTGCAGCTAGATCTCACTGCAAACCATTCCTGTTGTTCTGTTCCTAATATACTACAGGCAGGCAGTTGATTCAGTTAGCTGCAGTATATTCAGTAATGCATCCTGTGCAGCTAGATCTCACTGCATATCTTTCCTGTTGTTCTTTTCCGAATATAATACAGGCAGTCAGTTCATCCAGTTAGCTACAGTATACTGAGTACTGTATCTGGTGCAGCTAGATCTCACCACAGACTGTTCCTGTTGTTCTCTTCCTAACATACTACAGGCAGGCAGTTCATTCATTTAGCTGCAGTATTTTCAGTACTGTATCCTGTGCAGCTAGATCTCACTGCAGACCGTTCCTGTTGTTCTGTTCCTTATATACTACTGGCAAGCAGTTCATTCAGTTAGCTGCAGTATATTGAGTACTGTATCCTGTGCAGCTAGATCTCACTGCAGACCGTTCCTGTTGTTCTCTTCCTAATATACTACAGGCAGGCAGTTCATTCAGTTAGCTGCAGTATATTCAGTACTGTATCCTGTGCAGCTAGATCTCGCTGCAGACCATTCCTGTTGTTCTATTCCTAATGTACTACAGGCAAGCAGTTCATTCAGTTAGCTGCAGTATATTCAGTACTGTATACAGTTTAGCTAGATCTCACTGCAGACCGTTCCTGTTGTTCTGTTCCTAATATACTACAGGCAGGCAGTTCATTCATTTAGCTGAAGTATATTAGTACTGCATATTGTGCAGCTAGATCTCACTGCAGACCATTCCTGTTGTTCTGTTCCTAATATACTACAGGCAGGCAGTTCATTCAGTTAGCTGCAGTATATTCAGTACTGTATCCTGTGCAGTTAGATCTCGCTGCAGATTGTTCCTTTTGTTCTCTTCCTAATATACTACAGGCAGGCAGTTCATTCAGTAAGCTGCAGTATATTCAGTACTGTATCCTGTGCAGCTAGATCTTACTGCAGTCCGTTCCTGGTGTTCTCTTCCTAATATACAACAGGCAGGCAGTTCATTCAGTTAGCTGCAGTATATTCAGTTCTGTATCCTGTGCAGCTAGATCTCACTGCAGACCATTCCTGTTGTTCTCTTCCTAATATACTACAGGCAGGCAGTTCATTCAGTTAGCTGCAGTATATTCAGTACTGTATACAGTTTAGCTAGATCTCACTGCAGACCATTCCTGTTGTTCTCTTCCTAATATACTTCAGGCAGGCAGTTGATTCAGTTAGCTGCAGTATATTCAGTACTGTATCCTGTGCAGCTAGATTTTGCTGCAGACCGTTCCTGTTGTTCTCTTCCTAATATACTACAGGCAGGCAGTTCATTCAGTTAGCTGCAGTATATTCAGTATTGTATACAGTTTAGCTAGATCTCACTGCAGACCGTTTCTGTTGTTCCTTTCCTAATATACTACAGGCAGGCAGTTCATTCAGTTAGCTGCAGTATATTCAGTACGGTATACAGTTTAGCTAGATCTCACTGCAGACCATTCCTGTTGTTCTCTTCCTAATATACTACAGGCAGGCAGTTCATTCAGTTAGCTGCAGTATATTCAGTACTGTATCCTGTGCAGCTAGATCTTGCTGCAGACCATTCCTGTTGTTCTCTTCCTAATATACTTCAGGCAGGCAATTGATTCAGTTAGCTGCAGTATATTCAGTACTGTATCCCTTGCAGCTAGATCTCACTGCAGATCTCTCCTGTTGTTCTGTTCCGAATACACTACAGGCAGGCAGTTCATTCAGTTAGCTGCAGTATATTGAGTACTGTATCCTGTTCAGCTAGATCTCGCTGCAGACCGTTCCTGTTGTTCTCTTCCTAATATACAACTGGCAGGCAGTTGATTTAGTTAGCTGCAGTATATTCAGTACAGTATCCTGTGCAGCTAGATCTCGCTGCAGACCATTCCTGTTGTTCTCTTCCTAATATACTACAGGCAGGCAGTTCATTCAGTTAGCTGCAGTATATTCAGTACTGTATACAGTTTAGCTAGATCTCACTGCAGACCGTTTCTGTTGTTCTGTTCCTAATATACTACAGGCAGACAGTTCATTCAGTTAGCTGCAGTATTTTCAGTACTGTATCCTGTGCAGCTAGATCTTGCTGCAGACCATTCCTGTTGTTCTGTTCCTAATATACTACAGACAGGCAGTTAATTCATTTAGCTGCAGTATATTCAGTACTGTATCCTGTGCAGCTAGATCTCGCTGCAGACCGTTCCTGTTGTTCTGTTCCTAATATACAACAGGCAGGCAGTTGATTCAGTTAGCTGCAGTACATTCAGTACTGTATCCTGTGCAGCTAGATCTCGCTGCAGATTGTTCCTGTTGTTCTCTTCCTAATATACTTCAGGCAGGCAGTTGATTCAGTTAGCTGCAGTATATTCAGTACTGTATCCTGTGCAGCTAGATTTTGCTGCAGACCGTTCCTGTTGTTCTCTTCCTAATATACTACAGGCAGGCAGTTCATTCAGTTAGCTGCAGTATATTCAGTATTGTATACAGTTTAGCTAGATCTCACTGCAGACCGTTTCTGTTGTTCTCTTCCTAATAAACAACTGGCAGGCAGTTGATTCAGTTAGCTGCAGTATATTCAGTACTGTATCCTGTGCAGCTAGATTTTGCTGCAGACCGTTCCTGTTGTTCTCTTCCTAATATACTACAGGCAGGCAGTTCATTCAGTTAGCTGCAGTATATTCAGTACTGTATACAGTTTAGCTAGATCTCACTGCAGACCGTTTCTGTTGTTCTGTTCTCAATATACTACAGGCAGGCAGTTCACTCATTTAGCTGCAGTATATTCAGTACTGTATCCTGTGCAGCTAGATCTCGCTGCAGACCATTCCTATTGTTCTGTTCCTAATATACTACAGTCAGGCAGTTCATTCAGTTAGCTGCAGTATATTGAGTACTGTATCCTGTTCAGCTAGATCTCGCTGCAGACCGTTCCTGTTGTTCTCTTCCTAATATACAACTGGCAGGCAGTTGATTTAGTTAGCTGCAGTATATTCAGTACAGTATCCTGTGCAGCTAGATCTCGCTGCAGACCGTTCTTGTTGTTCTCTTCCTAATATACTACAGGCAGGCAGTTCATTCAGTTAGCTGCAGTATATTCAGTACTGTATACAGTTTAGCTAGATCTCACTGCAGACCATTCCTGTTGTTCTCTTCCTAATATACTACAGGCAGGCAGTTCATTCAGTTAGCTGCAGTATATTCAGTACTATATACAGTTTAGCTAGATCTCACTGCAGACCGTTCCTGTTGTTCAGTTCCTAATATACTACAGGCAGACAGTTCATTCAGTTAGCTGCAGTATTTTCAGTACTGTATCCTGTGCAGCTAGATCTTGCTGCAGACCGTTCCTGTTGTTCTGTTCCTAATATACTACAGACAGGCAGTTAATTCATTTAGCTGCAGTATATTCAGTACTGTATCCTGTGCAGCTAGATCTCGCTGCAGACCATTCCTGTTGTTCTATTCCTAATATACAACAGGCAGGCAGTTGATTCAGTTAGCTGCAGTACATTCAGTACTGTATCCTGTGCAGCTAGATCTCGCTGCAGATTGTTCCTGTTGTTCTCTTCCTAATATACTTCAGGCAGGCAGTTGATTCAGTTAGCTGCAGTATATTCAGTACTGTATCCTGTGCAGCTAGATCTCACTGCAGACCGTTCCTGTTGTTCTCTTCCTAATAAACAACTGGCAGGCAGTTGATTCAGTTAGCTGCAGTATATTCAGTACTGTATCCTGTGCAGCTAGATTTTGCTGCAGACCGTTCCTGTTGTTCTCTTCCTAATATACTACAGGCAGGCAGTTCATTCAGTTAGCTGCAGTATATTCAGTATTGTATACAGTTTAGCTAGATCTCACTGCAGACCGTTTCTGTTGTTCTGTTCTCAATATACTACAGGCAGGCAGTTCACTCATTTAGCTGCAGTATATTCAGTACTGTATCCTGTGCAGCTAGATCTCGCTGCAGACCATTCCTATTGTTCTGTTCTTAATATACTACAGTCAGGCAGTTCATTCAGTTAGCTGCAGTATATTGAGTACTGTATCCTGTTCAGCTAGATCTCGCTGCAGACCGTTCCTGTTGTTCTCTTCCTAATATACAACTGGCAGGCAGTTGATTTAGTTAGCTGCAGTATATTCAGTACAGTATCCTGTGCAGCTAGATCTCGCTGCAGACCGTTCTTGTTGTTCTCTTCCTAATATACTACAGGCAGGCAGTTCATTCAGTTAGCTGCAGTATATTCGGTACTGTATACAGTTTAGCTAGATCTCACTGCAGACCATTCCTGTTGTTCTGTTCCTAATTTTCTATAGGCAGGCAGTTCATTTAGTTAGCTGCAGTATGTTCAGTACTGTATCCTGTGCAGTTAGATCTTGCTGCAAACCGTTCCGGTTGTTCTGTTCCTAATATGCTACAGGCAGGCAGTTGATTCAGTTAGCTGCAGTATATTCAGTACTCTATCCTGTGCAGCTAGATATCGCTGCAGATCTTTACTGTTCTGTTCCGAATATACTACAGGCAGGCAGTTCATTCAGTTAGCTGCAGTAGATTGAGTACTGTATCCTGTGCAGCTAGATCTCACTACAGACTGTTCCTGTTTTTCTCTTCCTAATATACTACAGGCAGGCAGTTCATTCAGTTAGCTGCAGTATTTTCAGTACTGTATCCTGTGCAGCTAGATCTTGCTGCAGACCGTTGCTGTTCTGTTCCTAATATACTACAGGCAAGCAGTTCATTCAGTTAGCTGGAGTATATTCAGTACTGTATACAGTTTAGCTAGATCTCACTGCAGACCGTTCCTGTTGTTCTGTTCCTAATATACTACAGCCAAGCAGTTCATTCAGTTAGCTGCAGTATATTCAGTATTGTATCCTGTGCAGCTAGATCTCGCTGCAGACCGTTTCTGTTTTTCTGTTCCTAATATAGTACAGGCAGCCAGTTAATTCATTTAGCTGCAGTATATTCAGTACTGTATACTGTGCAGCTAGATCTCGCTGCAGACCATTCCTGTTGTTCTATTCCTAATATACTACAGGCAAGCAGTTCATTCAGTTAGCTGCAGTATATTCAGTACTGTATACAGTTTAGCTAGATCTCGCTGCAGACCATTCCTGTTGTTCTATTCCTAATATACTACAGGCAAGCAGTTCATTCAGTTAGCTGCAGTATATTCAGTACTGTATACAGTTTAGCTAGATCTCACTGCAGACCGTTCCTGTTGTTCTGTTCCTAATATACTACAGGCAGGCAGTTCATTCATTTAGCTGAAGTATATTAGTACTGTATCTTGTGCAGCTAAATCTCACTGCAGACCATTCCTGTTGTTCTGTTCCTAATATACTACAGGCAGGCAGTTCATTCAGTTAGCTGCAGTATATTCAGTACTGTATCCTGTGCAGTTAGATCTCGCTGCAGATTGTTCCTTTTGTTCTCTTCCTAATATACTACAGGCAGGCAGTTCATTCAGTAAGCTGCAGTATATTCAGTACTGTATCCTGTGCAGCTAGATCTTACTGCAGTCCGTTCCTGTTGTTCTCTTCCTAATATACTACAGGCAGGCAGTTCATTCAGTTAGCTGCGGTATATTCAGTACTATATACAGTTTAGCTAGATCTCACAGCAGACCGTTCCTGTTGTTCTGTTCCTAATATACTACAGCCAAGCAGTTCATTCAGTTAGCTGCAGTATATTCAGTACTGTGTCCTGCGCAGCTAGATCTCGCTGCAGACCGTTCCTGTTGTTCTGTTCCTAATATACTACAGGCAGCCAGTTAATTAATTTAGCTGCAGTATATTCAGTACTGTATCCTGTGCAGCTAGATCTCACTGCAGTCCGTTCCTGGTGTTCTCTTCCTAATATACAACAGGCAGGCAGTTCATTCAGTTAGCTGCAGTATATTCAGTACGGTATACAGTTTAGCTAGATCTCACTGCAGACCATTCCTGTTTTTCTCTTCCTAATATACTACAGGCAGGCAGTTCATTGAGTTAGCTGCAGTATATTCAGTACTATATACAGTTTAGCTAGATCTCACAGCAGACCGTTCCTGTTGTTCTGTTCCTAATATACTACAGGCAGCCAGTTAATTCTTTTAGCTGCCGTATATTCAGTACTGTATCCTGTGCAGCTAGATCTCGCTGCAGACCATTCCTGTTGTTCTATTCCTAATATACTACAGGCAGGCAGTTCATTCAGTTAGCTGCAGTATATTCAGTACGGTATACATTTTAGCTAGATCTCACTGCAGACCATTCCTGTTGTTCTCTTCCTAATATACTACAGGCAGGCAGTTCATTCAGTTAGCTGCAGTATATTCAGTACTATATACAGTTTAGCTAGATCTCACTGCAGACCGTTCCTGTTGTTCTGTTCCTAATATACTACAGGCAGACAGTTCATTTAGTTAGCTGCAGTATTTTCAGTACTGTATCCTGTGCAGCTAGATCTCTCTGCAGACCGTTCCTGTTGTTCTCTTCCTAATATACAACTGGCAGGCAGTTGATTCAGTTAGCTGCAGTATATTCAGTTCTGTATCCTGTGCAGCTAGAACTCACTGCAGACCATTCCTGTTGTTCTGTTCCTAATATACTACAGCCAAGCAGTTGATTCAGTTAGCTGCAGTATATTCAGTACTGTATCCTGTGCAGCTAGATCTCGCTGCAGACCGTTCCTGTTCTGTTCCTAATATACTACAGGCAGCCAGTTAATTCATTTAGCTGCAGTATATTCAGTACTGTATCCTGTGCAGCTACATCTCGCTGCAGACCATTCCTGTTGTTCTATTCCTAATATACTACAGGCAAGCAGTTCATTCAGTTAGCTGCAGTATATTCAGTACTGTATACAGTTAGCTAGATCTCGCTGCAGACCATTCCTGTTGTTCTATTCCTAATATACTACAGGCAAGCAGTTCATTCAGTTAGCTGCAGTATATTCAGTACTGTATACAGTTCAGCTAGATCTCACTGTAGACCGTTCCTGTTGTTCTGTTCTTAATATAATACAGGCAGGCAGTTTATTCATTTAGCTGAAGAATATTAGTACTGTATCTTGTGCAGCTAGATCTCACTGCAGACCATTCCTGTTGTTCTGTTCCTAATATACTACAGGCAGGCAGTTCATTCAGTTAGCTGCAGTAAATTCAGTACTGTATCCTGTGCAGTTAGATCTCGCTGCAGATTGTTCCTTTTGTTCTCTTCCTTATATACTACAGGCAGGCAGTTCATTCAGTAAGCTGCAGTATATTCAGTACTGTATCCTGTGCAGCTAGATCTCACTGCAGTCCGTTCCTGGTGTTCTCTTCCTAATATACAACAGGCAGGCAGTTCATTCAGTTAGCTGCAGTATATTCAGTACGGTATACAGTTTAGCTAGATCTCACTGCAGACCATTCCTGTTTTTCTCTTCCTAATATACTACAGGCAGGCAGTTCATTCAGTTAGCTGCAGTATATTCAGTACTATATACAGTTTAGCGAGATCTCACAGCAGACCGTTCCTGTTGTTCTCTTCCTTATATACAACTGGCAGGCATTTGATTCAGTTAGCTGCAGTATATTCAGTTCTGTATCCTGTGCAGCTAGATCTCACTGCAGACCATTCCTGTTGTTCTCTTCCTAATATACTACAGGCAGGCAGTACATTCAGTTAGCTGCAGTGCATTCAGTACTGTATCCTGTGCAGCTAGATCTCGCTGCAGATTGTTCCTGTTGTTCTCTTCCTAATATACTTCAGACAGGCAGTTGATTCAGTTAGCTGCAGTATATTCAGTACTGTATCCTGTGCAGCTAGATCTCACTGAAGACCGTTCCTGTTGTTCTCTTCCTAATATACAACCGGCAGGCAGTTGATTCAGTTAGCTGCAGTATATTCAGTACTGTATCCTGTGCAGCTGGATTTCGCTGAAGACCGTTCCTGTTGTTCTTTTCCTAATATATTACAGGCAGGCAGTTCATTCATTTAGCTGCAGTATATTCAGTACTGTATCCTGTGCAGCTAGATCTTGCTGCAGACTATTCCTGTTGTTCTCTTCCTAATATACTTCAGGCAGACAATTGATTCAGTTAGCTGCAGTATATTCAGTACTGTATCCTGTGAAGCTAGATCTCACTGCAGATCTCTCCTGTTGTTCTGTTCCGAATATACTACAGGCAGGCAGTTCATTCAGTTAGCTGCAGTACATTGAGTACTGTATCCTGTTCAGCTAGATCTCGCTGCAGACCGTTCCTGTTGTTCTCTTCCTAATATACTACTGGCAGGCAGTTGATTTAGTTAGCTGCAGTATATTCAGTACAGTATTCTGTGCAGCTAGATCTCGCTGCAGACCGTTCCTGTTGTTCTCTTCCTAATATACTACAGGCAGGCAGTTCATTCAGTTAGCTGCAGTATATTCAGTACTGTATACAGTTTAGCTAGATCTCACTGCAGACCATTCCTGTTGTTCTCTTCCTAATATACTACAGGCAGGCAGTTCATTCAGTTAGCTGCAGTATATTCAGTACTATATACAGTTTAGCTAGATCTCACTGCAGACCGTTCCTGTTGTTCTGTTCCTAATATACTACAGGCAGACAGTTCATTCAGTTAGCTGCAGTATATTCAGTACTGTATATTGTGCAGCTAGATCTCACTGCAGATCATTCCTGTTGTTCTCTTCCTAATATACAACAGGCAGGCAGTTCATTCAGTTAGCTGCAGTATATTCAGTACTGTATACAGTTTAGCTAGATCTCACTGCAGACCATTCCTGTTGTTCTCTTCCTAATATACTAAAGGCAGGCAGTTCATTCAGTTAGCTGCAGTACATTCAGTACTGTATACAGTTTAGCTAGATCTCACTGCAGACCATTCCTGCTGTTCTGTTCCGAATATACTACAGGCAGGCAGTTCACTCAGTTAGCTGCAGTATATTGAGTACTGTATCCTGTGCAGCTAGATCTCACTACAGACTGTTCCTGTTGTTCTCTTCCTAATATACTAAAGGCAGGCAGTTCATTCAGTTAGCTGCAGTATTTTCAGTACTGTATCCTGTGCAGCTAGATCTTGCTGCAGACCGTTCCTGTTGTTCTGTTCCTAATAAACTACAGGCAAGAAGTTCATTCAGTTATCTACAGTATATTCAGTACTGTATCCTGTGCAGCTAGATCTTGCTGCAGACCGTTCCTGTTCTGTTCCTAATATACAACAGGCAGGCAGTACAATCAGTTAGCTGCAGTATATTCAGTACTGTATACAGTTTAGCTAGCTCTCACTGCAGACCGTTCCTGTTGTTCTCTTCCTAATATACTACAGGCAGGCAGTTCATTCAGTTAGCTGCAGTATATTCAGTACTGTATACAGTTTAGCTAGATCTCACTGCAGACCGTTCCTGTTGTTCTTTTTCTAATACACCATAGGCAGGCAGTTGATTCAGTTAGCTGCAGTATATTCAGTACTGTATCCTGTGCAGCTAGATCTCACTGCAAACCATTCCTGTTGTTCTGTTCCTAATATACTACAGGCAGGCAGTTGATTCAGTTAGCTGCAGTATATTCAGTAATGCATCCTGTGCAGCTAGATCTCACTGCATATCTTTCCTGTTGTTCTTTTCCGAATATAATACAGGCAGTCAGTTCATCCAGTTAGCTACAGTATACTGAGTACTGTATCTGGTGCAGCTAGATCTCACCACAGACTGTTCCTGTTGTTCTCTTCCTAACATACTACAGGCAGGCAGTTCATTCATTTAGCTGCAGTATTTTCAGTACTGTATCCTGTGCAGCTAGATCTCACTGCAGACCGTTCCTGTTGTTCTGTTCCTTATATACTACTGGCAAGCAGTTCATTCAGTTAGCTGCAGTATATTGAGTACTGTATCCTGTGCAGCTAGATCTCACTGCAGACCGTTCCTGTTGTTCTCTTCCTAATATACTACAAGCAGGCAGTTCATTCAGTTAGCTGCAGTATATTCAGTACTGTATCCTGTGCAGCTAGATCTCGCTGCAGACCATTCCTGTTGTTCTATTCCTAATGTACTACAGGCAAGCAGTTCATTCAGTTAGCTGCAGTATATTCAGTACTGTATACAGTTTAGCTAGATCTCACTGCAGACCGTTCCTGTTGTTCTGTTCCTAATATACTACAGGCAGGCAGTTCATTCATTTAGCTGAAGTATATTAGTACTGCATATTGTGCAGCTAGATCTCACTGCAGACCATTCCTGTTGTTCTGTTCCTAATATACTACAGGCAGGCAGTTCATTCAGTTAGCTGCAGTATATTCAGTACTGTATCCTGTGCAGTTAGATCTCGCTGCAGATTGTTCCTTTTGTTCTCTTCCTAATATACTACAGGCAGGCAGTTCATTCAGTAAGCTGCAGTATATTCAGTACTGTATCCTGTGCAGCTAGATCTTACTGCAGTCCGTTCCTGGTGTTCTCTTCCTAATATACAACAGGCAGGCAGTTCATTCAGTTAGCTGCAGTATATTCAGTTCTGTATCCTGTGCAGCTAGATCTCACTGCAGACCATTCCTGTTGTTCTCTTCCTAATATACTACAGGCAGGCAGTTCATTCAGTTAGCTGCAGTATATTCAGTACTGTATACAGTTTAGCTAGATCTCACTGCAGACCATTCCTGTTGTTCTCTTCCTAATATACTTCAGGCAGGCAGTTGATTCAGTTAGCTGCAGTATATTCAGTACTGTATCCTGTGCAGCTAGATTTTGCTGCAGACCGTTCCTGTTGTTCTCTTCCTAATATACTACAGGCAGGCAGTTCATTCAGTTAGCTGCAGTATATTCAGTATTGTATACAGTTTAGCTAGATCTCACTGCAGACCGTTTCTGTTGTTCCTTTCCTAATATACTACAGGCAGGCAGTTCATTCAGTTAGCTGCAGTATATTCAGTACGGTATACAGTTTAGCTAGATCTCACTGCAGACCATTCCTGTTGTTCTCTTCCTAATATACTACAGGCAGGCAGTTCATTCAGTTAGCTGCAGTATATTCAGTACTATATACAGTTTAGTTAGATCTCACTGCAGACCATTCCTGTTGTTCTGTTCCTAATATACTTCAGGCAGGCAGTTCATTCATTTAGCTGCAGTATATTCAGTACTGTATCCTGTGCAGCTAGATCTTGCTGCAGACCATTCCTGTTGTTCTCTTCCTAATATACTTCAGGCAGGCAATTGATTCAGTTAGCTGCAGTATATTCAGTACTGTATCCCTTGCAGCTAGATCTCACTGCAGATCTCTCCTGTTGTTCTGTTCCGAATACACTACAGGCAGGCAGTTCATTCAGTTAGCTGCAGTATATTGAGTACTGTATCCTGTTCAGCTAGATCTCGCTGCAGACCGTTCCTGTTGTTCTCTTCCTAATATACAACTGGCAGGCAGTTGATTTAGTTAGCTGCAGTATATTCAGTACAGTATCCTGTGCAGCTAGATCTCGCTGCAGACCATTCCTGTTGTTCTCTTCCTAATATACTACAGGCAGGCAGTTCATTCAGTTAGCTGCAGTATATTCAGTACTGTATACAGTTTAGCTAGATCTCACTGCAGACCGTTTCTGTTGTTCTGTTCCTAATATACTACAGGCAGACAGTTCATTCAGTTAGCTGCAGTATTTTCAGTACTGTATCCTGTGCAGCTAGATCTTGCTGCAGACCATTCCTGTTGTTCTGTTCCTAATATACTACAGACAGGCAGTTAATTCATTTAGCTGCAGTATATTCAGTACTGTATCCTGTGCAGCTAGATCTCGCTGCAGACCGTTCCTGTTGTTCTGTTCCTAATATACAACAGGCAGGCAGTTGATTCAGTTAGCTGCAGTACATTCAGTACTGTATCCTGTGCAGCTAGATCTCGCTGCAGATTGTTCCTGTTGTTCTCTTCCTAATATACTTCAGGCAGGCAGTTGATTCAGTTAGCTGCAGTATATTCAGTACTGTATCCTGTGCAGCTAGATTTTGCTGCAGACCGTTCCTGTTGTTCTCTTCCTAATATACTACAGGCAGGCAGTTCATTCAGTTAGCTGCAGTATATTCAGTATTGTATACAGTTTAGCTAGATCTCACTGCAGACCGTTTCTGTTGTTCTCTTCCTAATAAACAACTGGCAGGCAGTTGATTCAGTTAGCTGCAGTATATTCAGTACTGTATCCTGTGCAGCTAGATTTTGCTGCAGACCGTTCCTGTTGTTCTCTTCCTAATATACTACAGGCAGGCAGTTCATTCAGTTAGCTGCAGTATATTCAGTATTGTATACAGTTTAGCTAGATCTCACTGCAGACCGTTTCTGTTGTTCTGTTCTCAATATACTACAGGCAGGCAGTTCACTCATTTAGCTGCAGTATATTCAGTACTGTATCCTGTGCAGCTAGATCTCGCTGCAGACCATTCCTATTGTTCTGTTCCTAATATACTACAGTCAGGCAGTTCATTCAGTTAGCTGCAGTATATTGAGTACTGTATCCTGTTCAGCTAGATCTCGCTGCAGACCGTTCCTGTTGTTCTCTTCCTAATATACAACTGGCAGGCAGTTGATTTAGTTAGCTGCAGTATATTCAGTACAGTATCCTGTGCAGCTAGATCTCGCTGCAGACCGTTCTTGTTGTTCTCTTCCTAATATACTACAGGCAGGCAGTTCATTCAGTTAGCTGCAGTATATTCAGTACTGTATACAGTTTAGCTAGATCTCACTGCAGACCATTCCTGTTGTTCTCTTCCTAATATACTACAGGCAGGCAGTTCATTCAGTTAGCTGCAGTATATTCAGTACTATATACAGTTTAGCTAGATCTCACTGCAGACCGTTCCTGTTGTTCAGTTCCTAATATACTACAGGCAGACAGTTCATTCAGTTAGCTGCAGTATTTTCAGTACTGTATCCTGTGCAGCTAGATCTTGCTGCAGACCGTTCCTGTTGTTCTGTTCCTAATATACTACAGACAGGCAGTTAATTCATTTAGCTGCAGTATATTCAGTACTGTATCCTGTGCAGCTAGATCTCGCTGCAGACCATTCCTGTTGTTCTATTCCTAATATACAACAGGCAGGCAGTTGATTCAGTTAGCTGCAGTACATTCAGTACTGTATCCTGTGCAGCTAGATCTCGCTGCAGATTGTTCCTGTTGTTCTCTTCCTAATATACTTCAGGCAGGCAGTTGATTCAGTTAGCTGCAGTATATTCAGTACTGTATCCTGTGCAGCTAGATCTCACTGCAGACCGTTCCTGTTGTTCTCTTCCTAATAAACAACTGGCAGGCAGTTGATTCAGTTAGCTGCAGTATATTCAGTACTGTATCCTGTGCAGCTAGATTTTGCTGCAGACCGTTCCTGTTGTTCTCTTCCTAATATACTACAGGCAGGCAGTTCATTCAGTTAGCTGCAGTATATTCAGTATTGTATACAGTTTAGCTAGATCTCACTGCAGACCGTTTCTGTTGTTCTGTTCTCAATATACTACAGGCAGGCAGTTCACTCATTTAGCTGCAGTATATTCAGTACTGTATCCTGTGCAGCTAGATCTCGCTGCAGACCATTCCTATTGTTCTGTTCTTAATATACTACAGTCAGGCAGTTCATTCAGTTAGCTGCAGTATATTGAGTACTGTATCCTGTTCAGCTAGATCTCGCTGCAGACCGTTCCTGTTGTTCTCTTCCTAATATACAACTGGCAGGCAGTTGATTTAGTTAGCTGCAGTATATTCAGTACAGTATCCTGTGCAGCTAGATCTCGCTGCAGACCGTTCTTGTTGTTCTCTTCCTAATATACTACAGGCAGGCAGTTCATTCAGTTAGCTGCAGTATATTCAGTACTGTATACAGTTTAGCTAGATCTCACTGCAGACCATTCCTGTTGTTCTCTTCCTAATATACTACAGGCAGGCAGTTCATTCAGTTAGCTGCAGTATATTCAGTACTATATACAGTTTAGCTAGATCTCACTGCAGACCGTTCCTGTTGTTCAGTTCCTAATATACTACAGGCAGACAGTTCATTCAGTTAGCTGCAGTATTTTCAGTACTGTATCCTGTGCAGCTAGATCTTGCTGCAGACCGTTCCTGTTGTTCTGTTCCTAATATACTACAGACAGGCAGTTAATTCATTTAGCTGCAGTATATTCAGTACTGTATCCTGTGCAGCTAGATCTCGCTGCAGACCATTCCTGTTGTTCTATTCCTAATATACAACAGGCAGGCAGTTGATTCAGTTAGCTGCAGTACATTCAGTACTGTATCCTGTGCAGCTAGATCTCGCTGCAGATTGTTCCTGTTGTTCTCTTCCTAATATACTTCAGGCAGGCAGTTGATTCAGTTAGCTGCAGTATATTCAGTACTGTATCCTGTGCAGCTAGATCTCACTGCAGACCGTTCCTGTTGTTCTCTTCCTAATAAACAACTGGCAGGCAGTTGATTCAGTTAGCTGCAGTATATTCAGTACTGTATCCTGTGCAGCTAGATTTTGCTGCAGACCGTTCCTGTTGTTCTCTTCCTAATATACTACAGGCAGGCAGTTCATTCAGTTAGCTGCAGTATATTCAGTATTGTATACAGTTTAGCTAGATCTCACTGCAGACCGTTCCTGTTGTTCTGTTCCCAATATACTACAGGCAGGCAGTTCACTCATTTAGCTGCAGTATATTCAGTACTGTATCCTGTGCAGCTAGATCTCGCTGCAGACCATTCCTATTGTTCTGTTCCTAATATACTACAGTCAGGCAGTTCATTCAGTTAGCTGCAGTATATTCAGTACTGTATCCTGTGCAGCTAGATCTCGCTGCAGATTGTTCCTGTTGTTCTCTTCCTAATATACTTCAGGCAGGCAGTTGATTCAGTTAGCTGTAGTGTATCTGGGACTGTATCCTGTGCAGCTAGATCTCACTGCTGACCGTTCCTGTTGTTCTCTTCCTAATATACTCCAGTTAGGCAGTTCATTCAGTTAATAAACAAAAACACCAAGCGCAATAATGTTCTAGCATGACATATACAATCAAATATGTGTAAATCAAATGTATGTGAATGCACGTGCAATTAATTAAATAAAAAAAAAAAAAATTTGTTGGATTGACAATGATATCAAGCTGCTATCAATTATATAGTGGTCAGAATCCCCTACAAATTTAAGCATATAACATAGATTGATGCGCTCTGATACAAAGTTCAATCAATGTGAGAAAATAATTTTTTGTGCTAAAAAACCAATGTGAAAAAAATTGCTACCAAATCGCTAAAAAATCGCATATATATAAAATCGCAAATATATGAAAAATTTGCAAACATTTAAAAACTGTGTTCCTCCAGTTATACAAATCCACTGGAAGTGGTGCGATATCTCCAAAGTAAACTAAGCATCAATTGTGTATAAATATACTAAAAATGCGTTTACAGATAGTAATCAATCCAAATTAGTGCCAATAAATAAATAAATTAGATATATTCCCTGTGATAAGTGTTGAATCCTCCGTAATAAAAAAATAAATAAATGATAAACCTATAAAGGTGCAATATATATACAATTGATGAGTATAAATAGATAAATAGTGCCAATAGAATCTGATTAAATATAGATGATTAAATTCATGAGATAGGATAAGTAACAGGCGACAGTTCAATCCTCAGTAATCTGGGATATCTGAATTTCTGCAGTACTTATTTGTTCACCCTCTGAGCTATTTCTTCCACAGCCACAATGAATGGTAATTTTCTCAGTATCAAGTGGTTTTATGTAAAATAAACAAAGAGAGAAAACATTACGCAATATTGTTACAATAAAAGTTCACAGGCAAAACAGCACAGTGATACACTCACGTGTGCCTAACTTGTTTTAGGCATGCAGATAAGCAGATAGACAGATCTCAGCTGGCTTGTAAGGAGAAGGCTTGCTACGCAAGCTGCTGCTGCTTGATACAATGTGTTCAGCAGACTGTGTCCTAGGCTCCTCCCACGCATTACATCACTGACACGTGACTTTCTCAAGGCAAACTTTCGGTCCGTTCTGGATGCGAACCGAACCAGGGGGTGTTCGGTTCATCCCTACTCACCCCTCATCCCTCATCCCTACAGAGGGAGGTAGAGGGAGAGAGGGAGGTAGAGGGAGAGGGAGAGAGAGAGGGGGGAGGGAGAGAGAGAGCGAGGTAGAGGGAGAGAGGGAGGTAGAGGGAGAGAGAGGGGGAGGGAGAGAGCGAGGTAGAGGGAGAGAGAGAGGTAGAGGGAGAGAGGGAGGTAGAGGGAGAGAGCGAGGTAGAGGGAGTGAGGGAGGTAGAGGGAGAGAGGGAGGTAGAGGGAGAGAGGGAGGGAGAGGGAGAGAGGGAGGTAGAGGGAGAGAGAGAGGTAGAGGGAGTGAGGGAGGTAGAGGGAGTGAGGGAGGTAGAGGGAGAGAGGGAGGTAGAGGGAGAGAGAGAGGTAGAGGGAGAGAGAGAGGTAGAGGGAGAGAGGGAGGTAGAGGGAGAGAGGGGGGTAGCAGGAGAGAGCGAGGTAGCGGGAGAGAGAGAGGTAGAGGGAGAGAGGGAGGTAGAGGGAGAGAGCGAGGTAGAGGGAGAGAGGGAGGTAGAGGGAGAGAGGGAGGTAGAGGGAGAGAGAGAGGTAGAGGGAGAGAGAGGTAGAGGGAGAGAGGGAGGTAGAGGGAGAGAGAGAGGTAGAGGGAGTGAGGGAGGTAGAGGGAGAGAGGGAGGTAGAGGTAGAGGGAGAGAGAGAGGTAGAGGGAGAGAGAGAGGTAGAGGGAGAGAGGGAGGTAGAGGGAGAGAGGGGGGTAGAGGGAGAGAGCGAGGTAGCAGGAGAGAGAGAGGTAGAGGGAGAGAGGGAGGTAGAGGGAGAGAGCGAGGTAGAGGGAGAGAGGGAGGTAGAGGGAAGTAGAGGGAGAGAGTGAGGTAGCGGGAGAGAGAGAGGTATAGGGAGAGAGGGAGGTAGAGGGAGAGAGCGAGGTAGAGGGAGAGAGGGAGGTAGAGGGAAGTAGAGGGAGAGAGTGAGGTAGCGGGAGAGAGAGAGGTATAGGGAGAGAGGGAGGTAGAGGGAGAGAGGGAGGTAGAGGGAGAGAGTGAGGCAGCGGGAGGGAGAGAGGTAGAGGGAGAGAGGGGGGTAGAGGGAGAGAGCGAGGTAGAGGGAGAGAGGGAGGTAGAGGGAGAGAGCGAGGTAGCGGGAGAGAGAGAGGTAGAGGGAGAGAGGGAGGTAGAGGGAGAGAGCGAGGTAGAGGGAGAGAGGGAGGGAGAGGGAGAGAGGGAGGTAGAGGGAGAGAGGGAGGTAGAGGGAGAGAGGGAGGTAGAGGGAGAGAGAGAGGTAGAGGGAGAGAGGGAGGTAGAGGGAGAGGGAGAGAGAGGGGGGAGGGAGAGAGAGAGGAAGGTAGAGGGAGAGAGCGAGGTAGAGGGAGAGAGGTAGAGGGAGAGAGGGAGGTAGAGGGAGAGAGGGAGGTAGAGGGAGAGAGAGAGCGAGGTAGAGGGAGAGAGGGAGGTAGAGGGAGAGAGGGAGGTAGAGGGAGAGAGAGGGGGGGGAGGGAGAGAGAGAGGGAGAGAGCGAGGCAGCGGGAGAGAGAGAGGTAGAGGGAGAGAGGGAGGTAGAGGGAGAGAGGGAGGTAGAGGGAGAGAGCGAGGTAGAGGGAGAGAGAGGTAGAGGGAGAGAGGGAGGTTGAGGGAGAGAGGGAGGTAGAGGGAGAGAGAGAGCGAGGTAGAGGGAGAAAGGGAGGTAGAGGGAGAGAGGGAGGTAGAGGGAGAGAGAGATGGGGAGGGAGAGAGAGCGAGGTAGAGGGAGAGAGGGAGGTAGAGGGAGAGAGAGGGGGGAGGGAGAAAGCGAGGTAGAGGGAGAGGTAGAGGGAGAGAGGGAGGCAGAGGGAGAGAGGGAGGCAGAGGGAGAGAGCGAGGTAGAGGGAGAGAGAGAGGTAGAGGGAGAGAGAGAGGTAGAGGGAGAGAGGGAGGGAGAGGGAGAGAGGGAGGTAGAGGGAGGTAGAGGGAGAGAGCGAGGTAGAGGGAGAGAGGGAGGTAGAGGGAGAGAGAGAGGTAGAGGGAGAGAGGGAGGTAGCGGGAGAGAGAGAGGTAGAGGGAGGTAGAGGGAGAGAGAGAGCGAGGTAGAGGGAGAGAGGGAGGTAGAGGGAGAGGGAGAGAGAGGGGGGATGGAGAGAGAGAGGGAGGTAGAGGGAGAGAGCGAGGTAGCGGGAGAGAGAGAGGTCGAGGGAGAGAGAGAGGTAGAAGGAGAGAGGGAGGTAGAGGGAGAGAGGGAGGTAGAGGGAGAGAGAGAGGGAGGTAGAGGGAGAGAGGGAGGTAGAGGTAGAGGGAAAGAGAGAGCCAGTGGTGTATTTAGGTTTTGTGCTGCCCTAGGCCTGACTAAACGCATGCACCCCCCTAATTTAAATACGACCCACCCCATCCTGCCGAGGCCACACCCCTTCCTGTTTAAGACCCACCCTATTATCTGTAAACCACACCCCTTCCTCTTTAGGCTTATTTGGCACCTTTCAGGGGGGAACGGGTACCTGTTTCTGACAGGTACCCTTCCCCCCTTCCGGGAGACTGCGCTGTCTCCTCTGAAGTTTGCCCCCCCTCCTCCTTCCTCCACTGGGCCATTCAGAAAGTGCAACGCGCTTCGCACATGTGCAGTGGGGAACCAGTTGGTTTCCCTTACCATGAATGATAGTGGCAAAACCCAAGAGCCAATCTGAAAATCGGCTGAGGTGTCGACATCGCTGGATCCCTGGACAGGTAAGTGTCCTAATATTAAACGTAAGCAGCTACAGTATTTGTAGCTGCTGAGTTTTAATGCTATCACGGGGGGGGGGGGGTCTCACTGTGCCCATCAATTGCAGCCTCACTGTGCCCCATCAAACGCAGCCACTGTGCCATCAAATGCAGCCACTGTGCCATCAAATTCAGCCACTGTGCCCCATCAAATGCAGCCACTGTGCCATCAAACGCAGCCACTGTGCCCATCAATTGCAGCCTCACTGTGCCCCATCAAACTCAGCCACTGTGCCATCAAACTCAGCCACTGTGCCCCATCAAACACAGCCACTGTGCCCATCAATTGTCGCCACTGTGCCCATCAATTGCCGTCTTTGTGCCATCAAATGCAGCCACTGTGCCATCAAATGCAGCCACTGTGCCCATCAATTGCAGCCTCACTGTGCCCCATCAAACTCAGCCACTGTGCCATCAAATGCAGCCACTGTGCCCATCAATTGCAGCCTCACTGTGCCCCATCAAACTCAGCCACTGTGCCATCAAATGCAGCCACTGTGCCCATCAATTGCAGCCTCACTGTGCCCCATCAAACTCAGCCACTGTGCCATCAAATGCAGCCACTGTGCCCATCAATTGCAGCCTCACTGTGCCCAATCAAACTCAGCCACTGAGCCATCAAACACAGCCACTGAGCCATCAAACACAGCCACTGTGCCCATCAAACGCAGTCACTGTGCCCATCAATTGCAGCCACTGTACCCATCAATTGCAGCCACTGTGCCCATCAATTGAGCCACTGTGCCCATCAAATGCTGCCACTGTGCCCATCAAACGTAGCCACTGTGCCCATCAAATGCTGCCACTGTGCCCATCAAATGTAGCCACTGTGCCCATCAAATGCTGCCACTGTGCCCATCAAACGTAGCCACTGTGCCCATCAAACGCTCCCACTGTGCCCATCAAATGCTCCCACTGTGCCCATCAAATGCTGCCACTGTGCCCATCAAATGCTGCCACTGTGCCCATCAAACGTAGCCACTGTGCCCATCAAATTCTGCCACTGTGCCCATCAAATGCTGCCACTGTGCCCATCAAACGTAGCCACTGTGCCCATCAAATGCTGCCACTGTGCCCATCAAACATAGCCACTGTGCCCATCAAATGCTGCCACTGTGCCCATCATACTTTGCCACTGTGCCCATCAAATGCTAACACTGTGCCCATCAAATGCTAACACTGTGCCCATCAAACGTAGCCACTGTGTCCATTAAATGCTAACACTGTGCCCATCAAATGCTGCCACTGGTAGAGGGAGAGAGGGAGGTAGAGGGAGAGGGAGAGAGAGAGCGAGGTAGAGGGAGATAGGGAGGTAGAGGGAGAGGGAGAGAGAGAGGGGGGAGGGAGAGAGAGAGAGTGAGGTAGAGGTGAGAGAGGGAGGGAGAGGGGGAGAGAGGGGGGAGGGAGAGAGCGAGGTAGAGGGAGAAAGGTAGGAAGGAATTACTAGCCGCTTTCAATTACTGTTGGGGCAAAACACTTTCTCGTTTTTGTTCCTCCATTCAATCACTGCTGCAGCTGCCACGTGATAACTTATTTGAAGTGATGGACACCGCATCCTTTGTACCCATTGGCTGAGAGGCAGTGGGAGGTGGTGCAGCCCACCTCCTGATACCTCCTCAGCCAATGGGTACCTGAAGTCCTCTTTTAAGTCCCTCCCTCTTGACTTCACTCAGAATCCCAGTCCAGCTAGCTAGCTTACTATGTGGGTGGGCTGGGGTGACACATTTATTAATGTGGATGATCTCATATTAATGAAGGATAGCGGCAACATGTATGTACAGCCTGTCTGCAGCATGGACCTTATGGGACCCTGGCTTAGGAGGGGGGAGAGTAGATCCAGCCAATGCGCACAGGTTGATGGTAGAAGCGGTGCAGCCTCTTTACGTGGCAGCAAACCGCCCCAGGGGGGGGGGGGCAATTGCCTTCCAAGGTAATGGCTAGGACATGTGGCCTGCAGCTCTTGCCCACTGGGGCAAATGCCCAGTGTGCCCAATGGCCAGTCTGGGCCTGTCACCACCCAGTGACACACCTATTACCTCTTTTACTGCCATTGCCGTAAATATTTTTTTTTTTTTTTTTTAGTTGTCATACATATAGAGAAATAAACAATTTCATTAATCCATCAATCGTATGAGTTCCAACAAATCCATTCAAAATCCAATTAACAGCATTACTCCTATCTTAAATACATCTACAGAAAAAACAATAACTAGTTATTTGAGATAGTCCCCATTCTCTCTTCCGTTAGACCCGCTTCTCTTGTATGCCCTGACAACATACTTTACTAAGAAGAAAAACCTCTACATATCTGAAGAGGCAAAAGAAGAAAGTAAGAAGCCCCATGAGGGAAAGATTTCCTAAAAAAAAATAAAAAAAATAAAAAATAAAGGAGAAAAAAGATAGAAAGAGGGAAGAGAAAAAAAAAAAACACTGATAGGGGAGATGTACCGAGGAAAAGGCGAGTTTACTATACCATCATCCACGAAAGTGAGGTCACCCCCAAGTCCACACTCTCTTTTTCACATACTCTCAGGAGCAAAGAGGGAACTCCCTTCCTCCGAGAAGAATTTAAATGTATTCCATTGGCCCCAAGTTTCTAAATATGTCTCCTTTCGATTTTGAGCCGATAATAGCAAATCCTCCATCCTATTAACCTCTTCAATTCGTGTGACCCATGTAAGAATTGTGGGAGGGTACGTATCTCTCCACTGCCGTACAATACATGATCTAGCCACGTTAATAAGATGGCGCAAAATTAATTTACTATATGTTTCCCCCGGTATGTTTGAGACATGTAACAAAAATAGGGCTGGATCTTCTGGGAGGTTATACTCAGTAAATTTCTGTGCTATCCGCCGTATCTCCCTCCAGAAGTACTCCAGTTTTGGGCAGGACCAAAGAACGTGGAGTAGAGTCCCTCTTTCCTTCTGACACCTCCAACATTTGTCCAGGATCTCCGGAAAGAATTTATTAAGTAATGAGGGTGTACGGTACCATCTTGTCATTATTTTAAAATTAGTTTCTTGGATTCTTGTGGATATTGAAGATTTAAATGCAAGATTTACTATCTGCCTATGTTGTGCCTGGGTGAACGTCCTGTCTAATGTCATTTCCCACTTCCTTATATATGGAGGGACATAATCCTCTTGGGGGGCAACCAGTAACGCATACATTTGCGTGATTAAATGAGAGCAAGGCCCTGTCCCCTCACATAGTTGTTCTAAGGGTGTCAATGTTCGTTGAAATCTGTCTGGAGGTGGGAGAGTGTTAAGGAAATGTCGCAACTGGGCTGCACTCCAGAAATCAAGACAGGAACGGTCGTTGGATGAGGTTAGTTCAGGTAATGAGGGCCATGTCCCAGTCGCTATTTGTATAAAATGCGAGGCCTGAAAACACTGAGTCTGAAAGTTTCCTGAAGGGTCCCTCCTGTAGTCCCGGAGGGAAACGAGGATTCCCTACAATAGGGTACAGGGGGGAGTTGACAGATGATAATAAAGTGGTGGAACATATTCAGGAGCAAATACGCAGGGTAGGGCCCAAGGTTGGGTGCTTTTTGAGAGCTGAACTCAGGTCTCCAAAGCACCAAACCGCACAACGCAATGGGACCTCACACTGTGATTGCTTGATTTTTGGCCATATTTTAAAGCTTGCATGCCTACACCAGTCTACTAGTCGCGCCAATAATATTTCTGCATATCGGGTACCGCTACCCCCCCATATTGTTTAGGCATTGTCATTAAACGGCATTGAATTCTGGGCCTTTTGTGGGCCCAAATGAATTCAGTTATCATCTTATTAGTCTGTTTAAAGAATTCTGGGGGTATATGAATTGGTAGAGTTTGAAAAAGATAGGAAAATTTCGGCAATACTGACATTTTTATTATGTTACATCTACCGAACCAAGAGAAAAGGCCCTGATGCCATTTAGAGAGTAATGCCCCGTACACACGGTCGGATTTTCCGATGGAAAATGTCCGATCGGAGCGTGTTGTCGGAAATTCCGACCGTGTGTGGGCTCCATTGGACATTTTCCATCGGATTTTCCGACACACAAAGTTGAAGAGCAGGAGATAAAATTTTCCGACAACAAAATCCGTTGTTGGAAATTCCGATCGTGTGTACACAAATCCGACGGACAAAGTGCCACGCATGCTCAGAATAAATAAAGAGATGAAAGCTATTGGCCACTGCCCCGTTTATAGTCCCGACGTACATGTTTTACGTCACCGCTTTTAAAACGATCGGATTTTCCGACAACTTTGTGTGACCGTGTGTATGCAAGACAAGTTTGAGCCAACATCCGTCTGAAAAAATCCTAGGATTTTGTTGTCGGAATGTCCGAACAAAGTCCGACCGTGTGTACGGGGCATAAGACTTTCACTCTACTTAGTAGAGGTGGGAAATTCAACTCAAAGGTTTGGTCCAATTTAGGTGGAATCAACGTGCCCAGGTATTTGATGCCCGTATAGGTCCATCTAAACTTAAAATTCATTTTTAAAGCATTAATTTGAGTTGTAGTCATAGATACACCCATTGCCTCTGACTTGGACATATTCATTTTTAAATTGGACAGTGCACCATATTGGTCCAATTCTCTTAGTAGGTTCGGCATAGATATAACAGGATTAGTAAGGCAAAATAAAAGATCATCTGCATATGCGGATACTTTATGATGTAAATCTCCAGTTATTAAGCCCCTAATATCCGGGTTTTGCCTGACCTTACAAAGAAATGGCTCTAGCCATTGCCATAAATATTATGCCAGTGTCTTTGGGGGGTTTTACACACACCCCGGTAATGCCTGGTCAACCATGTGTGCTCCCACCATGTTTCCCATGCACCCATTAGTGAACCCAGGAATGGCATGGGGGTGCCGCCGGATAGAGGGGTGGGGGAAATCAGGGAATGTCTGTTCACTGATCTCCCCTTCCTGATACTGACCCACTTGTAAAACGTCACTTCCAGGTCAGGAGCTGCAATCTGTTAGTTTAATTTGGTATAGGTGAGACATCAGGGGTCCTCTGGGCTCATTATCCTTGGCTATCTCTAAACGAATGACCTTTAGGGGCATTTAAAGCATTGCCTATGGAAAATATAGGGTACTGAAGCTTGTCACTGTTTTATGGGCGCAAGCAATTTTAATGCCCTGTACACATGATAGGATTCTCTGACAACGAAACCGTGGATTTTTTTCCGAAGGATGATGGTTCAAACTTGTCTTGCATACACACGGTCCCTGCTTTTTGCCCTGCTGTGTATCCAGTGTCCCGCTGTGTGCCCCATGCCCTGCTGTATGCCCTGCTGTGTGTCCCATGTCTTGCTGTGTGCCCTGTGCCCTGATGTATGCCCCATGATGTTCCCTATGCCCCATGCCCTGCTTGGTGCCCCATGTCCTGACGTATGCCCCATGGTGTTCCCTGTGTCCCCTGCTCTGCTTGGTGCCCCATGTCCTGATGTGTGCCCCATGCCCGCTGTGTGCCCTGTTGTGTGCCCCATGATGTGCCCTGATGTGTGCCCTACTGTGTGCCACATGTCCTGATGTGTGCCCAGCACCCCTGTGTGCCCTGCTGTGTGCCCCATGATGTGCCCTCCTGTATGCCTCATGCCCCGCTGTGTGCCCCATGCCCTGATCTGTGCCCTGTGTCCTGTTGTGTGCCCCATGATGTGTGCCCTACTGTGTGCCCCATGCCTTGCTGTGTGCTCCATGATCTGATGTGTGCCCAGTGCCCCTGTGTGCCCTGTGCCCTGCTGTGTGCCCCATGTCCTGATGTGTGCCCCATGATGTGCCCTGCTGTGTGCCTCATGCCCTGCTGTGTGCCCCATGCCTCTCTCTTTGTGCCTCATGCCCTGCTGTGTGCCCCATGATGTGCCCTGCTGTGTGCCCCATGTCCTGCTGTGTGCCCCATGATGTGCCCCGCTGTGTGCCCCATGACCCGCTGTGTGCCCCGTGCCCTGATGTGTGCCCAGTCGATGGGGTCGGCGCCGGCGTGAAGCATCACCTCCCTGAAATGAGTTTGCCACCTCCCTGAAATGAGTTTTTGCAGGTTGGGATGTCAGCTAGTTTAGACTATGTCTGAGATGCTAGATGTTTGTATAGGAACTATATGTCATGTGATGAACTCTGTCCTCCCTCCCTCCCTCCCTCCTTTGTCTTTAAGTTGTGCAATATTCTTTGTCTAAAATTGTATAAAGATGTGATTCTTACCAAGCATTCATTCAATGACTATCTTGTCTGCATCGGATGCTTCCGGAGCTCCGAAAGAAGTCTACTGATTGTCCAGATCTAAGCAGAATTAACCCTTACAGACAGCGAAAGTCTTAATCACAGTATAATATATGAGAATGGTGGTTGTTGCAACTACTGTATTTCTGTATAAACAACGTGCTAACATGCACATTGCCCAGGAATATTACAATGTTTTTAAAATAAGGCCTGAAAGAAACAACTGCACCCAGAAACTCTAATGCCGTGTACACACGGTCGGAATTTCCGACAACAAATCTTCGATGTGAGCTTGTTGTCGGAAAATCCGAACCGTGTGTATGCTCCATCGGACCTTTGCTGTTGGAATTTCTGACAACAAATGTTTGAGAGCTGGTTCTCAAATTTTCCGACAACAAAACTTGTTGTCGGAAATTCCAATCGTGTGTACACAATTCCAACGCAGAAAAATTCCACACAAAATCAAGCAGAAGAGCCGCACTGGCTCTTTTTAATTTTTCTCGGCTCGTCGTACGTGTTGCAAGTCACCGCGTTCTGGACGTTTGGAATTTGTGTGACCGTGTGTATGCAAGACAAGTTTGAGCCATCATCCGTCGGAAAAAAATGCACGGTTTTGTTGTCGGAATGTCTGATCGTGTGTACGCGGCATAAGGCAATGTGCCCTGTGAAAAAACACATGCGGCCTGTTATCTCTGTAGTGCAGGGGTAGGCAACCTGGGGCCCTCCAGCTGTTGCAGAACTACAAGTCCCATCATGCCTCTGGGAGTAATTGTAACTTCCTGCCTTGCAATGCCTCATGGGAAATGTATTTCCACAACAGATGGAGGGCCCCAGGTTGCCTACCCCTGCTGTAGTGTAAGTGGCCAGGCTGCAAAGAAACCCCAGGGCACCAGCAGCATTAAGATGTAAAAGATGTTCCCGCCCCTCTCCCTAGTTTGCCAAGATACACCGAATTTTGCTAACTAGAGGGCATTCAGTAAGGGTTTATATCTATTTAACGAGACCAGTGCCCACAATTCTACATTCACTTCTCACTAATCACTATGCACTTTATCAGTAAATTCCTATCATTTCCCTATCACAGCTAAAGCGCATTGCCAATAGGGCTGCTGGGAACCCACCATTTTATACTAAGGGGGCTGGCTTATACAAAAGACCCCTATTGGCCCTTCTGATCCAGCTGACCTAAGTTTGAAAGCCAGCAAGTGCATTATTAGTAGTTGGTGCTGCTATGGTGGTGAAATTGCACCTTAGTTTAGCAGGTCCATGAGCCTTGAACAGGCTGGGTTTACTTCAAACGTGGTCCACCTGAAAACAAACCTCATCCCTACTGCCTTGACTAATGATCTTACTTCATGGTTCATGTTCTCTGTACAGCATAATAATTGTCCAGGTGTCAGGTAGACCAGGTAAGTAATGATGCCCAAAGACCTGTGACCTTCTTTTACATTAGAGTTGCAGATTTCAAATCTCACTGAACTGATTTTTTGCTCTTATTCTCTCTCTCTCCTTTTTCTTGTAGCTGTGATCACCTGATGAGACCAAAATGTGGACATCTTCTAGATACATGTTCTGCACATTAGTCATATTTGTGTGGGTTGCTATCTTTTCTTTCTCCTACCATATAGAATTTAAACATTGGAAGATGAGATCTCAGGAACTTCCTATTGCCACAGACGGCATTACAGCTCTGGATAATCGAACATTTATCATCTCCCCGTATTATGACCCTAGACCTGGCCAATTAGTTCGGGTTATCACTATCATCCATGCATCTATTAAAGAACTCTACTGTATCTTCCATTGTTCCTCCCATCAGAATATCTTTATCAGGGCACAAATAAACCACCATGGTGACAGATTTGGGTTTCCATATGGAACAGCAGATCTTCTATGTGCAGAACCTTCTGGGTGTAATTACACTTATATGTCTTTCTCCTCAACTAATTCCACAAATACAAGTCAGAATCTTCTGTTTGAAGTCAAGAACCGTCCACCACAACCAATCTCCTCTAATTTCACCGTCTGTATTTCTGCTTTGTATGGAAACTATAATAATGTCCTCCAGATGATCCAGAGTATTGAGATGTACAAGATTCTGGGGGCCTCCAGAGTCACCATCTATAACACCAACTGTTCCCAGGATGTAAACAAGGTATTACGTCATTACATTGATGAAGGAATTCTAGATATGGTGCCATGGCCAATAGACCGTCATCTTAAAACAACAAATAAATGGCATTATTCCAAAGGACTAACTGCTGAGATTGGTTATTTTGGACAATTTACAGCCCTAAATGATTGTCTATACAGGAACATGTACAAAAGTAAGTTTGTTCTCCTTAATGACATTGATGAAATAATCCTTCCAATCAAGGACTGGGACTGGTCATCACTGATGGAGAATCTCCAGAATAAACACCCAGATGCAAGTGTCTTCCGCATTGACAACCATATCTTCCCCATTTCAGTCAACATCTCTGGATTTGACAGGTGGTCTCATGTTCCCGGGGTCAATATTCTCACTCACCTTCTTCGACGCCCTATAAACTGGAAATTCTATGATTCCCCCAAAATGATTGTGAACCCCCGAGACATAATTCAGACCGCTGTTCATACTGCTGTGAAACACAGAAGGAGTTCAAAGGATGTAGCACGAGATACGGCCTTTCTCTTCCACTGTAAAGAGATGAACAACGTCATTGTAAAGGACCTCGTTCCCGACGATAGGTTGATGAGATACAATCTGTCCTTAGTGCCCAATGTAGATAAGGCGATTCAGAGACTTTTCCCTCAGCAATAGAACCCCCCCTGTATATCCTGTAATGTAGAGTGAAGACTGGAATTCTGTGTCTACCTGATTCAAAACTCAACATTTATCAATGAGTTATTAAGACATTTTTCTCAGAAGACCCTTGTTCTACAACCATAATTCCAAAAATTCGGTGCTCTCTGTAAAATCTACAACAAAATGCAAGAATTTGCAAATCTCATCTCATCTCACCTCACTGTTATGCACTGCTACTACCCCTTCCTTTCCCGAATTCCCACAGTGAGTGATTGGTACTGACTGATCACCCTTTTTCTTTCATAACTGAAGCATAGCAAACTGTATTTACCTTGCTTCAGTTTTGGAATAAACAGGAAGCCTCTGTAGAGCACTTCCTGTTCTTTTATTCCATGCAGAGAAGAGGATCTGAGATAGACCCTGATATTTCACCAAAAGCCCTCACACCACAGTACAGTTAAAAAAAAAAGAAATAAAATTATAACAAAATAATTATTATTATTTATAATTATATTATTATGTTTATTTTAGGCCCTGCTTGCACTGCAAAACTCCTGTGTCAATGTCAAAACTGTGATTGCACTAGACAGTCAGTTAGGTTGCCCAGGTGGGAGAGGGTTAAGCCAGATTCTGCAGTCTCCCAGGCTTTCTGGGCTCTGTCCTCCTCCCTGGGCTGCTAATAAAAAAGGAGGAGGGCTCTGCTCAAAGCTCTGCTCAAAGCCCGCCCTGGCCTGCATGGGAAGGATATTAGAGGCACAGCGAGATATAACCATCAGCAACATTCTGAGCACCTTTGGGAAGATTCCTTTGGAACCAGGAGTCTTCCACATTATGGACTCTTACCTTGGAAGGTATGCTCTGGGCAGCCTGTGTTTAGTTAGTTAGAAGAAGACTGTTATTGTGCCGTTGGACTGCCCTGTTCTGCTCAGTAAAGATCCATTGACTGTTATATGCCTGGTCTGAAGTTACTGCAAAGGGGTGCATGGTGGTATGTGGTGTATCAGAAGAACATGGCCTGTTATGCACACATGGAATGAAGGGGAGGACATGTCATTGCTGATGTAGCACCCTGGTATTAGTCAGGGCTGCTAACAAATTTAGTTTGCTAGGTGGTAACTAGCCTGGCTAATTGTCAGGGAGATCCACTGACTTTTCCCTAACTCTGGATTTGATGCTTTTCTCTCTTCTGTCGCTAGGTAGCATTGTTGCCTGTGACATTTGAATGACAACAACATAGTAAATTCAGACTAGGAATAGATGGGTTGTCTCAGCCAATTGGCAGTGGTTTCTTTGGTCCCTTGGCCTACTGGGAGGGTCTATTTATTTGGGAGGAGTCAGGTGATCGGGGTTCTGTGCCACCTGGACGGCTGTCTGGGTGGATGTGTGTCACAAAGCTCCGGGTTGCTAGGCCAGAAGCCTGAGGACTATCCCGGGAGCACCTGGCTGCTAGGCTGTCTGAGACCTATCCAGGTTGGAGAGGAGCAGCATGGGGTTGGGGCTCCATGCTGAAAGCCCAACCAAGTTGCAGAGGTTCCGCTGGACGGGGAGCCGAATCATTTCCAGCGGTGAGGTAGAGGCAGTTGCCATAGGGGAAGACCACTCCTGTCGCCAGGGGCAAGTGATGTTCAAGGCCAGAGGTAAAGGGAAAAATAGTTGCCATCAAGGGACAACCACTCCTGTTATCAGAGGCCAGTGGATGGAAGTTTGAAGTACCAGAGCAGCCTTTTCACCAGCTGGGTACGGTGAAGAAGTGGGAAAACTTCAGCAGAGTGCCAAGCCAGGGAGCCAACTGGTTAGCGGGGGTGACGCTTGAGGATTGTACAGCGGGATAGATGTGGAAGATCTCAGGGGATCCAGTGATGACTGGGATCTTGAAGTCTTTTCACTGAGTAAAGATCTACAGTGAGATACTGTGAGATGTGAGAGAAGATCTATAACGGGTTACTGTTAGTTACGAGTACAGATCTTTATTGACTGTTGAAAGTTCAGTTGCCATAGGAGTCAGCAGTTCTACAAAATACAGTTTCTGCATCCAGCTTACAGGCCCTCTACCTTTATAGCTGTCTGCCTATTATTTTGTCTCGGAGTCTACCAATTGCTATTGCATCTGCCTAAGGGTGTCCTGGACCTAACCCTCTCCCCACCAGTTCTGTTTAAGAGACAATAAATCTCTTTTCTTGCATCCAAAACGTGACTGGTGCCCAATCATTCCATCTTGCACTATACCCACCATGCCTAATAAGCCACACTACAAGGAAGGATGTCAGCTCTCCCTGACTCTGGAGGTCACCATTAGGCCTTTGGAGGTCGGGGATACCGCTACACACTATATTACCAAAAGTATTGGGACACCTGCCTTTGCACACACATGAACTTTAATGGCATCCCAGTCTTAGTCCGTAGGGTTCAATATTGAGTTAGCTCCGCCCTTTGCAGCTATAACAGCTTCAACTCTTCTGGGAAGGCCGTCCACAAGGTTTAGGAGTGTGTCAATGGGAATGTTTGACCATTCTTCCAGAAGCGCATTTGTGAGGTCAGGTACTGATGTTGGACGAGAAGGCCTGGCTTGCAGTCTCCGCTCTAATTCATCCCAAAGGTGTTCTATATCACTGGAGGTTTTCCCTCACCCCCTGTCCTTGTGACACTCATACAAGAACAGAGGGAAGGGAGGGTTGTCATCTAATACAAGTTCTAACCCAGCATCCCTACTTACTATAAATGTAATTTTGGTCTGTGTCCTCTTTGGAGAGATTTCTCATCACTTCCTGGTATTTAGGGTGGAGCCACTGTCTTGGATCAGGAGGTGCTGTTAAGCTGGCTACACACTATAGAATTTTTTTGTTCAATTTCCTTTTCGATTTACCTTCAACTATGTAGTGTGAGGGCCTGCCTGATTGCATACAATGTGAAGGTGTTTGGGTTTGACCTAATTTTATATGCTATTGGTAGATCTAAAGGAAAAATGTACAAGAATCCTCCCTCTATTATACCCCAATCCTTCCTCTGTCCCTCTACTGCACCCCAATCCTTCCTCTGTCACTCTATTATACCCCAATCCTTCCTCTGCCTCTCTATTATACCCCAATCCTTCCTCTGCCTCTCTATTATACCCCAATCCTTCCTCTGTCCTTCTATTATACCCCAATCCTTCCTCTGTCCTTCTATTATACCCCAATCCTTCCTCTGCCTCTCTATTATACCCCAATCCTTCCTCTGTCCTTCTATTATACCCCAATCCTTCCTCTGCCTCTCTATTATACCCCAATCCTTCCTCTGTCCCTCTACTGCACCCCAATCCTTCCTCTGTCACTCTATTATACCCCAATCCTTCCTCTGTCCCTCTACTGCACCCCAATCCTTCCTCTGTCACTCTATTATACCCCAATCCTTCCTCTGCCTCTCTATTATACCCCAATCCTTCCTCTGCCTCTCTATTATACCCCAATCCTTCCTCTGCCTCTCTATTATACCCCAATCCTTCCTCTGCCTCTCTATTATACCCCAATCCTTCCTCTGTCCCTCTACTGCACCCCAATCCTTCCTCTGTCACTCTATTATACCCCAGTCCTTCCTCTGCCTCTCTATTATACCCAAATCCCCCCTCTGTCACTCTATTATACCCCAATCCTTCCTCTGCCTCTCTATTATACCCCAATCCTTCCTCTGTCACTCTATTATACCCCAATCCTTCCTCTGCCTCTCTATTATACCCCAATCCCCCCTCTGTCCTTCTATTATACCCCAATCCTTCCTCTGCCTCTCTATTATACCCCAATCCTTCCTCTGTCCCTCTACTGTACCCCAATCCCTCCTCTGTCACTCTATTATACCCCAATCCTTCCTCTGCCTCTCTATTATACCCCAATCCTTCCCTTGCCTCTCTATTATACCCCAATCCTTCCTCTGCCTCTCTATTATACCCCAATCCTTCCTCTGCCTCTCTATTATACCCCAATCCTCCCTCTGCCTCTCTATTATACCCCAATCCTTCCTCTGCCCTTCTATTATACCCCAATCCTCCCTCTGCCTCTCTATTATACCCCAATCCTCCCTCTGCCTCTCTATTATACCCCAATCCTCCCTCTGCCTCTCTATTATACCCCAATCCTTCCTCTGTCCTTCTATTATACCCCAATCCTCCCTCTGTCCTTCTATTATACTCCAATCCCCCCTCTGTCCTTCTATTATACCCCAATCCCCCCTCTGTCCTTCTATTATACCCCAATCCTCCCTCTGTCTCTCTATTATACCCCAATCCTTCCTCTGCCTCTCTAATATACCCCAATCCTTCCTCTGTCCCTCTACTGCACCCCAATCCCTCCTCTGTCACTCTATTATACCCCAATCCTTCCTCTGTCCCTCTACTGCACCCAAATCCCTCCTCTGTCACTTTATTGTACCCCAATTGCCCCTCTGCCCTTATACACCAATCCCCCTCTGTCCCTTTATTGTACCCCCATTTCTCCTCTGTCCCTCCATTGTACCCCAATCCTTCCTTAGTCCCTCTATTGCACCCCCATTTCTCCTCTGTCCCTCCATTGTACCCCAATCCTTCCTTAGTCCCTCTATTGCACCCCCATTTTTCCTCTGTCCCTCTATTGCACCCCCATTTTTCCTCTGTCCCTCTATTGTACCCCAATCCTTCGTGTGTCCCTCTATTATACCCCTGTCCTCCCCCTATCCCTCTATAGTACCACAATCCCCCATCTGTCCCTCTACTGTACCCCGATCCCCCCTCTGTTCCTCTATGGTACCCCATTTTCCCCTCTTTCCCTCTATTGTACCCCAATCCCTCCTCTGTCTCTCTATTGTACCCCAATTTCTCCTCTGTTCCTCTATTGCACCCAAATCCCCCTCTGTCCCTTTATTGTACCCCATTTCCCCCTCTGTCCCTCTAATGTACCCCAATCCTCCCTCTATTATACCCCGATCCTTCCTCTGTCCCTCTATTATACCCCGATCCTTCCTCTGTCCCTCTATTGTACCCCAATCCTTCCTCTGTCCCTCTACTGTACCCCAATCGCCCCTCTGCCCTTATATTATACCCCAATCCCTCCTCTGTCCCTTGATTATACCCAATCCCCCCTCTGTCCCTCTATTGTACCCCAATCTCCCCTCTGTCCCTCTATTGTACCCCAATCCCCCTCTGTCCCTTTACTTTACCTCAATCCACCCTCTGCCCCTCTACTGTACCCAAATACACCATCTGTCCTCCTATTTTACCCTAATCCTCCCTCTGTTATACCCCAATCTTTCCTCTGCCTCTCTATTATACCCCAATCCTTCCTCTGTCCCTCTATTATACCCCAATCCTTCCTCTGTCCCTCTATTGTAGCCCAATCCCTCCTCTGTCCCTCTTTTTTACCCCAATCCCTCCTCTGTCCCTCTATTGTACCCCAAATTTCCCTCTTTCCCTCTATTGTACCCCAATCCCTCCTCTGTCCCTCTATTATACCCCAAATCCTTCCTCTGTCCCTCTATTGTACCCCACCATTTCTCCTCTGTCCCTCTATTGTACCCCAATCCTTTGTGTGTCCCTCTATTATACCCCAGTCCTCCCTCTTTCCCTCTATTGTACCCCAATCCCTCCTCTGTCCCTCTATTATACCCCAAATCCTTCCTCTGTCCCTCTATTGTACCCCACCATTTCTCCTCTGTCCCTCTATTGTACCCCAATCCTTTGTGTGTCCCTCTATTATACCCCAGTCCTCCCCCTGTCCCTCTATTGCACCCCCAATCCCCCTTCTGTCTCTCTACTGTACCCCAATCCCCCATGTCCCTCTATGGTAACCCATTTCCCCCTTTGTCCATCTATTGTACCCCAATCTCTCCTCTGTCCCTCTATTTTACCCAATCCCTTCTCTGTCCCTCTATTGTACCCCAATCCTTCCTCTGTCCCTTTATTTACCCCATTTCCCCCTCTGTCCCTCTATTGTACCCCAATCCTCCCTCTGTCCCTCTATTGCACCCAATCCACCTTCTGTCTCTCTACTGTACTCCATCCCCCATATCTCTCTATGGTACCCCATTTCCCCCTCTGTCCCTTTATTTTACCACAATCCTCCCTCTGTTATACCCCAATCCCTCCTCTGTCCCTCTATTGTACCCCAATCACCCCTCTGTCCCTCTATTTAACCCCAATCCCTCCTATGTGTATCTTTTATACCCAACCCCCTCTGTCCCTCCTTTGTACCCCAATACCACCTCTGTCCCTCTATGGTACCCCAATTCCCTCTCTGTCCCTCTATTGTACCCCAATCGCCCCTCTGTCCCTCTAACCCCAATCCCTCTTATGTGTCTCTTTTGTACCCCAATCCCCCCTCTGTTCCTCTATGGTACCCAAATTCCCTCTCTGTCTCTCTACTGTTTCTCAATCTCCCCTCTGTCCCTCTATTGTACCCCAATCCCCCTCTGTCCCTCTAACCCCAATCCCTCTTATGTTTCTCTTTTGTACCCCAATCCCCCCCTCTGTTCCTCTATGGTACTCAAATTCCCTCTCTGTCCCTCTACTGTTCCTCAATCTCCCCTCTGTCCCTCTATTGTACCCCAGTCCCCTTCTATCCCTTTAGTTTACCCCAATCCCCCTCTGCCTCTCTATTATACCCCAATCCTTCCTCTGTCTCTGTATTGTACCCTAATCCCTCCCCTGTCCCTCTTTTATACCCCAGTCCTCCCTCTGTCCCTCTATTGTACCCCAATCGCCCCTCTGTCCCTCTAACCCCAATCCCTCTTATGTGTCTCTTTTGTACCCCAATCCCCCCTCTGTTCCTCTATGGTACCCAAATTCCCTCTCTGTCCCTCTACTGTTCCTCAATCTCCCCTCTGTCCCTCTATTGTACCCCAATCCCCTTCTGTCCCTTTAGTTTACCCCAATCCACCCTCTGCCCCACTATTGTACCCCAATCCCCCTTCTGTCCCTCTACAGTACCCCATTTCCCCCTCTGTCCCTCTATTGTACCCCAATCCCTCCTCTGTCCCTTTATTGTACCCCAATCCTTCCTCTGTCCCTCTATTGCACCCCAATCCCCCCTCTGTCTCTTTATTGTACCCCATTTCCCCCTCTGACCATCTATTACACCTCAATTCTTCCTTTATTATACCCAATCCCTCCTCTGTTCCTCTATTATACCCAATCCTTCCTCTGTCCCTCTATTGTACCCCAATCCTTCCTCTGTCCCTCTACTATACCCCAATCGCCCCTCTGTCCTTCTATTATACCCCAATCCCTCATCTGTATCTCTATTATACCAAATCCCCTCTCTATTGTACCCCAATCCCACCTCTTTCCTTCTATGGTACCTCAATCTCCCCTCTGTCCCTTTAATTTACCCCAATCCACCCTCTGCCCCTCTACTGTACCCCAATCCCCCATCTGTCCTTCTATTTTACCCCAATCTATCCTCTGTTCCTCTAATTTACCCCAATCCTCCCTCTATTATACCCCAATCCTTCCTCTGTCCCTCTATTGTACCCCAATCCCTCCTCTGCCTCTCTACTGTACCCTAATTGCCCCTCTGCCCTTATATTATACACCAATCGCCCCTCTGTCCCTCTATTGTACCCCAAACCCCCCTGTTTCTCTATCATACTCCAATCCCCGCTCTATCCCGCTATTGTACCCCACTTACCCTCTGTTCCTCTATTGTACCCCAATCCCCCCTTTCAGGAAGTCGGGCGTATGAATTCCTATGGAGGGGTTTGGGGGGGGTGTTTTTTGAAGCACCTGACCAGATGCTCTAATAGGCTTCAAAATAGGGCGGGCTTGGAGCGCTGAGCATTGCGTCCGGAGCCCGCCCAGTTGTGTTGCAAAAGCGAATGAATATTTGCTGTTGCAACACTGATCCTCCTCCCAGCCAATCAGGAAGCAGGTCTAATACCCGTCACCCTATTGACTGAAAGGACAGCGATCCGATTGGATGCCTAGGAGGATGGGAGCCGCCATAATCTCAGAAGAGAAGAGGACATGCTGCCAGATGCCTGCCACAGCCTGATCCCCTGCCCAATGTGCCCGTCGATCCCCACCGCTGTGTGCCCATCGATCCCGATGCTGTGTGCCCATTGATCCCCGGTGCTGGGTGCCCGCTGATCCCCGATGCTGTGTGCCAGCGATCCCCGATGTGCCCGCTGATCCCTGCCGCTGATGGGATAAGTGGCAGTGGCGACCTATCCATAAGGATCCTAATCCATGCTTCCGCCCCCCTAATCTACATGCAGGACACAGGACACATGGATTTCAGTTGGGTTTTTCTTTTTGGATGCACATGATTAGAGCATGGGGCTCTGCGGTGCAGAGCATTGCGCCCTGAGCCCACCCAGTTGTGTATCAATTAATATTCACTATTGTCTTCCTGATTCTCCTCCCGGCCAATCAGGAAGTCTTAGGACTCCTGGCAAATCGGGACTCAGGACTCACTTCCTGTCTGGCCGGGAGGAGAAGCAATGTCTATTCAGCCGGGAGAAGAAGCCCCGACTCTTCCCTTGGAGCAAAGAGCAGTACCCCTCGTCCTCGATCCTCGTCATCTCCTAAGATAAGACTGCCTTCCCGTCCGTCTCCCAGGGGGGTGGCGGCGGTGGTGCGAGTGAGGAGGTGTGTTTGTTTGCTGCCCCCCCTAAAACATTGAGCACAAGCCGCCACTGCAATGGAGCAGACAAAAGCGGAGGTCAGGGGACAAGCCGAGGTCAGTGCAGGCAGAGTTCAGAGAGTAGTCAGGGGACAAGCCGAGGTCAGTGCAGGCGGAGTTCAGAGAGTAGTCAGGGGACGAGCCGAGGTCAGTGTAGGTGGAGTTCAGAGAGTAGTCAGGGGACAAGCCAAGGTCAGTGCAGGAGGAGTTCAGAGAGTAGTCAAGACAAGCCGGGTCAGCAACTGGGATCAGGATACAGAATCGCAAAATACACAGGAGGCTGAAGACAAAGCAGTACTGATCCTGAGCACTGGCCCAGTATAAATAACCCATTTGGTGCCAACATCTGTCACAAGTGCACGTTTGTGCCTGAATTCTGCAAGCACAAAGGGGAACATGTATTAACCTGTGCACAGAAGTTCAGAGGAGCCATGATGTTTATTGGCATGCCCTTCCTTACTGCGGAGCTTTACCGAAAAGGGGAATTTCAGTCCTCCCCCCTCACTACCTAACGTATGCGCCTGGAAACGTATGTAATGGAAAGTAAATGATCAAAATCATTCTAGTTCCCAAGCCTAAGTCTTTAGCTGCACTAAATATTGTTGCCATTACAGGATATTAATTTAAGTAAAAACACTCCAGAGCGCACATCTCAAATACCAAATAAAATAAGGTAGAAGCAGGAGGACCCAGAGGAATAAGATCAATTAATAAACCCAAGCAATGATATCATGAGGTATTGAAGTGTAGTAGACCAATCACCCACAGGCTAAATCAAAGGTACAACAATCAATAAATAAATCAATAAATAAATGAATGGTGTATTGGTCACGGGTTCCCGGGCACTAAACATTGACAGCTGAGCTACACATAAAAAGTCCAATGCTGCTGGGTGGCCAGAGGGGGGAGCTCCGGAGCATGGAAAAGATGGACGGGGAAGAAGGACCGGTGCAAAGGCACAGAGCCGCGTTTCTCAACCTATTTGCCGTTGAGGAACCCTTGGAAAAAAGTCTGAGATCTCGAGGAACTCCTGAAATAATTCTCAGATCTACATCTTACGGAACATTGGTGTGATCAGCGAGCCCTTAATATAACAATTATTTTTAAAAATAGCATTAAATAATAGAATAAATATAAAAACTTACTTCCTTAATGTGAGACTTGGGCCAGCTTCTTTCGGCACAGATGCTCAATTCCTGGAACTTGGGATATGCACACATCTTCAACTGAAATTAAACATGGGAGTCACCAGGGCAGGGAACAGGGGGGTCACCAGGTCATGACAAAGGGGGCTCACCAGGTCATGGCACAGTGGGGTCACTGGCAGGGAAGGGGTTAACACTAGGGGGCGATCAAGGGGTTAAGTGTGTCCTTTGGAGGTGTTTCTGTGTGGGGGGAGGGGACTGACAGGAGGAGGAGAGAGATCACTGTTCCTGATCACAAGAAACAGCAGATCTCTCTCTACTCCCCTGTCAGAACGGGGATCTGTTTGTTTACATACACACATCCCCGTTTCTGGCTCTCTGTGGAGTGTTTGCGGGAGGCCGGAGGACATCATGGCCGCCGGACACGCTCATCGGCACCAGCGCCGTGGGCTGATGTACACCTACGGTGATTCTTCCAGGAGAGCCATCCTGCTGCAGTATAATGACAGCAGCTGGTCAGTAAGCAATTAAAATATATATATAAATACTGCTCAAAAAAATGAAAGGAACACTTTTTAATCAGAGTAGAGCATTAAGTCAAATGAAACTCCTGGGATATTGATATGGTCAGGTAAGTAGCAGAGGGGGGAGGGGTGTACACAGAGGGGGGAGGAGCGTACACAGAGGGGGAGGGGTGTACACAGGGGGGGGTGTACACAGGGGGAGGGGTGTACACAGAGGGGGAGCGGGGTGTACACAGAGGGGGGAGGGGTGTACACAGGGGGGGAGGGATGTACACAGAGGGGGAGGGGGGTGTACACAGAGGGGGAGGGGTGTACACAGAGGGGGTGGGGTGTACACAGAGGGGGAGAGGTGTATACAGAGGGGGGGCGGGGTGTACACAGAGGGGGAGGGGTCCAGGTATGGCCTCATGCTACCTGTAGTGACACTGACCCTATAGGGTCCAGGTATGGCCTCATGCTACCTGTAGTGACACTGACCCTATAGGGTCCAGGTATGGACCCTATAGAAGTTGCACAGGCAGTCCAAATCCTCCAGGATGGCACATCAATATGTGCCATTGCCAGAAGGTTTGTTGTGTTTCCCAGCACAGTCTCAAGAGCATGGAGGACATTCCAAGAGACAGGCAGTTACTCTAGAAGAGTTGGACGGGGCCGTAGAAGGTCCTTAACCCATGAGGACCGGTATCTGCTCCTATGTGCAAGGGGGATCAGGATGAGCGCTGCCAGAGCCCTACAAAATGACCTCCAGAAGGCCACTCGTGTGAACGTCTCCGATCAATCAGAAACAGACTTTATGAGGGCGGCCTGAGGGCCCGACATCCTCTAGTGGGCCCTGTGTTCACTTACCGGCACTGTGGAGTTCAATTGTCATTTTCCATTGGACACCTGAATTGGAAGGTCCACCATTGGCACCCTGTGCTTTCCACGGATGAGAGCAGGTTCACCCTGAGAACATGTGACAGACGTGGAAGGGTCTGGAGAAGGCGTGGAGAACATTGTGCTGCTTGTAGCATCGGGGGGTCTTTGAATTCAGCCCTCTGTAGGTTGATGATTTTCATTTCCATCAAACTATGTGGTATCCTTTCCTTCCTAACACATTACCCAGTCCATACCAGTATAGATCCTAACACATTACCCAGTCCATACCAGTATAGATCCTAACACATCACCCAGTCCATACCAGTATAGATCCTAACACATTACCCAGTCCATACCAGTATAGATCCTAACACATTATCCAGTCCATACCAGTATAGATCCTAACAATTTACCCAGTCCATACCAGTATAGATCCTAACAATTTACCCAGTACATACCAGTATAGATCCTAACACATTACCCAGTCCATACCAGTATAGATCCTAACACATTACCCAGTCCATACCAGTATAGATCCTAACAATTTACCCAGTCCATACCAGTATAGATCCTAACACATTACCCAGTCCATACCAGTATAGATCCTAACAAATTACCCAGTCCATACCAGTATAGATCCTAACACATTACCCAGTCCATACCAGTATAGATCCTAACAATTTACCCAGTCCATACCAGTATAGATCCTAACACATCACCCAGTCCATACCAGTATAGATCCTAACACATTATCCAGTCCATACCAGTATAGATCCTAACAATTTACCCAGTCCATACCAGTATAGATCCTAACACATTACCCAGTCCATACCAGTATAGATCCTAACACATTACCCAGTCCATACCAGTATAGATCCTAACACATTACCCAGTCCATACCAGTATAGATCCTAACAAATTACCCAGTCCATACCAGTATAGATCCTAACACATTACCCAGTCCATACCAGTATAGATCCTAACACATTACCCAGTCCATACCAGTATAGAGCCTAACACATTACCCAGTCCATACCAGTATAGATCCTAACAATTTACCCAGTCCATACCAGTATAGATCCTAACACATTACCCAGTCCATACCAGTATAGATCCTAACAATTTACCCAGTCCATACCAGTATAGATCCTAACACATCACCCAGTCCATACCAGTATAGATCCTAACACATTATCCAGTCCATACCAGTATAGATCCTAACAATTTACCCAGTCCATACCAGTATAGATCCTAACACATTACCCAGTCCATACCAGTATAGATCCTAACAAATTACCCAGTCCATACCAGTATAGATCCTAACACATTACCCAGTCCATACCAGTATAGATCCTAACACATTACCCAGTCCATACCAGTATAGATCCTAAGACATTACCCAGTCCATACCAGTATAGATCCTAACACATTACCCAGTCCATACCAGTATAGATCCTAAGACATTACCCAGTCCATACCAGTATAGATCCTAACACATTACCCAGTCCATACCAGTATAGATCCTAACAAATTACCCAGTCCATACCAGTATAGATCCTAACACATTACCCAGTCCATACCAGTATAGATCCTAACACATTACCCAGTCCATACCAGTATAGAGCCTAACACATTACCCAGTCCATACCAGTATAGATCCTAACAATTTACCCAGTCCATACCAGTATAGATCCTAACACATTACCCAGTCCATACCAGTATAGATCCTAACAATTTACCCAGTCCATACCAGTATAGATCCTAACACATCACCCAGTCCATACCAGTATAGATCCTAACACATTATCCAGTCCATACCAGTATAGATCCTAACAATTTACCCAGTCCATACCAGTATAGATCCTAACACATTACCCAGTCCATACCAGTATAGATCCTAACAAATTACCCAGTCCATACCAGTATAGATCCTAACACATTACCCAGTCCATACCAGTATAGATCCTAACACATTACCCAGTCCATACCAGTATAGAGCCTAACACATTACCCAGTCCATACCAGTATAGATCCTAAGACATTACCCAGTCCATACCAGTATAGATCCTAACACATTACCCAGTCCATACCAGTATAGATCCTAAGACATTACCCAGTCCATACCAGTATAGATCCTAACACATTACCCAGTCCATACCAGTATAGATCCTAACAAATTACTCAGTCCATACCAGTATAGATCCTAACACATTACCCAGTCCATACCAGTATAGATCCTAACACATTACCCAGTCCATACCAGTATAGATCCTAACACATTACCCAGTCCATACCAGTATAGATCCTAACACATTACCCAGTCCATACCAGTATAGATCCTAACACATTACCCAGTCCATACCAGTATAGATCCTAACAAATTACTCAGTCCATACCAGTATAGATCCTAACACATTACCCAGTCCATACCAGTATAGATCCTAACACATTACCCAGTTCATACCAGTATAGATCCTAACAAATTACCCAGTCCATACCAGTATAGATCCTAACACATTACCCAGTCCATACCAGTATAGAGCCTAACACATTACTCAGTCTATATCAGGTCAGGGGTGGGTAGTGGGGTCCCCCAGAGTTCTGTGCTGGGACCAATCCTATTTAATTTGTTCATAAACGATCTGGAGGATGGGATAAACAGTTCAATCTCTGTATTTGCAGACGATACTAAGCTAAGCAGGGCAATAAACCTTGCAAGAAGATCTGAACAAATGAATGGGGGAGGGGCAACTACATGGCAAATGAGGTTCAATGTAGAAAAATGTAAAATAATGCATTTGGGTGGCAAAAATCTGAATGCAATCTATAGACTGGGGGGAGAACCTCTGGGGGGATCTAGGATGGAAAAGGACCTGGGGGTCCTAGTAGATGATAGGCTCAGCAATGACATGCAATGCCAAGCTGCTGCTAACAAAGCAAACAGAGTATTGGCAGAGATAAAACGATAATTCTCCCGCTCTACAAGACTCTGGTCCGGCCGCACCTGGAGTATGCGGTCCAGTTCTGGGCACCAGTCCTCAGGAGGGATGTACTGGAAATGGAGCGAGTACAAAGAAGGGCAACAAAGCTAATAAAGGGTCTGGAGGATCTTAGTTATGAGGAAAGGTTGTGAGCTCTGAACTTATTCTCTCTAGAGAAGAGACGCTTGAGAGGGGATATGATTTCAATATATAAATACCGGACTGGTGACCCCACAATATACAAATACCGGACTGGTGACCCCACAATATACAAATACCGGACTGGTGACCCCACAATATATAAATACCAGACTGGTGACCCCACAATATACAAATGCTGGACTGGTGACCCCACAATATACAAATACCGGACTGGTGACCCCACAATATATAAATACCGGACTGGTGACTAGGCATGAGCCGAACACTCCCCGGTTCGGTTCGCATCCAGAACATGCGAACAGGAAAAAAATTTGTTCGAACACGCGAACACCGTTAAAGTCTATGGGACTCGAACATGAAAAATCAAAAGTGCTAATTTTAAAGGCTAATTTACATGGTATTGTCCTAAAAAGTGTTTGGGGACCCGGGTCCTGCCCCAGGGGACATGGATCAATGCAAAAACAAGTTTTAAAAACGGACGTTTTTTCGGGATCACTGATTTTAATAATGCTTAAAGTGAAACAATAAAAGTGTAATATCCCTTTAATTTTCGTACCTGGGGGGTGTCTATAGTATGCCTGTAAAGGGGCGCATGTTTCCCGTGTTTAGAACAGTCTGACAGCAAAATGACATTTCAAAGGAAAAAAGTCATTTAAAACTACTTGCGGCTATTAATGAATTGCCGGTCCGACAATACACATAGAAGTTCATTGATAAAAACGGCATGGGAATTCCCCACAGGGGAACGCCGAACCAAAATTTAAGAAAAATTGTGTGGGGGTCCCCCTAAATTTCATACCAGGCCCTTCAGGTCTAGTATGGATATTAAGGGGAACCCTGCGCTAAAATTAAAAAGAAAATGGCGTGGGGGTCCCCCTCAAAATCCATACCAGACCCTTCAGGTCCATTTCACAAAAAAGTGTCAAAAAGGTTAAAAAACACAAGAGACGGTTTTTGACAAGTCCTTTATTAATTTCATCTTCCATCTTCTTTCTTCTGGTCTTCCTTCGGTGTTCTTCTTCTTCCTCCATCTTCTTCTTCTTCATCTTCTCCATCTTCTTCTTCCTCCACTCTTCTCATCCCGCATCTTCCCACGGACTTCTTCTCCGCTCCATCTGCACGATCCGCCTCAGTGGGAGTCTTCAGCCGTGTGACGCTTCGCTTCTTCTGACACTTCTTATACAACGGAGGGCGGGGTCACCCGTTTACGTAACTGGGTGACCCCACCCCCCTCTGACAACACGGGGAATGCCCCCGTGAAGTCCCCGTGCGTCAGAGGAGGGCGGGGTTACTGGGTGGCCCCACCCTCCATTATATAAGAAGTGTCAGAAGAACAGGCGCTCTCTCCTCCCCCTCTTTTCCTGTTCTTGTGGCCTGCCAGGTTGCGTGTTAAGATAAGGGTCTGGTATGGATTTTGAGGGGGACCCCCACACCATTTTTTTTATAAATTTTGGTGCGGGGTTCCCCATAATATCCATACCAGACCTGAAGGGCCTGGTATGGAATTTAGGGGGACCCCAAGCCATTTTTTTTTAAACTTTGGTTCTGGCTTCCCCTGTGGGGAATTCCCATGCCGTTTTTATCAATGAACTTTTATGTGTATTGTCGGACCGGCAATTCATAAATAGCCACGAGTAGTTTTAAATGACTTTTTTTCCTTAGAAATGTCATTTTGCTCTCGGACTGTTCTAAACACGGGAAACATGCGCCCCTTTACAGGCATACTATAGACACCCCCCAGGTAGGAAATGTAAAGGGATATTACACTTTTATTGTTTCACTTTAAGAATTATTAAAATCACTGCTCCCGAAAAAACGGACTTTTTAAAACTTCTTTTTTCATTGATCCATGTCCCCTGGGGCAGGACCCGGGTCCCCAAACACTTTTTATGACAATAACTTGCATATAAGCCTTTAACCGCTTCAACCCCGGAAGATTTTACCCCCTTCCTGACCAGAGCGTTTTTTGCGATGCGGCACTGCGTCGCTTTAACTGACAATTGCGCGGTCGTGCGACGTTGCTCCCAAACAAAATTGACGTCCTTTTTTTGCCACAAATAGAGCTTTCTTTTGGTGGTATTTGATCGCCTCTGCGATTTTTATTTTTTGCGCTATAAACAAAATAAGAGCGACAATTGTGAAAAAAAACGCATTATTTTTTACATTTTGCTATAATAAATATCCCCCAAAAATATATAAAAAAACATTTTTTCCCCTTAGTTTAGGCCGATACGTATTCTTCTACATAGTTTTGGTAAAAAAAAATCGCAATAAGCGTTTAATGATTGGTTTGCGCAAAAGTTATAGCGTTTACTAAATAGGGGATAGTTTTATGGCATTTTTATTAATAATTTTTGTTTTACTAGTAATGGCGGCGATCAGCGATTTTTTATTGTGACTGCGATGTTATGGCGGACATGTCGGACATTTTTGACACATTTTTGGGACCATTGTCATTTATACAGCGATCAGTGCGATTAAAAATGCACTGATTACTGTGTAAATGACACTGGCAGTGAAGGGGTTAACCACTAGGGTGTGTCCTAGGGGAGTGATTTCTAACTGTAGGGGGGATGGGCTAGCAGTGTCATTACTCTGATCACTGCATCTGATGACAGGGAGCTGTGATCAGTGTCCTGTCACTAGGCAGAACGGGGAGATTCTGTTTACATCACTATCTCCCCGTTCGTCCTCTCCGTGAGGCGATCGTGGGTATCCCAGCGGCGATCGAGTCCACAGGACCCGCGACCCCACTCACGGAGCTCCCGGCCGGCGAGCGCACACAATGGCATGTCAGGGAATTCAAATGGACCTACAGGTACGCCCATTTGCCCAGCCGTGCCATTCTGCCGACGTACAGCGACGCGCGCTGGTCGGGAACCGGTTAAAATGAGCACTTTTGATTTCTCCCATAGACTTTTAAAGGGTGTTCCGCGGCATTCGAATTTGCCGCAAACACCCCAAATTGTTCGCTGTTTGGTGAACGGGCGAACAGCCAATGTTCGAGTCAAACTCATGTTCGACCCGAACATAAAGCCCATCCCTACTGGTGACCCCACAATAGGGAGAAAACTTTTTCGCAGAAGAGAGTTTAATAAGACTCGTGGCCACTCATTACAATTAGAAGAAAAGAGGTTTAACCTTAAACTACGTAGAGGGTTCTTTACTGTAAGAGCGGCAAGGATGTGGAATTCCCTTCCACAGGCGGTGGTCTCAGCGGGGAGCATTGATAGCTTCAAGAAACTATTAGATAATCACCTGAATGACCGCAACATACAGAGATATATAATGTAATACTGACACATAATCACACACATAGGTTGGACTTGATGGACTTGTGTCTTTTTTCAACCTCACCTACTATGTAACTATGTAATACTATGTAACTATGTAACTGATAATAATATTTAAATTGCATTATTCATCACTTGTATATCAAGAGTAGGGATGAGCCGAACACCCCCCGGTTCAGTTCGCACCAGAACCTGTGAACGGACCGCAAGTTCGCACGAACGTTAGAACCCCATTGACGTCTATGGGACTCGAACGTTCAAAATCAAAAGTGCTCATTTTAAAAGCTAATTTGCATGGTATTGTCCTAAAAAGGGTTTGGGGACCCGGGTCCTACCCCAGGGGACATGTATCAATGCAAAAAAAACTTTTAAAAACGGCTGTTTTTTTCGGGAGCAGTGATTTTAATAATGCTTAAAGTAAAAAAAAAAAAAGTGAAATATTCCTTTAAATATCGTACCTGAGGGGTGTCTATAGTATGCCTGTAAAGTGACGCGTGTTTCCCATGTTTAGAACAGTCCCTGCACCAAATGTCATTTTTAAAGGAAAAAATCTCATTTAAAACTGCTTGCGGGTTTAATGTCATGTCGGGTCCTGGCAATATGGATGAAAATCAGTGAGACAAACGGCATGGGTACCCCCCAGTCCATTACCAGGCCCTTTGGGTCTTGTATGGATATTAAGGGGAACCCCGCACCCAAATTAAAATAAGGAAAGGTGTGGGGCCACCAGGCCCTATATACTCTGAACAGCAGTATACAGGCGGTGCAAACAAGACAGGGACTGTAGGTTTGTTAAGTAGAATCTGTTTGTAATTTTGAACGGGTACATTTTTAACGTGTTTAGCTCCAGCCAAAAAATCTATTTTAAGCTTTTTGGAAAACATAGGGAAGGGTTATCACCCCTGTGACATTTGTTTTGCTGTCTTTCATCCTCTTTAAAAGATTTCACCTCACTTTTTGTCCCAATGACAAATGTTTTTTGAGAATTTGGGGGTTTTTGTGGAACAAGGATTGGAAAGCATCAGTGGAAAGGAGAAATGTTTTTCCCATATTAACTCTTACAGGAGAGAATTGGGCCTTAGGCACTGGTGCTGGCGCCACAACACTGCAACCCCTCACAGACACTCTAGTTGGAACGCAGGAACGAGCCCTGCTGCAAAGTATTGCATCAAAAATTGTAATTACACGCCCCTGTTAAACAGGGGCTGAAAAATTGTGCCTTAGGCACTGGTGGTGGCACCCAGAACCAAAAATGTTCTTACAAGCTATCAGCGTGATGATTGAGGAGGAAGAGGATAATTACTCAGGATAGTCACTCAGCATCAGCATAGGCAGTCTTTGAAGGGATCTGAGATTTCAAAAAAAATTATTCGGTTACATCAGCATCAGGTGCTTGGTGACTGGTGGTGATTCAAGACTCATTCATTTTTATGAAGGTCAGTCGATCGACCGAGTCGGTGGACAGACGCACCCTGTGATCGGTTACCATGCCTCCAGCAGCACTGAATGTGCGTTCCGAAAGAACGCTGGATGCAGGACAGGCCAGTAGCTCAATTGCATACTGTGCAAGCTCTGGCCAGTGATCCATCCTCAAGACCCAGTAACCCAGAGGATTTTCGGTGGGAAAGGTGTCCAAGTCAGATCTTGCCCCTAGGTATTCCTGCACCATGTAAAACAGACGCTGGCGATGGTTGCTGGAACTGATCATACCTTGGGGCTGCGGACCAAAAAATTGTCTAGACGCATCGGTCAGACGGCTGCCTTCTACACCGCTCCTTCTTTGACTGACCGAAGCCTCAGCAACACGTTGTCCAGAAACAGGAGTTTGTAACCTCCCAGTCTCTGGGAACGCGTTGCACAGACCTTTCTGCAAGGCCTCCCGAAGATGTTTCATCCTCTGCGATGGCAAGATAAGGTCCGCAACCTTACCCTTGTAACGTGGATCAAGGAGGGTTGCCAGCCAGTATTGGTCCTTCTCCTTGATACCACGAATACGAGGATCCTTCCGCAGGCTTTGCAGGATCAGGGAGGCCATGCAGCGTAGGTTTGCTGAGGCATTCGGTCCGGAGTCCTATGAGTCACTAAGGACGACATGGTCCGCAGCCACCTCCTCCCAGCCACGTACAAGTCCATGTGTTTCTTGGGACTGATCCCTTAAAGACTGCTGCTGATGCTGAGTGCCAGGCTCCACCTCCATACTGACACAATCCTCCTCCTCCTCGTCCTCTTCCTGTGTGATCGGCGGGCACGCATGTCTGTCTGTCTGTCTGTCTGGATAAAGGGGGCCTTGAGAGCTAAGGAAGTCCTCCTCTTCCTGCCTCTGTTCTGCCTCAAGTGCCCTGTCCATTATTCCACGCAGCGTGTGCTCCAACAGGTTGACAAGGGGGACAGTGTCACTGATCCATGCACTGTCACTGCTCACCATCCTCTTGGCCTCCTCAAATGATGACAGGACAGTGCATGCATCCCTGATCACGGCCCACTGGCGTGGGGAAAAAAAAACAAGCTCCCCTAACCCTGTCCTGGTGCCATAGTCGCACAGGTACTCATTGATGGCCCTCTGCTGCGTGTGCAGCCGCTGCAGCATGGCCAACGTTGAGTTCCACCTGGTGGGCATGTCACAGATTAGGCAGTTCTTGGGCAGGTTAAACTCCTTTTGGAGGTCCACCAGCCGAGCACTGGCATTATGTGACCGGCGGAAATGCACACAGACTTTCCTGGCCTGCCTCAGGACATCCTGTAAGCCCGGGTACCTGCCCAAGAACCGCTGCGCCACCAAGTTAAGGACGTGAGCCAAACAGGGCACATGGGTCATTTGTCCCTGTCGGAGGGCAGAGAGGAGTTTGGTGCCATTGTCGCAAACCACCATTCCTGCCTTAAGTTGGCGTGGCGTCAACCACCTCTGAACCTGCCCCTGCAGAGCTGACAGAACCTCTGCCCCAGTGTGGCTCCTGTCCCCCAAGCACACCAGCTCAAGCACCGCATGGCATCTTTTGGCCTGCGTACTTGCGTAGCCCCTTGAACGGCTACGGAGCACCGCTGGTTCCGAGGACAAAGCACAGGAAGAGGCCATGGAGGAAGAAGAAGAGGAGGGGGTGGAGGAGAGAGGTGTGTCACAATCATTAGCATTTTGGAGGCGTGGTGGTGGAACAACCTCCAACACTACTGCACCTTGTCCTGCATCCTTCCCAGCTGCCAGCAGTCACCCAATGCGCCGTGAAACTTAGGTAACGTCCCTGTCCATGCCTGCTGGACCATGAGTCAGCGGTAATATGCACCTTACCTCTGACCGCCCTGTCCAGCGAGGCATGGACATTGCCTTCCACATGCCGGTAGAGAGCCGGAATCGCCTTCCGTGAGAAAAAGTGGCGTTTGGGTACCTGCCACTGAGGAACCGCACATTCCACAAACTCACGGAAGGGGGCAGAGTCTACCAACTGAAAAGGCAGCAGTTGAAGTGCTAGCAATTTTGCCAAGCTAGCATTCAACCGCTGGGCATGTGGATGGCTGGGAGCAAACTTCTTTCGGCGGTGCAGCAGCTGGAGCAGGGAAATTTGCCTGGTACAATCTGACATCGGTGTACCAAAAGCAGATTGCCCACAAGTACTTGGCTGTGACACACCTAATTCTACAACTTCATTCCTCTCAGTGCAGGTCTCAGAGAGGACTGAAGGTATAGTGGGGTTGGAGATCTCAGCTGATGAGGAGCAAGGAGAGGTCCTCTTTGTTCTTTGGTTTGGGTCTTTTAGATACGCTTGCCAACGAACTGCATGGCAGGTCAACATATGTCTGGTCAAGCATGTGGTACCCAAGCGGGAGATGTTTTGGCCACGCGAGATACGCTTGAGACATATGTTGCAAATAGCAGCGGTGCGATCTGATGCACTCGTCTCAAAAAAGGCCCACACCAAAGAACTTTTTGAATAACGCGCAGAGACTGCAGCGCCCTGCACATGTGGAGCTTTGGGGTGTGATACAGTCAATGTGCTGCCCTTATGATGTGCCACCTCCTCCTCCTCCTCCTCTCTCCTATCAGGAACCCACGTGGAGTCAGTGACCTCATCATCCCCTCCCTCCTCATCACTGGAGCAAACCTGGCAGTATGCTGCAGCAGAGGGAGCATGACTGCCAGATTGCTGTCCTTCTTGGGCACCCCCTCTGTCCGTGCTCATGTTACTGCCTTTATCGAGCTCAGTATCATCATCAGAGCCTTCCAAACGCTGGGCATCCTCCTGGAGCATGTACCCAACACTGTGGTCAAACAGTTCGAGGGACTCCTCAGGAGGACATGGTGGGGCTAGGGAAGGAGTCACTGATGACATTGAGGCGAGGGAAGAGGCCGCTGCTTTGCCAGACAAAGTACCCTGAGCATAGGTGAGAGAGGATGAGGAGGATGAGGACGGCTTGGTCATCCACTTGACCAAGTCTTCCGCATGTTGTGGCTCAACACGGCCAGCTGCCGAAAAAAAGGCCAAGCGTGTCCCATGGCCACGTGCTGATGAGGATGCACCATCTCCACGACCAGCACTAGACACAGAGCCTGCTTGCCCTCTCTTATTGGCTTGTGACTGTCTGCCTCTCCTTCTTGGCCTTCCAGACATACTAATGGCCTGTAGCTGCACTAAGCTGGGATATATATATATATATATATATATATATATATACTGATACAGCAGCTAGCAAAATCAACTGCCTGCCTGTAGTATGAGAACACCACCAACCTTCTACAGGTAGCTTTAGCTGAACACTGTGAGGTGGACGCACCCCACTAACTTGTAGGTTTAGCTGAACACTGTGAACAGGACGCACCCCACTAACTTGTAGGTTTAGCTGAACACTGTGAGGTGGACGCACCCCACTAACTTGTAGGTTTAGCTGAACACTGTGAGCAGGACGCACCCCACTAACTTGTAGTTTTAGCTGAACACTATGAGGAGGACGCACCCCACTAACTGTAAATAGTCTAGCTGCCTGACTGTGGTACTAATAGGATCAAAAGAACACCAGCAATTTTCTTCAGGTAGCTGTAAATACTGTAACAAGACAAGCCTGCCTGTCAGTAGGAAGATAACAGGAACGGATCTAGCTGAACTGAATACAGTGTATATATATATATACACACAACACCTGGGATGCATATATATACACAATACACTGTAAGTGCAGCTAACTGACTGACTGTTCTGCCTAATCTATCTAACTCAAATCAAATGACACTGTCTCTCTCTCTCTCTCTCTCAATGAACGCCGGAACACACACTACACAGGGCCGCCGTGCAGGCGGCCTTATATAGTGTGGGGCGTGTACTAAATCCCCTGAGCCACAATTGGCCAAAGCCTCCTTGGCTTTGGCCAATTACGGCTCTCTGTTCAGGCGGCGCTGTGATTGGCCAATCATCAGCCAGCAATGCACTGCGATGCCGCAGTGAATTATGGGCCGTGACGCGCCACACGAATTTGGCGCGAACGGCCCATATCGTTCGCAATTCGGCGAACAGGCGATGTTCGAGTCGAACATGGGTTCAACTCGAACACGAAGCTCATCCCTAATAAAGAGTATATATTCCTCAGATAATATGCAATAAGTATCTATTTTGATGTTAACAAAAGCCAAAAAAATGTTAAATTAATTTTAGCTAATCCTGTTATCTGCTTTTTTTAAAGGGGTCACATCTTTATGTATAATATTTGTAATATATACATTAAATACGGGGAAAAAAAGAGCAAAAAAAGAGATAAAATAAAAAGGAAGGGGGGAAGAAATAGGAAAAACAAAGGGGGGGGGTGGTTTGATATTTAATTTTACATTTAAATACCTCAATTAGGATCTTGATAAATAATAATTAATACAAAATATGATTAATAAAAAATATAAAATATATATGAATGTATAAAAATATTAATATATCTAAACACCACATTAATGTATTGCTATTTACTATTTTTATTTTTAACAAGGTTTATGAGTGACTATCACTCTAATGCCCCGTACACACGGTCGGAATTTGTTTGGACATTCCGACAACAAAATCCATGGATTTTTTCTGACGGATGTTGGCTCAAACTTGTCTTGCATACACACGGTCACACAAAGTTGTCGGAAAATCCGATCGTTCTAAACGCGGTGACGTAAAACACGTACGTCGGGACTAGAAATGGGGCAGTAGCCAATAGCTTTCATCTCTTTATTTATTCTGAGCATGCGTGGCACTTTGTGCGTCGGATTTGTGTACACACGATCGGAATTTCCGACAACAAGGTCCTATCACACATTTTCCGTCGGAAAATCCGATCGTGTGTACAGGGCATAAGATTTATTTAAAAAATATTTATTTTAATTTATATTGCAAACCTTATATTAATTAAATACCAATAGGGAGCAACCATGGGCTTCCGCAAGGGGGGGGCGAGTGACCACCCCCCCTGGAATCGGCAAGGGTCCACCGCGGCCGCATCTGTAGCCGCGCTGGCTCTCTGTGTTTGTGAGAGTCGGCTCCACAGCTGCTGCAGATCTGTGTCATTGAGCTTACAGAGCTCTTTACTGCCACCTCTGGCTGCTTCCTGTATGTGTGTTTGCTTTGCTGCCTGTTGTATTTTCACAGGGACATGTGGAAACAGGACTTGGGAGAAGGAAGACCACCTTACAAGTGGGGGCTGTGATCATCACTGACTGCAGATATACATCATCTGTCCTGTATACAGCTATATGCACCATCCCTTCCTTCCTGTATATACTAATACCATCCACCCCCTCTATATACACATACTGTACACCCTCCGTACTGTACAGGCCCCATTTGATGGGCACAATGAGGCTGCAATTGATGGGCACAGTAAGGCTGCATATAATGGGCACATGCCTGCTCTTTATGTCATAATGACTAAGCCCCTTACCCTTCATGGCATTGTCGAAAAGGGGCGGAGCGTGGGTTTTCTTAAAATTATGCCCACCCCTTCCCCCGAAAAAAGTTCTGTGGACGCCCATGGGAGCAACTACCCTCCTAGATATAGATCAAAACCCCAATATAATTCAAATTTTAGTTCTGGGTATGAACTGCCCCCATATAGCTGACAGTTATGGCAAAAGCCAAACCTATCAAGGTGGAAATACATGTGCCAATCACCCATGGTATGAACAAAAAAAATGTTTTGCTAACTAGTTGGAAGAAAGGGGGTTCAGGTCCACATCCCCCGTACAATATGTAAAAACGGGGTTCCTCAAAAAGTGGGGCTTTAGAGGACCATGAACACTCACTGTCTTTGTAGATATATACATCTAAGAACTCAATTTCTGCTGGATCACAGGACTTTGTGAAGCTGAGGTTGAAGGTATTGATATTGAGATGCTGCACAAAAGTATGTAGCAGCTCATCGGAGCCACTCCAGACCAAGGAAATATCGTCGATGAAATTAAACCACAGGGTCACATGGTTAAAGAGCGAGGCCAAGTCATCCGAAGTACCAACCATACGTTCCAACTCCCCCAGATACAGCTTGGCATAGGATGGGGCACAGCAAGTCCCCATCACTGCTCCCTGCACCTGGAGGAAGTGGGAACCGTTGAAAGTAAAATAATTGCAACATAGAACAAAATCGAATGCGTCAATAATAAAATCGTTGAATTTACGATCAAACCGGCTTTTTTCTGATAGAACTCGTCGGATACATGCCAGGCCCTTGTCGCTCGGAATGGAGCTATATAGGGCTTCAACATCGATGGCTGCAAGGATCGCATCACTTGGAACCTGCAGACCATCGATGTAGCGAGGCTTGTTTGGGCTCTAGTGCTTGGGTTTCCATGCACCTTTGAGCCCTGTGTGCGTCATTGGTCGGACGACGCAGCACGCCACGCCATCACGTGATTGGCATATGCTCATGATGTCATTCGTGGGGTATTTCCAGCCATGACATTGTCTGCGGCTGGAGCCGCAATTCAGCACCACCATGACCATACACACCTGTGTCGGCGGCGTGGCGTGGTGTGCCGCCGGCTCAGGGGGGTCCAATTGTGGAGTGTCATTCAGGGAATGCTACAGGTGGAGTTTCTTCACCACACCTCCTTCCTATTATGGTTACTAGGGATGAGCTTCGTGTTTGAGTCGAACCCATGTTCGACTCGAACATCGGCTGTTCGATCGTTCGCCGAATTGCGAACGATATGGGCCGTTCGCGCCAAATTCGTGTGGCGCGTCACGGCCCATAATTCACTGCGGCATCGCAGTGCATTGCTTGCTGATGATTGGCCAAGCATGCACTATGACCCGCATGCTTGGCCAATCACAGCGCCGCCTTAACAGAGAGCCATAATTGGCCAAAGCCAAGGAGGCTTTGGCCAATTATGGCTCAGGGGATTTAGTACACGCCCCACACTATATAAGGCCGCCTGCACGGCGGCCCTGTGCAGTGTGTTCCGGTGTGCTTAGAGAGAGAGAGAGACAGTGTCATTTCATTTGAGTTAGATAGATTAGGCAGGACAGTCAGTCAGTTACCTGCACTTAAAGTGTATTGTGTATATATATGCATCCCAGGTGTTGCATATATATATATATATATATACACTGTATTCAGTTTAGCTAGATCCGTTCCTGTTATCTTCTAGACTATTTACATTTAGTGCAGTGCGTCCTGCTCACAGTGTTCAGCTAGATCCGTTCCTGTTATCTTCTTACTGACAGGCAGGCTTGTCTTGTTACAGTATTTTAAAGAAAATTACTGATGTTCTTTTGATCCTATTAATACCACAGTCAGGCAGCTAGACTATTTACAGTTAGTGCAGTGCGTCCTGCTCACAGTGTTCTGCTAAACCTACAAGTTAGTGGGGTGCGTCCACCTCACAGTGTTCTGCTAAACCTACAAGTAAGTGGGGTGCGTCCTGCTCACAGTGTTCAGCTAAACCTACAAGTTAGTGGGGTGTGTCCTGCTCACAGTGTTCAGCTAGTTCCGTTCCTGTTATCTTCTTACTGACAGGCAGGCTTGTCTTGTTACAGTAAATACAGCTACCTGAAGAAAATTGCTGGTGTTCTTTTGATCCTATTAGTACCACAGTCAGGCAGCTAGACTATTTACAGTTAGTGCAGTGCGTCCTGCTCACAGTGTTCTGCTAAACCTACAAGTTAGTGGGGTGCGTCCACCTCACAGTGTTCAGCTAAACCTACAAGCTAGTGGGGTGCGTCCTGCTCACAGTGTTCAGCTAGATCCGTTCCTGTTATCTTCTTACTGACAGGCAGGCTTGTCTTGTTACAGTATTTTAAATAAAATTGCTGGTGTTCTTTTGATCCTATTAGTACCACAGTCAGGCAGCTAGACTATTTACAGTTAGTGCAGTGCGTCTTGCTCACAGTGTTCTGCTAAACCTACAAGTTAGTGGGGTGCGTCCACCTCACAGTGTTCAGCTAAAGCTACCTGTAGAAGGTTGGTGGTGTTCTCATACTACAGGCAGGCAGTTGATTTTGCTAGCTGCAGTATCAGTACATATATATATATATATATATATATATATATATATATATCCCAGCTTAGTGCAGCTACAGGCCATTAGTAGGCCAAGAAGGAGAGGCAGACAGTCACAAGCCAATAAGAGAGGGCAAGCAGGCTCTGTGTCTAGTGCTGGTCGTGGAGACGGTGCATCCTCATCAGCACGTGGCCATGGGACACGCTTGGCCTTTTTTTCGGCAGCTGGCCATGTTGAACCGCAACATGCGGAAGACTTGGTCGAGTGGATGACCAAGCCGTCCTCATCCTCCTCATCCTCTCTCACCCATGCCCAGGGTACTTTGTCTGGCAAAGCAGCGGCCTCTTCCCTCGGCTCAATGTCATCAGTGACTCCTTCCCTAGCCCCACCATGTCCTCCTGAGGAGTCCCTCGAACTGTTTGACCACAGTGTTGGGTACATGCTCCAGGAGGATGCCCAGCGTTTGGAAGGCTCTGATGATGATACTGAGCTCGATGAAGGCAGTAACACGAGCACGGACAGAGGGGGTGCCCAAGAAGGACAGCAATCTGGCAGTCATGCTCCCCCTGCTGCAGCATACTGCCAGGTTTGCTCCAGTGATGAGGAGGGAGGGGATGATGAGGTCACTGACTCAACGTGGGTGCCTGATAGGAGAGAAGAGGAGGAGGAGGAGGAGGAGGCGGCACATCACCAACGAGGCAGGATGCCCTCCAGGGGCCAGCCTAAGGGCAGCACATTGACTGCATCACACACCAAAGCTCCACATGTGCAGGGCGCTGCAGTCTCTGCGCGTTATTCAAAAAGTTCTTTGGTGTGGGCCTTTTTTGAGACAAGTGCATCAGATCGCACCGCTGCTATTTGCAACATATGTCTCAAGCGTATCTCGCGTGGCCAAAACATCTCCCGCTTGGGTACCACATGCTTGACCAGACATATGTTGACCTGCCATGCAGTTCGTTGGCAAGCGTATCTAAAAGACCCACACCAAAGAACAAAGAGGACCTCTGCTTGCTCCTCATCAGCTGAGATTTCCAACCCCACTAGACCTTCAGTCCTCTCTGAGACCTGCACTGAGAGGAATGAAGGTGTAGAATTAGGTGTGTCACAGCCACGTACTTGTGGGCAATCTGATTTTGGTACACCGACGTCAGATTGTACCAGGCAAATTTCCCTGCCCCAGCTGCTGCACCGCCGAAAGAAGTTTGCTCCCAGCCATCCACATGCCCAGCGGTTGAATGCTAGCTTGGCAAAATTGCTAGCACTTCAACTGCTGCCTTTTCAGTTGGTAGACTCTGCCCCCTTCCGTGAGTTTGTGGAATGTGCAGTTCCTCAGTGGCAGGTACCCAAACGCCACTTTTTCTCACGGAAGGCGATTCCGGCTCTCTACCAGCATGTGGAAGGCAATGTCCATGCCTCGCTGGACAGGGCGGTCAGCGGTAAGGTGCATATTACCGCTGACTCATGGTCCAGCAGGCATGGACAGGGACGTTACCTAAGTTTCACGGCGCATTGGGTGACTCTGCTGGCAGCTGGGAAGGATGCAGGACAAGGTGCAGTAGTGTTGGAGGTTGTTCCACCACCACGCCTCCAAAATGCTAATGATTGTGACACACCTCTCTCCTCCACCCCCTCCTCTTCTTCTTCCTCCATGGCCTCTTCCTCGGAACCAGCGGTGCTCCGTAGTCGTTCAAGGGGCTACGCAAGTACGCAGGCCAAAAGATGCCATGCGGTGCTTGAGCTGGTGTGCTTGGGGGACAGGAGCCACACTGGGGCAGAGGTTCTGTCAGCTCTGCAGGGGCAGGTTCAGAGGTGGTTGACGCCACGCCAACTTAAGGCAGGAATGGTGGTCTGCGACAATGGCACCAACCTCCTCTCTGCCCTCCGACAGGGACAAATGACCCATGTGCCCTGTTTGGCTCACGTCCTTAACTTGGTGGTGCAGCGGTTCTTGGGCAGGTACCCGGGCTTACAGGATGTCCTGAGGCAGGCCAGGAAAGTCTGTGTGCATTTCCGCCGGTCATATAATGCCAGTGCTCGGCTGACGGACCTCCAAAAGGAGTTTAACCTGCCCAAGAACCGCCTAATCTGTGACATGCCCACCAGGTGGAAAGCAACGTTGGCCATGCTGCAGCGGCTGCACACGCAGCAGAGGGCCATCAATGAGTACCTGTGCGACTATGGCACCAGGACAGGGTCAGGGGAGCTTGTTTTTTTTTCCCCACGCCAGTGGGCCATGATCAGGGATGCATGCACTGTCCTGTCACCATTTGAGGAGGCCACGAGGATGGTGAGCAGTGACAGTGCATGCATCAGTGACACTGTCCCCCTTGTCCACCTGTTGGAGCACACGCTGCGTGGAATAATGGACAGGGCACTTGAGGCAGAACAGAGGCAGGAAGAGGAGGACTTCCTTAGCTCTCAAGGCCCCCTTTATCCAGACAGTGTTCCTGCGTGCCCGCCGATCACACAGGAAGAGGACGAGGAGGAGGAGGAAGATTGTGTCAGTATGGAGGTGGAGCCTGGCACTCAGCATCAGCAGCAGTCTTTAAGGGATCAGTCCCAAGAAACACATGGACTTGTACGTGGCTGGGAGGAGGTGGCTGCGGACCATGTCGTCCTTAGTGACCCAGAGGACTCCGGACCGAATGCCTCAGCAAACCTACGCTGCATGGCCTCCCTGATCCTGCAAAGCCTGCGTAAGGATCCTCGTATTCGTGGTATCAAGGAGAAGGACCAATACTGGCTGGCAACCCTCCTTGATCCACGTTACAAGGGTAAGGTTGCGGACCTTATCTTGCCATCGCAGAGGGAGCAGAGGATGAAACATCTTCGGGAGGCCTTGCAGAAAGGTCTGTGCAACGCGTTCCCAGAGACTGGGAGGTTACAAACTCCTGTTTCTGGACAACGTGTTGCTGAGGCTTCGGTCAGTCAAAGAAGGAGCGGTGGAGAAGGTGGCCGTCTGACCGATGCGTTCAGACAATTTTTTGGTCCGCAGCCCCAAGGTATGATTGGTTCCAGCAACCATCGCCAGCGTCTGTTTTACATGGTGCAGGAATACCTAGGGGCAAGATCAGACTTGGACACCTTTCCCACCGAAAATCCTCTGGGTTACTGGGTCTTGAGGATGGATCACTGGCCAGAGCTTGCACAGTATGCAATTGAGCTACTGGCCTGTCCTGCATCCAGCGTTCTTTCGGAACGCACATTCAGTGCTGCTGGAGGCGTGGTAACCGATCACAGGGTGCGTCTGTCCATTGACTCGGTCGATCGACTGACCTTCATAAAAATGAATGAGTCTTGGATCACCACCAGCTACCAAGCACCTGATGCTGATGTAACTGAATAATTTTTTTTGAAATCTCAGATCCCTTCAAAGACTGCCTATGCTGATGCTGAGTGACTATTCCTGAGTAATTATCCTCTTCCTCCTCAATCATCACGCTGATAGCTTGTAAGAGCATTTTTGGTTCTGGGCGCCACCACCAGTGCCTAAGGCACAATTTTTCAGCCCCTGTTTAACAGGGGCGTGTAATTACGATTTTTGATGTAATACTTTGCAGCAGGGCTCGTTCCTGCATTCCAACTAGAGTGTCTGTGAGGGGTTGCAGTGTTGTGGCACCAGCACCAGTGCCTAAGGCCCAATTTTTCATCCCTTGTTGAACAGGGGCGTGTAATTACAATTTTTGATGCAATACTTTGCAGCAGGGCTCGTTCCTGCATTCCAACTAGAGTGTCTGTGAGGGGTTGCAGTGTTGTGGCACCAGCACCAGTGCCTAAGGCCTAATTTTTCAGCCCCTGTTCAACAGGGGCATGTAATTACAATTCTTGATCTAATATTTCACAGCAGAGCCCTGTGAGGGCTTACAGTGTTGTGGCCACAGCAACACCTAAGGCCCAAATTTCTGCTGAGTATATAGGGCAGGACCCTACTTTCAAACAACTAACTTACAAACGACTCCTACTTGCAAACGGAAGGAGACAACAGGAAGTGAGAATAAATCTACCCCTAGGAAGGGAAATTCTCTCCTGTAAGAGTTAATATGGGAAAAACATTTCTCCTTTCCACTGATGCTTTCCAATCCATTGGGACAAAAAGTGAGGTGAAATCTTCTGAAGAGGAGGAAAGACAGCAAAACAAATGTCACAGGGGTGATAACCCTTCCCTATGTTTTCCAAAAAGCTTAAAAAAGATTTTTTGGCTGGAGCTAAACACGTTAAAAATGTACCCGTTCAAAATTACAAACAGATTCTACTTAACAACAAACCTACAGTCCCTGTCTTGTTTGCACCGCCTGTATACTGCTGTTCAGAGTATATAGGGCCTGGTGGCCCCACACCTTTCCTTATTTTAATTTGGGTGCGAGGTTCCCCTTAATATCCATACAAGACCCAAAGGGACTGGTAATGGACTGGGGGGTACCCATGCCGTTTGTCTCACTGATTTTCATCCATATTGCCAGGACCCGACATTACATTAAACCCGCAAGCAGTTTTAAATGAGATTTTTTCCTTTAAAAATGACATTTGGTGCAGGGACTGTTCTAAACACGGGAAACACGCGTCACTTTACAGGCATACTATAGACACCCCCCAGGTATGATATTTAAAGGAATATTTCACTTTTTTTTTTTTTACTTTAAGCATCATTAAAATCACTGCTCCCGAAAAAACGGCCGTTTTTAAAAGTTTTTTTTGCATTGATACATGTCCCCTGGGGTAGGACCCGGGTCCCCAAACACTTTTTAGGACAATACCATGCAAATTAGCCTTTAAAATGAGCACTTTTGATTTCGAACGTTCGAGTCCCATAGACATCAATGGGGTTCTAACGTTCGTGCGAACTTTCGGTCCGTTCGCAGGTTCTGGTGCGAACCGAACCGGGGGGTGTTCGGCTCATCCCTAATGGTTACTATAAAAACCTTTCATCCCATTATGATCTCTGCTTCATTCTGGAGACACAGGGAATCAATGCCCCTATGACATCCAGTAGGTAAGACCCAGTGCTGGGATCTGCTGACACCTGTCAAAAGAGCGTAGTACTTTTTGCAATGATGGGGTCATTTTCCCTGTGCAAAAAAATGCTGGGAAGATTCTCCTGGTGTAATATAAATGTATACTATTTCTGATTTGTTATCTTTTTAGGTTTGGCTGCTGATTGTTTAGCCAGTTCCTGTACATTGGGTGTATCTACCTTCAAACATGGAATGGTTTTACGGTATCATCTGCGGCTGAACCCTGTCTCAATATTAGTGGCCAGTGTTAGGTGGTTGGGGTCTTTGAAAGAACTTTTGCACTGCAAGATTTAACCCCCAAAGCTCAAAGCAATAGGTATGTTTACCTGCATATACTTGGACGACTCCATTTGTTTTTATGTATTAGTCCATGTTTTGCATTATGATTTTTTAATTTATTTATTACTCCTTTCTTTCACATGTATACCCAGATCCATGTTGGTTTGCCCCTCGAGACTGCTCCGGCCCCCCTTGTTGGAGGTATATTTTGGACAGGGGGGGTTCACGTGGACATGGTTTACCTCCATCTTGCTTTGGCTTTATGACTCTGCTTTGGCGTCGTGGTTTCCTCTTACTTTCTGAGTTATGATCTCCTTTGTTTGAAACACACAACACATGAGGTCAGTATTGACACCTACATCTAAGTTTTGTGCTTTTTCTTTGTAAATGACTGTAAAGATGATTAGCTTATGAATTATGGAATATTTTGAATTTCGTGTGTAATTATGTTTATATTTATCTTAATATTGTAGATTGTTTGTATTCATCTGGAAGTCCTTAGCCCATTTGTCCCTGAAGAAGACCCTTACCTCATCTGTTGAAACGCGTTGGATTTCCCCTGTCTCCCTGACAGCCGATTTGGGCCTCTTCCAGCTGTCTGTTTTTTGATTGCTTTCTCACATCATGTGTTTCAGTTTTACTTATTTTTTGTATCATGTCATTTACTGATTGTAATAAATTTGTATTTTCTTTTATACATTCTTTACTTTTCTGAGTGTTCATGATCATCTAAAGTCCTACTTTTTGAGGAACCCCGTTTTTACATATTGTACTGGGGATGTGGACCTGAACCTCCTTTCTTCCAGCTAGTTAGCAAAACATTTTTTGTTTTTGTAAATGTTCTACTTTTCTGAGTCATCACCCATGGTATGAACAACCATGGATCCATGGCTACCCCCTCTATATACCAATCCTAATGGATACCTCCATCTTAACCAACAAATAATAGACCAATACACAGGAGATGTAAAACACCCCCCCCCCCCTCCATCATTGTAAATACTAATGTACAGCATGTTCTATTAACGATTACTAAGGAAACATTGTAGGTCAAATTCTTTGTTCAACCCCCCGACACCAAAGTCCCCCATTTGGTGTATCCACCACGACCCTCTTTTGCTGATTTCCCTCATAAAATTAGAACCTCTCCAATGATGCTTTGGAGCCTCTATCCCCCAGAATTGTAGCCCTACCAGGTTTTTTTATTATGTTTATCTCTAAAATGAATTGATAGATAATGTTTGTCAAACCCATTTCTAATGTTTCTCACAAGTTCCTCCATCCTAACTTTGAGGGCCCTTTTTTCTTCTACCTATATAAATGAAATCACACGGACATTTGATTGCATATACTACCCCTATAGTATCGCAGGATATAAAATCTCTATTAGTATAAATGTGATTTGTATTGGGGTTGGTAAAAGTTTACTTTTTTCCTTTTTTTTTTTGGATCTCTCGCACAGCTGTGGAAGCCCTTAATGTCCCAAAACCTCAATGATTTAGGGTTTTGGTGGCTCTATTACATTATGAACTCGTTTATCCCTCAAATTTGGGGCTCTTGCGGGGCACATTGATTGGAATTATATTATTTAGCACAAACATACGGGAGTGTGATTAGCGCCAGCGGCTGAATATACTGCACAGATTTATATTAAGGTTATTTCAAGTCAATATCTCTGGTAGCTCTCAAGACCTTTTTCCTAGTTTAGAAGTATCCAGCTTCTATTTGTATGTCTGATTGCATTGTATCCTTTAAAAGTTTTCCATAAAAATGTAATGAAAGACAAAAATAAACTTTCTTATCATGTCGGAGTTATTTCCTGGATTTTTATATTTCTAAAATTGCACAGGTCAACATCCCGAGTTTTGAAATTTACTACAGAGAGTTGATGTCAGTAGTATATATACACTGTCTATATGGACAAAGGTCATTTTGTATGAGATCTTAAAAAACGAAATACTAGTAAAGGCAAACACATTCGCCACCGCGCAGCACTGAGGACACCTGCAGATTCCAGAGAGAGAACCCCCTGGGGTCCAACCACAGCCCACCGCCCCACCAGGAACGCAGACAGGTCAGTGCTTGTTCACCTATATGGAATCATAGAATACGTTTTATGCAGGAGACATCAAGGAGGGTGGACAATAGAAGAGAAAGCCTGCAAGCTAAGCTATTCTGAAGTTTATGAATGATGTTTATGAAATCATCCACAATGGTGGGTCAATTTAGGTCCACTAGAAGTATGTATCATCTGTATGACCAATGTTGCAATCAACTTTTTTTTGTATAAGAAGTTTCTAGACAACACGAATTGCAGGGGTTTCTAAACTTTCCAAATAAAGGGCCAATTTTGTGTCCCTCAGGCATAAGAGAGGGCTGGACAAGGGCCATTGGGAGTAGAAAATAGCTTGGTGTCATTGGAAGGAATCATGCCCTATCATTGGCATCAATGGAAGTAATTGTACCCCATCATTGGTGTCAATGGAAGGAGTTGTGACCCATTGTTGGTGTCAATAGAAGGAATTGTGCCCCATTGTTGGTGTCAATGGAAGGAATTGTGCCCCATTGTTGATGTCAATGGAAGGAGTTGTGACCCATCGTTGGTGTCAATGGAAGGAATTTTGCCCCATCGTTGGTGTCAATGGAAGGAATTGTGCCAAATCCTTGGTGTCAATGGAAGGAATTTTGCCCCACCATTGGTGTCAATGGAAGGAAATGTCCCCCATCGTTGGCATCAAATGAAGGAATTGTGCCCCATCCTTGGTGTCAATGGAAGGAATTTTGCCCCACCGTTGGTGTCAATGGAAGGAATTTTGCCCCACCGTTGGTGGTAATGGAAGGAATTGTCCCCCATCGTTGGCATCAAATGAAGGAATTGTGCCCCATCGTTGGTGTCAGTGGAAGGAGTTGTGACCCATTGGTGGTGTCAGCGGAAGAAATTGTTCCCCATTTTTGGTGTCAATGAAAGGAATTGTAACCTCTTCAGTAGTAGCCAGTTCAAAAGAGGAGAGTGTTGACTGTGCTGATAGGCAAGGTATGTTGGGTGGGAAGATGTACGCACAGTGGAGGTGTCCTCACATTCTGCATCAATCTTGTCTTTGAAGTGATTGGCAATCTCTTGGGCAGAGAGTAAGTGGGTAGAGGGGGGTGGGGGACGAAGCAGAGAGTTAAAGGTAGAGAAGAGCCAACGGGGATTGGATGACAAGGTATTAATAAGAGACAAAGTAGGCTTGTTTGGCAGCATGGAGGCAGGAATTGTATTTTAGGAGGGCAGATTTATATAGGGTGAAGTCTTGCAGGCATTTGGTTTTACTCCACAGTCACTCAAGAGCACGTCAATGTCTCTTGAGATTTCGAGTGTTGTCAGTTTGCCAGGGTTGTAACGGTCAGGGTCTGATTCTGCATGTGGTTAGAGGGGAAAATGCATCTTGGTGGCCAGGTCAGGACAGGACAGGGGAGAGATCATGTCATATAGGTGGTCAGTAGCAGAATAGAGAAGAGAAGGGTTAAAGTGGTGAAGATTCCTACAAGTAATCTTTGGTGCTTGGAGGGATGGGTGGTTGGTGGGAAGGATACTGTGAAACAGTAAATAATTCCTTATTATTCCTTACTCAGGGGGTTATGACAGAAAGACAGGAAGTCCTCTCCTATATAACCCTCCCAGATACAGGAAGTACCCAAGATTTCTCATTAGAGAGATTTCACCGGTGTCTGGAGGTGGTGGCACAATATTACCAGATTCTCAACGGTTCCAGCAGGGATCAGGAGAATGGTGCTATCCAGGTCTATTCCTACAGCTGTAAGTGCTGAGAAGAATGGTATCCGGACCCCACATCGATAGGAGAGGACGAGACGCAAGGACTGCCTGTAATGTGACTGGTTGGTGTTGGACCCTGCATATATGGATCTCTGCACAGTACAGGTTCTTCTTGTTTTGTGAAGTCAATTTATGGTATTGGTCGGCTCATTTACCATTTTATCTTCACAGTGTAATTATACATGATCCATGCATTTAGGAGAGCAATGCACACTAAAGAAGTTGGAGTACAATAACCCCCAACACTGGTGTCTATGGATGGATTAATAACCACCAACATTAGTCTCAGTGAGTGTAGTAATAACCCCCAACATTGGTGTCAGTGGATGCAATAATAACCCCCAACATTGATAGGAAATGGATGGCAAATGGATAGGAAATGTATAGTAAAAGGATAGAAAATGTATGGGAAATGGATAGGAAATGTGTGGGAAATGTATGGAAAATGTATGGGAAATGTATGGGAAATGGATGGAAAATGTATGGGAAATGTATGGAAAATGGATAGGAAATGTATGGGAAATGGATGGAAAATGTATGGGAAATGTATGGGAAATGTATGGGAAATGTATAGGAAATGGATGGAAAATGTATGGGAAATGTATGGGAAATGGATGGAAAATGTATGGGAAATGTATGGAAAATGGATAGGAAATGTATGGGAAATGGATGGAAAATGTATGGGAAATGTATGGGAAATGTATGGGAAATGTATGGGAAATGGATGGAAAATGTATGAGAAATGTATGGGAAATGGATGGAAAATGTATGGGAAATGTATGGAAAATGGATGGGAAATGTATGGGAAATGGATGGAAAATGTATGGGAAATGTATGGGAAATGTATGGAAAATGGATAGAAAATGTATGGGAAATGTATGGGAAATGTATGGGAAATGGATGGGAAATGTATGGGAAATGTATGGGAAATGTATGGAAAATGGATGGGAAATGTATGGGAAATGGATGGAAAATGTATGGGAAATGGATAGAAAATGTATGGGAAATGTATGGGAAATGTATGGGAAATGGATGGGAAATGGATGGGAAATGTATGGAAAATGGATAGGAAATGTGTGGGAAATGTATGGAAAATGGATAGGAAATGTATGGGAAATGTATGGAAAATGGATAGAAAATGTATGGGAAATGTATGGGAAATGTATGGGAAATGGATGGGAAATGTATGGGAAATGTATGGGAAATGTATGGAAAATGGATGGGAAATGTATGGGAAATGGATGGAAAATGTATGGGAAATGGATAGAAAATGTATGGGAAATGTATGGGAAATGTATGGGAAATGGATGGGAAATGGATGGAAAACGGATGGGAAATGGAAGGTATTACTCAGCTCGGTTACTATTCCATCAACATTGTGTAATTATACGACATGCATTCAGGAGAGCAATTATTTTATTACATAGTAGGTGAGGTTGAAAAAAGACACAAGTCCATCAAGTCCAACCTATGTGTGTGATTATGTGTCAGTATTACATTATATATCCCTGTATATTGAGGTCATTCAGGTGATTATCTAATAGTTTCTTGAAGCTATCAATGCTCCCCGCTGAGACCACCGCCTGTGGAAGGGAATTCCACATCCTTGCCGCTCTTACAGTAAAGAACCCTCTACGTAGTTTAAGGTTAAACCTCTTTTCTTCTAATTGTAATGAGTGGCCACGAGTCTTATTAAACTCTCTTCTGCGAAAAAGTTTTATCCCTATTGTGGGGTCACCAGTCCGGTATTTATATATTGTGGGTTCACCAGTCCGGTATTTATATATTGTGGGGTCACCAGTCCGGTATTTATATATTGTGGGGTCACTAGTCCGGTATTTATATATTGTGGGTTCACCAGTCCAGTATTTATATATTGTGGGGTCACCAGTCCGGTATTTGTATATTGTGGGGTCACCAGTCCGGTATTTATATATTGTGGGGTCACCAGTCCGGTATTTATATATTGTGGGGTCACCAGTCCGGTATTTGTATATTGTGGGGTCACCAGTATGGTATTTGTATATTGTGGGGTCACCAGTCTGGTATTTATATATTGTGGGGTCACCAGTCTGGTATTTGTATATTGTGGGGTCACCAGTCTGGTATTTATATATTGTGGGGTCACCAGTCCGGTATTTATACATTGTGGGGTCACCAGTCCGGTATTTGTATATTGTGGGGTCACCAGTCCGGTATTTATATATTGTGGGGTCACCAGTCCGGTATTTATATATTGTGGGGTCACCAGTCCGGTATTTATATATTGTGGGGTCACCAGTCCGGTATTTGTATATTGTGGGGTCACCAGTCCGGTATTTATATATTGTGGGGTCACCAGTCCGGTATTTGTATATTGTGGGGTCACCAGTCCGGTATTTATATATTGTGGGGTCACCAGTCCGGTATTTGTATATTGTGGGGTCACCAGTCTGGTATTTATATATTGTGGGGTCACCAGTCTGGTATTTGTATATTGTGGGGTCACCAGTCCGGTATTTATATATTGTGGGGTCACCAGTCCGGTATTTATATATTGTGGGGTCACCAGTCTGGTATTTATATATTGTGGGGTCACCAGTCCGGTATTTATATATTGTGGGGTCACCAGTCCGGTATTTGTATATTGTGGGGTCACCAGTCCGGTATTTATATATTGTGGGGTCACCAGTCCGGTATTTATATATTGTGGGGTCACCAGTCCGGTATTTGTATATTGTGGGGTCACCAGTCCGGTATTTATATATTGTGGGGTCACCAGTCCGGTATTTGTATATTGTGGGGTCACCAGTCCGGTATTTGTATATTGTGGGGTCACCAGTCCGGTATTTCTATATTGTGGGGTCACCAGTCCGGTATTTATATATTGTGGGGTCACCAGTCCGGTATTTATATAATGAAATCATATCCCCTCTCAAGCGTCTCTTCTCCAGAGAGAATAAGTTCAGAGCTCACAACCTTTCCTCATAACTAAGATCCTCCAGACCCTTTATTAGCTTTGTTACCCTTCTTTGTACTCGCTCCATTTCCAGTACATCCTTCCTGAGGACTGGTGCCCAGAACTGGACAGCATACTCCAGGTGCGGCCGGACCAGAGTCTTGTAGAGCGGGAGAATTATCGTTTTATCTCTGGAGTTGATCCCCCTTTTAATGCCAATATTCTGTTTGCTTTATTAGCAGCAGCTTGGCATTGCATGTCATTGCTGAGCCTATCATCTACTAGGACCCCCAGGTCCTTTTCCATCCTAGATCCCCCCAGAGGTTCTCCCCCCAGTCTATAGATTGACTTCAGATTTTTACCACCCAAATGCATTATTTTACATTTTTCTACATTGAACCTCATTTGCCATGTAGTTGCCCCTCCCCCATTCATTTGTTCAGATCTTCTTTGCAAGATTACGATTTTGATAACAGATTTTATTTGGTATTGTTTAATCCTGGGCTCTCCTCCTCTTCATGTGCCTTTATAGCAAGCCGTTTCCCATAGGGGCACACATGCGGGCTCGATCCCGAGTTGTACTGTGTGCATCTATTGGCATATACAGTGTGGCTCCCCCTGCACCCTCCTTACACTCTTTGACTGATAGCAGCAGGAGCCAATAGCAGCCAAACACAGTGCTGGATCAATGTAGGACTCAGGTCAGTGTTAGGGAGGGGGAGGGGGCACAGCAAGTGGCAAACCGTATTTTACCTTAGTGCAGGGAATGTATTAAGGAAAAAAATATTTGAGCTTTATAGATAAAACTGTTCCCTCCCCCAAATTCTCCAAACTACCTACAGAACATTCCGGGTTTAGGTCAGAGGCATAACTAGAACCTTCAGGGCCCCGGTACAAGAAACCATAACGGGCCCCCCCCCGCGACACCCAGCTGGGGCCCTTTCATCTAAGCAAGGTGGCGGAAAACCAGGGCCTGGACACAAATGAGACCTTTTTGGGCTCTGGTAGTTCCACCACTGATATCAGTAGTTTTTTTATTTTTCTTACTTTTTTATTTTTCTTTACTATTTTATTTTATTATTTTATTTTTACAATTTAATTTATTTTTTTTTCTTACATTTTTTTTAGGAGCCCCGTTGGGGGGCTTTTTATGAAATATCTGGGGTTTTGAGACTCTTCAGCCTCAGCTGCACAGAATGAATGGGCAGGATCAGCTCTGTACAGAGGCTTCCCGTTCTTTCACAAACTGAAGATGAGGAAACACAGTTTCGGGTGCTTTAGTTATGAAAGGACACAGGATCGATCGGTACCGATCACTGACTCTGTCCATTCAGAAAAGGAAGGGGGCTGACATTTCATATTAGTTTAGTGGGTTGACCTCAAACTCTTGTCCTACCTGAATATGGACCTCATCCCTACTGCCTTGACTCCTGATCTTGGTTCATGTTTGCTGTACAGCACAGCGGTATATGTCAGAGCTATATAAATGTATAATAATAATAGTGTGTGACTGTGGGGGAGGGGACATTAGAGTGTAAGCTCCTCTGGTACAGAGACTGGTGTGACTGGCTCAGTGATCCTCATTCTATACAGTATATGTAGAATAATAATAATAGTGTGTGACTATAGTAGGACATTAGAGTGTAAGCTTCTTTGGTACAGAGTGTTACTCCTACATTACAGTTACAGATTTCATATCTCACTGAACTCATTGTATGCTCTTACTCTCTCTTTTTTTTATCTTCTCGCAGCTGTGATCACCTGATGGGACCAGAATGTGGAGATATTTAAGATTCATGTTCTGCACACTGTCCATATTTGTGTGGGTTGCTGTCATTTCTTTCTCCTACCATATACAGATCAGACATCAGAAGATGAGACTTCAGAAACCCATTGCCATAGACACCATCACAGCTCTGGATCGTCGAACATTTATCATCTCTCCGTATTATGAGCCTAGACTTGGCCAATCAGTCCGGGTCATCGCCATCATCCATGTATCTGTGAAAGAACTCTACTGTATCTTCCATTGCTCCTCCAATCAGAATGTCTTTGTGAGGGCAGAAATAAATCTTCATGGTGACAGATTTGGGTTCCCATATGGAACAGCAGATCTTCTATGTGCAGAACCTTCTGGGTGTGATTACACTTATATGTCTTTCTCTTCAACTGTCTCCATAAATACAGGTCAGGATCTTCTGTTTGAAGTCATGAACCGTTCACCACAGCCAATCTCCTCCAATTTCACCGTCTGTATCTCTACTTTGTTTGGAAACTACAACAATGTCCTCCAGATGGTCCAGAGTATTGAGATGTACAAGATTCTGGGGGCCTCCAAAGTCACCATCTATAACACCAACTGCTCCCAGGATGTAGATAAGGTGTTACGTCATTACATTGATGAAGGAATTCTAGATATGGTGCCATGGCCAATAGACCGCCATCTTCGGACATCGACAGAATGGCATTATTACAAAGGACTCAATGCTGAGATTGGATATTTTGGACAAACTGCATCCCTAAATGATTGTCTATACAGGAACATGTACAAAAGTAAGTTTGTTCTCCTCAATGACATTGATGAAATGATTCTCCCAATCAAGGACTGGGACTGGTCATCAATGATGGAGAATCTCCAGAACAAACATCCAGATACAAGCGTCTTCCTCTTTGAGAGTCATCTCTTCCCCATTCCGGTCAACATCTCTGGATTTGACATGTGGTCTCATGTTCCCGGGGTCAATATTCTTACTTACCATCTCCGACTCCCTAACAAGGGGAAAAACTTCAATGCCCCCAAAATGATTGTGAATCCCCAAGACGTATTTCAAACCTCCATCCACTTAGCTGCGACACGCAAAAAAAATTCAAAGAATATAGGAGAAGATACGGCCATTCTCTTCCACTGTAAAACGAGGGACAAATACACCGTAAAGGACCTCGTTCCAGATGATAGGTTGATGAGATACAATCTGTCCTTAGTGCCCAATGTAGATAAGGTGATCCAGAGACTTTTCCCTCAGCAATAGCCCCCCTGTATATCCTGTAATGTAGAGTGAAGACTGGAATTCTGTGTGTACATGACTCCTAACTCAACATTTATCAATGACTCCCTTATTAAGAGATATTGATCAAAAGAGCCTTGTTCTAAAGGGTGAGCTTCCTTGTTCTAAATGGCACTGCTTCCTCCTCCACTATCTGACAAGACACACACCGTTGCCTTATATACATGTAGCACCCTCTAGTGCTAGAAGTGTAAATAGGTTTTTTTTTTCTAGTACAGGTAAATTTATGCAGGCTTGGCTGACAGCCAAGCCTGTCTGTGTTTTTCCTGGGATGGGCAGAAATCCAGGAAGATCTGGATGACTCACAATCAGCATCACTGAGATCTCCCCCCTATTTCTAAAATGTACTGGAACCTTCTAGAAAGATGTGGTAGGAGAGGTAAGGTGGAGCTGCCTGGAGTATTCTGAGGGCCCTGACCAATCCCCAACTTGGATTGGCAGGGGGCAGGCCTGCTCAAATACTCAGGGTCAGCCCAGCTGGGGAGGAGCTGTTCAGGGAGGAAGCTGCAGATGGCGTGTTGTGCTGTTGTGGCCTATGAGGGAGCTCCCCAGTCTTGGGGTGGGGGGGTGCCCTTGGGCCTGGGCTCAGGTGCGGATGGGACCTTCCTACCAGAGGCAAAACTAGAACCTTCAGGGCCCCGGTGCAAAAAACATGAAGCCCCTCCCCCCTCCATTCTGAGCCTGGGGCCCTTTCCACTGATTCCAGGGCCCTTTGCTCCCGTGACATGTTGCCAACCCCAAATGACTTTTTTTTATGAAGCACATTTTTTACCGCACTCCTACATCAGTGCCCCCCACATCCGTGCCCCCCCACATCAGTGTCTCCAGAGTGCCCCCTTACATCCTCCACAGTGCCCCCTTACATCCACCACAGTGCCCACACTACAGCACAGCCATAGCATTCTTCTCCTGTCACGGACATGCAGACAGGAGAAGACAGGAGAAAAGTGCTTGGTTTTTACAGCACAGATCATCCGCCATTCCTGCTCCCCCAGGCCCTCCCACAGTGGTGGAATGCCAGGGCCTGGTGGCAAGTGCAACCTTTGCGATCCTGGTAGTTCCACCACTGGATCAGTGGCAGCAGCAGGGGTGGGATCAGTGGTGGTGATGGTGAGGGGGGTGGAATCTGTGGGTAGTGGTGGTGAGGGGGGTGGGATCAGTGGCAGCGGTTGTGGTGAGGGGGGTGTGATCAGTGGTGGTGGAAAATGCTTATTGGCTGTCTGTGCAGGAGTAGGGAACCCCATCATCTTAAGGCGTCAGCATACCAAGACATTTTGGACAATTTCATGCTCCCAACTTTGTGGGAGGAGTTTGGGGACGGCCCCTTCCTGTTCCAACATGACTGCCCACCAGTGCACAAAGCAAGGTCCATAAAGACATGGATGAGCGAGTTTGGGATGGAGGAACTTGACTGACCTCAACCTGATAAAACACCTTTGGGTGGAGACTGCGAGCCAGGCCTTCTCATCCAACATCAGTGCCTGACCTCACAAATGCTCTTCTGGAAGAATGGTCAAACATTCCCATAGACACCCTCCTAAACCTTGTGGACGGCCTTCCCAGAAGAGTTGAAGCTGTTATAGCTGGAAAGGGCTGAGCCAACTCAATATTGAACCCTACGGACTAAGACTGGGATGTCATTAAAATTCATGTGCGTGTAAAGGCAGGTGTCCCAATACTTTTGGTAATATAGTGTACGTCTTTAGCACAGCAAGAAAACAGCCCTTTGCCCATTCTGTTGGATCCACTGCTCCTCCAATGAGAAAAAAACTTATAAACCATGCGCTTACTCCAAAGAAGTCATAAACGTAAGCAGCTAACACAACAAATAGAAAATTTGCAATAAATCGTATACAACCAGGTGTAGCGCTAAAAATTGAGAAAGAAAATATTGCTATACCACATAAAATAGCAAAATAAATTGTGAAAAATAGTGTTTTGTATGTTTTGTGAACGTTCATACATAAAAGTCACTCATATTATAAAGCCTTGGGGTCACCAAAAGTGATGACAGGATGTAATGATGGCAATATGAAAAAAAAAAATGTTGCAATGGTGATAAATTCCAACACATATACTCGTAAAAATTTCTGAATATAATCCAACATGTGCTGACAGACACTTGTGCGAAACCACCACCCGAGATGACTGGAGGCTTACCAGAAAGTTGGGACCCACCTAGCACACGCTACGTGGGTCAAACAGGCTTAGGTTGCTCACTGGCAATGGAGATAGGATACCAAGGGCTGGTGAATGGTGAAGTTGTAACGTTGCTATCCCAAAGAAGTCTTCTCCATATAGAACCTCGGACACCAACGGACATTACCCACATGTAATGAAGAAGGGGCTAATAGTGTGATTCCGTAAACCATGTAAAATGTATTAAAAGGAAAAACACTTACATCTTAGAATAAAAAGCGCTTGCAAATAAAAATGGCGGCAGTGGAGTCCTCCCGACGCGTTTCGTCATACAAGACTTCGTCTGGGGTACTTACCCACTGCAGCCAGACTCCTTTATATAGGGACAAGGACCCCTCTGATGAGAATCCAGCTCCCAGGCTTGTTTGCATTGGCACTTCCGGGGTCATCCAAAATGGCGGACCCGAGGGCCTTCCAAGCCTCTCTTTCATGTGATTCAATTCTCACAGGTCTAATAGTGTCATGTGTTTCCAAATGGTGACGTGATGCCGAATCACGGCATCCAGAACCTCCCACTCTCACATGTTACCACCCCCTATGGCCTCTTAATAGGTGTATGAAGGGGGGGCGTGACTCCGCGTCATAGCATCAGTGACATCCCCCATAGTGTGTATCACGATGGAGACCGCGCTCGCGCATGCGCGCGGCATAGTCCAGCGCGGTGACGTCATCAATAGGTGTATGGAGGGGGAGGCCGTGACTCCGCGTCACAGCATCAGTGACATCCCCCATAGTGTGTATCACGATGGAAACCGCGCTCGCGCATGCGCGCGGCGTAGTCCAGCGTGGTGACATCATCAAAATACGACGCATGCGTACATCTCCTCCGGTCTCCATTCAATCACACCAGGAAGTGACCCGCAGAGAGGGGAGATGGGCCGGAAATGATGTTGTAATCCCCGGAAGGGCATATAAAGTGTACGCAATGAGTGTACATTAATAGGTAACCTAAACACGACTAGGATTTCGTTCAAAAATGATAGACGAGTCCATGAAAAGCGGAAAAATATATGAAGAAGATGGATTCTCAGCAAGAGAAAGAAGAGGTGGATAATTAATTATTCCATCTCATAACTCACTCCATGTCCCCATATAACTCATGTTATATTACTTCAGAAACGACAATACATTAATAGTAACTACCCAGGTGTCCAAAATAAAATAAATATGATCATAATAAAATAATGTGCAACAGATGGAGAAGCACATACATGTAACTAAAAAAGGAAGTTAGTATTTCCTATCTCATGATAAATCTGTCAAGACTCATTAATAAAGGCATTAACATCTACTTCCACGTTCATGCCTTGAGGAGAAAAGGTGTGTAGCTCATACGCCCAGAACATTTCAAGGCGAGAGACCCCTCTGATTTTAGCCCCCCCCCTCCACGGCGGGACATATTTGTCTATAATGACAAATTGTGATCCAGTGGGGTTACTATTATGATATTGCTTGTAATGTCTGGGTACTGTATGCTTAGAGTCCCTGCCTTTGATTAGAGCAATATGTTCCCCTACCCTTGTTGTAAATGTTCTGGTGGTACGACCTATATATTGTCTACGACAGGGGCATGTGATAAGATATACTATGTATTTGGTGCTACACGTGCAAAAAGATTTCACTGTATATCTTTTTCCCGTGACTGTGGATGTGAATTCTGTGACTTTACGTCCTTCCAGGTTATTGTGCCGACATACCACACATTTTCTACACGGGTAAAAGCCTGTCATATTATGGAAAAAAGAAGGCCGGGATGGTGGATTTATAACATTGGGGGCTATCTGACCCTGTAGAGATGGTGCTCCCCTGAATATAATCCTGGCCTCTTCTGGCAATGACCCGCCTAGAATGTTATCGTGTCTCAAGACATCCCAGTGTTTTTTTACGATGTTTTTTAATTTGTTTGTGCTGGGTTGAGAAAGATGTTACCATGGCCCATTTAAACTTTTCATCCGGTTCTTTTTTTGGTTTTATCTCAAGTAAAGTTTTCCTATCCATATTCATAGCTCTCTGGATCTCGAAATCTAGGTTGGCACTGTCATACCCTTTGTCTATAAATTTTTGTTTGAGGACACCTGCTTGTGTGATAAATAATTCCGTGTCCGTGCAGTTCCTACGGAGCCTGAGAAATTGACTGCGAGGAACAGCACTTAACCAGGATCTATGATGGCAACTAGTGGTAGGAATAAAACCATTACGGTCGGTGGGCTTAAAGTAGGTGTTAAACCTAAATTTTCTGTCTACTATTTCTATCTCTAAGTCCAGGAAATGTATCTTGGTCATGCTGGCCTCATAGGAAAGGGAGATACCCCTGTCATTGGAATTCAGACACTTGAAAAATTGTTCGAGTGTCTCAAAAGAACCATTCCACAGGAGGAGGATGTCGTCTATGTACCTAGCCCACAGAACCAACGAAGTGGTCCCATGGGCATAAACGACATCCTCCTCCCACTTGGCCATAAACAAGTTCGCGAGACTAGGTGCGAACTTGGCACCCATTGCCACTCCCCGTTGTTGGAGGTAGTAGCTTTGGTTAAACCAGAAGTAATTGTGTCTGGTTGCGAAGTCCAACAGTTCAATTATATAATCATATTGAAAAGTTGCAAGGGACTGTTCACGACGAAGAAAATGTTTAACTGCATCTATTCCTTTCTCATGGGCTATACACGTGTACAAAGATGCCACGTCAGCAGTGGCCATAATGAATCCTTCCTGTATGTTGACCTCTTCTAGGAGTCTAATGGTGGAACCGGTGTCTTTAAGGTAGGATTTTAGCCCCCCCCTCCACGGTGGGACATATTTGTCTATAATGACAAATTGAGATGGAATAATTAATTATCCACCTCTTCTTTCTCCTGCTGAGAATCCATCTTCTTCATATATTTTTCCGCTTTTCATGGACTCGTCTATCATTTTTGAACGAAATCCTAGTCGTGTTTAGGTTACCTATTAATGTACACTCATTGCGTACACTTTATATGCCCTTCCGGGGATTACAACATCATTTCCGGCCCATCTCCCCTCTCTGCGGGTCACTTCCTGGTGTGATTGAATGGAGACCGGAGGAGATGTACGCATGCGTTGTATTTTGATGACGTCACCACGCTGGACTACGCCGAGCGCATGCTCGAGCACGGTTTCCATCGTGATACACACTATGGGGGATGTCACTGATGCTGTGACGCGGAGTCACGGCCTCCCCCTCCATACACCTATTGATGACGTCACCGCGCTGGACTACGCCGCGCGCATGCGCGAGCGCGGTCTCCATCGTGATACACACTATGGGGGATGTCACTGATACTATGACGCGGAGTCACGCCCCCCCTTCATACACCTATTAAGAGGCCATAGGGGGTGGTAACATGTGAGAGTGGGAGGTTCTGGATGCCGTGATTCGGCATCATGTCTCCATTTGGAAACACATGACACTATTAGACCTGTGAGAATTGAATCACATGAAAGAGAGGCTTGGAAGGCACTCGGGTCCGCCATTTTGGATGACCCCGGAAGTGCCAATGCAAACAAGCCTGGGAGCTGGATTTTCATCAGAGGGGTCCTTGTCCCTATATAAAGGAGTCTGGCTGCAGTGGGTAAGTACCCCAGACGAAGTCTTGTATGACGAAACGCGTCGGGAGGACTCCACTGCCGCCATTTTTATTTGCAAGCGCTTTTTATTCTAAGATGTAAGTGTTTTTCCTTTTAATACATTTTACATGGTTTACAGAATCACACTATTAGCCCCTTCTTCATTACATGTGGGTAATGTCCGTTGGTGTCCGAGGTTCTATATGGAGAAGACTTCTTTGGGATAGCAACGTTACAACTTCACCATTCACCAGCCCTTGGTATCCTATCTCCATTGCCAGTGAGCAACCTAAGCCTGTTTGACCCACATAGCGTATGCTAGGTGGGTCCCAACTTTCTGGTAAGCCTCCAGTCATCTCGGGTGGTGGTTCCGCACAAGTGTCTGTCAGCACATGTTGGATTATATTCAGAAATTTTTTACGAGTATATGTTTTGGAATTTATCACCATTGCAACATTTATGTTCACCGTATCTGCACATTCAGTTTTGGACTTTATTGCCATCATTACATCCTGTCATCACTTTTGGTGACCCCAAGGCTTTATAATATGAGTGACTTTTATGTATGAACCTCCAACGAGAAAGCCTACGATATTGAGGAAGAGAACACAGAGAATTGCTTTACAAGTGTAAATTTTCTGGAATCATTTTACGAGAGGCATTGAGAGGTCACATGAAAGTCAGGTTAATGTTTTCACTTTTTTATAAGACAAAGCAGTTAAACCTTCAGGACGTGATTGGAAATAATAACTTTAAAGCAGATATCACGTACCTGGTAGCAGAGCCTGATATGGTGAGGAGGACCTCTGGCTTGGGGCCCCTGGTAGTGTAGATAGGAGGTTTAGAAGTAGAGAGTGGCACGAGTGCCTGTAAGTCTTGCTAGCAGCAGGGTAAGTGTCCACGCTGGGCAGGTGAAGTTGTCAGGAAGCTCCAGTAGCAGCCAAGCTGGTAGGTAGCAGACTGAGGCAAGCTGGTGCTGGGGACAGAGGGCAGCCGAGATGGTTGCTGGTAGCCGACTGTAGGCCAGTCAGAACAGCAGGGTGGTAGGGGGGTACTGGTGAAAGCAGGGTCAGGCAGGCTGGGTCATACACAGGCAGGATGGATCGGGTACAGGGCACAGGCAGGAGCATGGTCAGGGAACAAGCCGGGTCTGGTACCGCTCAGTGAAGCAGGAGCCAATGGAGCAGTGGCGGCCCATGCATTGTGGTCACAGGGGCACCGCCCCCCCTAACACCACCACCGCCCTCCCTATACATGCGCTCAGCCCCTTTTAGTAGGCGCATTAATTCGATGGGGGGGTGTTTTGAAAATTCGCTGTTGCAACACTGATCCTCCCCCCAGCCAATCGGGAAGCGAGTCTGATACCCGTCACCGATTGGCTGAAAGGACAGGTGATCCTATTGGATGCCTAGAAGGAGGGGAGGAGATGCACAGCGGAAGCCGCCGGGATCTCAGAAGAGAAGAGGACACAGGTGATGCTGCCAGATGCCTGCCGCAACCTGATCCCCTGCCCAATGTGCCCGCAGATCCCCGCCGCTGTGTGCCAGTGATCCCTGATGTGCCCACTGCTCCCTGCAGCTGATGGGGTAAGTGGACCGGCAGATAGCAGGGGGGGTTTGAGGTGCCGCGGGGGGGTGGTTGTTTGCCACCCCCCCAAACAAAGAAACACCAGCCGCCACTGCAATGGAGCAGACAGAAGCGGAGGTCAGGGGCCAAGCCGAGGTCAGTGCAGGCAGAGTTCAGAGAGTAGTCAGGGGACAAGCCGAGGTCAGTGCAGGCAGAGTTCAGAAAGTAGTCAGGAGACAAGCCGAGGTCAGTGCAGGCGGAGTTCAGAGAGTAATCAGGGGACAAGCCGAGGTCAGTGCAGGCAGAGTTCAGAGAGTAATCAGGGGACAAGCCGAGGTCAGTGCAGGCAGAGTTCAGAAAGTAGTCAGGGGACAAGCCGAGGTCAGTGCAGGCGGAGTTCAGAGAGTAGTCAGGGGACAAGCCGAGGTCAGTGCAGGCGGAGTTCAGAGAGTAGTCAGGGGACAAGCCGAGGTCAGTGCAGGCGGAGTTCAGAGAGTAGTCAGGGGACAAGCCGAGGTCAGTGCAGGCAGAGTTCAGAGAGTAGTCAGGGGACAAGCCGAGGTCAGTGCAGGCAGAGTTCAGAAAGTATTCAGGAGACAAGCCGAGGTCAGTGCAGGCAGAGTTCAGAGAGTAGTCAGGGGACAAGCCGAGGTCAGTGCAGGCAGAGTTCAGAGAGTAGTCAGGGGACAAGCCGAGGTCAGTGCAGGCGGAGTTCAGAGAGTAGTCAGGGGACAAGCCGAGGTCAGTGCAGGCAGAGTTCAGAGAGTAGTCAAGGGACAAGCCGAGTTGTATAAATATAAAAACTTACTTCCTTAAAGTGAGACTTGGCCCGGCTTCTTTTCTGCACAGATGCTCAATTCCGGGTCGAACTTGGGATATGCACACATCTTCAACTGAAATTAAACATGGGAGTCACCAGATCAGGGCACAGGGGAGTCACCAGATCAGGGCACAGGGGAGTCACCAGGTCAGGGCACAGGGGAGTCACCAGATCAGGGCGCAGTGGAGTCACCAGGTCAAGGCACAGGGGAGTCACCAGATCAGGGCACAGGGGAGTCACCAGGTCAGCGCACAGGGGAGTCACCAGATCAGGGCACAGGGGAGTCACCAGATCAGGGCACAGGGGAGTCACCAGGTCAAGGCACAGGGGAGTCACCAGATCAGGGCACAGGGGAGTCACCAGGTCAGCGCACAGGGGAGTCACCAGATCAGGGCACAGGGGAGTCACCAGATCAGGGCACAGGGGAGTCACCAGGTCAGGGCACAGTGGAGTCCCCAGATCAGGGCACAGTGGAGTCACCAGGTCAGGGCACAGTGGAGTCACCAGGTCAGGGCACAGTGGAGTCACCAGATCAGGGTACAGTGGAGTCACCAGGTCAGGGCACAGGGGAGTCACCAGGTCAGGGCACAGTGGAGTCACCAGGTCAGGGCACAGTGGAGTCACCAGGTCAGGGCACAGTGGAGTCACCAGGTCAGGGCACAGTGGAGTCACCAGATCAGGGTACAGTGGAGTCACCAGGTCAGGGCACAGGGGAGTCACCAGATCAGGGCACAGGGGAATCACCAGGTCAGGGCACAAGGGAGTCACCAGGTCAGGGCACAGGGGAGTCACCAGATCAGGGCACAGGGGAGTCACCAGGTCAGGGCACAGGGGAGTCACCAGATCAGGGCACAGGGGAGTCACCAGATCAGGGCACAGTGGAGTCACCAGGTCAGGGCACAGGGGATTCACCAGGTCAGGGCACAGGGGAGTCACCAGATCAGGGCACAGGGGAGTCACCAGAACAGGGCACAGAGGAGTCACCAGATCAGGGCACCGATGTGTCACAAGGTCAGGGCACAGGGGAGTCACCAGGTCAGGGCACAAGGGAGTCACCAGAACAGGGCACAGATGTGTCACAAGGTCAGGGCACAGGGGAGTCACCAGATCAGGGCACAGGGGAGTCACCAGATCAGGGCACAGGGGAGTCACCAGGTCAGGGCACAGGGGAGTCACCAGGTCAGGGCACAGGGGAGTCACCAGATCAGGGCACAGTGGAGTCACCAGGTCAGGGCACAGGGGAGTCACCAGATCAGGGCACAGGGGAGTCACCAGGTCAGGGCACAAGGGAGTCACCAGGTCAGGGCACAGGGGAGTCACCAGATCAGGGCACAGGGGAGTCACCAGGTCAAGGCACAGGGGAGTCACCAGATCAGGGCACAGGGGAGTAACCAGATCAGGGCACAGTGGAGTCACCAGGTCAGGGCACAGTGGGGTCACCAGGTCAGGGCACAGGGGAGTCACCAGGTCAGGGCACAGGGGAGTAACCAGATCAGGGCACAGTGGAGTCACCAGGTCAGGGCACAGTGGGGTCACCAGGTCAGGGCACAGGGGAGTCACCAGATCAGGGCACAGTGGAGTCACCAGGTCAAGGCACAGGGGAGTCACCAGATCAGGGCGCAGTGGAGTCACCAGGTCAAGGCACAGGGGAGTAACCAGATCAGGGGACAGGGGAGTCACCAGGTCAGGGCACAGGGGAGTCACCAGGTCAGGGCACAGGGGAGTCACCAGATCAGGGCACAGGGGAGTCACCAGATCAGGGCACAGGGGAGTCACCAGATCAGGGCACAGGGGAGTCACCAGGTCAGGGCACAGTGGAGTCACCAGGTCAGGGCACAGTGGAGTCACCAGGTCAGGGCACAGTGGAGTCACCAGATCAGGGCACAGTGGAGTCACCAGGTCAGGGCACAGGGGAGTCACCAGATCAGGGCACAGGGGAGTCACCAGGTCAGAGCACAAGGGAGTCACCAGGTCAGGGCACAGGGGAGTCACCAGATCAGGGCACAGGGGAGTCACCAGATCAGGGCACAGGGGAGTCACCAGATCAGGGCACAGGGGAGTCACCAGATCAGGGCACAGGGGAGTCACCAGATCAGGGCACAGGGGAGTCACCAGGTCAGGGCACAGGGGAGTCACCAGGTCAGGGCACAGGGGAGTCACCAGATCAGGGCACAGGGGAGTCACCAGGTCAGGGCACAGGGGAGTCACCAGGTCAGGGCACAGGGGAGTCACCAGATCAGGGCACAGTGGAGTCACCAGGTCAGGGCACAGGGGAGTCACCAGATCAGGGCACAGGGGAGTCACCAGGTCAAGGCACAGGGGAGTAACCAGATCAGGGCACAGTGGAGTCACCAGGTCAGGGCACAGTGGGGTCACCAGGTCAGGGCACAGGGGAGTCACCAGATCAGGGCACAGTGGAGTCACCAGGTCAAGGCACAGGGGAGTCACCAGATCAGGGCGCAGTGGAGTCACCAGGTCAAGGCACAGGGGAGTCACCAGGTCAGGGCACAGGGGAGTCACCAGATCAGGGCACAGTGGTGTCACCAGGTCAGGGCACAGGGGAGTCACCAGATCAGGGCACAGGGGAGTCACCAGGTCAGGGCACAGGGGAGTCACCAGGTCAGGGCACAGGGGAGTCACCAGATCAGGGCACAGGGGAGTCACCAGGTCAGGGTACAGGGGAGTCACCAGATCAGGGCACAGGGGAGTCACCAGGTCAGGGCACAAGGGAGTCACCAGGTCAGGGCACAGTGGAGTCACCAGATCAGGGCACAGGGGAGTCACCAGGTCAGGGCACAAGGGAGTCACCAGGTCAGGGCACAGGGGAGTCACCAGATCAGGGCACAGGGGAGTCACCAGGTCAGGGCACAAGGGAGTCACCAGGTCAGGGCACAGGGGAGTCACCAGATCAGGGCACAGGGGAGTCACCAGGTCAGGGCACAGGGGAGTCACCAGGTCAGGGCACAGGGGAGTCACCAGGTCAGGGCACAGGGGAGTCATCAGATCAGGGCACAGGGGAGTCACCAGATCAGGGCACAGTGGAGTCACCAGGTCAGGGCACAGGGGAGTCACCAGATCAGGGCACAGGGGAGTCACCAGATCAGGGCACAGGGGAGTCACCAGATCAGGGCACAGTGGAGTCACCAGGTCAAGGCACAGTGGGGTCACTGACGTACAACTTCAGCGATTCATCCAGGAGAGCCAACCTGCTGCAGTATAATGACAGCAGCTGGTCGGCAAGCAGTTAAAATATATATATAAATACTGCTCAAAAAAATTAAAGAAACACTTTTTAATCAGAGTAGAGCATTAAGTCAAATTAAACTTCTGGGATATTGATCTGGTCAGGTAAGTAGCAGAGGGGGAGGGGTGTACACAGAGGGGGAGTGGTGTACACAGAGGGGGGAGGGGTGTACACAGAGGGGGAGTGGTGTACACAGAGGGGGGAGGGATGTACACAGAGGGGGTTGTTAATCAGTTTCAGTTGCTTTGGTGTTAATGAAATTGACAACAGGTGCAACGCTAAGACGACTACCAAAACAGGAATGGGCTAACAGATGAAGCCCACTGACATTTTTTTCCCCTACTCATCTTTTCTGACTGTTTTTCACTAGTTTGCATTTGGCTAGGGTCAGTGTCACTACAGGTAGCATGAGGCCATACCTGGACCCTACAGAGGTTGGTGTCACTACTGGTAGCATGAGGCCGTAGCTGAACCCTATAGGGTCAGTGTTAATATTGGTAGCATGAGGCCATACCTGCACCCTATAAAGGTTGGTGTCACTACTGGTAGCATGAGGCCATATCTGGACCCTATAGAAGTTGGTGTCACTACTGGTAGCATGAGGCCATATCTGGACCCTATAGAGGTTGGTGTCACTACTGGTAGCATGAGGCCATATCTGGACCCTATAGAAGTTGGTGTCACTACTGGTAGCATGAGGCCATATCTGGACCCTATAGAGGTTGGTGTCACTACTGGTAGCATGAGGCCATATCTGGACCCTATAGAAGTTGATGTCACTACTGGTAGCATGAGGCCATATCTGGACCCTATAGAAGTTGGTGTCACTACTGGTAGCATGAGGCCATATCTGGACCCTATAGAGGTTGGTGTCACTACTGGTAGCATGAGGCCTTATCTGAACCCTATAGAAGTTGGTGTCACTACTGGTAGCATGAGACCATATCTGGACCATATAGAGGTTGGTGTCACTACTGGTAGCATGAGACCATACCTGGACCCTATAGAGGTTGCACAGGCAGTCCAACTCCTCCAGGATGGCACATCAATATGTGCCATTGCCAGAAGGTTTGCCGAGTCTCCTAGCACAGTCTCAAGAGCATGGAGGACATTCCAAGAGCCAGGCAGTTACTCTAGGAGAGCTAGACGGGGCCGTAGAAGGTCCTTAACCCATCAGCAGGAACGGTATCTGCTCCTATGTGCAAGGGGGATCAGGATGAGCGCTGCCAGAGCCCTACAAAATGACCTCCAGCAGGCCACTGGTGTGAACATCTCCGACCAATCAGAAACAGACTTTATGAGGGAGGTCTGAGGGCCCAATGTCCTCTAGTGAGCCCTGTGCTCACTGCCCGGCACTGTGGAGCTCAATTGGCATTTTCCATTGGACACCTGAATTGGAAGGTCCACCATTGGCACCCTGTGCTTTCCACAGATGAGAGCAGGTTCACCCTGAGAACATGTGACAGACGTGGAAGGGTCTGGAGAAGCCGTGGAGAACGTTGTGCTGCCTGTAGCATCGGGGGGTCTCTGAATTCAGCCCTCTGTAGGTTGATGATTTTCATTTATATCAAACGATGTGGCATCATTTCCTTCCTAACACATTACCCAGTCCATACCAGTATAGATCCTAACACATTATCCAGTCCATACCAGTATAGATCCTAACAATTTACCCAGTACATACCAGTATAGATCCTAACACATTATCCAGTCCATACCAGTATACATAGTTACATAGTTACATAGTAGGCGAGGTTGAAAAAAGATATCAAGTCCAACCTATTTGTGTGATTATATGTCAGTATTACATTGTATATCCCTATGTTGTGGTCATTCAGGTGATGATCTAATAGTTTCTTGCTCCCCGCTGAGACCACCGCCTGTGGAAGGGAATTCCACATCCTTACCGCTCTTACAGTAAAGAACCCTCTACGTAGTTTAAGGTTAAACCTCTTTTCTTCTAATTGTAATGAGTGGCCACGAGTCTTATTAAACTCTCTTCTGCGAAAAAGTTTTATCCCTATTGTGGGGTCACCAGTCCGGTATTTATACATTGAAATCATATCCCCTCTCAAGCGTCTCTTCTCCAGAGAGAATAAGTTCAGAGCTCACAACCTTTCCTCATAACTAAGATCCTCCAGACCCTTTATTAGCTTTGTTGCCCTTCTTTGTACTCGCTCCATTTCCAGTACATCCTTCCTGAGGACTGGTGCCCAGAACTGGACAGCATACTCCAGGTGCGGCCGGACCAGAGTCTTGTAGAGCGGGAGAATTATCGTTTTATCTCTGGAGTTGATCCCCCTTTTAATGCCAATATTCTGTTTGCTTTATTAGCAGCAGCTTGGCATTGCATGTCATTGCTGAGCCTATCATCTACTAGGACCCCCAGGTCCTTTTCCATCCTAGATCCCCCCCAGAGGTTCTCCCCCCAGTCTATAGATTGACTTCAGATTTTTACCACCCAAATGCATTATTTTACATTTTTCTACATTGAACCTCATTTGCCATGTAGTTGCCCCTCCCCCATTAATTTGTTCAGGTCTTTTTGCAAGATTTCCACATCCTGCGGAGAAGTTATTGCCCTGCTTAGCTTAGTATCGTCTGCAAATACAGAGATTGAACTGTTTATCCCATCCTCCAGATCGTTTATGAACAAATTAAATAGGATTGGTCCCAGCACAGAACCCTGGGGAACCCCACTACCCACCCCTGACCATTCTGAGTACTCCCCATTTATCACCACCCTCTGAACTCGCCCTTGTAGCCAGTTTTCAATCCATGTACTCACCCTATGGTCCATGCCAACGGACCTTATTTTGTACAGTAAACATTTATGGGGAACTGTGTCAAATGCTTTCGTAAAATCCAGATACACCACGTCTACGGGCCTTCCTTTATCTAGATGGCAACTCACCTCCTCATAGAAGGTTAATAGATTGGTTTGGCAAGAACGATTCTTCATGAATCCATGCTGATTACTGCTAATGATACTGTTCTTATTACTAAAATCTTGTATATAGTCCCTTATCATCCCCTCCAAGAGTTTACATACTATTGATGTTAGGCTAACTGGTCTGTAATTCCCAGGGATGTATTTTGTGCCCTTTTTAAATATTGGTGCTACATTGGCTTTTCTCCAATCAGCTGGTACCATTCCAGTCAGTAGACTGTCTGTAAAAATTAGGAACAACGGCCTGGCAATCACTTGACTGAGTTCCCTAAGTACCCTCGGATGCAAGCCATCTGGTCCCGGTGATTTATTAATGTTAAGTTTCTCAAGTCTAATTTTAATTCTGTCCTCTGTTAACCATGGAGGTGCTTCCTGTGTTGTGTCCTGAGGATAAACACTGCAGTTTTGGTTACTGAAGCCCCCCGATTCACTTGTGAAGACTGAGGAGAAGAATAAATTCAATACCTTTGCCATCTCCCCATCCTTTGTAATGGTCTGTCCTCCTTTTTTTACTGTTTACATACTTAAAGAATTTCTTGGGATTTTTTTTACTCTTTTTTACTCTCCTCCGCTATGTGTCTTTCATGTTCTATCTTAGCCGTCCTAATTGCACCCTTACATTTCTTATTGCATTCTTTATAAAGTCTGAATGCTGAGGATGATCCATCAACCTTGTATTTTTTGAAGGCCTTCTCCTTTGCTTTTATATGCATTTTTACATTGGAGTTAAGCCATCCAGGACTTTTGTTCGCCCTTTTAAATTTATTACCCAATGGGATACATTGGCTAATGCCCTTATTTAATATGCTCTTAAAGCAAACCCATCTCTCCTCCGTATTCTTTGTTCCTAATATTTTATCCCAATTTATGCCTTTTAGCAAGGTTTGTAGTTTAGGGAAGTTGGCTCTTTTGAAATTCAGTGTCTTTGTATTCTCCTTATGTTTCCTATTTGTGTGATTTATACTGAAACTAATTGACCTGTGATCGCTGTTACCTAAATTGCCCCGTATTTCCACATCTGTTATCAGGTCTGTATTGTTGGTAATCAGTAGATCCAGTAATGCTTTATTTCTAGTTGGTGCGTCTACCATCTGACCCATAAAATTGTCCTGCAAGACATTAAGGAACTGGCGAGCCTTAGATGAATGCGCGGTTCCCTCCGCCCAGTCTATGTCTGGATTATTAAAATCCCCCATTATGATAACACTTCCCATCCTTGCTGCTAATCCAAATTGTGATAGGAGATCTGTCTCCACTTCCTCCCTCAGGTTAGGGGGCCTATAGGGTATACCCTTGAATGTAGGTATACCCTTGAATGTTTGCCAGCCAATCATGAGAGCTGTTGAACCAGGTCTCTGAAATTCCCACAAAATCCAAATCCTCCTCGTACAACAGTATCTCTAGTTCACCCATCTTGTCTGCCATGCTCCTGGCATTGGTGAACATGCCACATAGTTTAGACTGGTCGCATATTGTCCTCGTATTGGGTGTTTCGAGATTGCAACTAGGACTTGCTACTATACTTACTTTGTATTTTTGTGCTTTGGTCAACCTACCACTAATGCCCCCAACACTACCCTCTGGAATATCTTCCACGCTGACTATCTCTACCTCTGGAACCTCCCCCCATCGCCTAGTTTAATAACCCCTCTAACTTTTTGGCCATCTTCATTCCCAGCAGATCTGCACCCTCCTCATTTAGGTGCAGTCCGTCCCTTCTATAGTACCGGTTATCGACTGAGAAGTCGGCCCAGTCCTCCAGGAACCCAAACCCCTCCTTACTACACCAGCTCTTCAGCCACTTGTTTACTTCCCTAATCTCCCTCTGCCTTTCTGGTGTGGCTCGATGTACCGGTAGTATTCCTGAGAACACTACCTTGGAGGTCCTTTTCCTCAATTTAGCTCCTAAGTCCCTAAAATTGTTCTTTAGGACACTCCATCTGCCTCTGACTTTGTCATTGGTGCCAACGTGCACCATGACAGCCGGGTCTTCCCCAGCCCCTCCCAGTAATCTGTCCACAAGATCCGTGATGTGCCGAACCCGAGCGCCCGGTAGACAACATACTGTTCGGCGCTTCAGGTCTTGGTTACAGATTGCCCTCTCTGTCTTTCTAAGAATTGAGTCCCCTACCACCAGAAACTGTCTTTCCTTTCCCTTTGCTGCCCCCCCACTCTCACTGGAGGAGTTCTTCCCCTGGCAGCTAGGAGAGTCCCTCATCTCCAGCAGTGCTGGTCCCTGACTGGTTTCACCAATGTCACTCAATGGAGCGTACTTATTGGGATGCTCCAGTCCTGGATCGGCCTCCCTGGCACTTCCCCCTCTACCCCTCCTGACTGTCACCCATCTACTCTTTCCTGGTGCCTGCACCTCTTTGTCTCCACCCGCCTCTGTGCTGGCCCCTGCCTATAGATCCTAACACATTACCCAGTCCATACCAGTATAGATCCTAACACATTACCCAGTCCATACCAGTATAGATCCTAACACATTACCCAGTCCATACCAGTATAGATCCTAACACATTATCCAATACATACCAGTATAGAGCCTAACAATTTACCCAGTCCATACCAGTATAGATCCTAACACATTACATTACGTACAGTGTTGCATGACTGAATAATTGTCATTCAAAGTGTGACAGCGCTGAGAGCTGAAAATTGGCCTGGGCAGGAAGGGGGTGAAAGTGTCCGGTAAGCAAGTGTTTTCTTTTGGGGAAAAAAAATTGCTTTTAAAAAAACGTTGCATACAACATAAAAAGTTGCAACAACCACCATTTTATTCTTTAGAGCCTCTGCTATAAAAAAAAATATATATATATATGAGGATAATGTTTGGGGGTTCTAAGTAACTTTCTAGCAAAAATACAGATTTTTTTTTACATGTAAACAAAAAGTGTCAGAATAGATCGGGTCTTTGAATGGTTAATAAAACGGAAAATTCCTATCAAAATACTTACCGTAATTTTCCTTTCCTGATGGTCTCCATGGCAGCAACGTGTGGGTTAAGTCCTGCCTCTACTACCCTATAGGACACTACTCCCATAAATCTTTGCTCCCTGCCCCCGGCCGTGTTCGGTAACTAGCCTACTTCAGCCATTCGGGAGGGAACTCCTGCTGCCATGGAGTCCATCAGGAAAGGAAAATTACGGTAAGTATTTTGATAGGAATTTTCCGTTTTCCTGACAGACTCCATGGCAGCAACGTGTGGGAAATAACTCGCCGTACACACCCGGGTGGGCTAAATGCTGAACAAAAGATTTATTTAACACTGTCGGCCGACAGCACTTTCAAACCAAAATTGACAGAGGATAAGGTTGCTGGTTCAACACAATAATGGGTCATGAAGGTATGAATCAAGGACCAAAAAGCTGATCTGCAGATCACTTCAGGTGCAACATGACGTGAGGCCGCCCAGGAAGTTGAAAGACTTCTAGTAGAGTGTGCTGTAACCGCCTCAGGAGGAGCCAAGCCCTTCTCTCTGTAAGCCCATTGGATGGCTTGGACCACCCAAGCCGCGATGGTTCTGACAGAAGCCCTAGAGCCTCTATTTTTCCCATGGAAAAGAACAAAGAGAGAGTCAGATTGACGAAAAGAGGCCGTAACTTCCAGGTATTGTTTGAGAGCAGCTCCCATATCAAGAGGGTGTGGATCCGGACTTCCACCAGACTTGAAGGTAGGGAGTGTGATTTCCTGGTTTTCATGAAAGACCGAGGTAACTTTGGGATTCGTCCCAAGCATTGGAAAAAAGGTAATGAAAGGTTCCTTAGACCCCAGAGACTGAATTTCCGAATAGGTTATGGCTATCAGAAACAAAGTCTTGAGGGATAATTCTCTGACCGAGAGTGAATTATTAAGTTGTGAAAAGAAATCCAGAACTAACAGAAGATCCCATTTGGGGAATTTGGGTTTCCTCTGTGGCCTAAGCCTGACTGCTCCTTTAAAAAACTGTTGGACCAGAGGGTATATGGCCCATGCGACTCCGGAGAAGGCTGAGATTGCAGAAACCTGGACACGAAGAGGACTGACGGACAGTGAGATATCCAGACCCGTTTGTAGAAAACTTAGAATGTCCTGAACCGCCAGATTATTACAGGAATTATACCTGGAAGACATATGGCTGGTAAATTTCGACCAAATCCTCTCATATACCCGATTGGTACTGTTCCTTCTTGCACTCATCCGGGCAGCCTAGTGCCTCTAACCTTCCCCTTTCGAAAGCCAAGCCCTTAAGCGCAGGTGATCCGGGCAAGGATGTAGTCTCGATCCCTGAGACAGAAGGTCTGGTCTGGTTGGTAAACAAATTGGATCCCGGACACTGAGGAGCATTAGGAGAGGAAACCAAAGCCTGTTGGGCCAGTAGGGAATTATAGCTAACACTTCTGCTGTCTCCGCCCTAAGTCTCTTCAGGAATTGAAGAATGATCGGAGTTGGCGGAAAGGCATAGGCTCTGTTGAACCACCATTTCTCCGTCAGGGCGTCCACCCCATACGCTTGAGGGTCCCTGAACCTCGAATAGTATCTTGCCATTTTCTTGTTGCAGGGGGAGGCGAACAGATCGACTTTCGGGGAGAACCCCAACGTTGGAATCCACTTGAATACCTCTTCGTGGAGAGACCACTCGTTGTTGTCTAGGAGTATCCGGGAAAGGAAGTCTGCCTGAAGGTTCTGAACCCCCGGAACATATGCCGCTGTTAAATCCTTCAGGTTTTTCTGAGCCCAGGACATAATTGGCTCTACCTCTTGTAATAGGGATAGACTTCGAGTACCCCCTTGCTTCCTTATATATGCCACTGCTGTGGTATTGTCTAGTCTTAGTAGGACCGAGGTTCCCTGAGTGAGATGACGAAACGTCAGCAGGGCCTGGAAGGCTGCTCTCAACTCCAGGATGTTTGACACTAATCTTCTGGAGGGAAATTCCCATGTGCCCTGAGCTATTTCCACCAGACAGTGGGCACCCCAGCCCCTGTTGCTGGCATCCATTGTTATAGTTACCCATGAGATGGGAAGGATGGAATGGCAGTTGGCGAGGTTCTCCCGCTGGAGCCACCACAGGAGAGAGTTCCCCATGGACGCAGTAATTCGAATCAGCTGGGCCTTGTGGCCCTTCCACTGAAGAAGAAAACCCTACTGAAAAGGCCTCATCCTCCATTGGGCCCATCTCACCATAGTGCCGATGATCCTCAGGCACTGGAGGGCATGAAGATGAGAAACAGAAAGAGCAGGGTGAATCCTGTCTCTGATTGTCGAGATCTTCTATTCTGGTAATGAAATGGTATCTTTGACTGTGTTGAACAGGGCTCCTAAAAACACCAGAGACTGAGATGGGTCTAACTGACTCTTCTCCAGGTTCAGAATCAACCCGAATTCCTGTAATGTGCAGATCACCTGCCCTCTGTGTGTTATGAGTTGATCCTTGTCCTGCGCCAAGAGAAGAAGATCGTCTAGGTAGTGATGTAGACAAATCCCCCTGGTTCTCAGGAGAGCTACTACTGCCAACAGCACCTTTGAGAAAACACGTGGAGAAGTTGATAGCCCGAAGGGAAGGCATGTAAACTGTAAGTGAAGCCTGCCCACGGAGAAGCGGAGAAATTGTTGAAAGTCTTCCGCGATGGGGACATGAAAATAGGCGTCCTTGAGGTCTATGGACACCATCCAGTCCCCTGGTTGCACCGACTGTTGAATTGTGGAATGTATTTCCATTTTGAACCTCTCCTTTTTGATGAAGCGATTTAGATGAGTTAGGTCTATGACAGGCCTCCAGGCCCCACTCTCCTTAGGGACTAAAAAGAGGGGGGGAATACATTCCCATGCCTTGCTGATTGACTGGAACGGGGCTGACAGTGCCTTGAGCCAACAAAGATTCTACGTAGGCTAAATGTATTGTCCTTTTTTCTTCTGATGCCGGAAGAGAAGTGGGATCCCACCTGAGTCTGGGGGCGCCAATGAAGGTCCAAGCATGACCGAAGGAGACCGTCTTGATGGTCCAGAAGTCATGAATTGAGGCCGCCCAGACATGCCGAAAGTGGAAAAGACGAGCCCCCACACGGCCTGTCTGAGCGGGCCCAATCTCAAAAAGATTTGGAAAGTTGTCTATCCCCTTTCTACTCAGCACCTGTGGACTTCTTGAAGGACGATTGCCTTGACTTCCAGGATCTGGAAAATTCTCGGCCTGGCTTGCAGGTGCGAGCCTCTCTGGCTCGATCCTGGTATTGCCTCTTCTGGAAGGATTTTCTCTGACTTTGCAAACGCCGGTCCTGAGGCAGGAACCCCGACTTCCTGCCAGTAGCCCGCGTAATAGCCTCGTCTAATTTGTTGCCAAAAAGAGAAGACCCCCCATAAGGAATACAGCCCCATACCTGCTTAGAAGCTGGGTCAGCCAGCCAGGGACGGAGCCATAAAGCCCGCTTGGCGGTGACCGACGAAAGCATTACCCGGGCTGCAAGGCGTATGATGTCAATCAAGGCCTCCCCCAGAAAGGCTGACGCTAGCCTCAACTCCTGAATAGGTGAGCTCTTCGCCGTGTCATCCGATATATTCCTCAGCGTATCATGAGCATTATCCGTCCACACTTCCATGGCTTTGGACAAAGCCGCCAGGGCCAAGGCTGGTTTACAAGCCATGCCAGCCGTAAGATACACTCTCCTTAGGTCAGCATCAATTCGTCTGTCCAAGACGTCCTTAAAGTACACTGAGTCTTCTAGGGGAAGTGTCACATGTTTCACCAGCCTCATCACGACTGCATCCACCAACGGAGCTGAATCCAAATGTTTCACTTCTTCCTCCTTGAAGGGGTAGAGCTTTGAAACTTTAGCAAGCATGGAGTTCTTCTTCTCCACCTTGCTCCATTCATCTGTGATGACCTCGCCCAATTCAGTAAAGAATGGAAAGTTAACCCGTTCCTTCTTTAACTGTTTGAAGAATTTCCTCTGTTTGGGAGGAACAGCCACCGGATCCTCCCAATTTAAGGTTTCTCTAATGGCCTTGACCAAGGGAGGAAGCAGAGCGAAGTCAAATCCCACGCAGGGGTTATCTTCATCCGAGTCACTATCAGAGATGGCAATTGAAGGATGGCTAGGTAGAGAGGACTCCCAGGTGTCCTGCAATTGGGTTTCCCTCACTATGGAACATGACAGCTCTGCCTGAGGAACGTCGGACCGGACCGCTTCTATACCTTTAAGTGATTCTTTAACAACCCTCTCAACTAGGGTTTTTAGTTGCTGGTCCGTATCTCCCCTCTCTTTGGATGCCTTGATGAAGCAGGGGTCGCACAGAGATTTACCCACAGGTACTTGTATTCTGCATCCCCAGCAGACAATGGATGAGTGACTGGAATGAGCCACTGAGGAATGAGAGCGTTCCTCGCTACGGTGTCCCGATTTTGAGGAGGAACCTTAGTGTTTAGGTTTGGAAGAGGATTGCCGGTGATGCGATTTAGAAGAGTCGCTTCCCTTGTGAGAGCTTCGTCGCTGTTCTGTCGTAGAAGGGCTAAAGCACAAAAAATAAAAGAACCACATAGAAAAGAATAGTCAGAGAAAACAAACACCCTGCCAAATTATCTCCCCCCCTGATCACTGGACCCCCAGGGATGGTAGAACCCGACCCAGTACCTTTTGAGAGGAGGCTGGCCACAGGCAGGCGGTGGGGAATCCATGTCCTCGGTAGCATCCATCCGGACTGCAAGGACATGGCAATTAGTAACCACAACAGGGAACGAGTGACCCCCTGTATAGTAAGGCTACTTACCAGTAGCTGAGAATCCTGGAGGTATGGGGACGTCAGTATAATAGCCTGCAAGCATTCCCAAAGCCTGCAGGCTATTTGCCCTGTTTAAAAAAGGGCGCCCCCGTGACGTCACCGCCCGTGCCGGGCGTACGCCAGTGCGCATGCGCGAAACCAAGCCTCGGTCTCATACCGTACTCGCGCATGCGCAGTACGGCCGAGATGCAAAAACGAAACTAAAACATCGGCTGGAACGCAGAAAGAACCAGTCGCCATGCCAATACACAAAACAGGAGAAAAATAAGACAGAGAAAGAGACAAAATGGAAGAAAAATGAACATTTCACAAATACTGCTGCCATGAACAATACAGGAACACCTCACCACTCCCAGCACGATCATCAGGCCGAAGGTAATATTACAACACCGGATTCTAATAAGGGGTCACCTGCTAGTAGCTGGCTATCCGACCCATGCGTAGCCTTGCCTGCCAGTGGCCAGGAAACAGGCTTCTTCCAACGCCTGTTCCAACGTCCCACTCCATACCCTGCTAATAGCTAGGGCTTAGCGGAGTAATGCGACTATCCCATCCGAAGTCGCAGCTCGGCCGACTTGATCGTGGGGAAAGAAAAAACTTCAGGTAGAAAGACCAACACTAGGTCTTTGTGGAGGAGGACAAAAAAAGAACACGGCCGGGGGCAGGGAGCAAAGATTTATGGGAGTAGTGTCCTATAGGGTAGTAGAGGCGGGACTTAACCCACACGTTGCTGCCATGGAGTCTGTCAGGAAAAAGTATTTCTCCTCTATGCCCCTCTTTTTTTTGTTTTTTTTCACCAGTAGGCTCTGATTTTTTCTTTCTCTTCACGTCACTTTTTAACCTAAAGTTTCTGATCACCAAAAATGATCCAGATTTCCAGCAACATTCTAATTTCGTTTTGGAATTACCATCTTTTGTTTTAAAACAATGACTTTTTCTTCAATAACACAATGTAGCAAATACAAAGAGGAACGGCAATGGGCACGTGTTCTATGCCCAAATCTATCTCTCCACTGCTGGGAGGAAAAAAATTACAGTCAGTATACGGCTCATTTAACCCCTTGCCGCCGAGCGTACGCAGATGTGCGGCCTCGGCTTTCGGGGGTTATACCGGGATGATGCCCGCAGCTGCAGGCATCATCCCGGTACTGGTTTTTAGAGCTGGCGATTGGCTTTCCAGCGATAACAACCGATGCGGCTAAAAGCCGCACGTCTGTTATCCCGGAGGAGCGGGAGGGGACTCCCCCCCTCCTGCTGCCTCCCGCCACTCTTACCGGGCCTCCCGATCCACCAGGAGGCCCGATCCACAATCCACCGCCTCCGGCGGCTAGTGACAGTCGCTTACGGCTTCGTTCCAGCCTCCTAATTGTAAACACGGAAGTGACGTCAGGACGTCACTTCCCGTTTACTCGGCTGCCAATGGCGCCAGTTTAAAAAAATATACAGTATTTGGAATCGCCGAAGACGGCGATATGAATACTTTGAAGTGCAAAGGAAGGATTGGAGGTCTTTTAGACCCCCGATTCCTCCATAAAGAGGACCTGTCACCACTTATTACTGTCACAAGGGATGTTTACATTCCTTGAGACAGCAATAAAAGTGATCAAAAATTTTTTTTTCAAAAACAATTTATTAATATTAAAATAAATAAAATAAATAAGAATTTTTTTTAAAGCGCCCCCGTTGTCGCGAGCTCGCGCAGCAAAGAAAAAGCATACGGAAGTCGCATTGTAAACGGTGTTCAAATCACACATGTGAGGTATCGCCGCGATCATCAGAGCGAGAGCAATAATTCTAGCACTAGATCTCCTCTGTAACTCTAACCTGGTAACCATAAAAAAAATTTAAAGCATCGCCTATGGAGATTTTTAGGTACTGTAGTTTGTCGCCATTCCACAAGTGCGTGCAATTATATAAAGCATGACATGTTTGGTATCTATTTACTTGGCATAACATCATCTTTCACATTATACAAAAAAATTGGGCTAACTTTACTGTTTGTTTTTTTTTTTTACATTCATGAAAGTGTCCCTTTTCCCAAAAAGTTGCGTTTAAAACACCGCTGCACAAATACCGTGTGACATAAAATAAATAAAGGACCAGGCGCCAAGAGGCCGTATATTTTCGTACAGCAGGCGCTAAGGGGTTAAAAAGGCACACAATAGGCATATACTTCATTAGTGAGTATGAAGGAATTCACGGGGGCTCTAAATGACCTTCTAAGACCCCTTTCACACTGGGGGGGCTGTTCAGGCATTTTAGCGCTAAAAATAGCACCTGCAAAGTGCGGGAAAAGCGCCCCCCCCCCCCCCCCCCCAAGCCTCCCCGGTGTGAAAGGGCATTGGGGCAGTGCGCTTGCCAGAACGGAAAAAAAAAGTCCTGCAAGCAGCATCTTTGGGGCGGTGCGGCAGCAGTGTATACAGCACTCCTAAACCACCTCTGCCATTGAAATCAATGGGCGCCCGCAAAGTGCTTCGGCAGCAGGGCTTTGCGGGCGCTTTTAACCCTTTCCTTGGCTGCGAGTAGGGTTAAAAGCGGCAAAAAGCGCCGCTATAACAGCAGTAAAGCACCGCTAAAGCTAGCGCCGCTTTACCACTAATGCAGATGCGCTAGCAGTGTGAAAGAAGTCTAAGTGAGGAAATAAATAAATAAATATATAAATAAAATAAAATAAATGCACAAAACAACTTACTTTACTTGACAGGATATCTATATTGTAGAGTAATCAGAGACACTTGTACTCACCATCATACAAAGCTTGTATGTTTAGGTTTGGAACGCTAAAAAAAATACAATTTGTTAATTTATGAAATTTTATATGAACTGCAGACCTCAGATATCTCTTTTTTTCTATTTCTTTGGAAGAGACAGATGTAGTCAGAATCTGAACAGACTCATTTGTGGTTCATCATCATTTGGAGGAAAAGACTGAGCTCTATGACATATATCCAGGAGGATAATCGACAATTGGGTTCATTGTGAGGCTAGTTGACCCCTCCATGGGCAGAACTCCGAGTTACTTCGACATTTGGGTTCATCATCATATGGAGAAAAAGACCGAGTTCTATGACATATATCTAGGAGGATAATAGATGTTTGGGTTCATCGTCATAAGGAGAAAAAGACCGAGTTCTATGACATATATCCAGGAGGATAATAGATGTTTGGGCTCATCGTCATAAGGAGAAAAAGACTGAGTTCTATGACATATATCTAGGAGGATAATAGATGTTTGGGTTCATCGTCATAAGGAGAAAAAGACCGAGTTCTATGACATATATCCAGGAGGATAATAGATGTTTGGGCTCATCGTCATAAGGAGAAAAAGACTGAGTTCTATGACATATATCTAGGAGGATAATAGATGTTTGGGTTCATCGTCATAAGGAGAAAAAGACCGAGTTCTATGACATATATCCAGGAGGATAATAGATGTTTGGGTTCATCATCATATGGAGAAAAAGACCGAGTTCTATGACATATATCCAGGAGGATAATAGATGTTTGGGTTCATCGTCATAAGGAGAAAAAGACCGAGTTTTATGACATATATCTAGGAGGATAATAGATGTTTGGGTTCATCATCAAAAGGAGGAAAAGACCGAGCTCAATGACATATATCCCGAGGGATAATGGGCATTTGGGTTCATTGTCATGCTTGGTGACCCCTCCATGGGCAGAACTCCGAGTTACTTCGATATTTGCATGAAACAAACTGAGCAAAAAGTCCTAAAACACATTCTGCTAAGTGGACTGAGACCTCGGAAAACTCAACATTTAGAGCTCAATCTCACCATTGGAGCTCCTTCTACTTGGAGTTTTGTGATCTCCACTGAGAGGTAAGTTCTCTTCTGATAACTCACGTATGCATTTTGTTACAAATGCAAATGGAAGATAATGCCCATCATGTGTGGCAGGGGTATGTCTGCAATGCTTAACCGCTTGCTGCCCTCTGGGTGGCGCGGCTCTCGTTCTGGATGGGCGTCATTTGACATCCGTCCATTTAAACAGGACATGCATGCAACCGTGTGTGTGCAGACCTGTACTGTCGGTGGCGGCATGTCACAGAGACACTGCTCGTCACCGAGGGGGTTGAACAGCCATTGGGCATGACTGTTTACCATGTGATCGGCCGTGATGAAGTCACGGCTGATCACAGATGGCACCTCCCCACTTTGCACGGCGCATGCATGCGAACGACGGTGGCAGCGTGTCCCCAGGAACACTGCTCGTCACCGATGCTGGTAAACAGCCATTGGCTGGCGGCTGTTCACCACGTGATCGTCTGTGATCCTTTTACAGCCAATCAGTAAATGTAAACACAGACCGGTCACGAGATGTTACCGGGTTCTCCTCCTCACACACCGATCGTGTGTAAGAAGGAGATTGCGGTAACATCTCATTACAGCTTACAGTGTACACAAATCACACTGATTGCCCCCCCAATAAAGAGGACCTGTCACCACCCATCAAAGCACCTGTCACAGTCCATATGAGTACCCAAGTACCTGAGTACCTGTCACAGTTCATCTGAGTACCCGTGTACCTGAGTACCTGTCACAGTCCATCTGAGTACCTGTACCAGTCTATCTGAGTACCTGTCACAGCCCATCTGAGTACCCGAGTACCTGTCATAGTTCATCTGAGTACCTGTCACAGCCCATCTGAGTACTTGTCACCGCCCTTCAGAGTACCTGTCACCACCCATCAGAGTACCCGAGTACCAGTCACCAGCCCATCAGAGTACCCGAGTACCTATCTGTAGCCCATCAGAGTATCCGAGTACCTGTCACCAGGCCATCAGAGTACCCGAGTACCTGTCACCAGCCCATCAGAGTATCCGAGTACCTGTCACCAGGCCATCAGAGTACCCGAGTACCTGTCACCAGCCCTTCAGAGTACCCGAGTACCTATCTGTAGCCCATCAGAGTACCTGAGTACCTGTCACCAGACCATCAGAGTACCCGAGTACCTGTCACCAGCCCATCAGAGTAACCGAGTACCTGTCACCAGCCCATCAGAGTACCCGAATACCTGTCACCAGCCCATCAGAGTAACCGAGTACCTGTCACCAGCCCATCAGACTACTCGAGTACCTGTCACCAGCCCATCAGAGTACCCGAGTACCTATCTGCAGCTCACAAAGTTACCCAAGTACCTGTCTCCAGCCCATCAGAGTACCTGAGTACCTATCTGCAGCCCATCAGAGTACCCATCAGAGAACCCGAATACCGAGGCAGCCCATGCCTCATAGAATATACGTTGGGGTGTTTGCTTTCCAAAATGGGGTCATTTTGTGGGTAAATCCACTGTCCTGGTGCTTAAAGACCTTCAAAAGTGTGATAGGTAGGAATGAAATGAGATGTGTTATTTATGCTCCTAGAACGCCTGAAGGTACTACTTCAATGTTGGGCCTCTGTATGTGGCCAGGCTGTGTAAAAGTCTCACACATGTGGTATTGTCATACTCGGGAAGAGTAGCAGAATGTATTTTGGGGTGTTATTTTTGCTATGTAAATGCTATGTGATAGAAATATCTTATAAATTGACAACTTTGTGTAAAAAAAATGCGTTTTAATTTTTTTTCCACATTTTCCAAAAACTTCTGAAAAAAAATGAACCGTTCAAAAGACTCATTATGCATCATAGATTATAGGTTGGGGTGTTTGCTTTCCAAAGTGGAGTCATTTTGTGGGCAATTCCATTGTCCTGGTGCTCCAGGACCTTCAAAAGTGTGATAGGTGGTTGAGAAATGAGATGTGTCATTTATGAAGGTGCTACTTCAATTTTGGGCCTCTGTATGTGGCCAGGCTGTGTAAAAGTGTCACACATGTGGTATTGTCATACTCGGGAAGAGTAGCAGAATGTATTTTGGGCTGTAATTTGTTTTATGCATATGCTCTGTGCGAGAAATAACCTGTTAATATGACAATTTTTTTTTTTTTTTTTTTTTTTTTACAAAGAATTGTGGGAAAAAAATTAAAACTTAAAAAAACTTGCCATGCTAATTACTTAATACCTTGGAATGTCTACTTTCTAAAAAGGGGTCATTTGGGGGTATTTGTACTTTCCTGACTTGTTAGTGTCTCAAGAAATGAGAAATGGCCGTCAGTACATCAGGTGTCATCAATTTTCAGTGATTGGCACCATAGTTTGTAGACTCTATAACTTTCACAAAGACCAAATAATATGCACTAATTTGGGTTATTTTTACCAAAGAAATGTAGCAGTATAAATTTTGGCCAAAATTTATGAAGAAAAATTACTAATTTGCTAAATTTTATGACAGAAACAAAGAAAAAGGCATTTTTTTCACAAAATGTATGGTCTTTTTTTATTTATAGCACAACAAAATTAAAAACCCACTAGTGATTAAATACCACCAAAAAAAAGCTCTATTTGTGTGAAAAAAAGGACACAAATTTCATATGGGTACAGTGTTTCATGACTGAGTAATTGTCATTCAAAATGTGAGAGCGCCGAAAGCTGAAATTTGGTCTGGGCAGGAAGGGTTGTGTAAGTGCCTGGTATTGAGGTGGTTAAATAGATTGTACTCTAAAGCTGGCCATACACCCGTAGATTTACAAATGAACGTTTCTTGGAAATGAGTCTGAAAATTCCGATTGGCACATTCGATGACTTGATTAAAGCTGTTCAAAAGTACATTAAAAAGGTCTCCTTGGTACATTCCATTTTGGATTTGCCCAAAAGAAGACAACATTCACTGTTAGATTTGTTCCAGAAAATTTTACCATCCCACTCCTTCGAATTTCTCTTGTAACTGCGAACAAAAACAAATATCGATTTCCCCCACTAACGATTAGAAAATTAAATGAAAGTTTTATTTAAAAAAAAAAGAGAGTATGGCCAATTTTAACTTGAGAATTGTGAAAAATTACTGTGGGGGACATTAGAGTGTAAGCTCCTCTGGTACAGAGACTGATGTGACTGGCTCAGTGATCTCTGTACAGCACTGCGGTATATGTCAGAGCTATATAAATGTATAATAATAATAGTGCGTGACTGTGGGGGGAGGGGACTTTAGAGTGTAAGCTCCTCTGGTACAGAGACTGATGTGACCGGAGTATAATGGTGATTTCACTTAATTTTAAACTTGAGCACTAAATTTAAAATCTCACTGAACGTATTTTATGCTCTTATTCTCTGTTTCCTATCTTCTTCCAGCTGTGATCACCTGATGAAACCAGAATGTGGACATCTTCTAGATACACGTTCTGCGCATTGTCCATGTTTATGTGTGTTGCTATCTTTTATTACTCCTACCATTTAGAAATCAGACATTCGAAGATGAGATCTCATGAACTTCCCATTGCCACAGACACCATTACAGCTCTGGACAGTCGAACATTTATCATCTCCCCGAATTATGAGCCTAGACTTGGCCAATCAGTCCGGGTCATCGCCATCATCCATGTATCTGTAAAAGAACTCTACTGTATCTTCCATTGTTCCCCCAATCAGAAAATCTCTGTCAGGGCAGAAATAGATCTTCACAGTGACAGATTTGGGTTCCCATATGGAACAGCAGATCTTCTATGTGCAGAACCTTCTGGGTGTGATTACACTTATGTGTCTTTATCTTCAACTTATTCCACAACTGCAGGTCAGAATTTTCTGTTTAAAGTCAGGAACCGTCCACCACAACCAATCTCCTCCAATTTAACCGTCTGTATTTCTACTTTGTTTGGAAACTACAACAATGTCCTCCAGATGATCCAGAGTATTGAGATGTACAAGATTCTGGGGGCCTCCAGAGTCACCATCTATAACACCAACTGTTCCCAGGATGTAGATAAGGTGTTACGTCATTACATTGATGAAGGAATTCTAGATATGGTGCCATGGCCAATAGACCGCCATCTTCAGACATCGAAAAAATGGCAGTATTACAAAGGACTCAAAGCTGAGATTGGATATTTTGGACAAACTGCAGCCCTAAATGATTGTCTATACAGGAACGTGTACAAAAGTAAGTTCGTTCTCTTCAATGACATTGATGAAATTATTCTTCCAGTCAAGGACTGGGACTGGTCATCCCTGATGGAGAATCTCCAGAATAAACACCCAGATACAAGTGTCTTCCTCATTGAGAATCACATCTTCCCGAATTCAGTCAAAATCTCTGGATTTGACTTGTGGTCTCATATTCCCGGGGTCAATATTCTCCATCATTCTGTCAGAGAACCTATGAGTTGGAAACTCTTCAATGGCCGCAAATTGATTGTGAATCCCCGAGATGTATTTCAGACCTCCGTACGCTCAGCTCTGAAATAAAAAGAGGACACTGGAAGAATATAGAATCAGATATGGTCCTCACCTTTCACTGTACACATAAATATAGAAGGGACATCACCGCAGAAGACTTAATTCTAGATGATGTACTGAGGAGACACAACATGTCCTTAGTGCCCCATGTAGATAAGGTGATTCAGAGACTTTTCCCTCAGCAATAGAACCCCCCCTGTATATCCTGTAATGTAGAGTGAAAACTTCAATTCTATGTGTTCACGATTCAAAACTCAAATTTATCAATTTGTTCACTTATTAATAAAGACTACCTAAAACATGGATATTCAAACTGTGGCCCTCCAGCTGCTGCAGAACTACAAGTCCCATCATGCCTTTGGGAGTCATGCTTGTAACTGTCTGCCTTGCAAAGCCTCATAGGACTTGTAGTTCCACAACAGCTGGAGGGCCGCAGGTTGAGCACGCATGGCTTAGAAGAGCCTTGTTGTCAGGGCTGTTTTTCAGCTGGAACTTGATGGAGCTAACTTCCACCACCTCTGGCTCAAGACCTCTGTTCCTCGCTCACCACTATCACTTGTAAATGCAGAGGTTCAACCCCCATGTGACAACTTGTCCCCCAACAGCTCTGACCTCCTGCGCGGGTCCCACTGATTGCAGGGTGGGGACAAGGGAGATGCAGGTGCCTGTGGTGCAGTGCGGATGCCGACACCCCCACTGGAAATCTCCTTTGACGGAACCACCTAAAGTGTGCAGGGAGGTACTAGAGCTGGATGGGTGCTTATACAGCAACAAACGTAAGACATATGGAATATGGATGGGGGAGGGTTTAAGGAGAGGGGAAAATATAGGGGCAATGGCCAGCGAGGGGGAGCATGCTGAGGTCAGAGCTGAAGAGGTTTGAGAGGTAAGAAGCTGCGCAAGAAGGCTAAACCCTGCACTCTGTATGCAGCGCACCCCTGAACTCTGCACCCTGTATGCAGTGCACCCCTGAACTCTGCACCCTGTATGCAGTGCACCCCTGAACTCTGCACCCTGTATGCAGTGCACCCCTGAACTCTGCACTCTGTATGCAGCGCACCCCTGAACTCTGCACCCTGTATGCAGTGCACCCCTGAACTCTGCACCCTGTATGCAGCACACCCCTGAACTCTGCACCCTGTATGCAGCGCACCCCTGAACTCTGCACCCTGTATGCAGTGCACCCCTGAACTCTTCACCATGTATGCAGCGCACCCCTGAACTCTGCATTTTGTATGCAGCGCACCCCTGAACTCTGCACCCTGTATGCAGTGCACCCCTGAACTCTGCACCCTGTATGCAGTGCACCCCTAAACTCTTCACCCTGTATGCAGCGCACCCCTGAACTCTGCATTTTGTATGCAGCGCACCCCTGAACTCTGCACTCTGTATGCAGTGCACCCCTGAACTCTGCACCCTGTATGCAGTGCACCCCTGAACTCTGCACTCTGTGTGTAGGGCACCCCTGAACTCTGCACTCTGTATGCAGCGCACCCCTGAACTTTACACTCTATATGCAGAGCACCCCTGAACTCTGCACTCTGTATGCAGCGCACCCCTGAACTCTGCACTCTGTATGCAGCGCACTCCTGAACTCTGCACTCTGTATGCAGCACACCCCTGAATTCTGCACTCTTTGTGTAGGGCACCCCTGAATGCTGCAGACTGTGTGCAGCGCACCCCTGAACTCTGTAATCTGTAGGCAGCACAACCCCTAAACTCTGCACTATTCATGTAGCACACCCCTGAACTCTGCACTCTGTATGCAGTGCACCCCTGAACTCTGCATCCGAGGAGCAGCGGCTGGGATGGGGCATCTGAGGAGCAGAGGCTGGGATCGGGCATACGAGGAGCGGCTGGGATCGGGCATCCGAGGAGCAGAGGCTGGGATCGGGCATCCGAGGAGCAGCGGGGATCGGGCATCAGAAGAGTGGCTGGATCAGGCATCCGAGGAGCAGCGGCTGGGATCAGGCATCCGAGGAGCGGCGGGGATTGGGCATCAGAGGAGCGGCTGGGATCGGGCATCCAAGGAGCAGCGTGGATCGGGTATCTGAGGAGCGGCTGGTATTGGGCATCCGAGGAGCAGTAGGCATTGGCATCCAAGGAGCAGCGGCTGGGATCGACATCCGAGAAAAGGCTGGGATTGGGCATCCAAGGAGCAGTAGGGATCAGGTATCCTAGGAGCAGCTGGGATCAGGCATCTGAGGAGTGGCAGGGATCGGGCATCCGAGGAGCAGCGGGAGCAGCAGGGAAGCCCGGAGCCGGAACGAAGTGATAGAGGAGGGCTGGCATGACAGGGGAAAAACAGTGGGATAAAATGATAGAGGTGTAAGGATCGGGTGGTGATGTGGGGAGAGGAGGGGTCCAGGGGTGTTAAAAGAGTCTGCCCCCCCTCCCCCAGCGTCACCATCAGAGCGAGGAGAGAGATTCCCACTCCCACCCTAAATTGGTTTTAATGTTTTTGGGGATGTGTGTCTAACTTTTCTTTTCCACGGGACGGTTGTGATTCAGGATGTCATGGCAGTTGGTGGGTGTTGGTCTTTGTGGGAGAAGGAAGACACCTTGGAAAGGATGAGTTCGGGACCCATCAGTGCGGTACGGGTCCTGATTGTGGTATTCCAGTTACCAGTGGTTTAACTGGAAGTTGGTTAATTGGGTGCACTGCGGTCAGTGGGTTGTCTCAGAGCCAGCGTGTCGGCGAGAGGCCTATTAACATATTTAAAGGTACCGCAGTGCCAGATTGAACAGATGGTAGGTGGAGGTGTCCGGGCAAAGACTAACGCTAGCAAGGAATGTGGGTTTTTCTTGATGACAGATGTTTTAGGGATATGTTAAAGTTTAACATTTTATTGGTTAATAAAAGAGGCTGCTACGGCCAATGTTTACTCCAAAAATTGGTGTGGTCTCATTTAATGGGAGCAAGGCTATGGGTTAGTGGAGGAATAAGATGGGTCTGGCAGTATGGTAAGGTATTGGATTTCTTGTGGAAGAATTCTCACTACTGTTTGTGCATCTTCTTCCTTTGTCGTGACAAACACCTCTATCCATCTTGAGAACATGTCCACTATTACAAGTAGGTATTCTTGTCTCTAACCTAATTTAGGCTTGTGTGTGAGACCAATTGGTAAACAAGTGAATGGTGTGGATGGATAGATTAGGTGTTAGATAGATTAGGTGTTCATGTTTTGCCTTGTGAGGGTTCCTGGGATTATTCCGGATGCACGTGGTGATGCATCTGGATACATATGCCTTCACCAAGGAGAGAAGACCAGGGATGTAAAAATCCTTGTCTAATAATTCACATGTGACCTTCCAGCCTCTGTGTCCTCCACCATGGTATTGTGCAATGAATAAAGGAGCCCTTGCTACAGGAGTACATCGAAAGGTTTTGCCTCTATAGGTTAATGAGATAAAGAGTAGTGGGTACCATCGTCCTGTAATGATATAGTAAGGAAGAGGGGGGATTGGACAAGGACTACTCCAAAAATTGCCCTTAATCACCGTTTATGGTTAGGACTATCACGGTACCCAAATATACGGTAGAACACGCAGACTTATTCCCTTCATCCCAAAAGAGGACAAAGCGGTAGTAGTTGGAACCATCATTAACTCCCGACTGGACTACGCAAACTCCCTCTACACCGGACTACCTAAATACCAGATTGCACGCCTACAACTCATCCAAAACACCGCAGCAAGACTGATAACAGAAAAAAAACCCCCTGAAAATCCATCTCCCCATCCCTGAGGAGCCTACATTGGCTAACCAAAAAGGATCGGATCACATTCAAGACCCTCTGCCTTACCCACAAATGCCTACATGGAAACGCGCCTCAATACCTATGCGAGAAAATAAAACGCTACGTACCGAATCGCAGTCTTCAAGCAACCTACCAAAACCTCCTCCACGTTCCCAAATCCCGCTACAAATCGAAGGGAGAATGAACATTCACAGTCCAAGGACCAAGGCTATGGAACACTCTACCAACCAACATGCGTATGGAAGAAAACCATCAGGCCTTCAGGAAGAAACTCAAGACCTACCTCTTTTAACAAGCTGGACCACAGGATGGACCAAGCGCCTTGAGGCAATTCAGTTCGCATGTGCAGCGCTATACAAGTCATTCATTCATTCATTGATAAAAATAGCATTTATTACGAAATATACAAAAATATATACATAAATTACAACAAGAACAACAAAGTAATTGTTGCAGAAATCCATGTGACAATAACAATAAAATTAACGATTGTAGAACCCCCACAGATATGTAGAGGCACAGTGATGTGGGTGTAGACGTAGACCTCAACAAGTTTTGTGGCCAATGCTGCTTCCTCAGGAGGCGTCAACCAATACATCTATAAAAGATATAATTGCAAGGTTACAGTAACAAAGAAAACTGAGATAAAGCTGTATTGCCGAAAGCATATTTGTATTGGAGTATTAAACAAGGTCCAGCATGACTCACCAATGGAGGCCCATACAGGCCACAGACGGCATAAACTGTGGGCGGTTGATCCCCCTGGGGGCGGACAGGGGGGGGGCTATTGGGACGGACTAGAAATATAGACAAGATATAAATTAATACCACGTGGGTTTCAGCACAAAGCAATTGCACTAAAAACAAGAAAAGCGAAAAGTGTAGAAGGGAAGGGGAGAAGAAAGGGAAGGGAAGGAAGGGGCGGAGTGAGAAAGGGAAGAAGAGAATGCAGGGAGACGGAGGGGGAAAGGGGGGGAGAGACAGGGAGTGAGGGGAAAAGTGAATGTGTGGTGCAGAGTGAAAGAAAGAAAACAAAATAAAGGGAAGGGGGAAAAGGGGGGAGGGGAACTGTCAGAAAGGTTACCTGATTGGGCGTCGTCGCGCGCCGGGGCGCGTTGGTGCGCGCGTTGGTGCGTGCGTTCCTGCGGGTGCACGGGCGCCTGCCTCTATAGGCACTGGTGTTGGCATTCTGGCTGGCCGTGGCGGATGCGGTGGTGCCCGGGCGCGTAGGCGCGTTCTCGTTAGCGTGCGTTCGCCTGTGGGCGCTACTATGTGTTTGCCTGGTGGTGCTGGTGTGCACGCCGCTGTCCGGGGGCGCGCTCGGGTGCGTGCAGGTGCGCGGGTGCCTGTGCGTAACGACGCACGCACGGGCGCGGTGTTTGGCGCCAATCAGCCTATTTAGGCCTTCCTCTCCCTCTGATCAGTGCTGCCTGATCAACAGCTCCGTGCCTAGTTCCTGTTTCCTGTTTCCTGTTCCTAGTTCCTGTGTTCCTGTGTTCCTGATCTGTTGATGACCCGGCTTGCCTTCTGGACTCTTCTGACCTCCGCCCGCATCTGACACCAGCTTGTTTTGACTTCGCTTCTGCCTGCTCCTCTTGTACCTCTGCTGCCCACCTGTTGCCGAACCCAGCCTGTGCATTAACCTGTCTTTAGCTCCTGCTCAGCATCCGTTGCCTGTGCCTCTGACTATCATCTGCTGTTTGAAGACTGCTAGCTTCCGGAATACGGACTCCTGCACAGGCTCTCATACCACTCCGCACTCGTGTGCTTCCTGTCTGCTCTACCAGGGGCCGCGAGTCGGATACGTAAGGGAGCCTACCCTCTGCCCAAGTGGACTCTCCAGTCTGGTAAGTGAGAGACTTGACAGTATCAGGCAGCCATGACCGAGTCCAGGCAGGGGGCCTCCCCCATGGATGAACTTTGTAGGCACCTCGCGGGCCTCACCCAAGCAGTCAAGAGCCTACAAGAAGGCTACACCAGATTAGAGGGTCAGGTCCAAGCCCTCTCAGCAGCTCCTCCCCCACAGGGGGCGTCATCTGCCAGACTTTCCCCAGCACCCTCCGTAGTAATGTTCCCTCTGGAACCCAGGGTACCCACACCCGAAAAATTTACTGGAGATGGTCGCAAATACGGGGCCTTCCGTAACGCCTGCGAGCTCTATTTTGCGTTACAGCCTTGCACGTTCTCTCTGGACGCAAAGGTGGGATTTGTCATTGCACTGCTGTCCGGCAAACCCCAGACTTGGGCTCATCATCTACTAGAGCAGAAGTATAGATCCTTGGATACCCTGGACGCTTTTTTCCTGGCAATGTCACAGTTATACGAGGACCCTCAACTTACTACTACTGCTGAGGCAGCCTTGCATTCCCTGCAGCAAGGCCGCAGAGCGGCCGAAGACTACGCAGTTGAGTTCTGACGTTGGAGCTCTGATACAGAGTGGAACGATGCTGCTTTGCGTCATCAATTTCGGATGGGGTTATCTGATCCCCTTAAGGATGAGCTGGCACGTGTTGGGATACCACAGACTCTGGATGAACTCATAAACCTGTCTATTCAAATTGACCGTCGTCTGAGAGAAAGACGCTCTGAGAGGTCCTCTAGTCATCCTCGTCCTATTTGGATGCTCCCTAGGGTTCCCGGTTCCCCCAACCAATTGCCTCTCTCCTCTACTCCAGCCACGGAAGCACCCGAACCCATGCAACTTGGTCTGCTCCAGCCATCCCTTACCCCGGAAGAGAGGATGCGCAGACGTACTCACAACTTATGCCTGTACTGCGGGGAACAAGGACATTTTGTGAGGACCTGCCCCAACAAGATACGTAAGTGTCTGACGTCCTCTTCCTCTTGTGCATCTGTTTTGCCCAAATCTGGTAACCATTTGACAATCTCTGTTGTATTACAGCTTCCCGGAAAGAACATCCCGGTGTCGGTCATGCAGTGGCTTCATCGATCAGACCTTTGTTAATAATCATGGCATTCCTCTTCAACCTAAGACCCAGGGTCTTGCAGTATTCCTAGCTGATGGCTCTACCCTTAGTTCTGGTCCAGTCACCTCTGAGACTGTTCCACTACTGGCCACCATAGGCCCGGAACACCAGGAACTCTTACGCTTGGATGTCATCTCCTCTCCTCTCTTCCCAATCATCCTCGGAATGCCCTGGCTACAGCCACATAACCCCAGCATTCACTGGTCTACGGGAAAAATCCAATTCCTATCTGACTACTGCAGGCAACATTGCTTACATGGGACACCCGTGACACCGACCCAGTGTCTTTGTTTGGATTCTGATACCAAGCTTTGCCAATCCCTTCCTGAGGCCTACCGGGATTTCCAGGATGTCTTCAGTAAGAAGGGGGCAGAGACCCTTCCAGTTCACAGGCCTTATGACTGCCCAATAGAACTCTTACCTGGAACCGAAGTTCTCTTTGGGAGAATTTTCCCACTAACTGAGCAGGAGCTGGGCACCTTGAAAAATTATATTGACGAGAACCTAAAGAAAGGGTTTATCAGCCCTTCCACGTTTCCAGCTGGTGCAGGCATCTTCTTCGTGGAGAAGAAGGATCACACCCTACGCCCCTGTATCGACTACCGGGAATTAAACAAAATCACTGTAAAGAACAGATACCCGTTACCTTTGGTACCCGAGTTATTCCAAAGACTGGGAACTGCAAAAGTTTTCACCAAGCTGGATCTCCGCGGGGCGTACCACTTAATCCGCATAAGAGAAGGGGATGAGTGGAAAACGGCTTTTCGTACTCGATTTGGGCACTTCGAGTACCTTGTCATGCCCTTTGGCCTGTGTAACGCGCCAGCCACCTTCCAACACTTTGTCAATGATATATTCCGTGACTTCCTAGACCTCTATGTCATAGTCTATCTGGATGATATCCTGATTTTCTCCGTCTCTCTGGCCGACCACCGCAGGCATGTGCAAAATGTTCTCACCCGACTTAGGCAACATGGGCTCTATGCAAAACTTGAAAAATGTGAATTAGAGCTTCAATGCATTCAGTTTCTGGGCCTGATCATCTCCCCTGAGGGCATCAAGATGGATCCCCAAAAAGTATCTGCTATCCTGGACTGGCCTGCACCTATTGATAAGAAAGGGGTACAACGCTTTATTGGCTTTGCCAACTTCTATAGAAAATTCATAAAAGGATTCTCCTTGATAATCGCTCCCATTACTGAACTCACCAGACAAGGAAGTCAGTTTTGCTGGACTCCTAAGGAACAGTCGGCCTTTGAGGAACTCAAGGCTCTATTTACCTCAGCCACCATTTTAAAGCACCCCAACCCAGCTCTACCATTCGTGTTAGAAGTTGACGCTTCCGAAATTGCGGTAGGAGCTGTACTCTCACAACGACAAGGCACCAAAGCTCTTTTGTACTCTGTGGAGTTTTTCTCATGAAAACTTTCATCTTCTGAGAGAAATTACGATGTGGGAGATCGTGAACTCCTGGCTATTAAGGCGGCTTTAGAGGAATGGCGTTACCTTCTGGAGGGTGCTGCTTATCCCATCCTGGTCTACACGGACCATAAAAACCTAGAATACCTGAGAACGGCTAAGAGGCTAAAACCCCGGCAGGCCATATGGGCACTTTTTTTTTCTCAATTTCAGTTCCACATCACCTTCAGACCCGGATCCAAAAATATTAAATCTGACGCACTCTCACGTATTTTCCATGATTCGGAAGAAACCTTACCTCCAGATACCATCCTTCCTCCTGGAAATTTCTTGCTTCTACAAGAAGATCTAATCTCTCAAATCAGACAGGCTTCTATGGAGGTGACGCCATCCACTGGGGCCTGTACCAAGGATGGCCTGTTTTGGCACAAAAACAAGATTGTGGTCCCCAAAGAACTAAGGGTACAGGTATTGGAACTGTGTCATGATCACAAATTAGCTGGACATTTCGACTCACGAAAAACGAATGATCTGGTACTACGTACCTTCTGGTGGCCTCATCTCATTAGGGATTGTAGAAGGTTCGTTGATTCCTGCAATACTTGCGCTAGAAGCAAAACCAGCCGGGCCAGAGCTTGGGGACTATTGAAACCTCTCCCAGTCCCAGAGAGACCATGGAGTATGATCTCAATGGACTTTGTCGTCGAACTCCCCCCATCAGAAGGCTTTTCCTCCATCTTTGTCGTGGTAGACAGATTGTCTAAAATGGCTCATTTCCTCCCAATGAAGGGTACTCCATCGGCAACGGATACAGCTGATATTTTTATTAAGGAAATTGTCAGGCTACATGGAGTTCCGAAGAGTATAGTTTCTGACCGTGGTGTCCAGTTCACCTCCAGATTCTGGAAGGCCCTCTGTGGCTCCTTGGAAATTGAGTTGGCATTCTCCTCGGCCTACCATCCCCAGTCTAATGGGCAAACTAAGAGGACGAATCAGACTCTGGAGCAGTATCTCCGCTGCTTTTCTGCCTTCTCCCAGGATGATTGCGGAGTTTTCTTACAATAATTCCTTGCATTCAGCCACCAACCAGACTCCATTCTATGCCAACTATGGCTTTCATCCGACCTTTTTGCCTGGATCAATACCTGAGTGTTCTGTTCCTGCAGTATCTGAGACCCCGAATTTCTTCTCAGTGAACAACAAACTATTACAAGATACCATGGCCAAGGCCCAAGAAGGATATAAGAAGGCGTTTGATAAAAAGAGGGGTGGAGAACTTGTGTTGGAACCTGGCAACCCAGTATGGTTATCTACAGCCAATCTGAAACTGGCATGTCCATCTAAAAAACTAGGCCCTAAGTTCCTGGGTCCCTTCCTGGTAAGGAGGAAGATTAACAATGTCGCCTACGAGCTTGATCTGCTGAATTCTCTGAAGGTGCACCCGGTCTTCCATGTATCTCTCTTGAAGCCGGTTATCCCCAATTCTTTTGTTGGCCGTAGTGTCGGTCCACCCAAACCCTTCCTTGTAGACAACGAGGAGGAGTTTGAAGTGGAAGCAATATTAGACTGCAGAAGGACACGTAATCAAACCCAATACCTCATAAAGTGGAAGGGATATGGCCCTGAGGACAACTCATGGGAACCAGAAAACAATTTGCATGCCGGAGAACTCTTGCAGGCTTTCAAGGACTCACATGCTTCCAAGTTAACCCAATTGGGCATCCGGTGTCTGCCCTTGAGGAGGGGGCACTGTCAGAGATGTTACCTGATTGGGCGTCGTCGCGCGCCTGGGCACGATGGTGCGCGCGTTCCTGCGGGTGCGCGGGCGCCTGCCTCTATGGGCACTGGTGTTGGCATTCTGGCTGGCCGTGGCGGACGCGGTGGTGCCTGGGCGCGTTCGCGTTAGCGCGCGTTCGCCTGTGTGCGCTACTATACATTTGCCTGGTGGTGCTGGTGTGCGTGCCGCTGTCCGGGACACGCTCAGGCGCGTGCAGGTGCGTGGGCGCCTGTGCGTAACGGCGCTCGCACGGGCACGGCGTTTGGCACCAATCAGCCTATTTAGGCCTTCCTAATATCCCGGGTGTCTGCCTTCACACAGAAGGCGGCCAGAAGGTCGCCTTAAAAGCCCCCAACCCGGATATACGTGCAGATGCTGCGGCTACGTCAAGCGCCAATGTCACCGGGTCCGTCTCTCCCCACTGCGCACCCAAGAGTGTCGCAATGCGCGTGCGCAAAGCCCTTGAGTAGATAGCAGTTGACAGCAACACAAGAGGGAAGAGAGGGGAGGACCAAGCTCCAAAGAGAGTCCACCCCTATCTGGAGAGGCACATGCCCGCCACCAAGGGGAGAATAAACTCCTCAAGCCGCTGATATTATTGGAGGGTCATGCTGTTGAAAATAAACATACAGTCAGGTCCATAAATATTGGCACATGTAAAAGCAACATTATCAAGCGGCCTGGGTACCAAACAGGTAGAAGACGGTGGAAATAACGCCTAACCTCCGGAGTGGGACATGACCACGTGATTGTTAAGAAAATGGTTACCGTATATACTGGAGTATAAGCCGACCCGAATATAAGCCGAGGCACCTAATTTTACCACAAAAAACTGGGAAAACTTATTGACTCGAGTATAAGCCTTGGGTGAGAAATGCGCAGCTACTGTGTGTGGAAAAGAGGGTCAACAATGCCCATTTGCAGCCTCACTGTGCCCATTTGCAGCCATAGGTCACCAAACTTCAAACTCGGTAGTTAAGGGTTCCTAGATGCCCCCTAGCTGCAGCCAAAATTTGGGGTCTCTGGACCCAAAGGGTCCCGAAATGACATTGCTGCAGATGGACACAGTTGACCAACTTTGGGGCCCCGTATCTCGAGGCCACTTGGAGCTAGGAACCCCATATGTGGTCAGCAAACCCAGTAGAACTAGCACTATAACATATCCAAAGCTGGGATTCCTAGCACCAAGTGGCCCCAAGATATGTGGCCCCAAATTTGGTTCAGAAAATGTCAAGCACTTTTCTGACATTCAGAGAATGTCATTTTCCAATCCGACTTTGGGGGCCCGTATCTCGGGGCCACTTGGTGCTAGGAACCCCAGCTATGGCTATGTTGTAGTGCTAGTTCCACTGGGTTTGCACACCAAATTTGGGGTTCCTAGCACCAAGTGGCCTCGAGATACGGGGCCACAACTTCGGTTCGGAAAATGTAATTCTCTACTGCAGAAAAATGCCTGACTCGAGTATAAGCCGAGGGGGGCATTTTCAGCACAAAAAAATGTGCTGAGAAACTCGGCTTATACTCGAGTATATACGGTATACAGTTCGCCGAACAGCGTACAATTTGGGGTGTTTGCGGCAAATTCGAAAGCCGCGGAACACCCTTTAAAAGTCTATGGGAGAAATCAAAAGTGCTAATTTTAAAGGCTTATATGCAAGTTATTGTCATAAAAAGTGTTTGGGGACCCGGGTCCTGCCCCAGGGGACATGGATCAATGCAAAAAAAGTTTTAAAAACGGTCTTTTTTTCGGGAGCAGTGATTTTAATAATGCTTAAAGTCAAACAATAAAAGTGTAATATTCCTTTACATTTCCTACCTGGGGGGTGTCTATAGTATGCCTGTAAAGGGGCGCATGTTTCCCATGTTTAGAACAGTCTGACAGCAAAATGACATTTCTAAGGAAAAAAAGTCATTTAAAACTACTCGCGGCTATTAATGAATTGCCGGTCCGACAATACACATAGAAGTTCATTGATAAAAACGGCATGGAATTTCCCACAGGGGGACCCCGAACCAAAATTAAAAAAAAAATGACGTGGGGGTCCCCCTAAATTCCATACCAGGCCCTTAAGGTCTGGTTTGGATATTAAGGGGATCCCTGCGCCAAAATTTTTTTAAAAAATGGCGTGGGGTCCGCCCAAAAATCCATACCAGACCCTTATCCGAGCACGCAACCTGGCAGACCGCAGGAAAAGAGGGGGGATAAGAGAGCGGCCCCCCCCTGAACCGTACCAGGCCACATGCCCTCAACATTGGGAGGGTGCTTTGGGGTAGCCCCCCAAAACACCTTGTCCCCATGTTAATGAGGACAAGGGCCTCATCCCCACAACCCTTGCCCGGTGGTTGTGGGGGTCTGCGGGCGGGGGGCTTATCGGAATCTGGAAGCCCCCTTTAACAAGGGGACCCCCAGATCCCGGCCCCCCCCTGTGTGAAATGGTAAAGGGGGTACAAAAGTACCCCTACTATTTCACAAAAAAACTGTCACAAATGTTAAAAATGACAAGAGACAGTTTTTGACAATTCCTTTATTTAAATGCTTCTTCTTTCTTCTATCTTCCTTCGGTTCCTTCCTCCATCTTCTTCTTCTTCTGGTTCTTCTGGTTCTTCTGGTTCTTCCTCCGGTGTTCTCGTCCGGCATCTTCCTCCGCGGCGTCGGCGTCTTCTTTCCTTCTTCTCCTCGGGCCGCTCCGCATCCAGCATGATGGGAGGCTCCCGCTGTGTGACGCTTCTCCTCTTCTGACGGTTCTTAAATAATGGTGGGCGGAGCCACCCGGTGACCCCGCCCCCCTCTGACATACGGGGACTTGACGGGGACTTCCCTGTGGCATTCCCTGTGATGTCAGAGGGGGCGGGGTCACCCGTTACATAACCCCACCCACGGCAATATGGGTAGCAGTTGTTGGGGAGCATGACCGCGCAATTGTCAGTTAAAGCGACGCAGCGCCGAATCGCAAAAAGTGCTCTGGTCTTTGGGCAGCCAAATGGTCCGGGGGGCTGAAATGGATCATTTTGTTACATTTGGTATTAGAAGACGTTGAAATTGTTTATAGTAGAAAGAGGAAAAAGCGTCTGGACCAGGAGCCGAATTTCATCAAATTACATTGAGCAGCTCGTTTAACCCCTTCAATACCGGCATTTCCCCCCCTTCCTGCCCAGGACAATGTTCAGCTTTCTGTGCTGTCCCACTTTGAATGACAATTACGCGGTCATACAACACTGTACCCAAACTACATTTTTATCATTTTCTTCCCACAAATAGAACTTTCTTTTGGTGGTATTTCATCACCTCTGGGGGGTTTTTATTTTTTGCTAAACAAACTAAAAAATACCAACATTTTTGAAAAAAAAAAAAGTTTTTCTCAGTTTCTGTCATAAAATTTTGTTTTCCCCTTCACTGACGGGTACTAATGAGCTGGCACTGATGAGGTGTCACTGATGAGGTGTCACTGATGGGCACTGATGAGGAGGCACTGATATGTAGAATTGATGGGCACCGATAGGCACTGATGGGCACTGATAGGCGGCACTGATAGGTGGCACTGATAGGTGGCACTGATGGGCACTGATAGGTGGCACTGATAGGTGGCACTGATGGGCACTGATAGGCGGCACTGATAGGTGGCACTGATGGGCACTGCTAGACGGCACTGATAGGTGGCACTGATGGGCACTGACAGGTGGCACTGATGGGCACTGATTGGCACTGATAGGTGGTACTGATGGGCACTGACAGGTGGCACTGATGGGCACTGATTGGCACTGATAGGTGGCACTGATGGGCACTGACAGGTGGCACTGATGGGCACTGATTGGCACTGATAGGTGGTACTGATGGGCAGCACTGATGATGAGGTACTGATGTATTACTTACAGGTGTTACTGCTGGGCACTGATTGGCACTGTAATGGGCACTGATTGGCACTGTGGTGGGCACTGGCAGTCTTTTATTATGGGGACACTGCTGGGCACCTATTGGCATGTATTTGGCACATCTGAGGGGGCTGTGCTGATAATCAATGTGCTGATTATCAGCACAGACCCCCCCCTGACAGGGAGAGCCGCCATGTCAGACTGACATGCCGTGCTCGTGATCGCCGCATTGCGCGCCCCCCCGTGGGCGCGCACGCTGGCATGTTATCCTGCTGGACGTCATATGACCTCAGGACATATGAACTATGTCCTCAGTCAGGATAACAGGACCACTTCCCGGACGTCAATATTCTATTGACTGGGCGGGAAGTGGTTAATGAGGTGGCCTCTCATGACCGCTTTATGGGAAAGCCATAGTGTAGTTGGGGAGATATCTGGAGTTGGGTTTAGTGCAAAATAATCATTTATTTCTGAAGCAATCTCATTCTGATGTGTGGGGTCTGTTAACCACTTCAGCCCCGGAAGGATTTACCCCCTTCCTGACCAGAGCACTTTTTACAATTCGGCACTGCGTCGCTTTAACTGCTAATTGCGCGGTCATGCAATGCTCTACCCAAACGAAATTTGCGTCCTTTTCTTCCCACAAATAGAGCTTTCTTTTGATGGTATTTGATCACCTCTGCCGTTTTTATTTTTTGCGCTATAAACGGAAAAAGACTGAAAATTTTGAAAAAAAATGATATTTTCTACTTTTTGTTATAAAAAAAATCCAATAAACTAAATTTTAGTCATACATTTAGGCCAAAATGTATTCGGCCACATGTCTTTGGTAAAAAAAATGTCAATAAGCGTATATTTATTGGTTTGCGCAAAAGTTATAGCGTCTACAAACTAGGGTACATTTTCTGGAATTTACACAGCTTTTAGTTTATGACTGCCTATGTCATTTCTTGAGGTGCTAAAATGGCAGGGCAGTACAAACCCCCCCCAAATGACCCCATTTTGGAAAGTAGACACCCCAAGGAAATTGCTGAGAGGCATGTTGAACCCATTGAATATTTATTTTTTTTGTCCCAAGTGATTGAATAATGACAAAAAAAAAAAAAAAAAAAAAAATTTACAAAAAGTTGTCACTAAATGATATATTGCTCACATAGGCCATGGGCATATGTGGAATTGCACCCCAAAATACATTCAGCTGCTTCTCCTGAGTACGGGGATACCACATGTGTGGCACTTTTTGGGAGCCTAGCTGCGTACGGGGCCCCGAAAACCCAGCACCACCTTCAGGATTTCTAAGGGCATACATTTTTGATTTCACTCCTCACTACCTATCACAGTTTTGAAGGCCATAAAATGCCAAGATGGCACAAACCCCCCCCCAAATGACCCCATTTTGGAAAGTAGACACCCCAAGCTATTTGCTGAGGGGCATGGTGAGTATTTTGCAGCTCTCATTTGTTTTTGAAAATGAAGAAAGACCAGAAAAAAATTTTTTTTTTTTTCTTTTTTCAATTTTCAAAACCTTGTGACAAAAAGTGAGGTCTGCAAAATACTCACTATACCTCTCAGCAAATAGCTTGGGGTGTCTACTTTCCAAAATGGGGTCATTTGGGGGGGTTTTGTGCCACCTGGGCTTTCCATGGCCTCCGAAACTGTGATAGGCAGTGAAGAGTGAAATCAAAAATTTACGGCCTTAGAAAGCCTGAAGGCGGTGCTTGGTTTTCGGGGTCCCGTACGCGGCTAGGCTCCCAAAAAGTCTCACACATGTGGTATCCCCGTACTCAGGAGAAGCAACAGAATTTATTTTGGGGTGTAATTTCACAAATCCCCATGGCGTGTTTGAGCAATATAACATTTAGTGACAACTTTGTGCAAAAAAAAAAAAAAAAAAAAAAAATTTGTCTCTTTCCCGCAACTTGTGTCACAATATAAAATATTCCATGGACTCGACATACCTCTCAGCAAATAGCTTGGGGTGTCTACTTTCCAAAATGGGGTCATTTGGGGGGGTTTGAACTGTCCTGGCATTTTATGCACAACATTTAGAAGCTTATGTCACACATCACCCACTCTTCTAACCACTTGAAGACAAAGCCCTTTCTGACACTTTTTGATTACATGAAAAAATTATTTTTTTTTGCAAGAAAATTACTTTGAACCCCCAAACATTATATATTATTTTAAAGCAAATGCCCTACAGATTAAAATGGTGGGTGTTTCATTTTTTTTTTTCACACAGTAATTGCGCAGCGATTTTTCAAACGCATTTTTTGTGGAAAAAACACACTTTTTTAAATTTTAATGCACTAAAACACACTATATTGCCCAAATGTTTGATGAAATAAAAAAGATGATCTTAGGCCGAGTACATGGATACCAAACATGACATGCTTTACAATTGCGCACAAACGTGCAGTGGCAACAAAATTAATACATTTTTAAAAGCCTTTAAAAGCCTTTACAGGTTACCACTTTAGATTTACAGAGGAGGTCTACTGCTAAAATTACTGCCCTCGATCTGACCTTCGCGGTGATACCTCACATGCATGGTGCAATTGCTGTTTACATTTGACGCCAGACCGACGCTTGCGTTCGCCTTAGCGCGAGAGCAGGGGGGACAGGGGTGCTTTTTTTTTTTTTTTTTTTTTTCTTTATTATTTTTTTGCTTTTTTATCTTATTTTTAAACTGTTCCTTTCATATTTTTTTTTAAATCATTTTTATTGTTATCTCAGGGAATGTAAATATCCCCTATGATAGCAATAGGTAGTGACAGGTACTCTTTTTTGAAAAAATTGGGGTCTATTAGACCCTAGATTTCTCCTCTGCCCTCAAAGCATCTGACCACACCAAGATCGGTGTGATAAAATGCTTTCCCAATTTCCCAATGGCGCTGTTTACATCCGGCGAAGTCCTAAAATGCTCGTAGCTTCCGGTTTCTTAGGCCATAGAGATGTTTGGAGCCACTCTGGTCTCTGATCAGCTCTATGGTCAGCTGGCTGAATCACCGGCTGCATTCTCAGGTTCCCTGTTGAGACAGGAGAGCCAGAGAAAAACACGGAAGACGGTGGGGGGGGGGGGGGGGCATTCCCTCCCACTGCTTGTAAAAGCAGTCTAGAGGCTAATTAGCCACGAGGATTGCTTTTACATGAAAGCCGACCGCTGGCTGAAAAGAATGATACCAAGATGATACCTAAACCTGCAGGCATCATTCTGGTATAACCACTCAAAGTCGTGAATGGCGTACCTGAAGACAAAAAAATGGTTAACAATAAAGCACAGTAAACGGTAAAGTATAAAAAATTGCATACCTGAAAAGCAAACATGATAAAACATAATAACAATAAAACATTGCAGAATAGAATACAGTAAAAAAGAGCAGAACAATAGAGAGAATAGAGAGAGAGAGAACAATAAAACGACAACTATTTTTTTTTATTTTTGTTTGTGTTTTTTTTTTTTTTTTTACACTTTTTTTTTGTAACTGTAACTTTTATAACTGTAACCGGTTCCAGGTTCGGGTCTCTCAAAATGCGATGGCATCTTGGGAGACCCTGTGAAAGTGTGTCCTAGTCTGTGCAATGCTGTACCCTACGCTAATACTCAACTAGTGAATGGTAGCGTTCAAAACATTCACCAATGCAAAGACCAGGATTATCAGGACAGGAGGGACAATAATAGCGGGTGTCACGTCTATATACGCGCTTGCTGCAGACACATCTTTTTTGGGGGGTTCGTTGGGTAGGGGTACTCGGGAGGACATATAAATGCCTCTCATGCAGCCGACTGCATTTGGTTGGGGATGTGAATGGGGGAAGTACGGGCGCTGCAGAAGTGGTGGGTTCCCAATTAGGATTGGCGAATGCAGCAGGAAGGGCATTATGGGCACGACGGGCCTGTGTTTGTCTTTTTGGTGGCAGCGGGACACTACTTGTGCTTGCCACCTCACCAGCTTCAACTGCACTTATGGGACTCGCCACGTCACCAAGTGTTACTGCAGTGCTGGTATGACTACGACTGGGGTGTACTAGGCCGCTGGCGCTTGCCAGTTCACCAAAACGCTACAAAAAAAAGTGACAGTGATCGATCGATACTGCACTTGGGTGGGCTGGGCTGGGCCGGGCGGAGGGGCAAAACGCAGGTGCTAGCAGGTATCTGGGCTGATCCCACTAACACTGCGTTTTTGGGAACCCTAAACTGCTGGGGATGCTAGTATAGATCTGATCGGATCAGATATTGATCAGGTCAGATACTATACCACTAAGGGAGGTGTACGGTGTGTGCGTGGGTGTTAGCGGTACTGGCGCTAACCTGACGCTGCCTGGGGCTGGTGCTTGCCAGTTCACCAAAATGCTACCAAAAAAACTGTTAGCGATCGCAGGGATCAGGCCTGACTCTGCGAACGCTGCAGTTATGCGTTTAGTGTTTTGTAAGTGACAGTGATCGATCAATACTGCACTTGGGTGGGCTGGGCGGAGGGGCAAAACGCAGGTGCTAGCAGGTATCTGGGCTGATCCCACTAACACTGCGTTTTTGGGAACCCTAAACTGCTGGGGACGCTAGTATAGATCCGATCGGATCAGATATTGATGTGTTCAGATACTATACCACTAAGGGAGGTGTACGGTGCGTGTACGGTGCGTGCGTAGGTGTTCGCGGTACTGGCGCTAATCTGACGCTGCCTGGGGCGACGCATATCACCGCCGGGCGATCAGGGGGCTAAACCTTTATTCGGTAATAAACGGCGGGTGCCCTGACACTAAAAAAAATAAACGAACTAACCAGCGTCACACGTAACAGTTATACGGTGATCAGTGGTGAAAGGGTTAACTAGGGGGCCATCAAGGGGTTAAAACATTTATTAGGTAGTATATGGGGGTCCCTGTCGCTATAAAACGCTGACAGCGAACCTAAATATTTACGTTCCTAACTAGCGTCACCAGTGACACTAATACAGCAATCAGAAAAATGATCGCTTAGCGACACTGGTGACAGGGGGTGATCAAGGGGTTAAAACTTTATTAGGGGGGGTTAGGGGGGTACCCTAGACCTACAGGGGGCTAATACTAACTGTCCTACCACTGCTAACTGTCACAAACTGACACCATGCAGTAATCAGGAAAAAAACAAAACAAAACAAAAAAACCTGCTTGCTGTCAGTTTGTGACAGGGGGGGGTGATTGGGGGGGGATCGGGGGGGGATCGGGGGTGTTTAGTATGCCTGGCATGTTCTACTGTGTTGTGTGTGTGTGTTGGTGCACTTACATGTCTTCTCTCCTCGGTGCTGGAACGGAAACTGGCCAGCCGAGGAGAGATGACATCACATCCTCTGCCTCTGTGTACTATACAGAGGCAGGGGATGTTTCTCATTGGCTGGGAGCGATCGCGAGGGGGGGGCCACGATCGGATGGCCTCCCCCTCGTCTCTCAACTCTCCCAGCCAAACGCCGACCGCCGATGGCACCGGGGGGGGGTCCGATCGGACCCCCCGCCCGCGGGAAGGCAATCACGTACCAGGTACGTGATTTTGCCTGCCCGTGCCGCTCTGCTCACGTATATATGCGTGAGGCGGTCGGCAAGTGGTTAATAATGATTGAGATTTATTCTCCATGAATAAGGGGTGGGTGTGAGGCCTATAAATTGAGTGATGATCTGGTGGTCTGACCAGGAACACAGGTGTATTGAGGCATCATAGGCGTTGGCTAGAATTATTGGGGTGCACAATATGTAGTCTATACGTGAATATGAATCACGAGCGCCTACATTTAATGCTCTCCAGGAGTCAATCAATTGTCATTTATGTGTGTGATAGTCGTTTTTGAAAATGTTTTTGAATTTTGGTTTTGTTTGCTACGATCGAGGTTGGTTTGATAAGCTGAGTTAAAGAGGAAGTAAACCCTGATGGGTGTTACTTCCTCTTTGTTTCCCTGCAAAGGTAAAGCATAATGGGCTACTATGAGTCGCATCGCATCGCATAGTAGCCAATTATGTGACACTTACCTGCAGGAGAAGCCCGCAATATCCCCCCGTCTTCCTCGCTAGTAGCGAGCGTCCATTCTTCACCCCTCGTCCTTCCGGGGCCGTGAACTCTGGCTCTGTGACTGGCCGGAGTCGCGTGACGTCACGTGACGTCACTCCCGCGCAAGCACGCGGGAGCCGACTTTAACGGCGTGACCCGAGCTAACTCCGGCGCATGCACAGAAGAAATCGCCCTACGGCGATTTGCCAATATCTCCTAGGTCTGGTCTGGGAGATATTTCCAGCACCCACAGGTAACCCTTAATCTAGGCTTACCTGTAGGTTAAAGTGGTTGTAAGGGGTTTACAACCACTTTAAAATCTCCGCCCAAAATAAGATGCGGTGAGGGGTTTTGTCGCAGCGTATTAAAGAAATGTGTGAAGAAAGTGGTTTGTGCTTCATTTGGTGTGCAATCGTTATTGCTCTACCCGCTAAGGTGCCTTTAATTATGATAAACCTTCTATCTTCATCCTTGTAAACCCGTTGAACCTCTAATGGGAAAGATTGATGGATAAAGATTGACACTCCTTTAGTTTTGGAGGAGGTTGTGGAATAAAATGACTGATTAAAAGCTTTGTGAAAAAATGTAGGGTGGTCGTCTTTCATGAAGTGCGTTTCTTTCTAGCATTAAAGTGGAGCTCCGCCCACTTTTACAACTCTTCAGCGTCCCTCACTAAACTGCGCACCGTAGACGAATTGGATATTTTTTTAAATTTTATTTCTCAGCACCTCCTGTATATCTGCTGTATTCATTTTTCACTTCCTCCTCCCTGGCCGCGGCCCATCGCATCATTTCCTGTTTGCAATGCCTTCTGGGAAGGGGGCGGCAACTTCCTCTGACACTGCCGTTGCTATGGAAACCTGACCTGAAACCTGTCACACTGCTTGTGCTGCACTGAGCATGTGCGAGATCTGCAAGGGTGAGATCCAGGAAAAAAATACAGTCTGGCTTCAGATGCCCACACTTAAGATGGCCACGGCCTGCTGTAAGTTTATAAAATAAAAAAAAAAAAGAGAGGGGGCCGAGTGGGACTTTAAATGAGGCAGTAGACGGATTGGGGTAAGATAAAAAAAATATTCAAGTTTATTGTGTAGAAACATCCTGATATATATCACATGTGAAGGGTTACGTGTGCATGATGCCGGTGGGCGCCCGTTTGTGCGTTGTGTTGCTTGCCACCTCAGCTCCGGGGAAGGGCCCAGTCCCTACCTTGCACCACATTTTGGTCACATTGTGAGTACCCAGAAACTGACTTTTTGTCTTTTCTGGTTATATTTATCATTTGTATTTTTTTGATGGTTTTATACCTTGTTATTTCAGAAATCCTGTAGCATCCGCCCCTGAAGAAGTGTGTTCACAGAAACGCGTCGGGCACCATGGCTGCAGCCACTGGGCTTCAATATAGGATTTTACCCTGATCTACCTTTTGATGCATCTCATATTATATATCTTATACTCATTTTTATACCATGTGGCTTGTGCTTCCCAGTATACATGTATTTTCTGTACAATACAATTGCAACAGCTATTTATTGGTAGATAACGCATGTAATTATGTAGGCCATGTTTTGTGCGCATGCACGCGTAACCCTTCACATGTGATGTAAATCAGGATGTTTCTACACAATAAACTTGAATATTTTTTTTTATCTTACCCCAATCCGTCTACTGCCTCATTTAAAGTCCCCCTCTCTTTTTCTTGTACTTGGGATGGAGGCACAGTCCCATGCCTCACTCAAAGTCCCATGCCTCACTCAAAGTCCCATGCCTCACTCAAAGTCCCATGCCTCACTCAAAGTCCCATGCCTCACTCAAAGTCCCATGCCTCACTCAAAGTCCCAACCCTTTCCAGTGAATAAGTTTATAAAATAACAAACTACTGCTATAAACTAACAAAACAGACCTTAGTTTACAGACTAACTTTACTAGAATACATTAGGCTTGTGGAGTATAGGGGGATTTTTATTTAAAAAGTATCATTTCGGACGGAACACCGCTTTAGTATTTTGGCATTTCATTTTTTTTTTTATTGTAAAAACGTCTTTTTTCCTTTTTGTAGGGGGGGGGGGGATGAAATCCTCGCACATTGCGTGACAGTACAGTGATAGTCGCAGTGTTTAATATCGATTTCGGGGGATTCATCAGGAAGTGAAAACGAACGATAAATTGTGGAGTGGAGACAGATGTGTAAATGTCCGATTATTCTAAATCTAGAAGAGATCAGCCGGGCGTACGAGAGGAAGTAAAAAGACCGATATGAGTTACTGTCCTGTGCCAACTTGTGGCAGAGCCAAAGGATTGTCCCAAAAATAAAATTCTGTATGTGAAAACGGCAATTATTTTAATTTTAATTAAGCGTAACATATACATTTGTAACAGAAAAACTGTATGGGGGGGTCGGAAAGAAAATGATTTTCCAACCGGCGGTGAAATATAATGAGACCTGATGGTCTTTAAACTCAGTCTTAGAACAGAGTTTATGAAAAAAAAAAGAAATAAAAGAAAAAAAGAATAAGAACAGAAAAAGTCTCTCTAGTGAGAGTGTAAAGACTGAGCGATGGTAAATCATGTCAGCATAGGGCGGGTAACCATCACTCTTATCAGGAGTATGAATATTTGTGCGTCTTTTAACCCCTTCAGCCCCCCCCCCCGGACCATTTGGCAGAGCACTTCTTTTTTTTTTGCGTTTCGGCGCTGCGTCGCTTTAACTGACAATCGCGCGGTCGTGCGACGCTCTGCCCAAACAAAATCGACATCGTTTTTTTTTTCCCCCACAAATGGAGGTATTTGATTGCCTCTGCAGTTTTTTTTTTTTTTTGCGCCAATAAACAAGAGCGACAATTTTGAAAAAAAAAACGCATTATTTTTTAATTTTTGCTATAATAAATATCCCCACAAAAAAATATATATATAAAAAAAAAAATTTTCCCTCAGTTTAGGCCGATACGTATTCTTCTACATATTTTTGGTTAAAAAAAAAAAATCACAATAAGCATTTTATTGATTGGTTTACGCAAAAGTTATAGCGTTTACTAAATAGGGAATAGTTTTATTAATAATAAATGATAAATAATAAATGATTATTATAATATAATAATTATTAATTTTTTATTTTTTTTTACTAGTAATGGCGGCGATCTGCGATTTTTATCATGACCGCGACATTACACGTCGGACAATTTTGACACATTTTTTGGGACCATTCACATTTATACAGCGATCAGTGTGATTAAAAATGCATTGATTACTGTAAAAATGTTGCTGGCAGTGAAGGGGTTAACACTAGGGGGGGCGGTGAAGGGGTTAATGTGTGTCCTGGGGAGTGTTTTAACTGAAGGGGGGGAGGGGACTGTGCAGGGGAGATGACAGATCGCTGTTCTTACTCTGTATGAACAGACGATCTGTCAGTTCTCCCCTCAGAGAACCACACACGGATCCCGGTTCTGCGCGTGCCCCGAGCGATCGCGGGAGCCCGAGACCGCCGTGCACTCGCATCGGCGAGCTGGGGGGGGGGGCGTCTCTGGCGGTGCACACGCACCCTCTAGTGGCCACAGGGCGAAGCGACGTTACATAACGTCGTTTCGCCCAGCCGCGCCATTCTGCCGCGGTACAACCGGTCGGCATTTGGTTATACACTACTTCTAACTGTAAAGAATCTATAAAATGATTCCCTTCTTGGAACTTTGTAAAACCAGATAATCCAGACCCGGGTCCAGACATTCCTCGGTGCCAACCATCCACACCCATGTTAAAATTTTTGATTGATCCAAGTATTTCCTATCTGACTCAATCTGTATATCAGATGTTGTTATCAAGAGCCAAGCGAATATAAGGGGGTGATCGTGATAGGCCCCACCCCATTAACATTCAAATTATATGAGTGAAATAACCAAAAAAAAAAAAAAAAAAAGGAAATTTTTATATGTATTGGTTAACTTTAGGGAAAAAAATTAAAAAAAAATTTTAAAAAACAGGTGGGGGGAAGGGAGAAAAACAAGCTACATAAAAAAAAAAAAAAAAAAAAAAATGAAGATAAGTCCACTGTTGCGTACGGAGTTGCTATAAAGGTATACAGCTTATGAGAAGCTTCCTTTAGAAATTGCTGGAAGTAAACATAGCTTTTTAAGTCTTTTCAATGAACTCCGCATTACCTTTATAGTTCAAAAGATGGCAGTGTTGGGTTGTAAACAGTTAAAAAAAAATAAAATAAGATAAAAAGATTAAAAAAAAAACTGATAAAGAAATAAAATAAAGATCAAAAAATAAAATAAGATAAAAAATACTGATAAAAAAATAAAGATAAAAAAATATAAAAGATAAAAAATACTGCACTAACGCCACGTAGACACGATAGGATTTTCCGACAACAAATGTGCGATGGGAGCTCGTTGCTGGAAATTCCCACCGTGTGTACGCTCCATCGGACATTTTCCGTCGGAACTTCCGTCACACAAAAAATTTGAGAGCTGGCTCTCAAATTTTCCGACCACAAAATCCGTTGTCGTAAATTCCGAGCCCGCGTAGACAATTCCGACGCACAAAGTTCCACTCATGGCCGGAATCAAAGCAGAAGGAACCGCGCTGGCTATTGAACTTAATTTTACTCGGCTCGTGGTACGCGTTGTACGTCGCCATGTTCTTGACGTTCGGAATTTCTGACAAGATTTGTGTGACCGTAGGTATGCAAGACAAGTTTGAGCCAACATCCGTCGGGAAAAAAAAAACATGGATTTTGTTGTCGGAAAATCCGATCGTGTGTACGCGGCATAAGTCTGTCAATGTCATGTGGAAAAGAATCTAAGTGTTATGACTTGTAGTACCATTTTACAGCTGTAGATGTTGCTGCATCCTCATCTTCTGGGTAAGTATGGTCCATCAGGCCGTGAAGAATGACTTTACACATAATTAGTACATAGTGCTAATATCCCAGTTTATATATCATCATGTGAATTGCGAACAGATTTATAGACTTATAGATTTATAGTCTTGAGGCCACTTAGGTGAACACGCGAACACCGTTAAAGTCGTGAAAAATCAAAAGTGCTAATTTTAAAGGCTTATATGCAAGTTATTGCCATAAAAAGGGTTTGGGGACCCGGGTCCTGCCCCAGGGGACATGGATCAATGCAAAAAAAAACTTTTAAAAATGGCCGTTTTTTCAGGAGCAGTGATTTTAATAATGCTTAAAGTCAAACAATAAAAGTGTAATATCCCTTTAAATTTCGTACCTGGGGGGTGTCTATAGTGTGCCTGTAAAGGGGCGCATGTTTCCCGTGTTTAGAACAGTCTGACAGCAAAATGACATTTCAAAGGAAAAAAGTCATTTAAAACTACTCGTGGCTGTAATGATTTGTCGGGTCCCGGCAATACAGGTGAAAGTCATTGAAAAAAACGGCACGGAATCCCCCCCAGTCCATTACCAGGCCCTTTGGGTCTGGTATGAATATTAAGGGGAACCCCAAACCAGAATTTTTAAAAAAAATTGCGTGGGTGTCCCCCCCAAATTCCATACCAGGCCCTTCAGGTCTGGTATAGATATTAAGGGGAACCCTGTGCTTTTTTTTTGTTTTTAAATGGCGTAGGGGTCCCCTCAAAATCCATACCAGACCCTTATCCGAGCATGCAACCTGGCGGGCCACAGGAAAAGAGGGGGGGACGAGAGAGCGCCCCTCTCCTGAACCGTACCAGGCCACATGCCCTCAGCATGGGGAGGGTGCTTTGGGGTAGCCCCCCAAAGCACCGTGTCCCCATGTTGATGGGGACAAGGGCCTCATCCCCACAACCCTTGCCCAGTGGTTGTGGGGGTCTGCGGGCGGGGGGGCTTATTGGAATCTGGAAGCCCCCTTTAACAAATCTAAAAATCACCTAAAAACAATGAACAATAAAATGAAACGCCTGACACTGAAAATGAAACAGCCGCTGAGCTTGGAGCGCACCACAAATCAAGACAAAAAGTCCGACTGGTGGGGTATGTATGCCAAGAGACCCTACATGTTTCGGAGGGATTTTTTAGGACATGTATATTTCCTTCTTCAGGGGTTTAGAACATAGGTGCTGCTTCATTTCTATTGAAAGAAAAACATATAATGGGTAGTGTATAATAATGTAATAGCATGTATTTGCAAAAAACTGATTGATTATGGCAACAATATGGTGCATGTAATAAATAAAATAAGTGTAGCCTGTACTTACATATCGGTGTTTTAATTTAACAGGACACACCAGTGGAGAGAGCGTCAAGCCTTGAGTATTGCTAAGCTGTACGTATGTGAGGAAATCACTCCCATATGATTGAAACGTGTTAAGCCGCCCCTATTTCTCCTTTGAACCCGGGTTGGACCTATGGGTGTATGGATAGAACTCTCTGATCGATCGGGTAATCAAGACACACACATGGGATGGTGATAGGGTTGCCACCTCATCCCTTTAAACCCGAACACGTATGAATTACACAGGTTCTGGGGCTAATTTAATGCAGATAAGATACCAAGTGAGTTTAATTACATCCTTAATCAGCCACAGAGCCTGTGTTAATATGTGTTCGGTTTTAAAGGGATGAGGTGGCAACTCTAGATGGTGAATCGAAATTACAATGATTTACTGGGTTTGCATATATCTTATACACTTACAGAGAGAGAGAGAGAGAAAAACCTCCCTCTTATTATCAGCCAATGAGATTGAAGCATAGACTTTATGAAAAAATAAGCATAAAACGTCATAAATTGCATATTCTGCCTATAGATATCCCTCAGGCTATATCTAAATATAAGTTTATATATATGTGACCACGTATGCTAGGCAATCTGCCAATGTTCCAGACACCCAACTTCTAACATGTTATAACTTTGTTATTCATTGTCTATATTAAAATGTCAGGCTAACCACACCTACATCCTGTTCAAGTACATAGCTCGCAAATCATCATTGCACTTCTAATTTTCTGCATAAGAAAGCAAAATACATTTCTTCTTGTATAACATATCTTAAAGCAGCACTCTAACATCCTTACATTCCCTCCTTTGATCATAACAGACGAAAAGTCTGTATTGATCACCAATATTATTCATTATACCGTCTCTGTTTTGTGTAAAGCATAGAAACAAAAGAACATGTTATTCATGTCATTGAAAAAGCTGATAGGCAGATTGATAAGTTTCTTTTAGGGGGGGGAGGGGGAAAAAGAATCTGGCAAGTCACTTCACCCATTTGGGGAACAGGGGGAGAACCAGAGTCTGTAGGGGGTTCCTGTTATTTGAGAGGATTAGAGTTCCATTGTTTCATCTGTGGACATGTATATTTTTCAGTGATCAGGGGCTTTCTTTATCCTTGATTTGTGGATCCATTGTGGGCTCTGGTCAGTCAGGACTGCTGTTCTTGCAACTTTCAATACTTCAAAAAGATCCTTGGAAGATCTTCTTGCTGCTAGTTTCTTGACCAACACTCTGTCTCTGGGTATAAAAGGATGTGTTGGTTCTGTGGAGAGAGGAGGAAAGGTGACAGCTACCTTGTCATAATTTTCTGTAAAGCTACTTACTAGGTTTTTCATGTACTTTTCCTGTAAAGAATATAAATTAGGTTCCTCTCCTATTTCTATCTATTTCCTCTGTGTTGGTTTTCCCATTAATATCTCATAAGGGGATAAGCCGTCTCTGGAATGGGGTGAGGTACGGATTTGGAAAAGTATTGCGGGAAGAAAATCTAACCAGTTTCTCAAAGTTCCTCCTGTCGCTTTCTTTAGTTTATCTTTAATATTTCTGTTCATCTTTTCTACTACTCCTCCTGCACTTTGGGGGTGATGAGGGATGTGTAGTTTCCATTGAATACCTATCAAATCAACCTATCAGCGAGTGCATTCCCTTTTGCTATTTCTGTTTTATCATATGAGTGCCCGCGAATCTTAATTACATTAATGTTGCAAGGAAGAAGGAGCGTTTCAATAAAGCGTCCACGTGCTATCTGTGTAAACATTCACATCCTGTCCTTCAAAGAGGAGTTGCGCTGAAGTTACTCGCAGTGGTTTACTTTCTAAGATATTGTCTGGGAGCCTGACAACTGAGTAACCAGTCTTGTATGTGTGATCGTCAGGACGTGTACAGCTACCGTCTACAAACACATGTAGGTAATCAGGGTTGGGGGTATCTTTTAAATCAGAACGTGGAGAAGTAGATTCTAAAAGCTGTTGATTACAGTCATGTTGAGGAATAGGATCAGTTTCTGAAAGATGCAAGAGAGAGTGTAGAAACCTGACTTGTGGTGTGGTCTCTGAACATGATTTGATGTCAAGATGTTGTGTGTTAAAGAGTATAACTTCATAGCCACTTGTACGTTGTGCTGTCATGTGCTGAGTACTCATGTTCTGCATAAGGTGAACTACCGAATGTGTTGTGTATAATGTTGTCTGCCCTCCCAATGTTAATTTGGATGCCTCCTTTAGAGCCATTGCACAAGCCACGAGAGCTTGAAGGCAAGAGGGCATCCCTTGAACCTGTACGGGTAAGACCCAATGCAGGTGCCCTTGAGAGGGACGCAGTGAGGGTGGTAAATGCTTGTAGCATTTCCTCAGTCCAATTAATCATTTTTGGAGAGCCCAACAACGTAGCTGCTCTAAGGATCGAATCCCAGTGTGAGCAATCAGGTATCCATTGTCTGCAGTAGACAATCGAGCCGAGGAAGGAGAGAAGCACGGCCTTCTCCTTCGGGGGACTGAGGCATGTAAGTACTTTGACCCGAGCCGGTGACACCAAACGTTCCCCTTGTTTGATTATACACCCCAAATACTCAACCTGCGACCTGCACCACCGGATCTCTTTGCAAGACACCTAGTGACCTTCTGAGGTGAGGCGATGCTCAGAGTTGGACTCACAGCATCCCTGGCTCTCACTACACAGCAGTAGGTCATCTACATATTGAAGCAGTATGGAACCCTGAGGAGGTGTCCAGTCGTCAAGGGATTGTTTCAATACCATAGAGAAGGCTGCTGGGCTGTCAACAAATTCTTGTGGGAGCCATGTCCAATTGACCCGGCCCCAAACAAAACCAAAGATCCTTTGTGCGTCCTCCCCAACCGGTACACTAAAAAAAAAAAAAAAGTGTTCCATGAACTAACTATTTCCTTTAGTATGCCTTCCTTTTTGTATTCTTCAATCAATAGTGAAATGCCCTGCAGTTTTTCTTCTGTAAGGGGATATTGTTTTTGGAAGTGTGATATTGTGTTGGGTTTGAAAGTAGGAGAGTAAGGTGTACGATTAAGATGTCCTACAGAGGTTTTGTCCTTAGCCCAAATTGTGTGATTTTCTAGCGGTCTAGGTAGAAGCATGTAATGTCCCCCGAAGTCTTGAGATTTAGGATTAGTCAAGTCACATAGTGGAGACCTTGCTGTCAATCCACCTTCTTGGTCAAATCTTATATTGATTCTTAAAGCAGACATTAAGTCTCTTCCCATTAGGGAAAGGTCAGTCAGTCAAAACAGCAAAACACATAGTTGTAAGAGGTTCGTCCTGTAATGTACTAACTTGTAATGGAGGAGTCACTTTATGTTGGACATCAGTTCCATTAATACCCATTGAGCAACCCTCTGTACATTCTGGAGTGATAAACCTACAATCAGTAAAGGATATATTTTATGTAGACAAACCAAAAATTAGTAAAAATCTTCCCCGGGATTTTGTTTGCAAGACAACATAGTGTGTACACTTGTGTCCCCTTTGTATGCTTTCTGCCAAGCTAGTCCTAGTTGGCCCCAAAAAAATATCCCACCCTTCAGGTTTGTCATAGGGATCTGCCGTGATAAAACCTGCCGCTACATCAAATTCAACCGTGGTTTCAGGGTCTACTGCTTGAATAATGATTTGGAGATCTTCTGCACCCATCCTAGCTCCTGTACAATACCTTTTTAGAAAAGCTGCAGCAGCTCTGGGATCCTTTCGAGGTTTAGGGCAGGTGTCCCTTATATCTTTAATTAGCCGACGGTGAGGGGGATCTGAACCTGAGTATTACCTATTGTGATCAAAGGAAGGACCCTAAAGGGTTCCTTCTCTTTGTTTGCAGAACGAAGGATTATCTGACCCGCAGACTCTACTTCTTGTAATGCTATAGCTAGTTCTTCTGATTTTTTTTTTCTCTAGCCTCTTTGCTTCCCTCACTTCTTTCTCCCTGTCTTTCCCTTAGTACATTTTACAACATTTCATCATATATTTACAATCCCAGTCACCCGGGGGGTAATTGTGTCGATTATGCGTCCCACAAATTTTCATTACCTCCTCCCAATCTTCCAGGGAACATGGTCCCAATGACCCCCAAGCCTGAAAGATACAACTGATGTGCACGAGTTTGTACATTTCCCCAAAAAGGATCGACACATTTTGCCCCACAAGTGCCTTTTACAAAATCATAGGGGGAAGGTTGGTCCCGCTCACCTTCGGGAACTTCCTTCCCTAATTTATTTCCCATAATTATTTCACAATATCCTTAATGTCACAATGATACTTATAATACTTATTACTCCTCTTACTGTTAAACATTATTTTGTATATTGAATCTCAACATTTGAACCCTTGGGGTACCTTCTCTTAATAAAGGTCTCTTTCCCAGGTTAAGATGGTAATACACTCAAAACACCTTTGTGACATTTGTTTAACACACAACAAACACAATAACACTGATATAACTCTATAACTCTATGTATATCACTTATCAAGATCAGACCAAATAGTAAATCAATTCCTTTATGTCGAAGTATATATTCACACATGCATATGATCACAACAAAATACAGAGCAATATATTCACAAAGAAACCGTTAAATTGTGTGCTAGGATAAGTGAAAAGGCTTCGTAAAATAAATTTACAAAGTTTCCACTCACCTTGCAGTCGATCGCCACCACTTCTGGTACCATTTCTGTTAAGCCGTCCCTATTTCTCCTTTGAACCCGGGTTGGACCTATGGGTGTATGGATAGAACTCTCTGATCGATCGGGTAATCAAGACACACACATGGGATGGTGAATCGAAATTACAATGATTTACTGGGTTTGCATATATCTTATACACTTACAGAGAGAGAGAGAAAAACCTCCCTCTTATTATCAGCCAATGAGATTGAAGCATAGACTTTATGAAAAAATAAGCATAAAACGTCATAAATTGCATATTCTGCCTATAGATATCCCTCAGGCTATATCTAAATATAAGTTTATATATATGTGACCACGTATGCTAGGCAATCTGCCAATGTTCCAGACACCCAACTTCTAACATGTTATAACTTTGTTATTCATTGTCTATATTAAAATGTTAGGCTAACCACACATACATCCTGTTCAAGTACATAGCTCGCAAATCATCATTGCACTTCTAATTTTCTGCATAAGAAAGCAAAATACATTTCTTCTTGTATAACATATCTTAAAGCAGCACTCTAACATCCTTACAAAACGCAAGCTGGAAAATCAAAGCTAAGTAGATGGAAACAATGGATGCACCAAAGCGGTCCAACAAAGCTCATCTGGGATATCCCTAATAAATGGAGACGGACATCGAATGAAAAATGAAAATAAGGAAATATTAAAAAAATGAGGAAAAAGGAAGTAATAATATAACTACATGCATCGGCAGTCTTCTATAGGGTTAAGTGAAGAAGAAAACGTCACTGCCCCTAGGGAGACATTGTATTCTAAAAGTACAGAGAGTCACTGTAAATAAAAAAAGAGTAAATAGTTGCCAATACCTGTAGTGAAAATGTGGATAGACATTCACAGGGATCCCTGGCGTTTCCTGGTTGTGTAGCAACATCTGCTCATACAACCAGGCATATACACGCCCAGGGATCGCAAAGGGCCAATCAGGGCAGTGTTGCTAAGGTAATGAGGGGAGGGAAAGGAGAGAAAACAGACACAGGTGCTGGGGATTGGGAGCGTTTCCCCAAATCACCTGTGCCGCTAATCCAGTCCCACCTTCGTCTCCAATGGGAATCCTCCGGCCAATCTGGCATCACCGCGCATTACGTGGTGGCATCAGACATTGACGTGGCCGCCAGCACGGAAGTGTCCAGTGTGCAGATGCGGAGAACAACTGTCTCCACAAATGTGATCGCCCAGAACACTGCCCCAAAGCGGCAAAGAATAGCGCGCCACCATGCCCCCCCCCCCGTGTCGGGGAGCCTCGGTGGACCACCAGGGGCACCAGGACCGGACCCTGTAAAAACTAAGATATTGGATACAGCTGCATTTGAAGTCAAGGCCATCGGCTACTGTCTAAACGATTAAAGTTGTTCCTTAATCATTAACATTTTGTGTCTGAAACAAAGCAAAACAGTTACCAATGCAGTACAGGATTTAAGTATATTGTTGTACAATTATAATGAAGACCAAACATTTGTCCAATAGTTTGGACGGTCCATCCCAGACGATGAAGATGTCATCTATGTACCTGTGCCACATAACAATGTGGCACAGGTACATAGAGAGGTCCTCATTGCAGAAGATATACAGCTCCCACTCCACCAGGTACACAACAGGTGCCCCTGGCTACGCCCTGTACCTGGAGGAAGAGTCGATCGTCAAATGAGAAGACATTGTGTCTCAGAATATAGTCCAAGGAGAGGAGTATGAAGTCGTTGAAGGAGCTTTCATGATGACTTGTTTGTGAAAGAATTTTTTGGACACATGCAAGTCCCTTAGAGTGGGGTACTGAACTATAAAGTGCTTCTACATCGATACTAGCGAGAATACAACCTCCAGGGATTTGCATGCCCTCAATAATCTGTAGCAAATGGATGGTGTCACGTACATATGAGGATATGGAGAGAACAAAGGGTCTGATGTGCTCATCCACAAGGCGTGACAAATTTTCCGTGATAGCACAACTGCCAGAGATTATGGGTCTCCCTGGAGGGTCGCTGGTATGTTTGTGGATCTTGGGGAGGGAGTAGAAGGTTGCAAGCCTAGGGTGAGGAGTGCGGATAAAATCTAAAGTTTGTTTGGAAATGACCTTATTTTGAAATGCCTCATCCACTAAAGCATAAAATTTGTTATTAAACGCTTGACCAACATCAGGGCCAACTGGGCGGTACCAATCACAATTGGTTAAAATCTTCATGCACATCTGGCTGTATTTCTCATTGTCCATTAGGACTATGTTTCCCATTTTGTCTGATGCCTTGATAGTAATTTCATGGTGACTAGACAAATTTCTAAGGGCAATCTTTTTATTTTTAGTTAGATTTTCCAATATAGTGGATTTGGATTTGAGATTTCTGATTTCTTGGCAGGTCATTTTTAAAAAAGTTGATACACCCTGATTGGAACTGGGTGCGGGGTATAATGAGGATGTTTTTTTAAGGGAAGATTTTTGGGGGGCTGCTTCACTAGAAGCACTAGCTCCCTTAAGGGGGGATTCTAGGTCAATTGTGTTGATGAGATCCTTGGGTTCACTCTCCTCAAATAAAGAGTTGAGATTCTCCAAGGCTCGTCTTTCACTTAGAGTTCGAAAACCCTCCATATCAGGATTGGCCTTCTCAAACCTACTTTTTAAAAGAAGTTTGCGTGTATATAAGTGGAGATCTTTGATCACTTCAAATTTATTGATTTTATTTGAGGGAGATCCCCAGACTGACCTCATTAGCCTCGTACAGCTGGGGGACCGGTTAAGCCCCACAAAGAAGGAACAGGCTAAGTGGCTTCTGTGGGAGAAACAGGCGACTTTCTCCCCAAAAAATGAGCTACACGACCCTGGCTGTGCATAAGGTAGAGACCCCTGGACAAGCACCCCTTCGACAGCCCCCCTACCGTATCCCTGAATCAGTCCAAAAAGGAAGGCGGAAGGAGATACAGGAGATGATTCAGTTAGGAGTCATTGAGCCCTCTGACAGCCCTTGGGCCTCGCCTGTAGTCCTGGTGCCTAAGAAAGACGGAACTACCCGGTTCTGCATGGACTACAGGCGACTCAATGAGAAGACCACCACTGACGCCTACCCGATGCCCAGGGTAGGAGAACTGCTAGATCGTATAGCCACGGGTCATTACTTAACTACAATAGACCTGTGTAAGGGCTATTGGCAGATTCCCCTGGCCAAGGATGCTATCCCCAAATCGGCATTTGTTACCCCCCGTTTGGCCTGTACCAGTCTAAAGTCATGCCATTCGGGATGAAAAATGCCCCGGCTACCTTCCAACATATGGTGGATAGGCTCCTCGATGGCTTTCAGGATTTTGCATGTGGATACCTGGATGACATTGCGATCTACAGTGGGTCTTGGGAGGAGCATCTATTTCAGGTAGGGGTGGTTCTGGACAAGATTCAGGCCGCAGGCCTGACCTTGAAACCAGACAAGCGTGATCTAGTTATGGCGGAGGTGCAGTACCTAGGACACCGAGTAGGGTGTGGGAACCAGAGACCAGAGCCAGCCAAGGTAGAGGCAGTAGCTAACTGACCCACACCCTGTACTAAGACCCAGGTATTAGCCTTCTTGGGGACTGCAGGGTACTACCGACATTTTGGCCCTGATTATAGTGCTATCACCAAGCCCCTGACTGACCTGAAGAGAAAGAATTTTCCTAGACAGGTCCTGTGGTCTGCAGCTTGTGAAGCCGTGTTTCGAGCCCTCAAGCAAGCACTAGTAAATGTCCCTGTCTTGGCTGCCCCAGTACCTAACAAACATTTCATTGTCCACACAGACGCTTCCATGTTTGGACTGGGGGCTGTGCTGAGCCAAATCGGGGAGGATGGAAGAGAACACCCTGTCGCATACCTGAGCAAAAAGCTATTACCCCGGGAAGTGTGCTATGCAGCAGTGGAGAAGGAGTGCTTGGCCCTGGTCTGGGCTCTTAAAAAGTTGAACCCTTTTTTGTACAGACAGGAATTTTCATTAGTCACCGATCACAACCCATTGGTCTGGCTTAACCGGGTCTCAGGAGACAATGGCAGGTTGCTGCGGTGGAGCTTAGCCCTGCAACCTTACAATTTCACCATCAGCTACTGACCCGGTAAGCAAAATGGCAATGCTGATGGGTTGTCCCGGCAAACAGACGTCATTCTGGCCTCCTAGTTCCGGACATCCCCAAGTTGACCCAAGAAGGATCAAGCCGGGTCTGCTGGAGTGTCCCACAAGGAGGGAGCCATATGATGGGAATCACTGTTGGGCGCAGGGTGACCCAGAAAAGAATGAGAATATGATTGGATTACTTAAAATGGAACAGTAATATTTCTCCACAATATCTCCCAGGATATATGTAAAGACTATTCTTGGTTTGTTTGATTCTGAACACAACATGTTAGTTAAGAGAGCTGATCACATTGGCCTCTAGAACTGGGTAGGAGCAGGAAAGTCTACTCATATTATACTTTGTTGCCTCCTAGGCTGAGGAGGGGAGGAGATCACTGTTTGTATTGTTAATTGTTATTAGCTCCTGCTATTGTATGAAGGTGTCCTGTGTTTATACTACTGTGTGAAGCTTGGTGACCACAAGTCTGTCCTAAAGGTCATGTCTCTGAGTGACCTAGTCTGGGTAAATGATTTAGTAAATTAGCTCATGTTAATTAGGTTTCTGGTTACAGTTATATTGTTAGAGTAATATGAGCAGGAGGTAGGAACCTCCTCTTTAACTGTAAATAAAGACTTGTACATTTGGTTCTAAAAAAAGTGTCTGATTCCTGTTTGACCCTCCATACAGAGCCTTGTCTCGTACTTGGGGGGGAAGAATTATTTGTATGGGTTTCTTGTTCGGCTGATTGGAGTGTTCGGTAGCTGCCTTTGTGTTCGGAAATGGAATGTCCTAAACGGCTTTAACCCCTTTCATACTCGGGGTGTCATTACACCATCCATTTGTGATTTTTGATGATCATGATATGTATATGAGTGTGAGTTTGTGAGTGTGTGTGCATGCGCAGCTGCATCCCCCCAGTTTTTAAACATGACAACGTTGTCTTTTCAATTTATTGGTGAGGTACATACCTGGTTTCCTTTGTCTCATCAAATTATTGTTGTGTGTCTTTTTCGACATAATAAAATAATACATTTAAATCAATCTTAGTGTCCTAATTGACCCTCTTGGGAGAACCCCCTTTTTTTCTCTCCCTTTTTTTTGTACTTCCCGCTCTCACAAGCCTGCTCTCCCCTAAAGAGGAGCAAATCATGATATCATTCTGCATCAGCCAGGGCTTACAGATAGTTCCCGGGGAGCGGCGGCAGCCGGAACTATAATCAAAGTATCAGCAAAAGTGGCCAGCTGCCGCCTGCAAGTAAGATTGAGAAAAAGTTCCAAAGCCCCCGAAGCCTAGAAACACTACTTTAATCCATGTGGGCAGTGAGTTTCAGGGTACAGTGGGCCCCCCCTTTCCTCTGGGCCCCCGTGTGCCCCGCACACCCTGCAAACATGGATAATGCGCCACTGGTATGCTGACAGTGCTTTTCAGACCCCATGGATGTGTCAACTAATGCCGAGCTGTAAGAGGAGGCATTGTGATTGAGAAGGACCATATGCTGATAGATGTCCATTCATAATGAGCCTTCACATTGTTCACATTCACCAGCACTTTCATAAATAAACTCATTGATAAATGTTGAGTTTGGAGTCACGTACACACAGATTTCCAGTCTTCTCTCTACATTACACGATATACGGGAGGGGGTGAGGCGGGGATTATTGCCGAGGGAAAAGTTTCTGAATCACCTTATCTACATTGGGCACTAAGGACAGCTTGTATCTCATCAGCCTATCATCTGGATCAGGGTCCTTTACATTGACACCGTTCTCTCTCCTACAGTGGAAGAGAATGGCCGAATCTTGTCCTATATTCTTCCAATTCCTTCTGTGTTTTAGAATGAAGTGTATGGAGGTCTGAAATACGTCTCGGGGATTCACAATCATTTTGCGGTTATTGAAGAAAAGCCACCTTACAGGGAGTGGGAGAGCATGAGAGAGAATATTGACCCCAGGAACATGAGACCACTTGTCAAATTCAGCGATGTTGACTGAAGTGGGGAAGACGTGATTCTGAATGCGGAAGACACTTGTATCTGGGTGTTTATTCTGGAGATTCTCCATCAGTGATGACCAGTCCCAGTCCTTGACTGGAAGAATAATTTCATCAATGTCATTAAGGAGAACAAACTTACTTTTGTACATGTTCCTGTATAGACAATCATTCAAAGTTGCAGTTTGTCCAAAATAACCAATCTCAGCGTTGAGTCCTTTGGAATAACGCCATTTTTTTGTTGTTCGAAGATGGTGGTCTATTGGCCATGGCACCACCTCTAGAATTCCTTCATCAATGTAATGACGTAACACCTTATCTACATCCTGGGAACAGTTGGTGTTATAGATGGTGACTCTAGAGGCCCCCAGAATCTTGTACATCTCAATACTCTGGATCATCTGGAGGACATTGTTGTAGTTTCCATACAAAGTAGAAATACAGATGGTGAAATTGGAGGAGATTGGCTGTGGTGGACGGTTGCTGACTTCAAACAGAAGATTCTGACTTGTATTTGTGGAGACAGTTGAAGAGAAAGACATATAAGTGTAATCACACCCAGAAGGTTCTGCACATAAGAGATCTGTTGTCCCATATGGGAACCCATATCTGTCACTATGACGATCTATTTGTGCCCTCATGAAGATGCTCTGATTGGAGGAACAATGGAAGATACAGTAAACTTCCTTCACAGATACATGGGTGATGGCGATGACCCGGACTGATTGACTAACTCTAGGCTCATAATACGGAGAGATGATAAATGTTCGACTATCCAGAGCTGTAATTGTGTCTGTGGCAATTGGAAGTTCCCGGTAATTCATCTTCACTATGGTAATGGGAAGTTTATGAGATCTCATCAGATGTTCAAGTTCTATATGGTAGGAGTAATAAAAGACAGAAACACACACAAACACCGACATTGTGCAGAACATGTATCTTGAACACTTCCATATTCTGGTCCCATCAGGTGATCACAGCTGTAAGAAGATAAGAAAGAGAGAGAAAATACAATAAGTTCAGTGAAATCTGAAATCTATAACTCTAATGTAGAAGTAGAGGAATTGCTCAAATCAGTCTCTATACCAGCAGAACTTACACTCTAATATCCTGACTACAGTCATGTGAATTTCATGCCATATAATTTAAAATAGCTCTGACATATTCCGCAGAGTTGTACAGAGAACATTGACCCAGTCACATCTGTCTTTGTACCAGAAAAGCTCACAATCTAATATTCCTCTAGACTAGGGGCAGACACTATAATTCTGTATTTATAGAATGGAGAACACTGAGACATTCATATTAGTAGGAGCACCACAGGCCAGTCATGCTTATCTTCATGGTGGGTCATGAGCATAGAAGCTTAAGAAGGTGTGCAAAGGGCGTGCCCACAGATCCTGGAGCCTGGTGGCACATAGTTACATAGTTACATAGTTACATAGTAGGTGAGGTTGAAAAAAGACACAAGTCCATCAAGTCCAACCTATGTGTGTGATTATGTGTCAGTATTGCATTGTATATCCCTGTATGTTGTGGTCATTCAGGTGCTCATCTAATAGTTTCTTGAAGCTATCAATGCTCCCCGCTGAGACCACCGCCTGTGGAAGGGAATTCCACATCCTTGCCGCTCTTACAGTAAAGAACCCTCTACGTAGTTTAAGATTAAACCTCTTTTCTTCTAATTTTAATGAGTGGCCACGAGTCTTGGTAAACTCTCTTCTGCGAAAAAGTTTTATCCCTATTGAGGGGTCACCAGTCCGGTATTTGTAAATTGAAATCATATCCCCTCTCAAGCGTCTCTTCTCCAGAGAGAATAAGTTCAGTGCTCGCAACCTTTCCTCATAACTAAGATCCTCCAGACCCTTTATTAGCTTTGTTGCCCTTCTTTGTACTCGCTCCATTTCCAGTACATCCCTCCTGAGGACTGGTGCCAAGAACTGGACCGCATACTCTAGGTGCGGCCGGACCAGAGTCTTGTAGAGCGGGAGAATTATCGTTTTATCTCTGGAGTTGATCCCCCTTTTAATGCATGCCAATATTCTGTTTGCTTTGTTAGCAGCAGCTTGGCATTGCCTGCCATTGCTGAGCCTATCATCTACTAGGACCCCCAGGTCCTTTTCCATCCTAGATCCCCCCAGAGGTTCTCCCCCCCAGTGTATAGATTGCATTCATATTTTTGCCACCCAAATGCATTATTTTACATTTTTCTACATTGAACCTCATTTGCCATGTAGTCGCCCACCCCATTAATTTGTTCAGGTCTTTTTGCAAGGTTTCCACGTCCTGCGGAGAAATTATTGCCCTGCTTAGCTTAGTATCGTCTGCAAATACAGAGATTGAACTGTTTATCCCATCCTCCAGATCGTTTATGAACAAATTAAATAGGATTGGTCCCAGCACAGAACCCTGGGGCACCCCACTACCCACCCCTGACCATTCTGAGTACTCCCCATTTATCACCACCCTCTGAACACGCCCTTGTAGCCAGTTTTCAATCCATGTACTCACCCTATGGTCCATGCCAACAGACCTTATTTTGTACAGTAAACGTTTATGGGGAACTGTGTCAAATGCTTTTGCAAAATCCAGATACACCACGTCTACAGGCCTTCCTTTATCTAGATGGCAACTCACCTCCTCATAGAAGGTTAATAGATTGGTTTGGCAAGAACGATTCTTCATGAATCCATGCTGATTACTGCTAATGATATTGTTCGTATTACTAAAATCCTGTATATAGTCCCTTATCATCCCCTCCAAGAGTTTACATACTATCGATGTTAGGCTAACTGGTCTGTAATTCCCAGGGATGTATTTTGGGCCCTTTTTAAATATAGGTGCTACATTGGCTTTTCTCCATTCAGCTGGTACCATTCCAGTCAGTAGACTATCTGTAAAAATTAGGAACAACGGTCTGGCAATCACTTGACTGAGTTCCCTAAGTACCCTCGGATGCAAGCCATCTGGTCCCGGTGATTTATTAATGTTAAGTTTCTCAAGTCTAATTTTAATTCCGTCCTCTGTTAACCATGGAGGTGCTTCCTGTGTTGTGTCATGAGGATAAACACTGCAGTTTTGGTTACTGAAGCCCCCCGATTCACTCGTGAAGACTGAGGAGAAGAATAAATTCAATACCTTCGCCATCTCCCCATCCTTTGTAACCAGATGTCCTTCCTCATTCTTTATGGGGCCAATATGGTCTGTCCTCCCTTTTTTACTGTTTACATACTTAAAGAATTTCTTGGGATTTTTTTTGCTCTCCTCCGCTATGTGTCTTTCATGTTCTATCTTAGCTGTCCTAATTGCACCTTTACATATCCTGTTGCATTCTTTATAAAGTCTGAATGCTGAGGATGATCCCTCAACCTTGTATTTTTTGAAGGCCTTCTCCTTTGCTTTTATATGCATTTTTACATTGGAGTTAAGCCATCCAGGACTTTTGTTCGCTCTTTTAAATTTATTACCCAATGGGATACATTGGCTAATGCCCTTATTTAATATGCTCTTAAAGCAAACCCATCTCTCCTCCGTATTCTTTGTTTCTAATATTTTATCCCAGTTTATGCCTTTTAGCAAGGTTTGTAGTTTAGGGAAGTTGGCTCTTTTGAAATTCAGTGTCTTTGTATTCCCTTTATGTTTCCTATTTGTGTGATTTATACTGAAACTAATTGACCTGTGATCGCTGTTACCTAAATTGCCCCGTATTTCCACATCTGTGATCAGGTCTGTATTGTTGGTAATCAGTAGATCCAGTAATGTTTTATTTCTAGTTGGTGCGTCTACCATCTGACCCATAAAATTGTCCTGCAAGACATTAAGGAACTGGCGAGCCTTAAATGAATGTGCGGTTCCCTCCGCCCAGTCTATGTCTGGATAATTAAAATCCCCCATTATGATAACACTTCCCATTCTTGCTGCTAATCCAATTTGTGATAGGAGATCCGTCTCCACTTCCTCCCTAGGAGATAGGAGATCCGTCTCCACATGAGACCTGTTTAGCCTCATTGCTTGATTGTTTTCAGCACTGATTCCATGTTCTAAGTTTCTGAAAACCTGCTAACCTTGTTAATGACCCGGCTACACCTAAACACTTCCCTTTAGATTGCCCTTGCCTGTTATGTCTGCTGCTCATCTGTGTTATCAACCCCGGCATGACCACGTTCATTTGGTACCTTGTTTGTAGCACATTGCTAACTCCTGCCTGTCCCCGACCTTGAACCTGATCGTGTTTGTGTACCTGTCTGTCTGGCTGTTGCCAAACAGAGCTTGAGACCTGAATCCATACTAGGTGGATGCCTGTGTTTCCAAGCTCAAGTTCACCACTTCATCTTCCTGGCCGCTGTGTCCTTCTGCTACCCTTGGAGTTCCTCTTTCCACTACCAGAAGTGCTTGGACAGGAATTTTGCAAGAGACCACCGTTGTCACTTTGGACCCCACAGTCAGGTATGTCACCCTCTCCCCACCACCAAGGATGCTTGTATGGGAAATGTGTAAGCGGCCACCCTCATCACTTTGGACCCCAAGGTCAAGTACGTGACACCCTCTCTCCACCACCAGGGTTGCTTGTATGGGAATTGTGTAAGCGGCCGACCTCATCATCTCGAGATCCACTAACAGGTACGTGAGAGGGGCTTACACTCAAATGTCTCCCCTCAGTCACACACTATTGATGTTCGCCCGCCGAGCGCACATCAATAGGTTGTTAGAGAGCGGGTTGGGAAACCGGCCACCGCTCCTTAAAAACTGATGAGTCATCAGTTGTCAGCAGGCTTCCCCACCTGCAGCTGAATGAAAAAAAAACTTGCTGAATTTTCCGGCAATAGAAAATTATAAAAAAAAAAAAAAAAAAATGTCATGGGGGTTCCCCCCAATCCATAACAGGCCCTTTTGGTCTAGTATGGATTTTAAGAGGAACCCTATGTCAAAATAATATAAAAAAAGCAAGGGATCCCCCCAAAATCCACACCAGACCCTTAGGGCTGGTATGGATTTTAAGAGGAACACCCACGTCAATTTTTTTTTTTTTCCATACCAGACCCTTATCCAAGCATGCAGCCTGGCAGACCAGGAAAAGAGGGGGGACAAGCGAGCGCCCCAACCCCCCCACCCAACATTACCAGGTCTCATGCCCTCAACATTAGGGTGTGCTTTGGGCAATTTGTCCACATGTTGATGGGGACAAGGGCCTCTTCCCGACAACCCTAAGTGGTGGTTGTGGAGGTCTGCGGGCAGGGGGCTTATCAAGATCAGCCCCCAGATCCTGCCCCCCCATGTGAATAGACCACCCAATGTTAATGAGGAGGTGGAGACTCAGCTCCTTGCACAGATGGAAAGGGCTGCAAGGGCTGGGACAGTGATAATAATGGGGGATTTTATTTACCCAGAAATTGACTGGAGTAATGGCACTGCTGGAACAGTAAAAGGGCAAAAATGTATAACCCTATTACGAGACAATTTTATGGTCTAGTTCAGTGATGGCGAACCTTGGCACCCCAGATGTTTTGGAACTACATTTCCCATGATGCTCAAGTACACTGCAGAGTGGATGAGCATCATGGGAAATGTAGTTCCAAAACATCTGGGGTGCCAAGGTTTGCCATCACTGGTCTAGTTTATTGAGGTCCCGAATAGGAATGATGCTCTGCTGGACCTGGTAATCTCAAACCATGCAGAGCTTATTACCAATATTCATATAAAGGAACATCTGGGTAGCAGTGACCATAAAATGATTTCATTTAATGTTAGCTGTAAGCAAAAAACACATACGGGAGAAATAAAAACACTTAACGTTAAGAGAGGAAATTTTCCAAGGATGAGGGCTGCTCTGCAGGACTTAGACTGGGAGGGAATATTGGCACTGATGAGCACAGAACAGAAATGGGAATTCTTCAATGTGACTGTATGTAATCTCAATGCAAAGTATAGTCAAAGTATAGGGCAATACGTTTATAAAGCTAAAAATAAAACCTATGTGGCTCACGGCCAAAGTTAAAAAAGCTATAAACAATAAGAAAAGAACTTTTAAAAATATCTAAAAATGAAGGAACACTATCATCATTTAAATATTACAAAGAATATAACAGAACATGTAAAAAGGAAATCAAGGACGCAAAAAATCAAAACAAAGGACAGATTTCAAAAGATAGTAGGACAAACCCCCAAAAATTCTACAAATATATTAATAGTGAAAAGGTCAGGTCTGAGCATGTAGGCCCTTTACAAAAATAATCTAGAGTGGGTGACTGGGGACAAAGAGAAGGCAAATTTATTAAATTTCAGCTCTGTGTATACAAAAGAGCATGGGGGAGCTCAAGTCCATAATGTGGGTGGTAGTGACACAGCCCCGAATGATCCACAATGGCTCAAAAGTGATATGGTCCAGAAATATTGAGACAGAATAAAGTTGGATAAAGCACCTGGACTAGCTGGCATCCACCCACGGATCCGAAAAGAATTAACCTCTGTCATTTCAAAGCCATTATATCTAATTTTTAGGAACTGGTTAATGACTGGAATGGTACCACTGGTTTGGTGTAGGACCAATGTGGTTCCTATATTTTAAAAGGGAACAAAGTCTTTACCAAGTAACTATAGACCTGTTAGTGTAACTTCTATAGTCGGCAAAATAATGGAGAGTTTAATAAAAGACCACATAGATGAGTTCTTGCTGGAAAAAAAAAATATTTTAAGTAACAGACAGCATGGATTCATGAAAGACAGAAGTTGTCAAACAAACCTGATTTCTTTTAATGAGGAGGTAAGTAAAACCTTGGACAGAGGGGTGGCTGTGTACGTGGTATACTTGGATAGAGGGGTGGCTGTGTACGTGGTATAGTTACATAGATAGTTACATAGTAGGTGAGGTTGAAAAAAGACACAAGTCCATCAAGTCCAACCTATGTGTGTGATTATGTGTCAGTATTACATTACATATCCCTGTATGTTGTGTGATTATATGTCAGTATTACATTACATAGCCCTGTATATTGCGGTCATTCAGGTGATTATCTAATAGTTTCTTGAAGCTATCAATGCTCCCCGCTGAGACCACCGCCTGTGGAAGGGAATTCCACATCCTTGCCGCTCTTACAGTAAAGAACCCTCTATGTAGTTTAAGGTTAAACCTCTTTTCTTCTAATTGTAATGAGTGGCCACGAGTCTTATTAAACTCTCTTCTGCGAAAAAGTTTTATCCCTATTGTGGGGTCACCAGTACAGTATTTGTAAATTGAAATCATATCCCCTCTCAAGCGTCTCTTCTCCAGAGAGAATAAGTTCAGAGCTCACAACCTTTCCTCATAACTAAGATCCTCCAGACCCTTTATTAGCTTTGTTGCCCTTCTTTGTACTCGCTCCATTTCCAGTACGTCCCTCCTGAGGACCGGTGCCCAGAACTGGACAGCATACTCCAGGTGCGGCCGGACCAGAGTCTTGTAGACCGGGAGAATTATCGCTTTATCTCTGCAGTTGATCCCCCTTTTAATGCCAATATTCTGTTTGCTTTATTAGCAGCAGCTTGGCATTGCATGCCATTGCTGAGCCTATCATCTACTAGGACCCCCAGGTCCTTTTCCATCCTAGATTCCCCCAGAGGTTCTCCCCCCAGTGTATAGATTGCATTCAGATTTTTGCCACCCAAATGCATTATTTTACATTTTTCTACATTGAACCTCATTTGCCATGTAGTTGCCCCTCCCCCATTAATTTGTTCAGGTCTTTTTGCAAGATATCCACATCCTGCGGAGAAGTTATTGCCCTGCTTAGCTTAGTATCGTCTGCAAATACAGAGATTGAACTGTTTATCCCATCCTCCAGATCGTTTATGAACAAATTAAATAGGATTGGTCCCAGGACAGAACCCTGGGGAACCCCACTACCCACCCCTGACCATTCTGAGTACTCCCCATTTATCACCACCCTCTGAACTCACCCTTGTAGCCAGTTTTCAATCCATGTACTCACCCTATGGTCCATGCCAACGCACCTTATTTTGTACAGTAAACGTTTATGGGGAACTGTGTCAAATGCTTTTGCAAAATCCAGATACACCACGTCTACGGGCCTTCCTTTATCTAGATGGCAACTCACCTCCTCATAGAAGGTTAATAGATTGGTTTGGCAAGAACGATTCTTCATGAATCCATGCTGATTACTGCTAATGATATCATTCTTATTACTAAAATCTTGTATATAGTCCCTTATCATCCCCTCCAAGATTTTACATACTATTGATGTTAGGCTAACTGGTCTGTAATTCCCAGGGATGTTTTTTGGGCCCTTTTTAAATATTGGTGCTACATTGGCTTTTCTCCAATCAGCTGGTACCATTCCAGTCAATAGACTGTCTGTAAAAATTAGGAACAACGGTCTGGCAATCACTTGACTGAGTTCCCTAAGTACCCTCGGATGCAAGCCATCTGGTCCCGGTGATTTATTAATGTTAAGTTTCTCAAGTCTAATTTTAATTCCGTCCTCTGTTAACCATGTAGGTGCTTCCTGTGTTGTGTCATGAGGATAAACACTGCAGTTTTGGTTACTGAAGCCCCCCGATTCCCTCGTGAAGACTGAGGAGAAGAATAAATTCAATACCTTCGCCATCTCCCCAACCTTTGTAACCAGATGTCCTTCCTCATTCTTTATGGGGCCAATATGGTCTGTCTTCCCTTTTTTACTGTTTACATACTTAAAGAATTTCTTGGGATTTTTTTTGCTCTCCTCCGCTATGTGTCTTTCATGTTCTATCTTAGCCATCCTAATTGCACCCTTACATTTCTTATTGCATTCTTTATAAATTCTGAATGCTGAGGATGATCCCTCAACCTTGTATTTTTTGAAGGCCTTCTCCTTTGCTTTTATATGCATTTTTACATTGGAGTTAAGCCATCCAGGATGTTTGTTCGCTCTTTTAAATTTATTACCCAATGGGATACATTGGCTAATGCCCTTATTTAATATGCTCTTAAAGCAAACCCATCTCTCCTCCGTATTCTTTGTTCCTAATATTTTATCCCAATTTATGCCTTTTAGCAAGGTTTGTAGTTTAGGGAAGTTGGCTCTTTTGAAATTCAGTGTCTTTGTGTTCCCTTCATGTCTCCTATTTGTGTGATTTATACTGAAACTAATTGACCTGTGATCGCTGTTACCTAAATTGCCCCCTATTTCCACATCTGTAATCAGGTCTGTATTGTTGGTAATCAGTAGAACTAGTAATGTTTTATTTCTAGTTGGTGCGTCTACCATCTGACCCATAAAATTGTCCTGCAAGACACTAAGGAACTGGCGAGCCTTAAATGAATGCGCGGTTCCCTCCGCCCAGTCTATGTCTGGATAATTAAAATCCCCCATTATGATAACACTTCCCATCCTTGCTGCTAATCCAGTTTGTGATAGGAGATCCGTCTCCACTTCCTCCCTCAGGTTAGGGGGCCTATAGCATACTCCCAGTATTATTTTCCCCTTAGCTTCATCCCTTTGGAGCTCTACCCATAAGGATTCCACCTCCTCCCTAGCCCCCTCAGTGATGTCATCTCTCACATTCACTAGTACATTATTCTTGATATATAGGCATACCCCTCCCCCTTTTTTACCCTCTCTATCCTTGCGGTATAGGGTATACCCTTGAATGTTTGCCAGCCAATCATGAGAGCTGTTGAACCAGGTCTCTGAAATTCCCACAAAATCCAAATCCTCCTTGTACAACAGTATCTCTAGTTCACCCATCTTGTCCGCCAGGCTCCTGGCATTGGTGAACATGCCACATAGTTTAGACCGTTCGCATATTGTCCTCGTATTGGGTGTTTCAAGATTGCAACTAGGACTTGCTACTATACTCACCTTGTGTTTTTGTGCTTTGGTTAACCTACCACTAATGCCCCCAATACTACCCTCTGGAATATCTTCCGCGCTGGCTATCACTGTCTCTGGACCCTCCCCCCCATCGCCTAGTTTAAAAACCCCTCTAACTTTTTGGCCATCTTCATTCCCAGCAGATCTGCACCCTCCTCATTTAGGTGCAGTCCGTCCCTTCTATAGTACCGGTTACCGACTGAGAAGTCGGCCCAGTCCTCCAGGAACCCAAACCCCTCCTTACTACACCAGCTCTTCAGCCACTTGTTTACTTCCCTAATCTCCCTCTGCCTCTCTGGTGTGGCTCGATGTACCGGTAGTATTCCTGAGAACACTACCTTGGAGGTCCTTTTCCTCAATTTAGCTCCTAAGTCCCTAAAATCGTTCTTTAGGACACTCCATCTGCCTCTGACTTTGTCATTGGTGCCAACGTGCACCATGACAGCCGGGTCTTCCCCAGCCCCTCCCAGTAATCTGTCCACAAGATCCGTGATGTGCCGAACCCGAGCGCCCGGTAGACAACATACTGTTCGGCGCTTCAGGTCTTGGTTACAGATTGCCCTCTCTGTCCTTCTAAGAATTGAGTCCCCTACCACCAGAAACTGTCTTTCCTTTCCCTTTGCTGCCCCCCCACTCTCACTGAAGGAGTTCTTCCCCTGGCAGCTAGGAGAGTCCCTCATCTCCAGCAGTGCTGGTCCCTGACTGGTTTCACCAATGACACTCAATGGAGCGTACTTATTGGGATGCTCCAGTCCTGGATCGGCCTCCCTGGCACTTCCCCCTCTACCCCTCCTGACTGTCACCCATCTACTCTTTGCTAGTGCCTGCACCTCTTTGTCTCCACCCGCCTCTGTGCTGGCCCCTGCCGGCACCTGCCGTGTACGTTCCTGGCTCACCTTTAGTATGGAGGGACTTCTCAGTGCTGACAGTTGCTTCCCCAGATTCAGAACCTGGGCTTCCAGGGAAACAATGTGCTTACATTTTGCACAGCAGTATTCGCCCTCGATCGGATGATCAAGGAACGCATACATGCGGCAAGATGTACAAAGAGTCACCTCTCCACACCCGCCGGGCATCGTACCAAATAAATTTAGTGAGGATTTGGGGATTTTACCCTGTCCAAATTACCTAACAACTAGCTTCCTGGCACTAATACTCAAGACAATACACAGGTACACAACAAGACAATACACAGGTACACAATACACAAGCACTAACGATCCACACACACTACTCAGACAACACTCAGATACTCACACTACACAGGTACTATGACCCCTGTTATAACCTCCTGTTTTAAACTCTTGTTTTTAACTCCCACTTAATCCAGCTCCACTTACACCAAGCTCCACAGCTTCAAACTGAGCACGCTCAGACTGAGTCCTACAACAAGTTAAATAGGCACCTGTGAGCAATTAACCACACCCCTTAATTGATAGACTGATGAAACAAGAAAAAAAAAAGCTATTAAAAAAGTGACAGCAAAAGGCAAATTAAAAACTAAAAGGAAAAGTCCCCAAAATGCAATCCAGCAAACACCAACAGACAGCAAACACACACCAACAGACAGCAAACACACACCAACAGACAGCAAACACACACCAACAGACAGCAAACAAACACCAACAGACAGCAAACACACACCAACAGACAGCAAACACACACCAACAGACAGCAAACACCAACAGACAGCAAACACCAACAGACAGCAAACAGCAAACAAACACCAAGACTTGTATACTCTAACACTTGTTTTTAACTCCCACTTAAAAAAGCTCCACTTACACCAAGCTCCACAGTTTCAAACTGAGCACGCTCAGACTGAGTCCTACAACAAGTTAAATAGGCACCTGTGAGCAATTAACCACACCCCTTAATTGATAGACTAATGAAACAAGAAAAAAAAAAAAAAAAGCTATTTAAAAAGTGACAAAAAGGCAAATTAAAAACTAAAAGGAAAAGTCCCCAAAATGCAACCCAGCAAACACCAACAGACAGCAAACACCGACAGACAGCAAACAAACACCAACAGACAGCAAACACACACCAACAGACAGCAAACAAACACCAACAGACAGCAAACAACCACCAACAGACAGCAAACACACACCAACAGACAGCAAACAAACACCAACAGACAGCAAACAAACACCAACAGACAGCAAACACCAACAGACAGCAAACACCAACAGACAGCAAACAGCAACAGACAGCAAACAGCAACAGACAGCAAACAGCAAACAAACACCAACAGACAGCAAACAGCAACAGACAGCAAACAGCAAACAAACACCAAGACTTGTATACTCTAACACTTGTTTTTAACTCCCACTTAATCCAGCTCCACAGCTTCAAACTGAGCACGCTCAGACTGAGTCCTACAACAAGTTAAATAGGCACCTGTGAGCAATTAACCACACCCCTTAATTGATAGACTGATGAAAGAAGAAAAAAAAAAAAACCTATTTAAAAAGTGACAGCAAAAGGCAAATTAAAAACTAAAAGGAAAAGTCCCCAAAATGCAACCCAGCAAACACCAACAGACAGCAAACACACACCAACAGACAGCAAACAAACACCAACAGACAGCAAACACCAACAGACAGCAAACAGCAAACAAACACCAAGACTTGTATACTCTAACACTTGTTTTTAACTCCCACTTAATCCAGCTCCACTTACACCAAGCTCCACAGCTTCAAACTGAGCACCAGTTTGAAGCTGTGGACAGAGGGGTGGCTGTGTACGTGGTATACTTGGATAGAGGGGTGGCTGTGGACGTGGTATACTTGGATAGAGGGGTGGCTGTGGACGTGGTATACTTGTATAGAGGGGTGGCAGCGGATGTGGTATACTTGGATAGAGGGGTGGCAGTGGACATGGTATACTTGGACTGAGGGGTGGATGTGGACGTGGTATATTTGGACAGAGGGGTGGCTGTGGACGTGGTATACTTGGACAGAGGGGTGGCTGTGGACATGGTATACTTGTATAGAGGAGTGGCTGTGGACTTGGTATACTTGGATAGAGGGGTGGCAGTGGACGTGGTATACTTGGATTTTGCATAAGCGTTCGATGCAGTTCCCCACACACGGCTCATGTGTAAGGTAAAGTCTACAGGCTTGGAAAGATCAGTTTGTAAATGGATAGAAAACTGGCTAAAAGACAGAATTCAGAGAGTCGTGGTTAATGATTCTTACTCTGAATGGTCTGAGGTTATCAGTGGTGTGCCCCAAGGTTCAGTGTTGGGACCCTTACATTTTAATAACTTTATAAATGATATTGGGTCTGGGATTAAAAGTAACATTTCAGTCTTTGCAGATGACACCAAGCTATGCAGTGGAATAACGTCCTTACAGGATGTCTCCAACTTACAAGCCGACCTCAGTGCTCTGTGTAATTGGGTGACTATGTGGCAGATGAGGTTTAATGTAGATAAATGTAAAGTTCTGCACTTGGGGGCTAAGAATATGCATCATACATACTAGGGGGAGTATACCTGGGGGAATCAATGGTTGAGAATGATCTGAGGGAATCAATGGTGGAGAAGGATCTAGGGGAGTCAATGGTGGAGAAGGATCTGGGGGGGTCAATGGTGGAGAAGGATCTGGGGGGGTCAATGGTGGAGAAGGATCTGGGGGAGTCAATGGTGGAGAAGGATCTGGGGGAATCAATGGCGGAGAAGGATCTGGGGGAGTCAATGGTGGAGAAGGATCTGGGGGAATCAGTGGTGGAGAAGGATCTGGGGGTTTTGGTAGAGCAGAAGCTCAATAATAACATGCAATGCCAAGCTGCGGTTTCCAAAGCGAGCAAAGTCCTTTCTTGTATAAGAGAGGTATGGACTCCAGAGAGAGAGACATCATCTGTACAAAACGCCAGAAAGAAAATAATGAAATATAATCAATATATACTGTACATAAAAACGTTAAAACCGGGTGGAGATCCGACGAGCGGCGAGCTCGTAATACAATAGGGCACCTAGGGCAGGGGATCATCCCCTGAAGAAGTCACGTGACTGTGACTTCACGCGTAGGGACGGGACAGGCACTCTATGACAGCTATTGTATTACGAGCTCGCCGCTCGTCGGATCTCCACCCGGTTTTAACGTTTTTATGTGAGTACATATGTTTATGCTTTAATAAAAGTGGTACGTTTTCCATACAATACTACACTATTGTGGGCTTCCTTTTTAATTTATCTGGGTGACCCCGGGACACTACTTGAAAGGACCAGACGCCCCCACAAGAGAAGTGACCAGGATAGGACCATATCTCTACTATCCCTCACAGTTGGTTACATCCACGATCTCTACAAAGGCTGCCATGCCTCAAAGTGGCTAAATGCGATTACCCCATTACCTTCAGGTAAGGGGCCACTGCCAACCAGTGTGCACGTTGCTGCATGAAGATTGATCACCATTGTCACCCATTTTTTTTTTTTTTTTTTTTTTTTTTTTTTATTCCATAATTTTTATTAGTAAAATAAAAATGAGGTTTACATTGCCTTTGGTTACAGAAATTGGGTCATAATATAGTATTCGGTAACACTGACATTCGAAGTTAACAGACAATAACTCTTATGATATAAAATAGAAACAAACGAGAAGGGGACCTTTCTTCCGCTAACTTTGAAGAGGTGTACCCTTATGAAAAACAATGAAATATAGTTGTGAAAGGTCACTTATATATGAATGCATATGTTCCACTGTTAATAATTTTGTCTGGTGTAAGCGGATGTTTGGGTGTATTTCTTTAATAAGATTGAAATTATGTTTTCATACAGTGTTTAATGGTAAGAGTCTATTACCGTTCAATATTTGGACAGCTAAGGGTGATTGAACATCAGTGTATAGAAAGATGAGATTCTGTCTGCAGGAAATCTAGCTTATGGTGTAGACCTAGGTTTATAGGTAAGGAGAGGTAAAGGGAGGTAAGGAGCGAGGGAGAGAGAGAAAACAGAAAGTGGAGGGGGGGGAGGGGGAATGGAGTGGGGGGGAGAGGATAGGGTCAGCAGTAACTTGCAGTCTCCGCCACCATATTTTAAGGGTTTGTAATCCCGCAGGGAGGATTGCCCAACTGACAGGTCTTTAGGCGGGTATGTGTAGAATGCGCTAGGCGACCTCCCCCATTCAATCCTTGTTTAGGTGGGGGAGGTCGGCCATCACAAACCTCCTTAGGTTTAACTTCTGAATGGTATAAAGAGGTTAATATTGGTTGCCCGCTTTTTAGGGAGCGCGATTTGTGTGCGCTTAGTTGGTCAATTGTTTGTATTGATCAGTGGTACAAAAGTGGGACCAGCATGCCCATGTGAATGAGAATTTGGTTGGGCAGTCTTTGGCTATGGCGATCAATTCCTCCATTTCCGCAATTTTTTCTACTCGTTTGAGCCATTCCGGGATAGTGGGTGCATTTGTTGTTCCCCAGTGGAGAGGGATACATAACTTGGCTGCATTAAGTAAGGGTGGTATTAGCGTTTTGCGATAGTGATGTACCGGAATGTCCGAGTGATGAAGGAGGCATTGTGCTGCGGTGTGTTCGAGGGTATACGTGGATATTTGTGAGGTCAGTTCCCTGACTTGGGTCCAAAAGGGCTGAATTAGGGGACAGGACCACCATATATGTTCTAGTGTGCCTACTTCATTGGCGCATCTCCAGCACTTGTCAGAAAGGGTAGGATAGAATTTGTGGATAGTTGCGGGGGTTCTATACCAACGCATTAAAGTTTTATAATTGTTCTCTTGAATCGAGACATTAAGGGAGCCTTTATGTGCTATCGTAGAAATGTGTTCCCATTGTGCTTCAGTTAATTCTGTTTGTAGGTCTCTTTCCCAGTTCACGCACGCTTTGATAGTTTTCATTGAGCCTCCTGCGGAGAGCAGGTTGTAAACGTTTGAGATCATATGTTGCTGAGGTGTAGAGTGAGCACATAGTTGCTCAAAAGTCGTGAGTGGACGAGAGACTGCGGAGCTACTGTCCATTTCTTTTAAAAAATGTCTGATCTGGAAGTATGTCCAGAGTGGGAGGGGAGTACTATTTGCATTAATTGGTAGGGAGGAGCGCTCTAAAAGAGTGCCTGCGCGAAAGAAGTGATGGGCTAGAACCGTTGAGTGTTGCCAAGTACCCGTCAGGAAGTTAGTGGACATGCCGGGAGAGAATGCTGGGTTATGTTTTACCGGAGTGAGGGGTCCCGGATTGGAGGAGATGTGTAGCTTCCGACAGGCTTCCTTAAAGCATTGGAGTGTCGGGGCGATGAGAGGATGACTATTTAGTATTCTCGGGGTGTGTTTGGATAGAGTCCAAGGCAAGGATCGCAATGGTAATGGGGAGAATGTATGTTCAAGGGTAACCCAGTCTTTGCATTTGTCATGTACTGACCAGTCTATAATTCTAGAGAGGTGACACGCCCAATAATATTTCTTAAGGTCCGGGAGGCCGATGCCCCCTTTTGTCTTAGGGTGCGTTAGTTGGTCGTAGGCTATTCTAGGTCTTTTCTGTCTCCATAGAAATTTAGTGCATAGTCGTTTGTAGAGTTGGAAGAAAGTTGGGGGGAGTTCGATAGGTATAGTTTGTAAGATGTAGAGGATGCGGGGAAGGATATTCATCTTTAGGATTGCTGCCCTACCAAACCAGGAAAAATGAGGATTGTTCCATTTGCTTAGGTCGTTCGTAATGGTTTTGAGGATGGGTTGATAGTTTTTGGAGTATAGGTCTGAAAGCTTTGACGTTAGTTGTATCCCGAGGTATTTAATTTGGTCATGTCGCCAATGGAAGGGAAAATTGCTTTTGCATTGTGTTACCTGTTCCTGTGGGAGGGAAATATTTAGGGCCTGGGATTTTGTGAAGTTGATCTTAAAATTGGAAATGGTGTGAAAGGTATTTGCTTCTTTCAAGAGGCTTGGGATCGATATGTGTGGTTCTCTCAGGAATAATAATATGTCGTCCGCGAATGCAGCGATCTTGTAAGTGCGATCGGCAATGCAGAAACCTTTGATGTTGTCATTGGATCTGAGACATTGGAGAAAGGGTTCTAGGGTTAAAACAAATAATATTGGGGAAAGTGGGCATCCCTGTCTTGTTCCATTATTAATAGAGAAGGCGTTCGACAGGTGGCCGTTGACACGTACTCTAGCAGTCGGAGTGGTATAGAGGGACATGATAGCGTTGAACATCCGATCTTGGAGACCAATGCGTCTCAGAACTGCTCCAAGGTAGTCCCATGCCAACCTGTCGAACGCCTTCTCTGCATCCAGGGACAGGAAGAATCCCTTGTGTTTTTGGTTCGTGATCCAGTGGTGTAAATTCAGCGCTTTGATTGTGTTGTCTCTGGCCTCTCTTCCAGGGATGAACCCCACCTGGTCCCTCCCTATCAGGGAAGGCAAGAAAGGCAAGAGACGGGAGGCCAGAATCTTGGCATAGAGTTTTACGTCCACGTTTAATAAGGATATCGGCCTATAATTACTTACTGAAGTGGGATCTTTTTCATCTTTCGGGATCACTGTTATGTGTGCTTCAAGGAATCTATGGAAGGGGAGAGTGGATGATGTTAAGGAATTGAAGGTCCTAATTAGATGTGGGGCAAGTGTATCTGTGAATGTTTTGAAGTAAGTGGCTGTAAACCCGTCTGGGCCTGGACTTTTCCCATTTTTAAGTTGTTTAATAGCTGCTTTTAGTTCTTCTTCAGATATAGGGTTTTCAAGGTATGCTGCATCTTCTTTATCTATGGTTTTGGGGGCAAATTTGCTAAGAAACGATTTGATTACCTTACTTCTGTTCTCAGAACCATGTTGGCTTGTATCTTGTTTTGGGAGATTGTATAATTTAGAGTAGTAAGTCTCAAATTGGGCTGCTATATCTGTTGAGGTGATGTGCGATTTACCCTGGTGATCTTTAATAGTATGAATGGTTGCCTGTGCTTTCCTGGTCTGGAGGGCTTTAGCAAGGTATTTACCACCTTTATTGCCATATTCATAGAAAATCTTTTGATGTAACAGAAATTTACGTTGTGTCTTACGGTTTAGTTTATCTCGCAGCATCTTCCTAATTTGGGTGAGTTCGTGATAAGTTTGCTGTGCTTGTGATTGTTTGTGGGCAAGTTCAAGTCTTTTAATCTTGTCAAGGAGCTCTGTGATTTCCTGTTGTTGGGCCTTTCGACGTGAAGCTTTAAGAGCAATGAGTTTGCCTCTGACTACGCACTTGTGGGCTTCCCATTGTGAGAGAGGGGCAGTGTCTGGTGTGTCGTTTTCTAAGAAGAAGGTGTGTATGCAATTGTTGATGTCATTGGTAGTTTCTTCCGACGTAAGCAGAGACGCATCTAGGCGCCAAATTTTTTGTTTGGAGATGTGATTGTCAGGGAACGTCAGGGTCATTGTGATTGGATGGTGGTCTGATAGCACCATTGGTTCAATGGTGGCAGTCGAGAGAAAGGGAATATCTTTCTGGGACAGGAACAGATAGTCGATCCTCGAATATTTGTTGTGTGGGGCCGAGAAAAAAGTGAAGTCTTTCTCATCGGGGTGAAGGGCACGCCACGTATCATGTAAGAGAAGGTCTTGGATTTGCATTTTAATTTGTCGGATAGCTTTGTATGGTAGAGATGTCGTGCCTGTGGAGGTATCTAAGATTGGGGAAAGAGGGATATTGAAGTCTCCCCCTAGAATGGTCAGTCCGGTATGGAAATCTGAGAGTAGTCGCGAGATTGATCTAAAGAAACTAACTTGTGCAGAATTGGGGCTATATAGGTTGGCTAGGGTAACTGGTCGTCCCTGGAGTCGTCCTTTCAAAAAGAGGTATCTGCCTTCGGTATCTATCAGTGAGTCTTCAAGTTGCCAGTCTAGATTTTTGGATAAGAGAATTGAGACCCCTTTGGACTTTGCAAGAGAATTGGAGGCATGGTAAACCGTTGGGAACATGTGGTTCAAGAGTTTGGGTATTTTGTTTGTGTGGAAGTGTGTCTCTTGTAAGAACACTACATTGGCTTTAAGTTTAGACATCATATCAAGTACTTGGCTACGCTTCTCCGGGATGTTTAATCCCTTTGTATTTAGCGAAACTATTTTGAGTGAAGAAGGTTTTGTTGTGGAGTGTACGTGTGCCATAATGGGTAGTCGTTCAGTTAGGATGCTAGCGAGTGAGCGATAAATAGGTAGTAGCTCAACCTTCCTGTGGGAATTTAGAAAGGTTCGGAGGAAAGGTCTGTTTGTAAGTTTTTGCCTTAGTCAAGATGTGGGGGTGGCGGAGACTGCAAGAAAGGAGAGAGAGGGAGAAAAGAGAAAGAGGAAAGACGATAAGAGTAGAGGAAAAGGGGAAGGAAAGGGAGGAAACGAGAGAAAGAGAGAGAGTGAGAGGGGTCCCGGGAGGGAGATGGGAAGAGAGAGGGAGAGGTTTACTGGGGTTTAGGAACAAAATAAGATAGAGGATATTCCGGAGTGAGGGAGGTTATATAAAACCTACCCTACAGATCAAAGAGTGTCCGGTTTGTTTTGACAGGAATACTGACTTTCCTGTCTTGTGGGAGGGTGGAAAGTGTCGGATCGAGACCGTCGAGACTTAGTATCACCCGTCCACCGAGGCTCATGCCTGTGAGTGTAGGCGGGAGCCAATAGAGTTTTAAGAGTTAAGAGAGAAACCCTTGGGTCTAATCTCATGGGGGTCAAACATATGACAAACTAAACAGGTCATTTAACAGATATATTGCATCAACGTTGTATAAACAGAATTTGCACTACATTGTATAGCACGTAGATTGGTGCTAAAGCCAGGACCTTAACAGGGGTCCTCTAACCTAAAATGTAACAGGAGGTCCCATTGTGTCATCAAGGGAATGGGGATGAGGAGTGACTCTAGCATTTAAACATAACAGTCCTGATAATTATATTCTTCCGAAGCGTTTTACACCATCGGGTTACCATCGACTCATAAGCTGAAAATAGCCCTTCTCATTTGCGTATGCATTCGGGCAGTCTACAGATTATGGTCGGTGTTTCAGCAAAGTACACTTTAAATTGGGCCGGGAAGTTGACCCCCCCCACCCAAATATGAATTAACCATCTCAGAGGTAGCAGGTGAGCAATCCGCTCCCTCTGCTATGGTGATAGGTAAGTAATCTGAACGTGTTTGAATCATATTGGGGACAGTCCCCTTGGTTAGATATCTAGGATTTGAGGATATTGCCTTAGTGAGAAGCAAGGATTTTCTAGCATAATATAATTTTTAAACATGAACAAACATATAACCTTAACTTTTTACCCAAGCGAGGCGACAGGGGGAAGGGTGAGGCCTCCACAGACGCCACAATACGGAGGTTTATTAGAGTGACTAGTGCTGTCGAGTACTCTAGGGGCGATTGAAAGATTAAATTCAGCTCATTATAGGAGGGGAGAGAACTAGCAAGGCGGAATAGGTCCATTGTTGGACCTGGAAAGGGTGTTGGCATCTGTGTGGCGTCACCCCCCACAAGTCATCCGACCAGAGCGTAAGAAAGTACAATCATGAAAATTATTGAGCTTTGGCATCAGAAATTGTTACAAGCCAAGTGGATTTTAAGGCTCACCTGTATCATACCTTCTAGGGCAGATGGGATTGGGGGAGGGTGGCGAGAAAAAGAAAAAAAAAAAAAGGGGGTGGGGGGAGTTGGGCAGGGAAAGGGGTATGTGGGGGTGAGGGAAGGGCTTGGGGAGGGGAGCTGAACGGTATTTTGAGTGGAAGTCCCATATGTAAAGCATAGATACCGTCAGTGTTTCTGGAGGGGTCATACAGTGTGCAAGGGCTTCCCAAGGGGAATGTCCAACTCACAGTTTCGCTGGGGGTAATTCCACTTGCTCGGGGATCAGTTTGCACGGTGGGTTCTCAGAAGCAGTGTAGAATAATTATTACTTAAAGGGAAAAAGAAAAGTCACCTGAGAGGATACCGTTTTCGGGAAGCACTTGTCCTGCGAGTTGTTGATGGGTGTTGCGGGCAAGTTCCAATCTTGAGGAGTCATATTCAGTCTTGAGAGACACAGGACGGAAGAGTTGAGGTCGTTCAGTTGGATCTGTCATGGCGGGCCCTTCTGTGGGCCGGGGAGGCCGTAGGGCTGTTGGGTGTCGCGTTCCGGGTGTCTTGCATGGTAGGCTCCCTCGATGGGGTATGTCTGCGACGTCTTATGTGGAAGTCATCACGGACTGGAATGGCGTCAGTAGAGGCTGACCTTCTCATGCGTTGTGGGCGAAGAGTGGAGTACCAATCCGGGATGTCAATGCTTGGAAGATTTAGTGCTTCACAAAAACCTGGTAAGTCTTCTGGGAGGCGTAGGTTTGCAGTGCGACCTTGGAATGAGGCTGAGAGGCAGAAGGGAAATTTCCACCGGTATTGAATGCCTTTGGTGCGCAATAGGTCAAGAAGGGGGCGCAAGTCTCTCCTATTTTGAAGGGTAATGGGCGAGAGGTCTTGGAACAGCTTTATATCAGCTCCTTGATAGAGTAAGGAGTGACGATCCCTGGCCCTATGAAGAATTTCCTCCTTCAGTTTAAAGTTAATGAGACAACAAATCACGTCTCTGGGAGGATCAGATTCTCTGCCTCTGGGCCTCAGGGCTCTATGCAAGCGTTCAAACTCAATGGGTGTTTCAGGAGGTCTGCCCAGGAGATCGTTAAATATGGCAATAGTAGCTTTCGTAATTTGCGCATTTTCAACTGATTCAGGGATACCTCTTACCCGTATGTTATGACGGCGGCCGCGGTTGTCTAAATCTTCCATATGTCTCTGAATGTCTCTGAGCTGTGAAGATTGTGCCTGGGAAGAGGTCTGTAAGTGTTGAATGGAGGTGTCATGGCGGTTAGTTACTTCCTCCAGATCATCCAGGCGTATTGTCATTACCTGGACATCTCTCCTGAGATCCGTGATGGCTGCAGAGAGTGTGGCTTTAATATCTTCTGCCACAGATCGCAGGTCTTGCATGGAGAGGGGCTGTGGGGTGGATGCTGCTGCAACTGAAGGCTGGATCTGTGTGTGGCTTCTCCCTGAGGGGCTGAGGCTGGATGAGCGTGCAGCGTTCGGGTAGGCCCGATTTGAAGCCGGGGCCTCGCGTGCCTGGGACCGGAAGATCTCCGGAATATTGCGGCCGATCTGCGTACCGGACCCCCTGGGGGAGCGGGACCTGGCTGGGGATGGTTCCCTGGATGTTTTCCCCATGTTTGTGTCAGGATGGCTCCGGATTGCTGATTTTTTAAGCCTCGGCGGACGGGAGCTCGGGATCTAGGCGGCCATTCAGCTCCGGCTCCAAGCCACGCCCCCCCGTCACCCATTTTTTAGCACTGAAGGGATCACTTATTTTTTATGGACTTTGATTAACTGTTTATTGCCGAACGGAGCATTACACCTTATACTATTTTGCACGCATGATTTGCATGCATATAAATGAACTTTTTAGCACCTAGCCACATTTAATTGTCACTGTATGCACTTTAAGCACTCTCTACTTTGTTTATACATGCACCCGAGAGCGTGTTGATTTATATCAGATATATGTTAAGCCAGCAGGTGACTGGCGATGGTATAAGCCAGCTGCTATATACTCTTTATTTATCCATTTATATATACTTATGTTTTGTAATCATGATGTTTAAGCACTGATCACTTTGCATGCTTTATATATTAGCACCAGTTGAGTACCTGTGTTATTAGTATTTGGTCATACATACCACCAGTACACAACTACACAACTGTCACATTAGGTTACCTTTCCACTGTTCTTTTATAGTTGTAAATATTCATTTGAGTTGTACTGGGAGATACTCACCATCACAGAGTCATTACACGCCTATCTCAATAGGATTAGCGCAGCACCACATTCTATTTAAATTTACACTGTTATACAAGCTGTACACTCACTACTTTACATTGTAGCAAAGTGTCATTTCTTCAGTGTTGTCACATGAAAAGATATAATAAAATATTTACAAAAATGTGAGGGGTGTACTTACTTTTGTGAGATACTGCACATTCTGGAGTCCCTTGACATACACAGTCAATCACATTAAGTGGACTGTCTGCAGTAGTCACAAGTGAGAGCCCATAAAAAAATTTGGACAGCTTTTTTCCATTTCTCACATAATGAGAGATGAGATCCAAATGTCTACAATGTCTGTGATAGCAGAAAATGTAACCACAAAGGTTGCAAAAGTATAAGGAAGGTAAGTTGAGGGAATATCAACATCCCCTCCCAAACAGAGTACTGGGAAGCTGAGGAAACGTAAGGTAGAAGAAACAGGAAGAAGGAATAGAGACAAGAGAAGGAAGTAGGATCAGGGGAGATAAGGCAAGGAAAAGGGAAGGAGAAAGGTAGGTGCCCCGGAGGCCAGCACATTGAGGTGGGTGATTGCAGTGGCTCTAGTTCCCAGGTTCAGTAGGCGTGAAGTGTGCTGGGTGGGTGGATAACAATCAAGCCAGGGATTCCAAACCTTTAGAAACGTGACAAGTGTGTCGTTAAGGATAGCTATCAGTTTTTTATTGATGAGTGTACCCTATACACAGCCCTTCCCCTCTGCAAGCTTCAGGGTGGGCAATTTCCATGCCTGAGCTATTGTTTGTGTAGCGCTACCCCCGCAGGAGCCACCTAAATCGGTACAACCTATCACCAGCCCAACAGAGTGGAGGACCGTCTGAGAGGAACATTTATAAGACTGGTATAACCTATCGCCAACCCAACAAGGAGGAGGACCGCCTGAGAGGAACATTTATTAGTCTGGTACAACCTATCACCAACCCAACAAGGAGGAGGACCATCTGAGAGGAACATTTATAAGACTGGTACATGCTATCGCCAACCCAACAAGGAGGAGGACTGTCTGAGAGGAACATTTATAAGACTGGTACAACCTATCGCCAACCCAACAAGGAGGAGGACTGCCTGAGAGGAACATTTATTAGTCTGGTACAACCTTTCACCAGCCCAACAGAGTGGAGGACCGTCTGAGAGGAACATTTATAAGACTGGTATAACCTATCGCCAACCCAACAAGGAGGAGGACTGCCTGAGAGGAACATTTATTAGTCTGGTACAACCTATCACCAACCCAACAAGGAGGAGGACCATCTGAGAGGAACATTTATAAGACTGGTACATACTATCGCCAACCCAACAAGGAGGAGGACTGTCTGAGAGGAACATTTATAAGACTGGTACATCCTATCACCAACCCAACAAGGAGGAGGACTGTCTGAGAGGAACATTTATAAGACTGGTACAACCTATCGCCAACCCAACAAGGAGGAGGACCATCTGAGAGGAACATTTATAAGACTGGTACAACCTATCGCCAACCCAACAAGGAGGAGGACTGCCTGAGAGGAACATTTATTAGTCTGGTACAATCTTTCACCAACCCAACAACGAGGAGGACCATCTGAGAGTAACATTTATAAGACTGGTATAACCTTTCGCCAAACCCAACAAGGAGGAGGACTGTCTGAGAGGAACATTTATAAGACTGGTACAACCTATCACCAACTCCACTGGGAGGAGGACCATCTAAGAGGAACAAATTGTCAATGTGTGGGAACACCTATTCATGTTGGCAGCCTCTCACTGATCCATACTTATTTGGGTTGCGCATTAGTATAACCTCACTGTTTACATCTATATTATCTCTTATTCACTTGTGCAGCAACCATGGGATTTTTTTTTTTTTTTTTAGAAAATAGAACCATTGATCTAGATAACATCTTTAAAAAACAAGAAACTAATCAATTAGGAGATATTGAGAACAGTGGGACACCTAATTGAGAAGAAGATTAATGCATGGTGGGATATCGCTACCCATGAGAAATATATTTTAAGATAAATGAATACCTAGAAGATTAAGATGGGATGTGCCCATTAATGATAGATTGCTAGATAAGGAATCCACAGATGAATGGTTTATTTTTATTTATGATAAAGGTTTAGCACTATTGGAATTTTTCATAAAAAGAAAACAACGAAAGATAAGGAAGCTAGATGCAAAAATCTCAGAACTGGAAGTTGGCCCAGAGCCCTCTAAGGAACTCCCTGAGTTTATTGCTTTATCTAAACAACTGAACAGAGATATGGAACAAAAAGATAAAGAAACAGCAGCTAGAAAAAAGAGAAAATATCAAAGGGATATTAAAGACTTTTGAAGATGGTCTAATTTTCAAATGGCAAAATAAGTTTGATGAGGCCACTACGAATTCTACTATTAGTTCTCCTGAAAAAGAGGTGAAGATCCAACAGACGACAATTCTGAATGAAGAAAAGGAGGGATTCAACCCACTAATGAGACACACAGAGATTATAACATCTATAATACCCCAAATCAGAAGCCAAGGTGGAATAACAATTGAAAGAAACCTTATTGGCAAAATTATTGGAAAAATAATGGCTATAATCAATCAAGACCGTATTAGCAACCATATTATGTAAGAAGATCACCAACACCAGTATGGAGGAATTATGGAACTTATGATAGAGATCATCATTATGATGATAGAGGAGAATGACCGACCCTTGATAGTTATTACGCTGTGCCTTTACACAATGGGTTTGAACCATTGAAAAGAGATGATGAAGGAGGGAGAACCCCCGAGGTATCATCAAGAGAGAAGATTTGAACAGAATACAGATAGAACCCCACTGCGTGTTTTAGAGATGAGACACCGAGAATTTCTGAGGCATTATGATCAGGAAAGGGGGTCCAGGAGAACACCCAGACAAACCCCAAACCAGGGAGGGAAACAAAGCAGGAGGAAGAGAAGTATCAGGAACCCCCAAGGGGACGAGATTGGGAAGAACGAATCAAAAGGACCTCAAGAAGGACCCCAGATTCCAGACCTGGAAGAAAAGAAAATCGAGGAGAGGATGCCGAGCTGGAATCAAAAAGAAAAAGAGAATAGTGGGTGATGGTATTGTGAATATTAGGGGAGTAGAATTAACACAACAGGAGATAAAGGTGTTAGATAAAGGTCTAGAGTTCGCCCCAAAAAAGAATTGAAATAAGTGTAATACTTATGCTGATATACATAAATTTACCCGTAGTTTAAATATCAAGAATATATGATGAATAAACCTTGAGAAAATATAATGAGGAAGAATATTGAAGCTGATGATATTATATATAGCTCTCTTGGAAATAAGTCACTTTTCATTCCTCCAATTGAGAATGAGGGATATGTGGAGGTATTCCGGAAGATGGTATTAAGAGATCTTCAGGATTCTGGGGACCTCAAAAATGGAATAAAAAAAAAGAGAACAGAGAAAGGATCTAGTGATAAGGCCTGTGGATAAGGGGGGTGCAATAGTGGTACAATCAAAGGAAGCCTACAGAGAAGAACTAAACCGACAATTACAGGATAAAAACACCTATCAAAATTATTGAGTAATCCAACTTTGAGATATAAAAAAGAACTGAGTAAAGTGTTTGAAAAGGGTCTGATTAAAGGTGTTTTAAATAAAAAAGAAGGGAGATATCTTCGGCCTGATACATGTAGAATCCCAGTCAAATATACACTCCCAAAAATTCACAAGGATGAGATCAATTCACCGGGGAGACACATTGCAAATGGGATTAACTCTGTAGGGGCAAGAATAGGTCAATATATAAATTGGTTCTTGCAGCCTGTAGTATGAAAAGCTAAATCCTATCTTAGGGATACAAAACATAGTTACATAGAAGGTGAGGTTGAAAAAAGACACAAGTCCATCAAGTCCAACCTATGTGTGTGATTATGTGTCAGTATTACCTTACATATCCCTGTATGTTGCGGTCATTCAGATGATTATCTAATAGTTTCTTGAAGCTATCAATGCTCCCCACTGAGACCACCGCCTGTGGAAGGGAATTCCACATCCTTACTGCTCTTACAGTAAAGAACCCTCTACGTAGTTTAAGGTTAAACCTCTTTTCTTCTAATTGTAATGAGTGGCCCCGAGTCTTATTAAACTCTCTCCTGCGAAAAAGTTTTATCCCTATTGTGGGGTCACCAGTACAGTATTTGTAAATTGAAATCATATCCCCTCTCAAGCGTCTCTTCTCCAGAGAGAATAAGTTCAACGCTCGCAACCTTTCCTCATAACTAAGATCCTCCAGACCCTTTATTAGCTTTGTTGCCCTTCTTTGTACTCGCTCCATTTCCAGTACATCCTTCCTGAGGACTGGTGCCCAGAACTGGACAGCATACTCCAGGTGCGGCCGGACCAGAGTCTTGTAGAGCGGGAGAATTATCGTTTTATCTCTGCAGTTGATCCCCCTTTTAATGCCAATATTCTGTTTGCCTTATTAGCAGCAGCTTGGCATTGCATGCCATTGCTGAGCCTATCATCTACTAGGACCCCCAGGTCCTTTTCCATCCTAGATTCCCCCAGAGGTTCTCCCCCCAGTGTATAGATTGCATTCAGATTTTTGCCACCCAAATACATTATTTTACATTTTTCTACATTGAACCTCATTTGCCATGTAGTCGCCCCTCCCCCATTAATTTGTTCAGGTCTTTTTGCAAGATTTCCACATCCTGCGGAGAAGTTATTGCCCTGCTTAGCTTAGTATCGTCTGCAAATACAGAGATTGAACTGTTTATCCCATCCTCCAGATCGTTTATGAACAAATTAAATAGGATTGGTCCCAGCACAGAACCCTGGGGGACCCCACTACCCACCCCTGACCATTCTGAGTACTCCCCATTTATCACCACCCTCTGAACTCGCCCTTATAGCCAGTTTTCAATCCATGTACTCACCCTATGGTCCATGCCAACGCACCTTATCTTGTACAGTAAACGTTTATGGGGAACTGTGTCAAATGCTTTTGCAAAATCCAGATACACCACGTCTACGGGCCTTCCTTTATCTAGATGGCAACTCACCTCCTCATAGAAGGTTAATAGATTGGTTTGGCAAGAACGATTCTTCATGAATCCATGCGGATTACTGCTAATTAGGGATGAGCTTCGAGTTCGAGTCGAACTCATGTTCTACTCGAACATTGGCTGTTCGCAAGTTCGCCGAACAGCGAACAATTTGGGGTGTTCGCGGCAAATTCGAATGCCGCGGAACACCCTTTAAAAGTCTATGGGAGAAATCAAAAGTGCTAATTTTAAAGGCTTATATGCAAGTCATTGTCATAAAAAGTGTTTGGGGACCTGGGTCCTGCCCCAGGGGACATGGATCAATGCAAAAAAAAGTTTTAAAAACGGCCGTTTTTTCAGGAGCAGTGATTTTAATAATGCTTAAAGTCAAACAATAAAAGTGTAATATCCCTTTAAATTTAATACCTGGGGGGTGTCTATAGTATGCCTGTAAAGGGGCGCATGTTTCCCGTGTTTAGAACAGTCTGACAGCAAAATGACATTTGGAAGGAAAAAACACATTTAAAACTACCCGCGGCTATTGCATTGCCGACAATACACATAGAAGTTCATTGATAAAAACGGCATGGAAATTCCCCAAAGGGGAACCCCGAACCAAAATAAAAAAAAAAAAAAAATGATGTGGGGGGGTCCCCCTAAATTCCATACAAGGCCCTTCAGGTCTGGTATGGATATTAAGGGGAACCCCAGCCAAAATTAAAAAAAAAAATTGACGTGGGGTTCCCCCTAAATTCCATACCAGACCCTTCAGGTCTGGTATGGATTTTAAGGGGAACCCCGCGCCAAAAAAAAAAAAAAAAAAAAACGGTGTGGGGTCCCCCCAAAAATCCATACCAGACCCTTATCCGAGCACGCAACCTGGCAGGCCGCAGGAAAAGAGGGGGGGACAAGAGTGCGGCCCCCCCCCCTCCTGAACCGTACCAGGCCACATGCCCTCAACATTGGGAGGGTGCTTTGGGGTAGCCCCCCAAAACACCTTGTCCCCATGTTGATGAGGACAAGGGCCTCATCCCCACAACCCTGGCCGGTGGTTGTGGGGGTCTGCGGGCGGGGGGCTTATCGGAATCTGGAAGCCCCCTTTAACAAGGGGACCCCCAGATCCCGGCCCCCCCCCCTGTGTGAAATGGTAAGGGGGTACTTACCCCTACCATTTCACTAAAAAACTGTCAAAAATGTTAAAAATGACAAGAGACAGTTTTTGACAATTCCTTTATTTAAATGCTTCTTCTTTCTTCCTTCATCTTCTTCTGGTTCTTCCTCCGGCGTTCTCGTCCAGCATCTTCTCCGCGGCGTCTTCTATCTTCTTCTCCTCGGGCCGCTCCGCACCCATGGCATGAGGGGGGAGGCTCCCGCTCTTCTCTTCTTCTTTTCTTCTTCATCTTCTTCTTCTTCTTCTCTTCTTCCTTCTTCTGTTCTTCATGTCTTCTCCGGGCCGCTCCGCAGCCATGCTGGCATGGAGGGAGGCTCCCGCTGTGTGACGGCGTCTCTTCGTCTGACGGTTCTTAAATAACGGGGGGCGGGGCCATCCGGTGACCCCGCCCCCCTCTGACGCACGGTGACTTGAGGGACTTCCCTGTGACGTCACGGGGAATGCCACAGGGAAGTCCCGTCATGTCACCGTGCGTCAGAGGGGGGCGGGGTCACCGGGTGGCCCCGCCCCCCGTTATTTAAGAACCGTCAGACGAAGAGACGCCGTCACACAGCGGGAGCCTCCCTCCATGCCACAGCATGGCTGCGGAGCGGCCCGGAGAAGACATGAAGAAGAGAAGAAGGAAGAAGAGAAGAAGAAGAAGAAGATGAAGAAGAAGATGAAGAAGAGAAGAAGATGAAGAGAAGAGCGGGAGCCTCCCCCCCATGCCAGGGGTGCGGAGCGTCCCGAGGAGAAGAAGATAGAAGACGCCGCGGAGAAGATGCTGGACGAGAACGCCGGAGGAAGAACCAGAAGAGCCAGAAGAACCAGAAGAAGAAGATGAAGGAAGAAAGAAGAAGCATTTAAATAAAGGAATTGTCAAAAACTGTCTCTTGTCATTTTTAACATTTTTGACAGTTTTTTAGTGAAATGGTAGGGGTAAGTACCCCCTTACCATTTCACACAGGGGGGGGGCCGGGATCTGGGGGTCCCCTTGTTAAAGGGGGCTTCCAGATTCCGATAAGCCCCCCGCCCGCAGACCCCCACAACCACCGGCCAGGGTTGTGGGGATGAGGCCCTTGTCTTCATCAACATGGGGACAAGGTGTTTTGGGGGGCTACCCCAAAGCACCCTCCCAATGTTGAGGGCATGTGGCCTGGTACGGTTCAGGAGGGGGGGGGCCGCACTCTCGTCCCCCCCTCTTTTCCTGCGGCCTGCCAGGTTGCGTGCTCGGATAAGGGTCTGGTATGGATTTTTAGGGGGACCCCACGCCGTTTTTTTTTTTTTTTTTTGGCGCGGGGTTCCCCTTAAAATCCATACCAGACCTGAAGGGTCTGGTATGGAATTTAGGGGGAACCCAACGTCAATTTTTTTTTTTAAATTTTGGCTGGGGTTCCCCTTAATATCCATACCAGACCTGAAGGGCCTTGTATGGAATTTAGGGGGACTCCCACATCATTTTTTTTTTTAATTTTGGTTCGGGGTTGCCCTGTGGGGAATTCCCATGCTGTTTTTATCAATGAACTTCTATGTGTATTGTCGGCAATGCAATAGCCGCGGGTAGTTTTAAATGTGTTTTTTCCTTCAAAATGTCACTTTGCTGTCAGACTGTTCTAAACACGGGAAACATGCACCCCTTTACAGGCATACTATAGACACCCCCCAGGTATGAAATTTAAAGGGATATTACACTTTTATTGTTTGACTTTAAGCATTATTAAAATCACTGTTCCTGAAAAAACGGCCATTTTTAAAACTTTTTTTTGCATTGATCCATGTCCCCTGGGGCAGGACCCAGGTCCCCAAACACTTTTATTGACAATAACTTGCATATTAGCCTTTAAAATTAGCACTTTTGATTATTCATGTTCGTGTCCCATAGACTTTAACGGCGTTCGCGTGTTCGAACGAATTTTTTTCCTGTTCGCATGTTCTGGTGCGAACCGAACAGGGGGGTGTTCGGCTCATCCCTACTGCTAATGATACCGTTCTCATTACTAAAATCCTGTATATAGTCCCTTATCATCCCCTCCAAGAGTTTACATACTATTGATGTTAGGCTAACTGGTCTGTAATTCCCAGGGATGTTTTTTGGGCCCTTTTTAAATATTGGTGCTACATTGGCTTTTCTCCAATCAGCTGGTACCATTCCAGTCAGTAGACTGTCTGTAAAAATTAGGAACAACGGTCTGGCAATCACCTGACTGAGTTCCCTAAGTACCCTCGGATGCAAGCCATCTGGTCCCGGTGATTTATTAATGTTAAGTTTCTCAAGTCTAATTTTAATTCCGTCCTCTGTTAACCATGGAGGTGCTTCCTGTGTTGTGTCATGAGGATAAACACTGCAGTTTTGGTTACTGAAGCCCCCCGATTCACTCGTGAAGACTGAGGAGAAGAATAAATTCAATACCTTCGCCATCTCCCCATCCTTTGTAACCAGATGTCCTTCCTAATTCTTTATGGGGCCAATATGGTCTGTCCTCCCTTTTTTACTGTTTACATACTTAAAGAATTTCTTGGGATTTTTTTTTGCTCTCCTCCGCTATGTGTCTTTCATGTTCTATCTTAGCCATCCTAATTGCACCCTTACATTTCTTATTGCATTCTTTATAAAGTCTGAATGCTGTGCATGATCCCTCAACCTTAGATTTTTTAAAAGGCCTTCTCCTTTGCTTTTATATGCATTTTTACATTGGAGTTAAGCCATCCAGGATTTTTGTTCACTCTTTTAAATTTATTACCCAATGGGATACATTGGCTAATGCCCTTATTTAATATGCTCTTAAAGCAAGCCCATCTCTCCTCCGTATTCTTTGTTCCTAATATTTTATCCCAATTTATGCCTTTTAGCAAGGTTTGTAGTTTAGGGAAGTTGGCTCTTTTGAAATTCAGTGTCTTTGTATTCCCTTTATGTTTCCTATTTGTGTGATTTATACTGAAACTAATTGACCTGTGATCGCTGTTACCTAAATTGCCCCGTATTTCCACATCTGTTATCAGGTCTGTATTGTTGGTAATCAGTAGATCCAGTAATGTTTTATTTCTAGTTGGTGCGTCTACCATCTGACCCATAAAATTGTCCTGCAAGACATTAAGGAACTGGCGAACCTTAAATGAATGCGCGGTTCCCTCCGCCCAGTCTATGTCTGGATAATTAAAATCCCCCATTATGATAACACTTCCCATCCTTGCTGCTAATCCAATTTGTGATAGGAGATCCGTCTCCACTTCCTCCCTCAGGTTAGGGGGCCTATAGCATACTCCCAGTATTATTTTCCCCTTAGCTTCATCCCTTTGGAGCTCTACCCATAAGGATTCCACCTCCTCTCTAGCTCCCTCAGTGATGTCATCTCTCACATTCGCTTGTACATTATTCTTGATATATAGGCATACCCCTCCCCCTTTTTTACCCTCTCTATCCTTGCGGTATAGGGTATACCCTTGAATGTTTGCCAGCCAATCATGAGAGCTGTTGAACCAGGTCTCTGAAATTCCCACAAAATCCAATTCCTCCTTGTACAACAGTATCTCTAGTTCACCCATCTTGTCCGCCATACTCCTGGCATTGGTGAACATGCCACATAGTTTAGACCGGTCGCATATTGTCCTCGTATTGGGTGTTTCAAGATTGCAACTAGGACTTGCTACTATACTCACCTTGTGTTTTTGTGCTTTGGTTAACCTACCACTAATGCCCCCAATACTATCCTCTGGAATATCATCCGCGCTGGCTATCACTGTCTCTGGACCCTCCCCCCCATCGCCTAGTTTAAAAACCCCTCTAACTTTTTGGCCATCTTCATTCCCAGCAGATCTGCACCCTCCTCATTTAGGTGCAGTCCGTCCCTTCTATAGTACCGGTTACCGACTGAGAAGTCGGCCCAGTCCTCCAGGAACCCAAACCCCTCCTTACTATAACAGCTCTTCAGCCACTTGTTTACTTCCCCTAATCTCCCTCTTCCTTTCTGGTGTGGCTCGATGTACCGGTACTATTCCTGAGAATACTACCTTGGAGGTCCTTTTCCTCAATTTAGCACCTAAGTCCCTAAAATCGTTCTTTAGGACACTCCATCTGCCTCTGACTTTGTCATTGGTGCCAACGTGCACCATGACAGCCGGGTCTTCCCCAGCCCCTCTCAGTAATCTGTCCACAAGATCCGTGATGTGCCGAACGCGAGCGCCCGGTAAAATGTACCTGTCCTGAGATGCATGTTGCAGTGTACAGTGTGTACTGAAATAAACATCCATTGTTCCAGAGTCTTGTGTCTCTCACAACACAGAGGATATAACACTATCAGCATCCCCTATCAGTGTCCCCTATCGGTGTCCCTTATCAGTGCCCCCTATCAATGTCCCCTATCGGCGTCCCCTATCAGCGCCCCTATCAGTGTCCTCTATTGGCGTCCCCTATCAGCGCCCCTATCAGCGCCCCTATCAGTGTCCCCTATCCGCGTCCCCTATCAGCGCCCCTATCAGCGCCCCTATCAGTGTCCCCTATCGGCGTCCCCTATCGGCGTCCCCTATCAGCGCCCCTATCAGTGTCCTCTATCAGTGTCCCCTATCAGTGTCCCCTATCAGTGCACCGTATAAGCACCCCCTATCAGTGTCCCCTATCAGTGCCTTCTATCAGTGTCCTCTATCGGCATCCCCTATCAGTGTCCTCTATCAGTGTCCCCTATCAGCGCCCCTATCAGTGTCCTCTATCAGTGTCCCCTATCAGCGCCCCTATCAGCGCCCCTATCAGTGTCCTCTATCGGCATCCCCTATCAGCGTCCCCTATCAGTGTCCTCTAACGGCGTCCCCTATCAGTGCCTTCTATCAGTGCCCCCTATCAGTGTCCCCTATCAGTGCCCCCTATCAGCGTCCCCTATCAGTGCCCCCTATCAGCATCCCCTATCAGTGCCCCCTATCAGCGTCCCCTATCAGTGGCCCCTATCAGCGACCCCTATCAGTGTCGTCTATCGGCGTCTCCTATCAGTGCCTTCTATCAGTGCCCCCTATCAGCGTCCCCTATCAGTGTCCCCTATCAATGCCTTCTATCTGTGTCCCCTATCAGTGCCCCCTATCAGCGACCCCTATCAATGCCTTCTATCTGTGTCTCCTATCAGTGCCCCCTATCAGCGACCCCTATCAGTGTCCCCTATCAGCGCCCCCTATCAGCTCCCCCTATCGGTGTCCCCTATCGGCGTCCCCTATCAGCGTCCCCTATCAGTGTCCCCTATCAGTGCCTTCTATCTGTGTCCCCTATCAGTGCCCCCTATCAGCGTCCCCTATCAGTGTCCCCTATCAGCGCCCCCTATCAGCGCCCCCTATCGGTCTCCCCTATTGGCGTCCCCTATCAGCGTCCCCTATCAGTGTCCTCTATCAGCGTCCCCTATCAGTGCCTTCTATCAGTGCCCCCTATCAGTGGCCCCTATCAGTGTCCCCTATCAGCGTCCCCTATCAGTGTCCCCTATCAGTGCCTTCTATCTGTGTCCCCTATCAGTGCCCCCTATCAGTGCCTTCTATCAGTGCCCCCTATCAGTGTCCCCTATCAGTGTCCCCTATCAGTGTCCCCTATCAGTGCCTTCTATCAGTGCCCCCTATCAGCGTCCCCTATCAGTGTCCCCTATCGGCGTCCCCTATCAGCGCCCCTATTAGCGCCCCTATCAGTGTCCTCTATCGGCATCCCCTATCAGCGCCCCTATCAGTGTCCTCTATCAGTGTCCCCTATCAGCGTCCCCTATCAGTGTCCTCTATCAGTGTCCCCTATCAGCATCCCCTATCAGTGCCCCGTATCAGCACCCCCTATCAGTGTCCCCTATCAGTGCCTTCTATCAGTGTCCTCTATCGGCATCCCCTATCAGTGTCCTTTATCAGTGTCCCCTATCAGCACCCCTATCAGTGACCTCTATCAGTGTCCTCTATCAGCGCCCCTATCAGCGCCCCTATCAGTGTCCTCTATCGGCATCCCCTATCAGCGCCCCTATCAGTGTCCTCTATCAGTGTCCTCTATCAGCGCCCCTATCAGCGCCCCTATCAGTGTCCTCTATCGGCATCCCCTATCAGCGTCCCTTATCAGTGCCCCCTATCAGCGTCCCCTATCAGTGCCTTCTATCGTCGTCCCCTATCAGTGCCTTCTATCAGTGCCCCCTATCAGTGCCCCCTATCATTGGCCCTATCAGCACCCCTATCAGTGCCTTCTATCGGCGTCCCCTATCAGTGCCTTCTATCAGTGCCCCCTATCAGTGTCCCCTATCAGTGCCTTCTATCAGTGTCCCCTGTCAGCGTCCCCTATCAGTGCCTTCTTTCATTGTCCCCTATCAGTGCCCCCTATCAGTGTCCCCTATCAGTGTCCCCTATCAGTGTCCCCTATCAGTGCCTTCTATCTGTGTCCCCTATCAGCGTCCCCTATCAGTGTCCCCTATCAGTGCCTTCTATCAGTGCCCCCTATCAGTGGCCCCTATCAGTGTCCCCTATCAGCGTCCCCTATCAGTGTCCCCTATCAGTGCCTTCTATCTGTGTCCCCTATCAGTGTCCCCTATCAGTGCCTTCTATCAGTGCCCCCTATCAGTGTCCACTATCAGTGTCCCCTATCAGTGCCTTCTATCAGTGCCCCCTATCAGCGTCCCCTATCAGTGTCCCCTATCGGCGTCCCCTATCAGCGCCCCTATTAGCGCCCCTATCAGTGTCCTCTATCGGCGTCCCCTATCAGCGCCCCTATCAGTGTCCTCTATCAGTGTCCCCTATCAGCATCCCCTATCAGTGTCCTCTATCAGTGTCCCCTATCAGCATCCCCTATCAGTGTCCCCTATCAGTGCCTTCTATCAGTGCCCCCTATCAGTGTCCACTATCAGTGTCCCCTATCAGTGCCTTCTATCAGTGCCCCCTATCAGCGTCCCCGAACAGTGTCCCCTATCGGCGTCCCCTATCAGCGCCCCTATTAGCGCCCCTATCAGTGTCCTCTATCGGCGTCCCCTATCAGCGCCCCTATCAGTGTCCTCTATCAGTGTCCCCTATCAGCATCCCCTATCAGTGTCCTCTATCAGTGCCCCGTATCAGCACCCCCTATCAGTGTCCCCTATCAGTGTCTTCTATCAGTGTCCTCTATCGGCATCCCCTATCAGTGTCCTTTATCAGTGTCCCCTATCAGCGCCCCTATCAGTGACCTCTATCAGTGTCCTCTATCAGCGCCCCTATCAGCGCCCCTATCAGTGTCCTCTATCGGCATCCCCTATCAGGGCCCCTATCAGTGTCCTCCATCAGTGTCCTCTATCAGCGCCCCCTATCAGCGCCCCTATCAGTGTCCTCTATCAGTGCCTTCTATCGTCGTCCCCTATCAGTGCCTTCTATCAGTGCCCCCTATCAGTGCCCCCTATCATTGGCCCTATCAGCACCCCTATCAGTGCCTTCTATCGGCGTCCCCTATCAGTGCCTTCTATCAGTGCCCCCTATCAGTGTCCCCTATCAGTGCCTTCTATCAGTGTCCCCTATCAGCGTCCCCTATCAGTGTCCCCTGTCAGCGTCCCCTATCAGTGCCTTCTATCAGTGTCCCCTATCAGTGCCCCCTATCAGTGTCCCCTATCAGTGTCCCCTATCAGTGCCTTCTATCTGTGTCCCCTATCAGTGCCCCCTATCAGCGACCCCTATCAATGCCTTCTATCTGTGTCTCCTATCAGTGCCCCCTATCAGCGACCCCTATCAGTGTCCCCTATCAGCGCCCCCTATCAGCTCCCCCTATCGGTGTCCCCTATCGGCGTCCCCTATCAGCGTCCCCTATCAGTGTCCCCTATCAGTGCCTTCTATCTGTGTCCCCTATCAGTGCCCCCTATCAGCGTCCCCTATCAGTGTCCCCTATCAGCGCCCCCTATCAGCGCCCCCTATCGGTCTCCCCTATTGGCGTCCCCTATCAGCGTCCCCTATCAGTGTCCTCTATCAGCGTCCCCTATCAGTGCCTTCTATCAGTGCCCCCTATCAGTGGCCCCTATCAGTGTCCCCTATCAGCGTCCCCTATCAGTGTCCCCTATCAGTGCCTTCTATCTGTGTCCCCTATCAGTGCCCCCTATCAGTGCCTTCTATCAGTGCCCCCTATCAGTGTCCCCTATCAGTGTCCCCTATCAGTGTCCCCTATCAGTGCCTTCTATCAGTGCCCCCTATCAGCGTCCCCTATCAGTGTCCCCTATCGGCGTCCCCTATCAGCGCCCCTATTAGCGCCCCTATCAGTGTCCTCTATCGGCATCCCCTATCAGCGCCCCTATCAGTGTCCTCTATCAGTGTCCCCTATCAGCGTCCCCTATCAGTGTCCTCTATCAGTGTCCCCTATCAGCATCCCCTATCAGTGCCCCGTATCAGCACCCCCTATCAGTGTCCCCTATCAGTGCCTTCTATCAGTGTCCTCTATCGGCATCCCCTATCAGTGTCCTTTATCAGTGTCCCCTATCAGCGCCCCTATCAGTGACCTCTATCAGTGTCCTCTATCAGCGCCCCTATCAGCGCCCCTATCAGTGTCCTCTATCGGCATCCCCTATCAGCGCCCCTATCAGTGTCCTCTATCAGTGTCCTCTATCAGCGCCCCTATCAGCGCCCCTATCAGTGTCCTCTATCGGCATCCCCTATCAGCGTCCCTTATCAGTGCCCCCTATCAGCGTCCCCTATCAGTGCCTTCTATCGTCGTCCCCTATCAGTGCCTTCTATCAGTGCCCCCTATCAGTGCCCCCTATCATTGGCCCTATCAGCACCCCTATCAGTGCCTTCTATCAGTGCCCCCTATCAGTGTCCCCTATCAGTGCCTTCTATCAGTGTCCCCTGTCAGCGTCCCCTATCAGTGCCTTCTTTCATTGTCCCCTATCAGTGCCCCCTATCAGTGTCCCCTATCAGTGTCCCCTATCAGTGTCCCCTATCAGTGCCTTCTATCTGTGTCCCCTATCAGCGTCCCCTATCAGTGTCCCCTATCAGTGCCTTCTATCAGTGCCCCCTATCAGTGGCCCCTATCAGTGTCCCCTATCAGCGTCCCCTATCAGTGTCCCCTATCAGTGCCTTCTATCTGTGTCCCCTATCAGTGTCCCCTATCAGTGCCTTCTATCAGTGCCCCCTATCAGTGTCCACTATCAGTGTCCCCTATCAGTGCCTTCTATCAGTGCCCCCTATCAGCGTCCCCTATCAGTGTCCCCTATCGGCGTCCCCTATCAGCGCCCCTATTAGCGCCCCTATCAGTGTCCTCTATCGGCGTCCCCTATCAGCGCCCCTATCAGTGTCCTCTATCAGTGTCCCCTATCAGCATCCCCTATCAGTGTCCTCTATCAGTGTCCCCTATCAGCATCCCCTATCAGTGTCCCCTATCAGTGCCTTCTATCAGTGCCCCCTATCAGTGTCCACTATCAGTGTCCCCTATCAGTGCCTTCTATCAGTGCCCCCTATCAGCGTCCCCTATCAGTGTCCCCTATCGGCGTCCCCTATCAGCGCCCCTATTAGCGCCCCTATCAGTGTCCTCTATCGGCATCCCCTATCAGCGCCCCTATCAGTGTCCTCTATCAGTGTCCTCTATCAGCGCCCCTATCAGCGCCCCTATCAGTGTCCTCTATCGGCATCCCCTATCAGCGTCCCTTATCAGTGCCCCCTATCAGCGTCCCCTATCAGTGCCTTCTATCGTCGTCCCCTATCAGTGCCTTCTATCAGTGCCCCCTATCAGTGCCCCCTATCATTGGCCCTATCAGCACCCCTATCAGTGCCTTCTATCAGTGCCCCCTATCAGTGTCCCCTATCAGTGCCTTCTATCAGTGTCCCCTGTCAGCGTCCCCTATCAGTGCCTTCTTTCATTGTCCCCTATCAGTGCCCCCTATCAGTGTCCCCTATCAGTGTCCCCTATCAGTGTCCCCTATCAGTGCCTTCTATCTGTGTCCCCTATCAGCGTCCCCTATCAGTGTCCCCTATCAGTGCCTTCTATCAGTGCCCCCTATCAGTGGCCCCTATCAGTGTCCCCTATCAGCGTCCCCTATCAGTGTCCCCTATCAGTGCCTTCTATCTGTGTCCCCTATCAGTGTCCCCTATCAGTGCCTTCTATCAGTGCCCCCTATCAGTGTCCACTATCAGTGTCCCCTATCAGTGCCTTCTATCAGTGCCCCCTATCAGCGTCCCCTATCAGTGTCCCCTATCGGCGTCCCCTATCAGCGCCCCTATTAGCGCCCCTATCAGTGTCCTCTATCGGCGTCCCCTATCAGCGCCCCTATCAGTGTCCTCTATCAGTGTCCCCTATCAGCATCCCCTATCAGTGTCCTCTATCAGTGTCCCCTATCAGCATCCCCTATCAGTGTCCCCTATCAGTGCCTTCTATCAGTGCCCCCTATCAGTGTCCACTATCAGTGTCCCCTATCAGTGCCTTCTATCAGTGCCCCCTATCAGCGTCCCCTATCAGTGTCCCCTATCGGCGTCCCCTATCAGCGCCCCTATTAGCGCCCCTATCAGTGTCCTCTATCGGCGTCCCCTATCAGCGCCCCTATCAGTGTCCTCTATCAGTGTCCCCTATCAGCATCCCCTATCAGTGTCCTCTATCAGTGCCCCGTATCAGCACCCCCTATCAGTGTCCCCTATCAGTGTCTTCTATCAGTGTCCTCTATCGGCATCCCCTATCAGTGTCCTTTATCAGTGTCCCCTATCAGCGCCCCTATCAGTGACCTCTATCAGTGTCCTCTATCAGCGCCCCTATCAGCGCCCCTATCAGTGTCCTCTATCGGCATCCCCTATCAGCGCCCCTATCAGTGTCCTCTATCAGTGTCCTCTATCAGCGCCCCCTATCAGCGCCCCTATCAGTGTCCTCTATCAGTGCCTTCTATCGTCGTCCCCTATCAGTGCCTTCTATCAGTGCCCCCTATCAGTGCCCCCTATCATTGGCCCTATCAGCACCCCTATCAGTGCCTTCTATCGGCGTCCCCTATCAGTGCCTTCTATCAGTGCCCCCTATCAGTGTCCCCTATCAGTGCCTTCTATCAGTGTCCCCTATCAGCGTCCCCTATCAGTGTCCCCTGTCAGCGTCCCCTATCAGTGCCTTCTATCAGTGTCCCCTATCAGTGCCCCCTATCAGTGTCCCCTATCAGTGTCCCCTATCAGTGTCCCCTATCAGTGCCTTCTATCTGTGTCCCCTATCAGCGTCCCCTATCAGTGTCCCCTATCAGTGCCTTCTATCAGTGTCCCCTATCAGTGTCCCCTATCAGCACCCCCTATTAGTGTCCCCTATCAGCGTCCCCTATCAGCGTATCAGTGTCCTCTATCGACATCCCCTATCAGTGTCCCCTATCAGTGCCTTCTATCTGTGTCCCCTATCAGTGCCCCCTATCAGCGCCCCTATCAGTGTCCTCTATCGGTGTCCCCTACCAGTGCCTTCTATCAGTGCCCCCTATCTGTGGCCCCTATCAGCGTCCCCTATCAGTGTCCCCTATCAGTGTCCCCTATCAGCGTCCCCTATCAGCATCCCCTATCAGCGTCCCCTATCAGCCCCCCTATCAGTGTCCTCTATCGGCTTCCCCTATCAGTGCCCCCTATCGGCGTCCCCTATCAGCATCCCCTATCAGCGTCCCCTATCAGCGTCCCCTATCAGTGCCCCCTATCGGCGTCCCCTATCAGCGTCCCCTATCAGCGTCCCCTATCAGCGCCCCTATTAGTGTCCTCTATCGGCATCCCCTATCAGCGCCCCCTATCAGTGCCCCCTATCAGTGCCCCTATCAGTGTCCCCTATCAGCGTCCTCTATCAGCGTCCCTATTAGTGTCCTCTATCAGCATCCCCTATCGGCGTCCCCTGTCAGTGCCCCCTATCAGTGCCCCCTATCAGTGTCCCCTATCGGCGTCCCCTATCAGTGTCCCCTATTAGTGTCCCTTATCAGTGCCCCCTATCAGTGCCTTCTATCAGTGTCCCCTATCAGTGCCCCCTATCAGCGTCCCCTATCAGCGTCCCTCATCAGTGCCTTCTATCAGTGTCCCCTATCAGTGTCCCCTATCAGCGTCCCCTATCAGTGTCCCCTATCAGTGTCCCCTATCAGTTTGTTCTTTAAGTGTCCCCTATCAGTGTCCCCTATCAGGGCCTTCTATCAGTGTCCCCTATCAGTGTCCCCTATCAGTGCCTCCTATCAGTGTCCCCTATCAGTGCCTTCTATCAATGTCCCCTATCAGTGCCTTCTATCAGTGTCCCCTATCAGTGCCTTCTATCAGTGCCCCCTATCAGTGTCGCCTTATCAGTGCCTTCTATCAGTGTCCCCTATCAGTGGCCCCTATTAGTGGCTCCCTTCACTGCTCATCAGTAAATCCTTTTAGTGCCTCCCATCGGTGCCCCCCTATCAGTGTCCCCTATCAGTGCCTTCTATCTGTGTCCCCTATCAGTGCCCCCTATCAGCTTCCCCTATCAGTGTCCCCTATCAGCGTCCCCTATCAGTGGCTTCTATCAGCGTCCCCTATCAGTGCCTTCTATCAGTGTCCCCTATCAGCTTCCCCTATCAGTGTCCCCTATCAGTGTCCCCTATCAGTGCCTTCTATCAGCGTCCCCTATCAGTGCCTTCTATCAGTGCCCCCTATCAGTGGCCCCTATCAGTGTCCCCTATCAGCGTCCCCTATCAGTGTCCCCTATCAGTGCCTTCTATCTGTGTCCCCTATCAGTGCCCCCTATCAGTGCCTTCTATCAGTGCCCCCTATCAGTGTCCCCTATCAGTGTCCCCTATCAGTGCCTTCTATCAGTGCCCCCTATCAGCGTCCCCTATCAGTGTCCCCTATTGGCGTCCCCTATCAGCGCCCCTATTAGCGCCCCTATCAGTGTCCTCTATCGGTGTCCCCTATCAGCGCCCCTATCAGTGTCCTCTATCAGTGTCCCCTATCAGCGTCCCCTATCAATGTCCTCTATCAGTGTCCCCTATCAGCACCCCCTATCAGTGTCCCCTATCAGTGCCTTCTATCAGTGTCCTTTATCGGCATCCCCTATCAGTGTCCTTTATCAGTGTCCCCTATCAGTGTCCTCTATCAGTGTCCTCTATCAGCGCCCCTATCAGTGTCCTCTATCGGCATCCCCTATCAGCGTCCCTTATCAGTGCCCCCTATCAGCGTCCCCTATCAGTGCCTTCTATCGTCGTCCCCTATCAGTGCCTTCTATCAGTGCCCCCTATCAGTGCCCCCTATCATTGGCCCTATCAGCACCCCTATCAGTGCCTTCTATCAGTGCCCCCTATCAGTGCCCCCTATCATTGGCCCTATCAGCACCCCTATCAGTGCCTTCTATCAGTGCCCCCTATCAGTGTCCCCTATCAGTGCCTTCTATCAGTGTCCCCTATCAGTGTCCCCTATCAGTGTCCCCTGTCAGCGTCCCCTATCAGTGCCTTCTTTCAGTGTCCCCTATCAGTGCCCCCTATCAGTGTCCCCTATCAGTGTCCCCTATCAGTGCCCCCTATCAGTGTCCCCTATCAGTGCCTTCTATCTGTGTCCCCTATCAGCGTCCCCTATCAGTGTCCCCTATCAGTGCCTTCTATCAGTGTCCCCTATCAGTGTCCCCTATCAGCGCCCCCTATTAGTGTCCCCTATCAGCGTCCCCTATCAGCGTCCCCTATCAGCGTATCAGTGTCCTCTATCGGCATCCCCTATCAGTGTCCCCTATCGGTGCCTTCTATCTGTGTCCCCTATCAGTGCCCCCTATCAGCGCCCCTATCAGTGTCCTCTATCGGCGTCCCCTATCAGTGCCTTCTATCAGTGCCCCCTATCTGTGGCCCCTATCAGCGTCCCCTATCAGTGTCCCCTATCAGTGTCCCCTATCAGCGTCCCCTATCAGCATCCCCTATCAGCGTCCCCTATCAGCGCCCCTATCAGTGTCCTCTATCGGCTTCCCCTATCAGTGCCCCCTATCGGCGTCCCCTATCAGCGTCCCCTATCAGCGTCCCCTATCAGTGCCCCCTATCGGCGTCCCCTATCAGCGTCCCCTATCAGCGTCCCCTATCAGCGTCCCCTATCAGTGCCCCCTATCGGCGTCCCCTATCAGCGTCCCCTATCGGCGTCCCCTATCAGTGTCCCCTATCAGCATCCCCTATCAGCGCCCCTATTAGTGTCCTCTATCGGCATCCCCTATCAGCGCCCCCTGTCAGTGCCCCCTATCAGTGCCCCTATCAGTGTCCCCTATCAGTGTCCCCTATCAGTGCCCCTATTAGTGTCCTCTATCAGTGTCCTCTATCAGCGCCCCTATTAGTGTCCTCTATCGGCATCCCCTATCGGAGTCCCCTATCAGTGTCCCCTATCAGTGTCCCCTATCAGTGTCCCCTATCAGCGTCCCCTACCAGCATCCCCTATCAGCGTCCCCTATCAGCGCCCCTATCAGTGTCCTCTATCGGCTTCCCCTATCAGTGCCCCCTATCGGCGTCCCCTATCAGCGTCCCCTATCAGTGTCCCCTATCAGTGCCCCCTATCGGCGTCCCCTATCAGCGTCCCCTATCAGCGTCCCCTATCAGTGCCCCCTATCGGCGTCCCCTATCAGCGTCCCCTATCGGCGTCCCCTATCAGTGTCCCCTATCAGCATCCCCTATCAGCGCCCCTATTAGTGTCCTCTATCGGCATCCCCTATCAGCGCCCCTTATCAGTGCCCCCTATCAGTGCCCCTATCAGTGTCCCCTATCAGCGTCCCCTATCAGCGCCCCTATTAGTGTCCTCTATCAGTGTCCTCTATCAGCGCCCCTATTAGTGTCCTCTATCTGCATCCCCTATCGGCGTCCCCTATCAGTGCCCCCTATCAGTGCCCCCTATCAGTGCCCCCTATCAGTGTCCCCTATCAGCGTCCCCTATCAGTGTCCCCTATTAGTGTCCCTTATCAGTGCCCCCTATCAGTGCCTTCTATCAGTGTCCCCTATCAGTGCCCCCTATCAGCGTCCCCTATCAGCGTCCCCCATCAGTGCCTTCTATCAGTGTCCCCTATCAGTGTCCCCTATCAGCGTCCCCTATCAGTGTCCCCTATTAGTGTCCCTTATCAGTGCCCCCTATCAGTGCCTTCTATCAGTGTCCCCTATCAGTGTCCCCTATCAGCGTCCCCTATCAGTGTCCCCTATCAGTTTGTTCTTTAAGTGTCCCCTATCAGTGTCCCCTATCAGTGCCTTCTATCAGTGTCCCCTATCAGTGCCTCCTATCAGTGTCCCCTATCAGTGCCTTCTATCAGTGTCCCCTATCAGTGTCCCCTATCAGTGCCTTCTATCAGTGTCCCCTATCAGTGCCTTCTATCAGTGTCCCCTATCAGTGCCTTCTATCAGTGTCCCCTATCAGTGCCTTCTATCAGTGTCCCCTATCAGTGCCTTCTATCAGTGCCCCCTATCAGTGTCGCCTTATCAGTGCCTTCTATCAGTGTCCCCTATCAGTGCCTTCTATCAGTGCCCCCTATCAGTGGCCCCTATCAGTGGCCCCTATTAGTGGCTCCCTTCACTGCTCATCAGTAAATCCTTTTAGTGCCTCCCATCGGTGCCCCCCTATCAGTGTCCCCTATCAGTGCCTTCTATCTGTGTCCCCTATCAGTGCCCCCTATCAGCTTCCCCTATCAGTGTCCCCTATCAGCGTCCCCTATCAGTGGCTTCTATCAGCGTCCCCTATCTGTGCCTTCTATCAGTGTCCCCTATCAGTGTCTCCTATCAGCGTCCCCTATCAGTGTCCCCTATCAGTGCCTTCTTTAAGTGTCCCCTATCAGCATCCCCTATCAGTGTCCCCTATCAGTGTCCCCTATCAGTGCCTTCTTTAAGTGTCCCCTATCAGCATCCCCTATCAGCATCCCCTATCAGTGTCCCCTATCAGTGCCTCCCTTCAGTGCTCATCAGTAAATCCTATCAGTGCCTCCCATCAGTGCCTCCCATCGGTGTCCCCCTATCAGTGCCTTCTATCTGTGTCCCCTATCAGTGTCCCCTATCAGCGTCCCCAATCAGTGTCCCCTATCAGTGCCTTCTTTCAGTGTCCCCAATCAGTGTCCCCTATCAGTGCCTTCTTTCAGTGTCCCCTATCAGTGTCCCCTATCAGTGTTATCAGGCTATTCCTGGTTTGTTTGATTCTGAACTTTACATGTTAATTGAAAGAGTTGATCACATTGGCTTCTGTACAATGTAGGAGACGGTCCGTCTGCTACTTGGGGTTCGTGCTATTGTGAGAAGGTGTTCTGTGTTTATACTTATGATAATGATTGTGTCTTCTGAGCTAGAAGACGGCAAGGCTGACCTGAAAGGTCAAACCTCTGAGTCACCTTGGCTGGTTAAATTATTAGTTAATTAGCTCATGTTAATGTCAGAAACCATGAATCAGACGGAGAAGTACAGTTAAATCACACTTGTTTAATAATAATAAAAAAGGTAAACAGAGTAAACGTAGTCAAAACATAGCCAGAGTTCAGGAACCGGAACGGATAGTCAGACAAGCCAAAACATCAGGGAGCCAGAGAACAGCATAGTAGAACAGCAAGCAGGATCTGGAGCCAGAAGGAATGTCAACCAAGTAAGTCTCTAACAGGAACACAGGAGAGCGTCTCTAGAGATGTGACCAAGGCGAAGGCAGAGATCATCTGGACTGGACAGCCTAAGTAGACAGGACTGACGAGCAGGATATCATCAACAGTTGAGTCACTGTGGAGAGAAAGGAGCTGGCAATTAGCCGACAGCTGAGCGGCCAGCTCAGAGAAGGAAGGCCTGAGCCCAGCCCTGACAGTACCCCCTCCTCAATAACCCCTACCCCTTGGAGGACCATCAGGTTTGAGGGGAAAACATCTATAGACATTACGGAGGAGGACAAAAGCATGTATGTCCGAGGATGAGACCCAAGAGCGTTCCTCCGGACTGTACCCTTTTCAATGCACCAGGTATTGCATGCACCAACGGGACCTATAATAATGGATTGTACTTCTTACTCCTCATGGTTCTCAACCTGTACAGGGTGAAGACGAGGCACCGAGGTGGTAAAGTGGTTGCAGACCAAAGGTTTTAATAAGGAGATATGAAATACATTTGAGATACGCATATTAGAAGGAAGGTCTAATATGTAAGCCACTTACTCCTGCAAAAAATACGGAAAGGGGCAATAAACCGAGGTGCGAACTTCAGAGAGAGAACATGAAGTCGGAGGTTGTGAGATGAACAGCCAGACCCTGTCCCCAACCTGGTAGGAAGTCGCAGGCAGACATCTGCGGTCAGCATGGAGTCTGTACCTATCATTAGCATGTCACAAAGCCTCCTGGACTTGTGCCCAAGTGGAACGAAGACCTCTAATGCAGAAATACTCTGCGGAACAAATGAGTCAGGCAACATGGTTGCATAGTTCGGCATAAACGGGGACAATCGGGAAGCAGAATTCAAGGCACTATTGTGAGCGAACTCCATCCACAGTAAGAGGTCTGACCAGTGGTTATGATGGTCAGAAATATAGCAATGTAGAAATTGCTCCAATGACTGATTGGCTCGTTCTGACTGCGGGTGATATGCAAGGGGGAGAAAGCAAGCTGAATTCCTGACTGTGCACAAAAGGCTCGCCAGAGTTAATCCAGATGTTGAATCTCATATTTCTACTCTCTTGCCCCCAACCCTTGGATGGGAGGAGTAGGGAGAGAAATGGGAGTGTGTATTTTTTTGGGTGCAAAGTTTAACGAGGTAGAGTTCATAAAAAGACAAAAGCGTCATGAAGAAGCTCTCTTTTCCATCTTATACAAAGCAATAAAAGTGCAGCGCAAAAAACTGGAGAAAGAATAGAGTCCTTTAAAGGGCATATAATTCTCTTCTGTAAACTTTCTTCTTGTTAAAAGACAACCCACATACTTCAGCATTACTGAGCAAGTTGACTGCTTACCAGATGGAAAATCAAAGTAGGCATAATTACCACCGATGCTGGGGATACTTGGATCAGCTGATCTGACAGTCTGAAATAATGTCCGGCAGCTTGTCCTCCAATGCGATAGGTAATACAGTCACATAATGCAGAATCAGTGGGATCCCTGAGCGTGTCACTTGTCACCACTGGTGATTTGTTCTCTGCACCAGGATGCACGAGGATGAGGTATATACATCGCTCCTCCACCGCTCCAATCGCTCCTCCACCACTCCAATGATGCTGATTGCAGGAGTTTTTTTTAACGTCCTGCTAGCGCATTGCCTCGGTGTGGAAGCACTCGGGACTCTCACACTGAGACTGAGTCTCAGTGTGAGAGTCCCGAGTGCTTCCACACCGAGGCAATGCGCTAGCAGGACGTTAAAAAAAACTCCTGCAATCAGCATCATTGGAGCGGTGGAGGAGCGATGTATATACCTCATCCTCGTGCATCTTGGTGCAGAGAACAAATCACCAGTGGTGACAAGTGACACGCTCAGGGATCCCACTGATTCTGCATTATGTGACTGTATTACCTATCGCATTGGAGGACAAGCTGCCGGACATTATTTCAGACTGTCAGATCAGCTGATCCAAGTATCCCCAGCATCGGTGGTAATTATGCCTACTTTGATTTTCCATCTGGTAAGCAGTCAACTTGCTCAGTAATGCTGAAGTATGTGGGTTGTCTTTTAACAAGAAGAAAGTTTACAGAAGAGAATTATATGCCCTTTAAAGGACTCTATTCTTTCTCCAGTTTTTTGCGCTGCACTTTTATTGCTTTGTATATTATGTCATTTGGGCTTGGTGTTTACCCTTTAGTGTTCAGCTTGCAATTAGATTGATTTTGTTTGTTTGCGCTGATTGCACATATCTTTGGTTATAGTTACTCTTTTCCATCTTGCCTGCCATCTTCATCACATCTATTTTTACAGCATACAGACTTTCTTCAGCACACAAAGGGTTAATCGGCCATCTTTGAATTCCAAAAGCACATGGTCTCAAATGCCTTTAAGAATTTTTTCATACCTTTTGAAACAAACGAACTATATCTGAAACTTTTGATCATATATAAAGCAACACTAATTATGAATATGAATGTACTATTTTTGTAAGTATTTTTTGTAACTTTGGTGTGAAAATAAAATCACACAGTTTGATTTAAGCTGACTTAGACATAATTCAGAAATGTGTCGCACAATCATCATCTCAAAGCTTTTGCAATATTAAGCTATTTTTTACATGCCCTGGGAGTTGGGTAACGCAACAATCTAACTCAACAATGAAATCCATAGACAGTTCGGTCCAGGGCCTCTCTCCATTGGGTATGGGTTGTAGGAGGCCCAATGGAAGGTGTCGTGGAGTCTTACTCTGAGCACACACGGAAGACGGCAGCTACGAAGGCAGTTACATCAGCCCGTAGACTAGGCCACCAGAATTGTTGGAAAATGGCCCAAAAGAGTTGATTCTTCCCAGGGTGGCCAGCTGCCTTGGGAGAATGGTAAGTCTGGAGCACAGCAGTACGAAGACTCTCTGGGACAAAGCAGCAGTCACAAGGTTTCTCAGGAGGAGCATGAACCTGAGCAGCAAGAATTTTGTCACCCAAAGGAGAAGTGAGACTGGTGCAAATCGTAGCCAGAATACGATCAGGAGGAATCACATGAACCAGAACCGACTCCAACTTGGAAGTGAAGGAAAATCGTTATGACAAAGCGTCAGCCCTTACATTCTTAGTACCGGGTAAGAATGAGACTGTAATTGAAACTTGACAAGAAAAAAGCCCATCGCGCCCTTCTGGGAGAGAGGTGTTTAGCTTCAAACAAGAATGTGAGATTCTTATGGTCAGTAAGAATGAGAACCGGCACAGTGGTACCTTTGAGGAGATGTCTTCATTCTTTCAAGGCTAAAATGATCGCTAACAACTCTCTGTCACCAATCTCGTAATTGCACTCCGCAGGTGACAATTTCTTGGAAAAGTAGCTACAAGGATGCATAGCGCTCTCAGAGTTGAGACAGAAGGGGCCAACTCCAGTCTCAGAAGCATCTACCTCAAGGATAAAAGGTAACGTAGGATCAGGAAGTGCCAACACAGGAGCAGAAACAAAGGCAGCCTTGAGACTCTCAAAGGCCTTAATGGACTCCGGAGACCAACTCTACTCTTTACCGTCCTTTCTGGTCATATCAGTCAGGGGCTTGACCAGAGATGAGAAGTTACGAATAAACTTCCAATAATAGTTGGCAAAGCCAAGAAAATGCTGCAGAGGACGTAAACCCACTGTAGGACTGCTGAAAGTTTCTCTGGGTCCATCGAAAAACCAGCAGTGGAAATGACATAACCCAGGAATTTAACCTGTTCACGATGGAACTCAAACTTGTCCAATTTACAATAGAGATGGTTCTCTCTTAGTTTCTGAAGCACACGACAGACATCTTTGTGGTGGCTCTCCAAGTACTTGGAAAATATGAGGATATCGTCGAGATAAACCACCACACATAACTGCAACAAATATCAGAGGACATCATTAATAAATTCCTGGAAAACTACCGGGGCATTACAAAGGCCAAAAGGCATTACGAGGTACTCATTATGGTCTGTTCTGGTATTAAATGCAGTTTTCCACTCATTGCCCTCCTTAATCCTCATGAGATTATATGCCCCTGTCAAATCAAGCTTTGTGAAAACCAATGCTCCCTTGAGGCGGTCAAATAACTCTGTAATCAATGGAATCAGTATTCTTAATCGCGAAATGATTGAGACCCCTATAATCAGTCCAAGATCTCAGTTCACCGCTATTCTTCTTCACTAGGGATGAGCTTTCTGTTCGGGTCGAACATGAGTTAGACTCGAACATTGGCTGTTCGCCCGTTCATCGTAAACCGAACATTATGGGCCATTCGCGCCAAAGTTGAGCGGCGCGTAACGGCCCATAATGCACTGCGGGAGTGCAATGCATTGCTGTATGATGATTGGCCAGAGAATTTACCATGACCTGCATGCTTTGGACAATCACAGTGCCCTCAGCTAAGAGAGCCATAATTGGCCAAAGGCAGGGTGCCTTTGGCCAATCATGGCTCAGGGGAACTAAGTCCACGCCCCACACTATATAAGGCCGCCTGCACGTCGGCCTCGTGTAGTGTGTTGTTGGCGTGGATGGAGAGAGAGTGTCATTTAGATTGAGCAGGCAGGCAGATTATTCAGTTAGCTGCAGTGTATTATATATATATATATATATATATATATATATATATATATATATATATATATATATATATATACATATACAGTCTCATATATATATAATCATATATATATATATATATAATTATATATATATATATATATATATATATATATATATATATATATATATATATATATATATATATATATATATATATATATATATATATATATATATATATATATATATGTATCCAGTGTATCCAGCTTAGCTATATCTGACTGCAGTCCGTTTCTGGTGTACTATTTCTAATATACTTCAGGCAGGCAGGTGATTCAGTTAGCTGCAGTGTATTTAATATAAATATATATAGATAGTCTTGTATATATATATATATATATATATATATATATACACTTTATCCAGTTTAGCTATATCTCAGGCCGTTCCTGGTGTACTGTTTCTAATATACTTCAGGTGGTGTACACAGTACTGTGCACCCATAGTGCAGTTGCTACTACTTTTCTGGTGGTGTACACAGTACACAATACATACTGTGCACCCATAGTTGCTATTAGACTTCTGGTGGTGTACACAGTACCGTGAACCCCTAGTGCAGTTGCTACTACTTTTCTGGTGGTGTACACAATACACAATACAGTGCAGTGTGGTGTTGCAAAACAAAATCCCCATCATGTCCGGAGGGCCACCAAGGAGAGGCAGAAGCTCACAGGCCACTAACAGAGGGCAAGCAGGCTCTGTGTCTACAGTCCACAGTGCTGGTCATGGACACAGTGCATCTTCTGCAGGTGGCCGTGGGGCACACTTGTCCTTTTATTCTGCTACTGGGACAGGGGCAGAAAAATTGGGCCTTTGGTGGTGCCACAACACTGTAACCCCTCACAGATACTCTTGTTGGGCGCAGGAACGGGCCCTGCTGTGAAATATTCGATCAGAAATTGTAATTACATGCCCCTTTCAAACAGGGACAGAAAAATTGGGCCTTAGGCAGTGGTGGTGGTGCCCTAAACCAAAAATATTGTTGGAAGCTAGCATCATCAAGATTGAGGAGGAATAGGATAGTCACTCAGCATAGGCAGTCTTCAAGGGATCCCACATCCATAGAAAAATCAATCAGTTACATCAGCATCAGGTGCTTGATAACTGCTGCTGATCCAAGACTGATTCATTTTTATGAATGTGAGCCTATCAAGGGAGTCTGTGGACAGGCGCACTCTATGATCCGTTGCAAACCCTCCAGCAGCACTGAATGTGCGTTCAGAAAGAATGCTGGATGCAGGACAGGCCAGTAGATCAATTGCACATTGAGCAAGTTCTGGCCAGTGGTCCATCCTCAAGACCCAGTAACCCAGTGGATGCTCTATTAGAAAGGTCTCCAAGTCTGCTCTCCATGTAATGCAGACGCTGGTGATGGTTGCTTAAACCGATCGGACCTTGGCGCTGAGGACTGAAAAATTGTCTAAAGGCATTGGTCAGCCGGCCACCTTCTCCACTGCTCTTCCTCTGACTGAACAAAGCTGTCATGGTTATGCAGTAATCTTTGTTTGTCAGCTTACCTCTCCTTCACCTTTAGAGGCCAGCCACTATCACCTGGCTACTTAAATAAACTCTCCTCAAAGCATGGCTTCACCCCAGCCCCTATCAGGGAACTCTATATTAACCTGTGCACTGCAAGCCTGCCTTGCTGATCAACCATTGTGTGTTTAGCTTCTGTGTGCATCTTGCTGTGTATTCTATGTCTGATTCCAGTTACTGATCTTTTCTTGTTCTCGACTATTCGACTATCTCGAATATTGGATTCCTGAAGAATCGTTCTTGCCAAACCAATCTACTAACCTTCTATGAGGAGGTGAGTTGCCATCTAGATAAAGGAAGGCCCGTAGATGTGGTGTATCTGGATTTTGCAAAAGCATTTGACACAGTTCCCCATAAACGTTTACTGTACAAAATAAGGTCAGTTGGCATGGACCATAGGGTGAGTACATGGATTGAAAACTGGCTACAAGGGCGTGTTCAGAGGGTGGTGATAAATGGGGAGTACTCAGAATGGTCAGGGGTGGGTAGTGGGGTCCCCCAGGGTTCTGTGCTGGGACCAATCCTATTTAATTTGTTCATAAACGACCTGGAGGATGGGATAAACAGTTCCATCTCTGTATTTGCAGACGATACTAAGCTAAGCAGGGCAATAACTTCTCCGCAGGATGTGGAAATCTTGCAAAAAGACCTGAACAAATTAATGGGGGAGGGGCGACTACATGGCAAATGAGGTTCAATGTAGAAAAATGTAAAATAATGCATTTGGGTGGCAAAAATATGAATGCAATCTATACACTGGGGGGAGAACCTCTGGGGGAATCTAGGATGGAAAAGGACTTGGGGGTCCTAGTGGATGATAGGCTCAGCAATGACATGCAATGCCAAGCTGCTGCTAATAAAGCAAACAGAATATTGGCATGCATTAAAAGGGGGATCAACTCCAGAGATAAAACAATAATACTCCCGCTCTACAAGACTCTGGTCCGGCCGCACCTGGAGTATGCTGTCCAGTTCTGGGCACCAGTCCTCAGGAGGGACGTACTGGAAATGGAGCGAGTACAAAGAAGGGCAACAAAGCTAATAAAGGGTCTGGAGGATCTTAGTTATGAGGAAAGGTTGTGAGCACTGAACTTATTCTCTCTGGAGAAGAGACGCTTGAGAGGGGATATGATTTCAATTTACAAATACTGTACTGGTGACCCCACAATAGGGATAAAACTTTTTCGCAGAAGAGAGTTTAATAAGACTCGTGGCCACTCATTACAATTAGAAGAAAAGAGGTTTAACCTTAAACTACGTAGAGGGTTCTTTACTGTAATGCCGCGTACACACGGTCGGACTTTTCGTCTACAAAAGTCCGACAGCCTGTCCGACATACTTCCGACGTACCTTCGGCGGACTTGCGGCAGACTTTCTTACGAACGGACTTGCCTACACACGACCACACAAAAGTCCGGCGGATTCGTACGTGATGACGTACACCGGACTAAAATAAGGAAGTTCATAGCCAGTAGCCAATAGCTGCCCTAGCATGGGTTTTTGTCCGTCGGACTAGCACACAGACGAGCGGATTTCGGGGTCCGTCGTACTTACGACGTAAAGATTTGAAGCATGTTTCAAATCTAAAGTCCGTCGGATTTGAGGCTAAAAAAGTCCGTTGAAAGTCCGGAGAAGCCCACACACGATCGGATTACCAGCCAGCTTTAGTCCGTCAGCGTCCGTTGGACTTTTGTAGACGAAAAGTCCGACCGTGTGTACGCGGCATAAGAGCGGCAAGGATGTGGAATTCCCTTCCACAGGCGGTGGTCTCAGCGGGGAGCATTGATAGCTTCAAGAAACTATTAGATAATCACCTGAATGACCGCAATATACAGGGATATGTAATGTAATACTGACACATAATCACACACATAGGTTGGACTTGATGGACTTGTGTCTTTTTTCAACCTCACCTACTATGTAACTATGTAAATACCGGACTGGTGACCCTACAATAGAAATAAAACTTTTTCGCAGAAGAGAGTTTAACAAAACACGTGGCCATGCATTAAAATTAGAAGAAAAGAGGTTTAACCTTAAACTACGTAGAGGGTTCTTTACTGTAAGAGCGGCAAGGATGTGGAATTCCCTTCCACAGGTGGTGGTCTCAGCGGGGGGCATCGATAGCTTCAAGAAACTATTAGAGAAGCACCTGAATGACCGCAACATACAGGGATATGTAATGTAATACTGACACATAATCACACATAGGTTGGACTTGATGGACTTGTGTTTTTTTTCATCCTCGCCTACTATGTAACTATGTAACTATCTCTGCCTGCTTGTGACCCTGACCTTTGGTGTATTCTATGTTTATCCTTGTCTGCTAGTCGCCCCAACCTTTTGCTTATTCCCTTACTATATCTGTCCTCCTAAAGCCTACTGTGGGCATTAGCTGGGAGACCCTGGGGGTCGTGACCTGGAGCCGGTTGCAGCCCTGTCCATCCTCACCACTAGAAGCTCTGGTGAACACCTTCTGGCTCTTAGACTCCATGCCCTGGGGAATCTTATGCTCTAGCCCTGTGGCATCCATGTTGGTGTTCCAGCGGACCTGCCTCCCTTAACCACCTAGACTCCCATCCGCAGCAGTCAGCCGTAGGGTCCACTACCATTGTGGTGCACTCCTGACCCCAACGGTATGCATCTATCACCTGTCCTCAGGTGACCTGACAGAAGCCACAGCAACACGTTGTCCAGCACCAGGAAATTGTAACCTCCCAGGGTCTGGAAATACATTGCACAAACCTTTCTTCAAATCCTCCTGAAGATGTTTCATCCTCTGCTCCCCCTGCGAAAGCAGTATGAGTTCTGCAACCTTACCCTTGTAACGTGGATCAAGAAGGGTTGCCAGCCAGTAATGATTCCTTCTCTTTGATACCACGAATCCTAGGGTCCCTACGCTGCATGGCCTCCCTGATTTTGCAAAGCCTGCGAAAGTTTGCAGAGGCATTCGATTCTGAGTCTTCTGGGTCACTAAGGATCACATGATCCATAACAACCTCCTCCCAGCCACTTACAACTCCTTGGGTTTCTGGGGACTGAAAACCATCCCTTGAAGACTGCTGCTGAGTGCTATCCTCCACGTCCATGCTGACACAATCCTCCTCCTCTTCTTCCTGCGTGTTTCACGGGCCTGCAGGAGTAATATCTGGATAAAGGGGACCTTGAGAGGTAAGGAAGTCCTCCTCTTCCTCACACTGTCCTGCCTCAAGAGCCCTGTCCATTATTCCATGAAGCGTGTGCTCCAACAGGAAGACAAGAGGGACAGTATCACTGATGCATGCACTGTCAATGCTCACCATCCTCGTGGCTTCATCAAATGGTGACAGGACAGTGCATCCATCTTTGATCAGTAGCCACTGGCGTGGTGAAAAGAAGCCACGCTCCCCTGACCCTGTCCTGGTGTAATACTCACACTGGTACTCATTGATGGCCCTCTGCTGTGTGTGCAGCCGCTGCAGCATTGCCAACGTTGATTTCCTCCTGGTGGACATGTCACAAATGAGGTGGTTGGTGGGCAGGTTGCATTCCCTTTGAATGTCAACCAGCTGAGCACTGGCATTGTATGACCGTTGGAAATGACTACAGACTTTTCTGGCCTGCCTCAGGAGATCTTGTAAGCCTGGGTACCTGCTCAAGAACCGCTGCACCTCCAAATTCAGGATGTGTGCCAAACATGGAACATGGGTCAAGTATCCCTGTCGGAGGGCAGAGAGAAGGTTGGTGCCATTGTCACATACAACCATTCCTGGCTGAAGCCAGCATAGCGTCAACCACCTCTGAGCCTGCCCCTGCAGAGCTGACAGAATCTCTGTCCCAGTGTGGCTCCTGTTCCCTAAGCAGTGGTTTAACCTTAAACTACGTAGAGGGTTCTTTACTGTAAGAGCGGCAAGGATGTGGAATTCCCTTCCACAGGCGGTGGTCTCAGCAGGGAGCATCGATAGTTTTAAGAAAATATTAGATAAGCACCTGAACGTCCGCAACATATATGCAATGTAATATTGACATATAATCACACATAGGTTGGACTTGATGGATTTGTGTCTTTTTTCATCCTCACCTACTATGTAACTATGTAACTCAAGCACCGCATGGTATCTTTTTGCCTGAGTGCTTGCGTAGCCCCTTAAACGCTTACGGAGCACTGCTGGTTCAGAGGACAAATCTGCAGAAGAGGCCATAGAGGAAGAAGAAGAGGAGGGGTGGAGGAGAGAGCTGTGGCAGAATCACCGCTAGCATTTTGGAGGCGTGGTGGTGGAACAAGCTCCAACAATACTGAACCCTGTCCTGCATCCTTCCCAGCTGCCAGCAGAGTTACTCAGTGCCCCACGAAGGAAAGGTAACATGCCTGTTCATGTCTGCTAGACCATGAGTCTGCGGTAATATACACCTTACTGTTGACCGCTCTGTCCAACAAGACATAAACATTGCCTTCCACATGCCGGTAGAGAGCTGGAATGGCCTTCCATTAAAAGAATTGGCGTTTTGGAACCTGCAACTGAGGTAGAGCACATTCCACAAATTCACAAAAGGGGGCAGAGTCTACCAGCTGAAAAGGCAGCAGTTGCAGTGCTAGCAATTTGGCCAAGCTGCCATTCAAGCTAGCATTCAGACTGTGAGCACGTGGATGGCTGGGACCGAATTTCTTTTTACGGTGTAGCAACTGGGGTAGGGAAATTTACCTGCTAAAATCAGATGGTGGTGTACTGTTAGCAGATTGGCTGCAAGTACTTGGGACACCTATTGCTATACCTTCATTCCTCTCAGTGCAGGTTTTCGAGGGGACTGGAGTAGGGTTGGAGATCCCAGATGAGGAGCAAGGAGAAGTCCGCCTTTTTCTTTGATGTGGGTCTTTCAAGTGCTGTTGCCATCAGATATTGTAATTATAAATATTTAATTTATATTTAATATATATTTAATTTATTTATATTTAATGAATATGTTTAATTTAGCTTTGATCTATGTAGGGTGGAACATATTATCTTCACAGAAATCTCTGGTAGACCAGACAAGTCAGTGCCTAGGCTTGTGTATACAAACAATGGGATCCAAACCTAATTGTCTTACACATACTCACTTCAAAGGATCCCATGCTGGGATATCCAATGAAGGGAGGCCAACCCATAATCAATATTTAACTTCCCGTTAAAATTCAAGTTAAGCTCCTGCTCAGAATAGTGACAAGGATTTGCATTAAAGGGGGCTGACTTATGAAAAGCATAGGGATTGGAGATGTAGCCAGTCCTTAACCAGGAATAGGGAAGCCCACCAATCAGAGCCACACTATGCCAATCAATGAGGCATCAGCATGTAATGATATACACAGACTAGATGGGAGGGAAAAACACACTTTTATGGGAGAGCAATCATCAGAATGGAACCTTGGTGCAAAGGGTAATTATGGGAAAGGTCTGCATTTTACTTGTAACTAAATATGTTTGCAGATGAATGTTTTCAGGAATATACTTTGTATTCCTTCATGTAATTCTCTTATTTTAACCTAATATTTTCTTCCTTGGTGTAGACTATAGATAGATGGTTGTGTATTAGACTTTCAACTACTCACCAATAAATGTTGTCATTGTGTTAAAGCTTTCACTCATGGTCAAAGAACTCTCATTTAACCCAAATCATATCTGAGAGATATTAAATCTCAAATATAGTATACGGGAAAAAGACTGCATGGGAGGTTGTCATATGTCTGGTCAAGCATGTGGTTCCCAAGCGGCTGCTGTTGTGGCCACGCTTGATCCGCTTCAGACATAGGTTGCAAACAGCAACGGTGCGATCTGCTGCACACGTGTCCAAAAAGGCCCACACCAAGGAACTTTTCGAAATCAGCAGGGAGTCAGCAGTGCCCTGCACCTGTAGATACAATAGGGTGGCTGCCCTTAAGCTGTCCCCTAGAGGACACCCTGCCTCATTGGAGTTGTGCCTCCTCCTCCTCCTCTATTCTATCAGGCACCCAAGTAGAGTCAGTGACCTCATCATCCCCTCCCTCCTCATCACTGGAGCAAACTTGGCAATATGCTGCAGCTGGGGGAACATGACTGCCAGTTTCTTGTCCTTGGGAACCCCCTGTCTCTAGGCTCATGTTACTCCCTTCCTCAACCTGGGAACCAACATCGGAGCCTTCAAATCGCTGCACATCCTCCAGCAGCATGTACCCAACACTGTGGTCGAATAGTTCGGGGGACTCCTCCGTGCATGATGGTGGGGCTATGGAAGGAGTGACTGTTGACATGGAGCCGGTGGAATAGGCCGCTTTGGCAGCTGCATAGGAAGGAAAACTACTCTGAGCCAGGGTGACAGAGGATGAGGAGGATGAGGACGGCTTTGTTATCCATTCCACCAACTCTTCTGCATATTGTGGCTCAATAACACGGCCAGCTGCAGAAAAAAAGGACAAGTGTGCCCCACGGCCACCTGCAGAGGATGCACTGTGTCCATGACCAGCAACACCACACTACACTGTATTGTGTACTGTGTACACCACCAGGAAAGTAGTAGCAACTGCACTACGGCTGCACTGAATTGTAATTACAATTCTTGATATAATATTTCACAGCAGGGCCCGTTCCTGCGCTCAACAAGAGTATCTGTGAGGCTTTACAGTTTTGTGCCACCGCCATCACCACCACCACCTAAGGCCTAATATTTCTGCTCCTGTTTAACGTGGGCATGTAATTACAATTCTTGATATAATATTTCAAAGCAGGGCCCGTTCCAGCACCCACCAAGAGTAACTGTGAGGACTTACAGTGTTCTGGCACCACCAACACCTAAGGCCCAATTTCCTGCAGAGTATATAGGGCAGGCTGTATAATATATACAGGCGGTCCCCTACTTTCAAACATCCCACTTACAAACGACTCCTACTTACAAACGGAAGGAGACAACAGGAAGTGAGATGAAATCCACCCCTAGGAAGGGAAATTCTCTCCTGTAATAGTTAATATGGGAAAAGGTGTCTCCTCTCCACTGATGCTTTATCACCAATCCTTGTTTCATAAAAAAACCCAAATTTTCAAAATCCAATTGTCATTGGGACAGAAAGTGAGGTGAAATCTTCTGAACAGGGGCACAGACAGCAAAACAAATGTCACAGGGGTGATAACCCTTCCCTATGTTATCCAAAAAGCTTAAAAATAGATTTTTGGGTTGGAGCTACCCTTATAAAATGTACCAGTTCCAAATTACAAACAGATTCTACTTAAGAACAAACTTTCAGTCCCTGTGTTGTTTGTAACGCCTGTATACTGCTGTTCAGAGTATATAGGGCCTGGTGGTCCCACACTTTTTTTTTATTTGGGTGCGGGGTTCCCCTTAATATACATACCAGCCCCAAAGGGCCTGGTAATGGGCTGGGGGGGCAACATATTTGTGCAGGGACTGTTCTAAGTACGGGAAACATGCGCCCCTTTACAGGCATACTATAAACACCCCCCAGCTACAATATTTAAAGGGATATTACACTTTTATTGTTTCACTTTAAGCATTATTAAAATCACTGCTCTCGAAAAAACGGCCGTTTTTAAAACTTTTTTTTGCATTGATACATGTCCCCTGGGGCAGGACCCGGGTCCCCAAACACTTTTTATGACAATAACTTGCATATAAGCCTTTAAAATTAGCACTTTTGATTTTGAACGTTCGAGTCCCATAGACGTCAATGGGGTTCTAAAGTTTGCACGAACATTCGGTCCGTAGCCTTTAAAATTTTTGGGGGAGCATGCACGGCGCGATGCGGGATGGATGTGTCTGAGTACAGCTCCGTCAGACTCGGTACGGCTAAGCTCGATTCCCCGGGGCCAATCCACAATGGAATTTGCAGATTCTACCCATCACCCCCCTTGGAGCTCACTCGCGCGTTACATTTGCACATGATTATCGTAATGATGTTTATTTGCTTTAATTTGTCCATACAGTATGGTTCACCAACACAATTTCTAATGCTGCTTGATTTACTGGTAATATATTTCTACAGAACAATATACAGTTATTCCCTCTTTTTTTACTGAATACCTTTAACCTGCTGTGACAGACCTAGCCAGGACAGAGGCTTTTGGAGGGGACTGAATGCTAGCCTCTTGCCGACCGATTAAGGGCCCTGGCATTTGGAGGAACGGTGCTCGTTGTGAGCTGTATGCCTGGGGACCCTTGAGGTGGCGTTACTTTAGATTCAGGTCCATGTCCCCCAAGACACACAGACTCTGGGGACCCTGGAAAGGCCATTGTGATGGAAGTCACTAATAGGGGCACAAGGTGAATGAGGACCCCACTATGATCTGTGCTAGTCAGACTCAATGCTGTATATATGTATATATAATGTGTGCTGTCTCATTGTGTTGTATACTATTTGCTGTGCTAGTTTGGGGTGGGGCTGTATTCCAATGTTCTATTGTGTCTGTCTGCCTTGGATATCACAGGATGTGTATCTCTATGGAGGGAGGGGGGATTCCTCCAGCAGCCCAGTGCTGATAAGACTGTGTACTGATGAGAAGTTTGAACACACCTGACCTGTGTGTCTATTGTCATTGGACGGTTTAACGCGTCCTCTTTTCCAAGGGTGGGGGGAAAGAGTCTCTGAGTTATTTTATCTGTTGTGTCCATGTGTGATAATAAATGAGTTGATTCCTGCTTGACCCTCAAGACAGAGCTTTGTCTCGTATTTGGGGGGAGAATTATTTGTATGGGTTCCTTGCTCAATGATTGAAGTGTTCGGTAGCTGCCTTTGTGTTTGGGTATGGAATGTCCTAACCCCTTTCATACTCTGGGTGTCGTTACACTTGCTCTATATAAACCTCAGGAAATTCTGTATAAGTGTATTTATTATAGCTTTTTCTTCACTATTTTCAATGGGTCTTAACATCTTTTCTCATAATAAAATAAAAAACCCAAGAAAAGGGTTAACGCTGCGCTAGAACAGTGTAAATTGATAAGTGAATTGTAAAAGCTGCCGGCACTAAAAGTCTAATACTAAACTCCAAAACACCAAAAAAAACAGAATGAGTGCAGCGCTAAAACTAAATTATATATCATACTAAAAATAACCATAAAAAAGTGATTGATCCACCAAAAATAAAATATAAATACACAGAACAAATCTCCCATAAAGGACAGAGACAGATGTCTCACCATATATCACATGTGAGAAATTATAAAATAAAAAAGTGATATAATAAGTCCCAATTATAAATATTACAGAAAGTCAAAAAAGTCCATAAATAAAGTGGATAGATGATCAAGGTGCATATATTCAGGAGAGATGTGACACAGGTGAATCCAGCATCCAAAGTGACTTGCACCCAAGTGAGGTATGAGGCTCCTTACCAGCTCGAGATGACCACTATGACAGTGGTCTCACCAGGCATTTGGGAAATTATCAGGTCACCCACAACCTATACCGATCTATCCAGTAGTAAATGTGGAACTCAGAAGACAAAATCAAGAAAAAGCTCCCATAGCGTAAAATTGCAAAACAGTGTGATTTATTGAGCTAAAAGATTGCACTTACAAGAATCTTCCTTCAAAGACAGCGTGTAACCGAACATAACGATCGCGGCGTCTCCACGAGCTTCCGCCTGCCTACTGTGTATGTCCCATCAATCACAGAGAAAACGTAATGACGTCAGCGTCACAGGCTCCTCCCTACGCGTTTCATCACGATAGGACGTCGTCTGGGGATTGGCCGAGTGACGCGGTCATCACGTTTATGGTTTAAATAGTCCCGCAGCGCCATATTGACTACTGGCTACTCAGACTAAAGAGATGGGAACAAAACAAACGCCACCATATTAACTTCTGGCAGCCTCTATAAGCCAAATAGGGAACATACAAGTAAGAAAAAGTATAGAAATTCCACCATCTAGTGGTAGCTAGTAATAATACCTAGCTACCACTAGATGGTGGAATTTCTATACTTTTTCTTACTTGTATGTTCCCTATTTGGCTTATAGAGGCTGCCAGAAGTTAATATGGTGGCGTTTGTTTTGTTCCCATCTCTTTAGTCTGAGTAGCCAGTAGTCAATATGGCGCTGCGGGACTATTTAAACCATAAACGTGATGACCGCGTCACTCGGCCAATCCCCAGACGATGTCCTATCGTGACGAAACGCGTAGGGAGGAGCCTGTGACGCTGACGTCATTACGTTTTCTCTGTGATTGATGGGACATACACAGTAGGCAGGCGGAAGCTCGTGGAGACGCCGCGATCGTTATGTTCGGTTACACGCTGTCTTTGAAGGAAGATTCTTGTAAGTGCAATCTTTTAGCTCAATAAATCACACTGTTTTGCAATTTTACGCTATGGGAGCTTTTTCTTGATTTTGTCTTCTGAGTTCCACATTTACTACTGGATAGATCGGTATAGGTTGTGGGTGACCTGATAATTTCCCAAATGCCTGGTGAGACCACTGTCATAGTGGTCATCTCGAGCTGGTAAGGAGCCTCATACCTCACTTGGGTGCAAGTCACTTTGGATGCTGGATTCACCTGTGTCACATCTCTCCTGAATATATGCACCTTGATCATCTATCCACTTTATTTATGGACTTTTTTGACTTTCTGTAATATTTATAATTGGGACTTATTATATCACTTTTTTATTTTATAATTTCTCACATGTGATATATGGTGAGACATCTGTCTCTGTCCTTTATGGGAGATTTGTTCTGTGTATTTATATTTTATTTTTGGTGGATCAATCACTTTTTTATGGTTATTTTTAGTATGATATATAATTTAGTTTTAGCCCTGCACTCATTCTATCTTTTCTCATTATGTCAAAGGTTTCAGTTCCCCTCATAAACGGAAAGAAGCCTTCCAACATTATAAGAGACTCGGTGCTGACATCATTCTCCTCCGAGAAACCCATTTCTCATCCACCAATCACCCAAAATACTTTGATAAATTATACGGGCAATTTCACTATTCCACATACACAAACAAAACCCGTGGTGTCGCCATCTTTATCCGCAACTCTATTATTTTTGATATTCAAAATATATACAAAGATGCAGACAGTCGCTTTATCATCCTAAAGGGGTCTATAAATAATCGCTCACTGACAATTTAATCGGTCTATGCCCCAAATGAATCACAACCATCTTTTCCTTGCAAATTTTTTTGACATTCTAGACCACAGGTGTCAAACACAAGGCCCGCGGGCCTGAATCCGGCCCTCCAGGCCATTTCATGTGGCCCTCGCACCTCTCCTGCAGCTGCAAGAAAGCTCCAGCCCTCTTCCAGACCCCTACTTTCTACTTTCAAGCAATGCATCCAGCTTCTTCCCAGCAGCAGCATAAGGAAAGGGGGGTGCACTGTGATGTAAATCAGAGTGGGGGACTCAACTTCTGATGGTGGGGTGGCTCTTGACATCTAATGTAAGGGGAGGGGATGCGCTGGACATCTAATCTTACAGATACAACCGGCCCTTTCGAGGACAATCATAATGCTGATGCGGCCCACGATGAAATTAAGTTTGACACCTCTGTTCTAGACCGATACAATTCTCCACATATAATACTAGGCGGAGACTTTAATATGTCAGCACATCCTGCTCTTGACAGAAGTAGAATAGTCCCCTCCTCAAAAGCATTCTCCAAATCTATCAACCGTTGTCTCTGTCAATTCCAACTGATTGACTCTTGGAGAGCCCACAACGTAGGAACGAAGGCATACACCCATTATTCTCGCCCACATGACTATTACGCTAGGTTAGACTATATCTTTTGCACACCAATTTTGCTAGCTGACTCTTCTAAAGCACATATCCACCCTTGCCCATGGTCAGACCACGATATAACTTCCTTTGATACCTCTCATATAGGACTCGCCCTCCATCCCCTTTAATTGGCGTCTAAATGACTCTCTTCTAACAGACCCACTCTAACATTCAGATCATTTCTACACACATAGAGAATTATTTCACTGACAACATAAATGACGAAACACCACCTACATCACTCTGGACGGCTCATAAAGCGGTCCTGAGAGGTCTTCTAATCAACTTAGCAGTCAACAAAAATAAAGAGTCACTGAAATTAGATGCCTGACCAGAGACCTAGACAGCCTTTACATAAAACTAAACCATGCACCAGCTCAAGAATCACACATAGGTTGGACTTGATGGACCTCACCTACTATGTAACTATGTAAGAACTAAATCAACAAATACAAGCCAAATGCCAAGCCTTAGACTTAATCCTCTCAGCAAATACTGAAAAATCCCTCAGATTTTCAAAGGCAAAGTTTATCTTGCATAGCAATTCCTCTTCTACTATGTTCGCAAGAAAGCTTAATCAGGAACAAAAACCACCCCATGTTTATAAGCTCCGAGATCAGAGAGGCAGCCTGGTTACACACCCATATGAGGTCCTTGAGATATTCTCATCCTTTTACAAAGATCTCCTCTCCAGACCACAAACACAACCCCAACCTTCCTCAATGAATTGGTTTGATAACCTACAACTTCCCACTCTAAACTTACAACAAATTAACTCCCTCAATGAACCCCGTTCTGACACAGAAATAATGAATATAATCAAATCTCTCAAAACTTCTACCGCCCCCGGCCCAGACGGTTACACCTCTTGCTATAAAAAGTTTGCAACTTTGTTGCCACCTAATCTAACAAAATTGTTCAACCATATTCTTGAAGGTGATCACTTCCCTCAAGAAATGCTCCTGGCTAATTTATCCCTGATCCCAAAACCTCTTAAGGACCACACACTCCCACAAAACTTTCGACCCATTTCAGTCCTTAACAAGGACAATGAAAATTTTTGGTAGACTTTTATCAGACAGACTTGCAGCAGTTATCACAACCCTGGTACATTCTGACCAAACTGGTTTCATCCCAGGTAGACAGATAGTTGATAACATTAGACTGGTCACAAACATCATTCAAGATGCTAACCTTTACTCTGGCCAGATTTGCCTCCTCAGCTTAGATATTCACAAAGCATTCAATAGTGTAAACTGGTCCTATCTCAATCCCTTACTCCCAAAATTTGGCATCTCAGACAAATTCATACAAGGCTTCAATGCTCTTTATCACTCCCCACAGACAAGAATTAGGATCCCTGGTAATAATTCAGTGTTCTTCCCTCTCAGCAGAGGCACAAGACAAGGCTGTCCTCTTTCCCCACTTTTATTTGCGTTAGCAATAGACGTCATATGACGCCCAGTCAGGATAACTGAACACCGCCCGGCCGTCATTTTGCTATAGGCTGGGCGGGAAGTGGTTAATAACTTCACTATGCCCTATAAATATAGCCCAATGCTTCATTGGGAATCTGAGATGGATTGTTCCCTCCCCATTGAGGTATGGATCTCTATGACAGATAACCTCCGCAAAAGTAACAAAGCAATCTCATTCAGGGAAAGCCCGATGAAGTTGTTTTCCAGATGGTACCTAACCCCATCCAAAATCCACTCTTTCTACCCTGCAGCCTCCCCCAACTGCTTTGAGGGCTGTTCAGAATCTGGCACATTTTTGCATACGTTCTGGAGCTGTAAATACCTCGAGCCAATTTGGCAAGCTGCAGTTGATAGAATAGATTTGACATCCAATCAAAAAATTGTCCCCACCCCACAGAAATGCCTTCTCTATGCTAACATACCAAATATACCATCTCCTTGTAAGAGATTATTCCACTCATTATGCAGCTCTATCCAATGGATGATTGCCTATAACTGGAGATCGAACAACCTAGTATGGTCACAGGTTCTAACCAGGATGGAAATGCTTAAAATATCTGAAAAAAATCTACCACACCTTACATGATAGTTCACATATCTTCAATAAAAAATGGTCTTACTGGAATCTACCATAATCATCACTATCAATGAACTATCTCATGTATAAATCTATCTTATATGCAGCAAAACTTGTTATTACTAATTTTTGTTATATACTCTTCACTGTATCATTCGCTACCTTAAACATAACGCTACCCTTTTTATACATACTGTATGTTATATGTCCCATACCACATCATTTTATTATTTGTATAATATATCAATTTAAGCACTCTATATGATTCATTGTTAATGAGCATTACTAGTATTGTACTGTTCATATTTGTTCTTCCAAATAAAACTTTTGTAAACGAAAATTAGCACTTTTGATTTTTCACATGCGAGTCCCATAGACTTTAACGGGGTTCGCGTGTTTGCACAAATTTTTGGTCTGTTCGCATGTTCTGCCGCGAACCTAACCGGGGGGTGGGTGTTCGGCTCATCCCTACTGCTGCTGGTGTTCCAAAGTCCTACTACGGCTTAAATTAAGTGAGAGATGAAGGCCTTCCGACCATCTCCAACAGAGACTTTAGGAAAGTACTAGTAGAACACACTTTCTGTGGATTATCTTTAAAAGCTTTAGGGGGAGGCCATTTCATAGCCGCTATTAGCTGCAGAATCTTCTAAAGAAGCCCAGCTAGTCCATGAAGAGTGGGAACAGTTGCAGCTGTCTACCTGAAGGTGTCCCTCGGACGAGCTGTAAGAAAGATGGCAATTGTTCCTCCTAGAGAAGCATAGGGGAATAGTGCTAAAAAAGATGCATGATGGACATTTAGGGCTGGACAGAACATTCAGGTTATTTGGAGATCGGTTCTACTGGCCATGCATGCAGGCAAAAGTTGAGAACTACTGGTCAAACCTGCCTTCACTGTATTCAGAGGAAGACTTTGCCTCCCAGAGCTGCCCCAATCTGTCACCTTCAGAATCAAGATTCTGTGGATTTGGCGTGAATTGCATTCATTTCTTGAGTCTGGATCTGAGCATGAGCGGCTAAGGGAACATACTAGTGGTGACTGATCATTTCACTCATTATGCCCAAGCTTATCCCAAAAAAGATCAACGAGCTGTCACAGTTGCAAAAGTGGTAGTAGAGAAGTTTTGTGTTCATTACGGACTACCTCAGAGAATCCACTCCAATCAAGAAAGACTTTGAAAGCAAATTCCTTAAACAACTGTTTGACACATTGGGCATCCAGAAATCAAGAACAACACCATCTCACCTTTAAAGGCGTCCCATAGCCAGAGAGGTTTAATTAAACCCCCCTTAACCCTTAACCCTCCTTAACATGTTGGGGACTAGGGATGGGCTCAGGCATGTTCGGATCCTAGTCCCAACCCACCTGAGCAAATACAAGAAAGCCATCACTGGACATGGCAATCATAAGCAGCCTATTCAGGTGTGTGTATGTGCAGCTGCGGGCCGGGAAATGCCTCACTGCCTATGATTGGTGGTGTGCAGTGACGGCTTCCTGGCAGGTTTGCTCAGGTGGGTTGGGGCTAGGATCTGAACACGCCTGAGCCCATCCCTATTGAGGACCTTTTATGCAGAAAGAAAGCAACATTTGAACAGGCACATCTCCTCTAGTGCATGCTTACAATAGTACAGAGAATGACAAGACTGGCTATTCCCCTTATGGACTTATGTCTGCTTCAACTCACAGAGGCTACGTGGAAAGGCTTTGCAGGAACCTAAAGACAGCCAGTGATGGCGAACCTTGACACCCCAGATGTTTTGGAACTACATTTCCCATGATGCTTATGCACTCTGCGGTGTAGTTGAGCATCATGAGAAATGTAGTTCCAAAACATATGGGGTGCCATCGCTGGCTTAGGAGAAAGCTGGAGGCACTTCTGACACCAGATGTCAGGAAAGGATTCACCTGCTGGTAGCACTGTGGCTCCCAGATCTTTAGGTTGCAGATCCGGTGTCCACCAATGGTGGACACAGCGGGTGTCTCTCGGCAGTCAGAGGCTGATGTCACCTTCTGCAATCAGGCATCACCTGATGCTGAATGCAGGAAGTATATTTAAACATGGTGCATGCTGTGTCTCATTGCCTTGGTATTTTCTACATGTGCCCCTGATCTGTGTTCCTAAAGCCTGCATCACGTCTCCTGTTCCTGGACCCTGACCCGACCCAGCCAGATCCCTTCCTACCCGGTCATTCAGTTCCTGGTTCCCTCTCACTGTCCTGTCTTGTTCCCAGCTGTGTATGACCTGTGCTCTGTTATGTTTGCGATCTGGCTCTTACATCGGATCCCCTTACATCGGAGAGTGCAGGATTCCCCCTTACAGAACAAGAGAAAATTTGATGTAAGGGGGGATGTTGCAGACTTTGGTGTAAGGGGGACCTCTGATGTAAGGAGGGGCTTTGGTGCCGAGATCACCTTATATCAGAGTTCCCCTTTATGTCATTGTCCACAGAGTTCCAACTTGCATTTAAAATACAAACTGTAATGTGGGGAGGACTCTGGTCACCATAGAGCACCTTCCGCAGAGTGAACGCACTAAGGTAAGTGGGGGCTTACTGATATAACGGGGAACCTTTTATATCAGTGCCCCCTTACCTCACTGTATTCACTGCCCCCTTACATCAGTGATCCCCCCTCAGACTGGCCTTGCTGTGCTGTTACTGACCACCACTCAGGTGCATCGTGCAGGGCTCAGTCCAATGGTCCTCTCTGGGCTCCAGCTTGATGGCTCTCATTTCATCCTATATTACACTACAAGACTGTGAGGACATGATATAAGAAATGATCAGAGACTGTGCGGCCTTAATACAATAGATGGTCAGAGAGTGTGCGGATGTGATACAGGAGATGGTCAGAGACTGCAGACATGATACAAGAGATGGTCAGAGACTGCAGACATGATACAGGAGATGGTCAGAGACTGCATACGTGATACAAGAGATGATCAGAGACTGCAGACATGATACAGGCGATGGTCAGAGACTGCAGACATAGTACAGGAGATGGTCAGAGACTGCATACATGATACAAGAGATGGTCAGAGACTGCAGACATGATACAGGAGATGATCAGAGACTGCAGACATGATACAAGAGATAGTCAGAGACTGCAGACATACTACAGGAGATGGTCAGAGACTGCAGACATAGTACAGGAGATGATCAGAGACTGCAGACATAGTACAGGAGATGGTCAGAGACTGCATACATAATACAGGAGATGATCAGAGACTGCATACATGATACAAGAGACGGTCAGAGAGTGTATGACATGAAATAGGAGATGGTCAAAGACTCCAGGCATACTACAAGAAATGGTCAGAGACTGCAGACATACTACAGGAGATGATCAGAGACTGCATACATAGTACAGGAGATGATCAGAGACTGCAGACATAGTACAGGAGATGGTCAGAGACTGCATACATAATACAGGAGATGATCAGAGACTGCATACATGATACAAGAGACGGTCAGAGAGTGTATGACATGAAATAGGAGATGGTCAAAGACTCCAGGCATACTACAAGAAATGGTCAGAGACTGCAGACATACTACAGGAGATGATCAAAGACTGCAGACATAGTACAGGAGATGATCAGAGACTGCAGACATAGTACAGGAGACGGTCAGAGAGTGTGCGGACATAATACAGGAGATGGCCAGAGACTGCAGACATAATGCAGGAGATGGTCAGAAACTGCAGACATAGTACAGGAGATGATCAGAGACTGCAGACATAGTACAGGAGATGATCAGAGACTGCAGACATAGTACAGGAGATGATCAGAGACTGCAGACATAGTACAGGAGATGATCAGAGACTGCAGACATAATACAGGAGATGATCAGAGACTGCAGACATAGTACAGGAGATGATCAGAGACTGCAGACATAGTACAGGAGATGATCAGAGACTGCAGACATAGTACAGGAGATGATCAGAGACTGCAGACATAGTACAGGAGATGATCAGAGACTGCAGACATAATACAGGAGATGATCAGAGACTGCAGACATAGTACAGGAGATGATCAGAGACTGCAGACATAGTACAGGAGATGATCAGAGACTGCAGACATAGTACAGGAGATGGTCAGAGACTGCAGACATAGTACAGGAGACAGTCAGAGAGTGTGCGGACATAGTACAGGAGATGGTAAGAGACTGCAGACATAGTACAGGAGATGGTCAGAGAGTGTGTAGACTTGCCTGGATGGAGGGCACTAGTAGGTGCTCCTGGAGCAATTTTGCACATCTCTTGTGGGGTGCCAAGGGCCACCCCCTCTGTGGCAGACATCATCTCTTTAATTGAGGGGTATGTGCTAAGGGGGGTGGAATTCATATCCAAGCCCCCTTGTAGCACAAGTCATAAAGTGCCCCCAAGAACGCTATATCCTCTCCCCCCAAATCCCTCCAAGTGAACTGTAGGCTTGTCCCCCCCTCCTCTGGAAGACTCACTTACTTTGCATTAGTTCAGGTGTTCTGTCATATTTTATCTCAGACGAGCAGCGTTGTCTCGGCAGCGTGGTGAGCCTCCACCTCCCCTTCCTCCTCTGTGTACAAAGCAAACATCACAGCAAGAGAAGGAGGAACGGGCTCAGTTCACTCCACGGCTCTCTGCAATGTGTGTGTCAGAGCCAGGCAGCCGGGGACTGTGGGAAGAGATGTCGGCTGACTCGGCTCTCTCTGCCATAAAAAGTGGAGCTCGGGGCGGCGTGCGGGAACAAAAATAGCCCACACAAGCTGCGGCTGCAGGCATCCCATGACTGATTTGCCGGGAAAGGGTGAGGTATGGGCAAATTAGGCGGCCACGCAGGGCCCCTGGGTTTGCAAGGCCTAAGGCATCCACCCAATTTGCCTAATTAGAGAGCCACCTCTGCCTGTGTTTGGTATACTCTGTGGCAGTCCACACATATTTCTGGTCACCAGAGGACAGCGGAACAAGAAGAATTATCATCTGAGAGTTTGGGCTCATGATGTTCAGCCAGAAGAAAAAGTGTTGCTGATAAGCCTCGGACCCTCTGGAAGGCATAAGAAAGCTGACTGGTGGAGTTCTTAGCAATATGTCATCTGAAAACAGCTGCCCAATCTTCCTGTGTACCAAATTTGTCCTGATGGAAGGACAGGACCTCTGAAGACCTGGCATCAAAACTCAAAAATCTACTCTCTTTGAGTGAAGCCATAAGGGTGCCTGCCAGAATTGAGATGCCATCACCCAGATGGTCTTCTCCCAGGCAACCTTCACCACCAGACGCAGATAAGGGAGAAAGCAGTGAGGGGGAAGATGCTTTTATGGACTGGCTATGGCCCTCTACACATACAGATGTCACTCCATCCTTTCCCCTTACAGCATCAAATACAAGTCCTCATAGGCCTGGGGCTGCAGAATTTGTTCCTTTGGGTCATCAAGCAGAGAATCGGGAAGAGATGTCACTAGGTGCAAACAATATAGAGACTGTCCAATCACCTTCAGAACTGGGTGAGGAGTCCCCAGAGGAGGGGCCACCAGAACTCAAAGAACAGAAACCACAAAGAGCCATCCATACATCTAAAAGACTGACCCATGACACCACCTTGAGTGAGAGTTCTGAGGAAACTCTCATTGCCACCCAAAGGACTCACAAAATGTAAAATCGTTCTATTCTAGTTTCAGTGGAGGGTGACTTTATCCCACCCCTTGACACATCTCGGTGGGCCATACCAATATCAGCGATCTATTGTCAAGGCAACCCCTCTCCCTCTAATAAATGGTTTGAGGTTTCCTTGCCAGGTTCCTGTTATAATGCAAACCATTTGCTTGCTTTTGTGTGACTTCTAACCTACTTTTGCCTCCAATTGTTCACTCGAAGCTATGGAACAGGTTGTGCACATTTGTATGGTACTGGACTCAGTCCCTCCTTTGGGGACCAAAGGTTTTTTGGTGGGGGGTGTGTTGCTAGGTGCTGCCAACCAGCTGAAAGAGCGAGCTGTGCAATCAGTGCCACTCTCCTCCTCTCCCCCCTCGCTACTGCAAAGTGACAGACCAGCTAGGCTGTAATCGGGGAAAGGTGAAGCTGTGGGCTGTGTGTAAAATCCCCCTCGATTATGCTCCCCCTCTCTCATGGCAGCAGTGCTTGTGCCAAACAGCGGAGGGGAGATAACTTGCTATGCAATCGCAATGGATCATGGGACATGTAGTTCACAAGCAGCGCTGTACAATGGAGGCTAATGGGCTATGGACTTTAATTCCCCGGAATCCCTGCACACCAGGGGAAATGAAGAAAGACTTTTGCCTGGCTCTGAGAGGGAAATTTGAGGGTGGACCTGTTGAGGAAACAGAATGGTGTGGGACCGTAGAGTACAGACTTGCTGGTGGGGTGTCTGTGCCCACATTCAGAGACTGAACCTGTGAGAGCCTGAGGACTAAGCCACAGAGAGGTCTTTCGCTGTGCTGAGACCAGAGCTGGAGAGACCTGTTGCCATGTGAGTGCCTACACAGTGAGAAAAGAGCCTTGTGAGTACCCAATCATGAGGACAGAGCCAGCAGGGACAACAAACCGCCAAGTATTCTGGACCGGATCCATTGTGTTTATCCCATTACTGCTCCTTAGCAGCCCAACAGTCATCTATTGTGTGCAGTTTTAAAAATACAGCAACAAGTGCACCACCGTACAGACAGGCCCCGACGTTAGCTGACTTAAATTTGCTAATTAGGCGCCATGGAACTTTACAGTGTATACCCACCCGCTCTTAGGGGTTTAAGCGCAGAGTGCACACAAGGACACTTTCGGACCTATTCTCTGACTTGTTTATTGGGTTGTGCATGTGTTTATTTTGCATTGCCATAACATACTTATTTGATCTGTAATAATAATACCCAAGGGCTGGTGTGGTGAGAGGCTAAAAATGAATGATATAATAAAAAGCTGCAAACCAAAAAATGGTGATCTCCCACCAGTGCAATATATAAAAATCCAAAAAGAAATGGTGCGCTAATATCACAGTGCTGTGAATATAAAAATGATGTACTGTGATAAATGCGCAATAGAAAATTGCTAATCATAAGCAGTGCTGTAGACTGTTGTGTTGTACGCTGTTGTTGATACCAGTATTTATATCACAACCACTGTGTAAGGTGCATAATGCTGTTACAAAAAAAAAATCTGCATTTATAAACATACGAAACAAACCATTAAAAAAATTAAAAAAAAAAATGTGAACAAGGACAAAAGTGCTATGTGAACCCACTGGGTTAAAATGAAGGTATATGAATACTCCAAACAATTGTGCAATATAGTTCCATTCGATATTATTGCTGTCAATATACTAAAACCAGGTATAAAAGCATGGAAACAATGACTAATTCAACAGATAGCTACCAGGTCCGCTGGCTTACAGCTCCTCGTGATCAGTCAGAGCAGCTGATACAGCCACCTATTCTTTACTTCATCCTGGTTTTCTTTTAAGCTCCCGGGAAAACAAGAGCAGAAGAGAGAACAGCAATAGTGTGATACTGCTAAATAAGGGACAGGATCAACAAACTAATGCCGATGCACTCACATACGCCCGATCGAGATGAGCATGTATAGCAAATAGTCAGGCTCACTCCTCCTCACAGCCTCTCAGTGTGGCTGTACACTCGTGGCTGTCGTCTTCTGGCTCCTCCTCCCGACGCGTTGCGTCACAGGCCACGGGACTATTTTGCACAATTGTTTGGAGTATTCATATACCTTCATTTTAACCCAGTGGGTTCACATTGAACTTTTGTCTTTTGTTCACATTTTTTAAATTTTTTTTAATGGTTTGTTTATAAATGCAGAGTTTTTTTGTAACGGCATTATGCACCTTACACAGTGATTGTGATATAAATACTGGTATCAACAACAGCGTACAACACAACAGTCTACAGCACTGCTTATGATTAGCAATTTCTATGGCACATTTATCATAGTACATCATTTTTATATTCCCAGCACTGTAATATTAGCGCACCATTTTTTAAAATATTTATATATTGCACTAGTGATTCCCATGAATAAGTCACGTGACCTGTGACGCAACGCGTCGGGAGGAGGAGCCAGTGATGTCAGCCACGAGTGTGCGGCCACACTGAGAGGCTGTGAGGAGGAGTGAGCCTGACTTATTTGATCTACCATCAAGCAGTCTGTGGCCTATTTTCTGGCCTTTCTGAGCGGAAGTTCAGCCCCCCTCCCTCCACCTCCTGGGACGTCACAGGAGACTGAAGGTCCATTATGAAAGTACAAGTACAGAGCTACAAGCGCATGCTCAGTAGGAAGCCAGCTGAGAAGCTTCAGAAAGTCACAGTCAGCTTCCCACATCCAAAATGGCAGCACCGGGGACCTGAAGACCGGTGAAGACCTGGCCCGGGTGAGAACAGTGCTGGATCCCTGGACTGGTAAGTGGGTGTTTATTAAAAATCAGCAGCTTCAGTATTTGTTTGTTTTTTCCAAGGCAAACTTCCTCTTTAAGTAGATATAAACCCAACCACTCAAAGCAGGGCTGTAGATCATTTTTTGTTCGGGGGGGGGTCAGCAGCAGGTACCAAGTAAAAGTCTTTTTAACTACTTAACGGCCGCGCTATAGCTGAATGACGGCTACAGCACGGTCGGCTTATTCTGGGAGGGCGTACACTGATTTCCTCCCAGAATCTTGCTCCCACGCGCCCCCTGGGGTGCGCACCCGGGAACATCTGAGACCGCCGAGTCCTGAGGACCCGGCGCATCGTGGCTCAAGGTAAACGCCCTCTGACAGCAGCCGTTTACCATGTGATCGTTCTGTCAAATAACGGAGCGATCACTTGTAAACAAACTGGCGTCACGTCAGATCGGTACAGAGAGGGGAGAGGGGAGAGATCAGGTGCTGCTGCAGCACTGTGGGCTGGATGTGCAGTGCCCACAGCGCTGATTTATGCCCACTCCAGCCATTCAGACAGCCATCCATCCATGCTTAGCCAGCCATCCATCCATGATCAGCCATCCATCCATACATCCTCAGCCAGCCATCCATCCATGATCAGCCAGCCATCCATCCTCAGCCAGCCATCCATATTCAGCCATTCATCCATCCATGCTCAGCCAGCCATCCATACTCAGCCAGCCATCCATCCATCCTCAGCCAGCCATCCATCCATGATCAGCCATCCATCCATCCTCAGCCAGCCATCCATATTCAGCCATTCATCCATCCATGCTCAGCCAGCCATCCATACTCAGCCAGCCATCCATCCATCCTCAGCCAGCCATCCATCCATGATCAGCCATCCATCCATCCTCAGCCAGCCATCCATCCATGATCAGCCAGCCATCCATACTCAGCCAGCCATCCATATTCAGCCATTCATCCATCCATGCTCAGCCAGCCGTTCATCCATCCATGCTCAGCCAGCCATCCATACTCAGCCAGCCATCCATCCATGCTCAGCCAGCCATCCATACTCAGCCGGCCATCCATCCATGCTCAGCCAGCCATCCATACTCAGCCGGCCATCCATCCATCCAAGCTCAGCCAGCCATCCATACTCAGCCAGCCATTCATCCATCCATGCTCAGCCAGCGATCAATGCTCAGCAAGCCATCCATCCATCCAAGCTCAGCAGCCATCCATACTCAGCCAGCCATCCATCCATCCATACTCAGCCAGCCATCCATCCATCCATGCTCAGCCAGCCATCCATCCATCCATGCTCAGCCAGCCATCCATGCTCAGCCAGCCATTCACCATCCATGCTCAGCCAGCCATCAATAGAATCCTCAGCCAGCCATCCATCCATCCATGATCAGCCAGCCATTCATACTCAGCCAGCCATCCATCCATACTCAGCCAGCCATCCATATTCAGCCATTCATCCATCCATGCTCAGCCAGCCATTCATCCATCCATGCTCAGCCAGCCATCCATACTCAGCCAGCCATCCATCCATCCATGCTCAGCCAGCCATCCATACTCAGCCAGCCATCCATCCATCCATGCTCAGCCAGCCATTCATCCATCCATGCTCAGCCAGCCATCCATCCATCCATGCTCAGCCAGTCATCCATGCTCAGCCAGCCATCCACCATCCATGCTCAGCCAGCCATCCATAGATCCTCAGCCAGCCATCCATCCATACATGATCAGCCAGCCATCCATACTCAGCCAGCCATCCATCCATGCTCAGCCAGCCATACATACATCCTCAGCCAGCCATCCATCCATCCATGATCAGCCAGCCATCCATACATCCTCAGCCAGCCATCCATCCATAATCAGCCAGATATCCATACTCAGCCAGCCATCCATCCATACTCAGCCAGCCATCCATATTCAGCCATTCATCCATCCATGCTCAGCGAGCCATTCATCCATCCATGCTCAGCCAGTCATCCATACTCAGCCAGCCATCCATCCATCCATGCTCAGCCAGCCATCCATCCATCCAAGCTCAGCCAGCCATCCATACTCAGCCAGCCATCCATCCATCCATGCTCAGCCAGCCATCCATCCATCCATGCTCAGCCAGCCATCCATCCATCCATACTCAGCCAGCCATCCATACTCAGACAGCCATCCATCCATCCATACTCAGCCAGCCATCCATGCTCAGCCAGCCATCCAGCCATCCATCCATACTCAGCCAGCCATCCATCCATCCATGCTCAGCCATCCTTCCATACTCAGCAATACTCATCCATCTATACTCAGCCAGCCATCCATCCATGATCAGCCATCCATCCATCCTCAGCCAGCCATCCATCCATGATCAGCCAGCCATCCATACTCAGCCAGCCATCCATATTCAGCCATTCATCCATCCATGCTCAGCCAGCCGTTCATCCATCCATGCTCAGCCAGCCATCCATACTCAGCCAGCCATCCATCCATGCTCAGCCAGCCATCCATACTCAGCCGGCCATCCATCCATGCTCAGCCAGCCATCCATACTCAGCCGGCCATCCATCCATCCAAGCTCAGCCAGCCATCCATACTCAGCCAGCCATTCATCCATCCATGCTCAGCCAGCGATCAATGCTCAGCAAGCCATCCATCCATCCAAGCTCAGCAGCCATCCATACTCAGCCAGCCATCCATCCATCCATACTCAGCCAGCCATCCATCCATCCATGCTCAGCCAGCCATCCATCCATCCATGCTCAGCCAGCCATCCATGCTCAGCCAGCCATTCACCATCCATGCTCAGCCAGCCATCAATAGAATCCTCAGCCAGCCATCCATCCATCCATGATCAGCCAGCCATTCATACTCAGCCAGCCATCCATCCATACTCAGCCAGCCATCCATATTCAGCCATTCATCCATCCATGCTCAGCCAGCCATTCATCCATCCATGCTCAGCCAGCCATCCATACTCAGCCAGCCATCCATCCATGCTCAGCCAGCCATCCATACTCAGCCAGCCATCCATCCATCCATGCTCAGCCAGCCATTCATCCATCCATGCTCAGCCAGCCATCCATCCATCCATGCTCAGCCAGTCATCCATGCTCAGCCAGCCATCCACCATCCACCATCCATGCTCAGCCAGCCATCCATAGATCCTCAGCCAGCCATCCATCCATACATGATCAGCCAGCCATCCATACTCAGCCAGCCATCCATCCATGCTCAGCCAGCCATACATACATCCTCAGCCAGCCATCCATCCATCCATGATCAGCCAGCCATCCATACATCCTCAGCCAGCCATCCATCCATAATCAGCCAGATATCCATACTCAGCCAGCCATCCATCCATACTCAGCCAGCCATCCATATTCAGCCATTCATCCATCCATGCTCAGCGAGCCATTCATCCATCCATGCTCAGCCAGTCATCCATACTCAGCCAGCCATCCATCCATCCATGCTCAGCCAGCCATCCATCCATCCAAGCTCAGCCAGCCATCCATACTCAGCCAGCCATCCATCCATCCATGCTCAGCCAGCCATCCATCCATCCATGCTCAGCCAGCCATCCATCCATCCATACTCAGCCAGCCATCCATACTCAGACAGCCATCCATCCATCCATACTCAGCCAGCCATCCATGCTCAGCCAGCCATCCAGCCATCCATCCATACTCAGCCAGCCATCCATCCATCCATGCTCAGCCATCCTTCCATACTCAGCAATACTCATCCATCCATACTCAGCCAGCCATCCATCCATGCTCAACCAGCCATCCATACTCAGCCAGCCATCCATCCATCCATACTCAGCCAGCCATCTATCCATCCATACTCAGCCAGCCATTCATACTCAGCCAGCCATCCATGAATCCATACTCAGCCAGCCATCTATCCATCCATCCATGCTCAGCCAGCCATCCATGCTCAGCCAAACATCCATCCATGCTCAGCCAGCAATCCATACTCAGGCAGCCATCCATACTCAGCAATACTCATCCATCCATCCATGCTCAGCCATCCATCCATACTCAGCAATACTTATCCATCCATCCATACTCAGCCATCCATCCATCCATACTCAGCCAGCCATCCATCCATACTCAGCCAGCCATCCATCCATCCATACTCAGCCATCCATGCTCAGCCAGCCATCCATCCATCCATGCTCAGCCATCCATCCATACTCAGCTAGCCATCCATCCATCCATACTCAGACAGCCATCCATCCATCCATACTCAGCCAGCCATCCATGCTCAGCCAGCCATCCAGCCATCCATACTCAGCCAGCCATCCGTCCATCCATGCTCAGCCATCCTTCCATACTCAGCAATACTCATCCATCCATACTCAGCCAGCCATCCATCCATGCTCAGCCAGCCATCCATACTCAGCCAGCCATCCATCCATCCTCAGCCAGCCATCTATCCATCCATACTCAGCCAGCCATTCATACTCAGCCAGCCATCCATCAATCCATACTCAGCCAGCCATCCATCCATCCATCCATGCTCAGCCAGCCATCCATGCTCAGCCAAACATCCATCCATGCTCAGCCAGCAATCCATACTCAGGCAGCCATCCATACTCAGCAATACTCATCCATCCATCCATGCTCAGCCATCCATCCATACTCAGCAATACTTATCCATCCATCCATACCCAGCCATCCATCCATCCATACTCAGCCAGCCATCCATCCATACTCAGCCAGCCATCCATCCATCCATACTCAGCCATCCATGCTCAGCCAGCCATCCATCCATCCATGCTCAGCCATCCATCCATACTCAGCTAGCCATCCATCCATCCATACTCAGCCAGCCATCCATGCTCAGCCAGCCATCCATCCATCCATGCTCAGTCATCCATCCATACTCAGCCAGCCAGCCATCCATCTATGCTCAGCCATCCATCCATACTCAGCAATACTCATCCATCCATACTCAGCCAGCCACCCATCCATGCTCAGCCAGCCATCCATCCAGCCATACTCAGCCAGCCATCTATCCATCCATACTCAGCCAGCCATCCATACTCAGCCAGCCATCCATCCATCCATACTCAGCCAGCCATCCATCCATGCAAGCTGAGCCAGCCATCCATCCATGCTCAGCCAGCCATCCAACCATCCATGCTCAGCCAAACATCCATCCATCCATGCTCAGCCAGCAATCCATACTCAGGCAGCCATCCATACTCAGCAATACTCATCCATCCATCCATGCTCAGCCATCCATCCATACTCAGCAATACTCATCCATCCATCCATACTCAGCCAACCATCCATACTCAGCAATACTCATTCATCCATCCATACTCAGCCAGCCATCCATACTCAGCAATACTTATCCATCCATCCATACTCAGCCAGCCATCCATACTCATCCATGCTCAGCCATCAATCCCTAATCAGCAATACTCATACATGCTCACCCATCCATCCATACTCAGCAATACTCATCCATCCATCCATGCTTAGCCATCTAATCCACCCCCATCCATACTCAGCCATACTCAGCCATACCCAGCAAAACTCAGCCGTACCCAGCCATTGCATCCATTCTCAGCTGTACCCAGCCATCCCATCCATACCCAGCCGTACCTAGCTGTACTCAGCCTTACCCAGCCGTACCCAGCCATCCCATCCGTACTCAGCCGTACTCAGCCGTACACAGCTATCCCATCCGTACCCAGCCGTACCCAGCTGTACTCAGCCATCCCATCCGTACTCAGCTGTTGCCAGCTATCCCATCCGTTCCCAGCAGTAACCAACTGTACTCAGCTGCACCCAGCCGTACCCAGCCATCCCATCCGTACTCAGCCGTACTCAGCCGTACCCAGCCATCCCATCTGTACCCAGCCGTACCCAGCTGTACTCAGCCGTACCCAGCTGTACTCAGCCATACTCTATCATGCTCAATCATCCCATCCATACTTCCGTTTATAACGGAAAATAAGAAAAATTCATTTTTTAACAGAATTTTCGGTCTTTTTTCTTTTATAGCGCAAAAAATAAAAAACCCAGAGGTGATTAAATACCACCAAAAGAAAGCTCTATTTGTGTGAAAAAAAAGGACAAAAATTTCATATGGGTACAGTTTTGCATGACTGAGTAATTGTCATTCAAAATGTGAGAGCACCGAAAGCTGAAAATTGGTCTGGTTAGGAAGGGGGTTTAAGTGTCCAGTGATTAAATAAAATAAATTGCGACAAAATTATAAAGACTGGAAAAAGGAAAAATGATAGGTGTTGCCCCTGGTAAGCAATCACATCCTTAATTATTATTTTATCAGGTCCTTTAGAAAATCGAACCTAATTTAATTTTTTTCCTTCCAGTTTTTATGAACGCTGTTGGCTCTTGTCCAGTATTAGTGTTCAAACTGAAGAGGTGCAAAGTGTGCTGCCTACCTACAAGGAGATGGTGCCCTTTGCACCTCCTCAGTAAGGTTGGCTAATATGGTGCAAAGCTCAACGTGTTGTGTCAGACAGAGCACTCCCTGACTTTTTTAACTTGTACAGATAAAAAAAAGGGGGGGGGTGCACTGCCTACCACAGGATTGTGCCCTGTAATCGCCAATCTTACTGGGCAGGTGCAAAGGGCGCCATCTTGTGGAAGGTAGCACACTCACTATGTTCACATTAGCTTAATTTTCAATTAATCACCACACACCGTGGCCACATACAGAGGCCCAACATGCAGGGAGCACCTTCAGGCGTTCTTGGAGCATAAATTACACATATAATTTCTTGACTACCTCTTACACTTTGAATACACTGACTTCTCTTTAGGATAGGTTTATCTAAGCAGGTGTGAGAAGGTGTGTAATCGCATGTCTTCCTGCGCTGGTAGAGGAAAAACACACTGCTGCCTAGGAGATACGGGGAGGTGCACTACAACGTGGGAAACCCTCAATCCATGCACGTTTCATGCACCTCGTTCAAATCGCACCCCCCCTTGCAATCTGCAGTGGGTGTCAGTGCTATCTTAACGACACCCCAAACAAAGGTTGCAAAACACTGTTTTTTTTGCCAGCACCGGATCGCATTCACAAAACGACCATGCGAACCGGTTGCAGTGCGGTTCCAAAATTGGTGCATGACTGACTTTGGTGTGGTTTGAGCCCATTCAAAATGCCTGGTTTCACACTATAGTTTTCATGTAAATCGCACAGAAACTGCACCCGCATTCCTGTGCCATTCACATGCGATTCTGCGTGGTGTGATTTGAGCCCATTTTGAATAAGCTGAATCGCACCACATCGTCTTTTTTGAAAAACCAACCCTGCGATCTGGTTCAGACAAACACTGCATTTGCGACCTTCTTTTGGGGAGTTGTTCACTATGAATTGACCACCTGCAGCAGATCAAAAACACAGTGTGATTGCAATGCGGTGATGGAAATGCACAGGGGGTCACAGCTTTTCCTGTACCACATATGTATGAACCAGGGGTAAACAGGGCCAAGGCATGCCACTGAGGGCAGCAGAAAGGCCAGCCTGGCATTGGCAGACATGTTGTGGTGCCAACTGATGAATCAGAAAGCCGGTGAGCACCACAACAAGCTTGCCGGTGTAAAGCTGGACTGTCAGTAAAACAAGCAATAGAAAACTCAGCTTAGCCTCAGTCATCTGTCAGTAACACAAGCAATGCAACATTTCACCCAGCCAACCTCAATCACATACTTTGCCAGTTGGCACACAGAATCGTACACAGTCTCTCACTGACTCACCATTACCTGGTATGAAGAGCAGAATGCCAGCAGCAGCACAGCAGTCTGATCAGTGGTAAGTCTGAGTGGAGAAGGATCTGGGGGGGATCCATAGTGGAGAAAGATCTGGGGGGATCCATAGTGGAGAAGGATCTGGGGGGATCCATAGTGGAGAAGGATCGGTGGGAATCAATGGTGGAGGAGGATCTGGGGGTTTTGGTAGATCATAAGCTCAATAATAACATGCAATGCCAAGCTGCGGTTTCCAAAGTGAGCAAAGTCCTTTCTTGTATAAGAGAGGTATGGACTCCAGAGAGAGAGATATCATCTGTACAAATCATTAGTAAGACCTCATCTGGAATATACAGTTCAGTTTTGGGCTCCAGTTCTCAAAAAGGATATCAGGGAACTGGAGAAAGTGCAGAGAAGGGCAACCAAACTGATAAGAGGCATGGAGGAGCTCAGCTATGAGGAAAGATTAGAGGAACTGAATGTATTCACTCTTGAGAAGAGGAGAATAAGGGGGGATATGATCAACATGTTCAATTACATAAGTGGTCCATATCGTGAACTTGGTGTTGAGTTATTCACTTTACGGTCAACACAGAGGACAAGGCGGCACTCTTTACATCTAGAGGAAAAGAGATTTCATCTCCAAATACGGAAAGGTTTCTTCACAGTAAGAGCTGTGAAAATGTGGAATAGACTCCCTCCAGAGGTGGTTCTGGCCAGCTCAGTAGGTTGCTATAAGAAAGGCCTGGATACTTTCCTAAATGTACAGAATATAACTGGGTACTGACATTTATAGGTAAAGTTGATCCAGGGTAAATCCGATTGCCTCTCTGGGATCAGGAAGGAATTTTTTCCCCTGCTGTAGCAAATTGGAGCATGCTCTGGGGTTTTTTGCCTTCCTCTGGATCAACTGTGGGTATAGTATTGGGTATATTGGATTGTACGATTTTTTTTTTTTTTATGGTTGAACTGGATGGACTTGTGTCTTTTTTCAACCTGACTAACTATGTAACTATGACACTCTCTGAGACTCTCTGAGACTCGGCCAGAAGAGAAAGAGGGACATACCTGGACAGGACAGCGGCAGTTCATCCATGTGGGGGGCCGGCGGCTACACAGCACTTTACCAGCACTCTGCGCTCCAGGGCCCAGGCAAAGCTCCTCTCCCAAACTCAAGGTGGTAGTGGCACTGGAAGCCAACAGAATACATGGTGTGCATTGGACAGGACTACACACACCGCCGGCTCCCACTGTGCTGCCTGGTGATAGATCTGTCAGCCTTCAGCCCGAGCCCGATAGACCGGCCTGGCGGTGTACCACAACATGGGTGCGGATATGCCTAATGATCTATTACACTTGCTGCAGCGGCATTATTACACTCTGTGTGCCACTGACTGCAGTGCTGCCTGCCGCTGGTGCCATGTGTGGCTGCAGGGCAGGGACACCATGCATTTCATTTTTGCCCTGGGGGTTTGAACACCCCTGACTCCCCCCTTATCTACGCCCCCTGCCTCAAAGCTCATAAGATCTTTACTCCACCCCATATGATGTCCTCCCAGGATTGCGCCCCATGGGCCGATGTCAGATCACTGTACTGGCCCGCTGCGGGTACCATTTGTCCACTGTGACCAATCCCAGCAGATCACATGACAGTTGTACACAATGAAAGTCTTTGATTCGTGCTTTACATTGTGTACTATTGTGATGAGCTCTGTGATTGGTTACAGTCATCACATGGTACAGACAGGGCCAATCACAGCCCATCTACAGGCCCGGATTTACTCCCTTTGCCACCCCAAGGCCGGGTCCTTCAATGCCGCCCCCCCCCACACGCACACACACACACACACAAACCACGTCCTTTATCGATGACTTTTACAATAGATCAATTAAAAACATATCTCCATACACGAGAACACTGAAAATAACTGTCTTTAATTGTACAGACTAAAAATACTTCAGGGTAGGCGCGAGGGGTAAGGATTTTTCGCAGGCAAATTTTCACTAACACCAGCAATGGCTGGTGTTAGTGCTTCAATCATCCCCGGCACCAATGTTGTTATGGTGTCAGGATGATTGAAACACATTACTTCTATCATTACATTGTAATATAAACTGAAATAGTTCAACTCACCATAATGCAGAATCATTGGGAGCCCTGAGCGTGTCACTTGCCACCATCTCTTGTCACTTGCCACTATGCCTGCCACCGGATGGGGATGTCACTTGCCACTATGCCTGCCACCGGATGGGGATGTCACTTGCCACTATGCCTGCCACCAGATGGGGATGTCACTTGCCACGCTGCCTGCCACCAGATGGGGATGACACTTGCCACACTGCCTGCCACCAGATGGGGATGTCACTTGCCACGCTGCCTGCCACCAGATGGGGATGTCACTTGCCACTATGCCTGCCACCGGATGGGGATGTCACTTGCCACTATGCCTGCCACCAGATGGGGATGTCACTTGCCACGCTGCCTGCCACCAGATGGGGATGACACTTGCCACACTGCCTGCCACCAGATGGGGATGACACTTGCCACGCTGCCTGCCACCAGATGGGGATGTCACTTGCCACGCTGCCTGCCACCAGATGGGGATGTCACTTGCCACACTGCCTGCCACCAGATGGGGATGACACTTGCCACGCTGCCTGCCACCAGATGGGGATGTCACTTGCCACGCTGCCTGCCGCCAGATGGGGATGACACTTGCCACGCTGCCTGCCACCAGATGGGGATGTCACTTGCCACCATGCCTGCCACCAGATGGGGATGTCACTTGCCACGCTGCCTGCCACCAGATGGGGATGTCACTTGCCACCATGCCTGCCACCAGATGGGGATGTCACTTGCCACGCTGCCTGCCACCAGATGGGGATGTCACTTGCCACGCTGCCTGCCACCAGATGGGGATGTCACTTGCCACCATGCCTTCCACCAGATGGGGATATCACTTGCCACGCTGCCTGCCACCAGATGGGGATATCACTTGCCACGCTGCCTGCCACCACATGGGGATGTCACTTGCCACCATGCCTGCCACCAGATGGGGATGTCACTTGCCACGCTGCCTGCCACCAGATGGGGATGACACTTGCCACGCTGCCTGCCACCAGATGGGAATATCACTTGCCACGCTGCCTGCCACCAGATGGGGATGTCACTTGCCACCATGCCTGCCACCAGATGGGGATGTCACTTGCCATGCTGCCTGCCACCAGATGGGGATGACACTTGCCACTATGCCTGCCACCAGATGGGGATGTCACTTGCCACCATGCCTGCCACCAGATGGGGATGTCACTTGCCACGCTGCCTGCCACCAGATGGGGATGTCACTTGCCACCATGTCTGCCACCAGATGGGGATGACACTTGCCACGCTGCCTGCCACCAGATGGGGATATCACTTGCCACGCTGTCTGCCACCAGATGGGGATGTCACTTGCCACGCTGCCTGCCACCAGATGGGGATGTCACTTGCCACGCTGCCTGCCACCAGATGGGGATGACACTTGCCACGCTGCCTGCCACCAGATGGGGATGTCACTTGCCACTATGCCTGCCACCAGACGGGGATGACACTTGCCACGCTGCCTGCCACCAGATGGGGATGTCACTTGCCACCATGCCTGCCACCAGATGGGGATGTCACTTGCCACGCTGCCTGCCACCAGATGGGGATGTCACTTGCCACCATGCCTGCCACCAGATGGGGATGTCACTTGCCACGCTGCCTGCCACCAGATGGGGATGTCACTTGCCACGCTGCCTGCCACCAGATGGGGATGTCACTTGCCACCATGCCTGCCACCAGATGGGGATATCACTTGCCACGCTGCCTGCCACCAGATGGGGATATCACTTGCCACGCTGCCTCCCACCAGATGGGGATATCACTTGCCACGCTGCCTGCCACCAGAAGGGGATGTCACTTGCCACACTGCCTGCCACCAGATGGGGATGTCACTTGCCACCATGCCTGCCACCAGATGGGGATGTCACTTGCCACGCTGCCTGCCACCAGATGGGGATGTCACTTGCCACCATGCCTGCCACCAGATGGGGATATCACTTGCCACGCTGCCTGCCACCAGATGGGGATGTCACTTGCCACGCTGCCTGCCACCAGATGGGGATGTCACTTGCCACCATGCCTGCCACCAGATGGGGATGTCACTTGCCACCATGCCTGCCACCAGATGGGGATATCACTTGCCACGCTGCCTGCCACCAGATGGGGATGTCACTTGCCACGCTGCCTGCCACCACATGGGGATGTCACTTGCCACCAGATGGGGATGTCACTTGCCACCAGATTGGGATGTCCCTTGCCACCAGATTGGGATGTCCCTTGCCATGCTGCCTGCCATCAGAAGGAGGAGGGCGGAACAGCGGTGCGGGCAATGAGAGATGTCATCTTTCTCCCCCACCGCAGCACCGCTGACATTACTAGCTACTCTCTACTTTTTTCAAAAATGGCGCCGGGCAGCGAAATCACGCTACTGCGCATGCGCCGCCCGGCCGAGTGCTTACAAGCTTTGCCGAGCCCGGCCGGCTTCGGAAAGGAGCATGCGCAGTTGCGTGGTCGGCTCGCGGCCATCTTTTCTATGGGCACTGGTGCCCATAATAGACTGTAATGGGCAGCACGAAAGGGGGGGCGGCCGCGAAGTCGCTGCAGGAGCGGCGCCGCCCCTACACCACTGCCGCCCCGAGGCCTGGCCTCGGTGGCCTTGTGGCTAATCCGGCCCTACCCATCTATACCATATGATTAGCTGTGGCCAATCACAGCTAATCACAATAGTAAACACTGTATCAGTAGTTTTCATTCAGAAAAAAAAAATGGTTGCTTATAACCGTAAAGTTCACAGTTATAAGCAATCATAGTGTGTAAAAACAATAAAAAAAATCCTGATCACTTCCCAAGTGTAGTACATTGTTATTGTGGTAACACCGTATTGCTCTGGTCACTGTTTTTTACATACTGTCACCAGTCAGTGTCCCTGATCACCGCCACACCAGTTATATGATCCTGGACTGCACTGGTGACAGGATGTAAAAAATATAGAAAAAAAATTATTTTTTTAATTTCCTAAAATTTCATATGGGTAGAGTGTTGCATGACTGCGCAATTGTCATCCAAAGTATGACTGCGCCGAAAGCTGAAAATTGGCCTGGGCAGAAGGGGGTAAAAGTGTCCGGTATTGAAGGGGTTAAAGCATTTTTCTACCTACAGGACACTCAGTAGGGGTTTACATTGACTTTAACAGACCCAATAGTGCCTACAAAGCCCTTTACTGATCCCTCTCTGTGCATTTTATCAGCAGTGATCCCTATGATTTCCCTCTCACAGATAAAGCACAATATGGCTGCTGGGAACCCAATCTTTTTTTAAGGAGGGGGCTGACTTATCCAAAACACCCCCTTATTGGCCCTTCTAAGCCACATGACTTAGGTTCAAAGAAAGTGCATTATGGTCATTCAGCTGCCACGGTGGTAAAATTACATATCAGTTTTCTGGATCTGCAACCACGAACATGGTGGGTTTCCCTCAATGTTAGTCCCAAACCCAAATCTCATCTCTACACTATATAATAGTCTCTTATGAGGGCACCACCCTTCTGACTCCAATCAGTTCCACACCTGCCTTCGGGTAGGTGAGGGCACTATCTTCATCAACTGTCCATGGGTCACACATGTCCCCTTCTGCTTTGACCTTTGGGTCAGAACACACAAACTCCCAAAGTAATGGCCGACTTCTCTCAACTTCATCATAAACACATCTGGACAGTAACCCTCACCCCCTCCCCCTTTTCAGGATGTGCAAAGCAAAATAATGGACTTTCACTTTAAGCACTGCTAACTAAAATAAAACCTTTCACAGTAATCCCTGCAACCTTCTCAGGGCATACACTCACAAAGTCCACCATCATGGATCCAGCACACAAATAATGGACTTTCATTGGTGAGAAAAAAAAACCTTTCACATACATGGGGTCCCTTTGAAGTTCACACAAGGCACCTCATCTTTCAGTTGTAACCAATTGCACACATATTTCAGAAGAGGACTTACTTCTCAGCAGAGATCAGAAGACTCCAAGCAGAAGAAGCTCCTCTTGTGCCAGTTGGATCCTTCACCAGTCTTGAGATTGAGCTCCAAATGTTGAATTTTTCAAGGACTCCGTTGTGACAGACTCACCTCTCAGCAGAATGTGTTTTAGGGTTTTTTTGCTCGTTTTTATCCACCCACAAGTGAAGGTGACACGGTGTTCTGCCCATACAGGTATTGTCATAACAAGGAACACAATGACTGTTAGCCTCCTGGTTATCTGTTGCAGTTTATCAGTTTATGCCTCTTTATTTCCTCTTAGCTGCCAAATGGGTTCTATCAGTAACTGGCATGTATCCGTGTTGTGGAAATGTTGTTATATGGACTATGGACTCTTGTGGACATTTTATTCTAGGATGTGTGTTTTATAGATTGTCATCTGTCTCCCTGTGTCTGATTTAACCAAGGAGTTCTCTAGCAGAGCGCACTTGGGTTGAGTCGGGACCAGCGGTAAAACCGTCAGTATGAAAACCTTCTCATGGGCTTGGAGACGTGTTCTCGGTGTGTGTTGGAGACGTGTTCTCGGTGTGTGTTGGAGACGTGTTCTCGGTGTGTGTGGGGCGTTTGCTGGTTTGTAAGTATCAAGCGCAATGCGCTGGGCTTCTTGCCTTCAAATGTCTATAAACATTAGAGAAGTGAAATCCGCATAACGAGAGAAACATATTATATCTCTGTTGTGGCTACGCTATCCCTTTTGGATACATATCTGCTTTTATAAAAGGACATTGATGTCTGCCTTGTTGGTATACTTGTACCGTATATTGACAACAGCAGTAGCAATGTCCCCGCAGATCTTCTCAAGCCTGTAAGAACAAGTAGAATGATCTTACTAGTGTAATGGAAATGTGTAAGTTCTGTATATAATTGTATTGTATTTTGTATGTATTGCACACGGCCCTCACTGTGCACACGGCACTAATAATGTTTTCAGTAAATGTTTACATTCTTTCCAGTCCTGATTAGAATTAGCCTGCCTATGTTACGCCCCTTGTTACCATAAACGTACAATTGTAATATTAATGTGATACCTACGTAATCATGTGCATAAAAACCTTCAATAATAAAGCAGAACAGTTATTTGGAAAGATGCTGAGCGTATCTTTTGTGTCTGTTCCCTACTGCAGTAGTTATTATTAATTTGGAACCACTAATCAATATGAGGATAGGAGTTGCCTATCATCAATTTAACCGAGTCACTAGATACTGGTTACTCTGAGCAGTATTGAGTGGGCTCCATGCTGACCAAGATGGTGGATGTGCATGCATGTAGCTGGGCGGGGGGGCAGTGTACATGCCTCAAGTGGGTGGGACATGTGCACTCCCCCCCCCACTCCTGTGGATGCCCTTCCCTTTACTGTTGATATTTCCTATGTGGTCATTTCCTGTGAGTTCATTTTCTGTGTGGTCATTTCTCATGGAGGAAGCGATTGGCTGTTGGGGCCATGACTTCCTGTTTGTCATTCCTTTTGTTGCAGATAAATAAAAACGAAGGGCTGGGCTCGTGAAGGCAGACAGTTGAGCTGTGGAGCTGAGGATGTAAGAATGGTGGTCATGTCTGTGTTACTTGGGATTTAGCGGGAAACAGGGTCGTATTAAGATGCATTATACCAAAAAGGCTGAAATGGATTCGCAGCAGATAGCGAAATTCCCACATCAGTGATGACGAGCCAGGATATTATGGAACGAACAGGACCTCCTTCACACCGGAAGAGAAGGGGGGGAGCAGATCCCAGTCCAGGACATCAAACCATTTAAAATACTTTGTTGTCCTGAGGCAAGGGGTTCGTTTTCTCTGTCCGATGTGTTAGGGAGGTTCTGCTTTACAGAAGAACTCATTTTTCATCTTTTGGTATAATGGCGGGAATTTAGTTGTATGTTTGTCAGTGTTGTTTTGGGACTCATTTAATACAACCTAAAATGTTTGTGTAAGAAACTGTATGTTGTGTATGACTGAGCAGGCTGGTAAGTAACTTTATGTTGTGTAATAAGTTTGTGAATAGGGATGAGCCGAACTCCCCCCACCCCCCCCCCCCCGGTTTGGTCCGCGGCAGAACATGCGAACAGACCAAAAGTTTGACTCGAACGTGAAAAATCAAAAGTGCTAATTTTAAAAGCTTATATTCATGGTATTGTCATAAAAAGTGTTTGGGGACCCGGGTCCTGCCCCAGGGGACATGGATCAATGCAAAAACAAGTTTTAAAAACGTTTTTTTTTCGGGAGCAGTGATTTTAATAATGCTTAAAGTCAAACAATAAAAGTGTAATATCCCTTTAAATTTCATACCTGGGGGGTGTCTATAGTATGCCTGTAAAGGGGCGCATGTGTCCCGTGTTTAGAACAGTCTGACAGCAAAATGACATTTCAAAGGAAAAAAAGTCATTTAAAACTACTCGCGGCTATTAATGAATTTTCCGACAATACACATAAAAGTTCATTGATAAAAACGGCATGGGAATTCCCCACAGGGGAACCCCGAACCAAATTTTTTTTAAAAATGGCGTGAGGGGTCCCCCTAAATTCCATACCAGGCCCTTCAGGTCTGGTATGGATATTAAGGGGAACCCCGCGCCAAAATTTAAAAAAAAATGACGTGGGGGGTCCCCCTCAAAACTCATGCCAGACCATTCAGGTCTGGTATGGATTTTAAGGGGAACCCCACGCCAAAATTAAAAAAAATTGGCTTGGGGTCCCCCCAAAAATCCATACCAGACCCTTATCCGAGCACGCAACCTGGCAGGCCACAGGAAAAGAGGGGGGGGGACGAGAGAGCGCCCCCCCTCCTGAACTGTACCAGGCCACATGCCCTCAACATTGGGAGGGTGCTTTGGGGTAGCCCACCAAAGCACCTTGTCCCCATGTTGATGAGGACAAGAGCCTCATCCCCACAACCCTTGACCGGTGGTTGTGGGGGTCTGCGGGCGGGGGGCTTATCGGAATCTGGAAGCCCCCTTTAACAAGGGGACCCCCAGATCCTGGCCCCCCTATGCGAAATGGTAAGGGGGTACAAAAGTACCCCTACCATTTCACAAAAAAAAGTGTCAAAAATGACAAGAGACAGTTTTTGACAATTCCTTTATTTAAAAAGTCTTCTTTTTTCCATCTTCTATCTTCCTTCGGTTTCTTCCTCCATCTTCTTCTTCCTCCGATCCTCTGCTTCTTTCTCCAGTGTTCTCGTCTGGCATCTTCCTCCGCGGCGTCTCCTTATCTTCATCTTCTTCTCTTCATCTTCTTTTCGGGCCGCTCCGCATCCATGGTTGGATGGGAGGCTCCTGCTGTGTGACACTTCTCGTCTTCTGACTGTTCTTAAATAACGGAGGGTGGGGCCACCCGGTTACCCCGCCCCCCCCTGACGCACGGGGACTTCCCTGTGGCATTCCCCATGATGTCAGAAGGGAGCGGGGTCACCGGGTGGCCCCGCCCTCTGTTATTTAAGAACAGTCAGAAGACGAGAAGTGTCACACAGCAGGAGCCTCCCATCCAATCATGGATGCGGAGCGGCCCGAAAAGAGGATGAAGAGAAAAAGATGAAGAGAAAAAGATGGAGAGGGAGGGAGGGGATGCTGGACGAGAATACTGGAGAAAGAAGCAGAGGATCGGAGGAAGAAGAAGATAGAGGAAGAAACCGAAGGAAGATAGAAGATGGAAAAAAGAAGACTTTTTAAATAAAGGAATTGTCAAAAACTGTCTCGTGTCATTTTTGACACTTTTTTTTGTGAAATGGTAGGGGTACTTTTGTACCCCCTAACCATTTCGCATAGGGGGGGCCAGGATCTGGGGGTCCCCTTGTTAAAGGGGGCTTCCAGATTCCGATAAGCCCCCCCGCCCACAGACCCCCACAACCACCGGTCAAGGGTTGTGGGGATGAGGGAAGAAAGCAGTTAGAAGATGGAAAAAAGAAGACTTTAAATAAAGGAATTGTAAAAAACTGTCTCTTGTCATTTTTAAAATTTTTTGTGTGAAATGGTTACCATTTCACATGGGGGGCCGGGATCTGAGGATTCCCTTGTTAAAGGGGGCTTCCAGATTCCGATAAGCCCCCTGCCCGCAGACCCCCACAACCACCGGTCAAGGGTTGTGGGGATGAGGCTCTTGTCCTCATCAATGTGGGGACAAGGTGTTTTGGGGGGCTACCCCAAAGCACCATCCCAATGTTGAGGGCATGTGGCCTGGTACGTTTCAGGAGGGGGGTGCTCTCTCGTCCCCCCCTCTTTTCCTGCGGCCTGCCAGGTTGCGTGCTCGGATAAGGGTCTGTTATGGATTTTTGGGGGGACCCCACGTCGTTTTTTTTTTTTTATTTTGGCGCGGGGTTCCCCTTAAAGTCCATACCAGACCTGAAGGGGGACCCCACGCCATTTTTAAAAAAAAATTTGGCCGGGGTTCCCCTTAATATCCATACCAGACATGAAGGGCCTGGTATGGAATTTAGGGGGACCCCCACGTCATTTTTTTTCTTTTTAATTTTGGTTCGGGGTTCCCCTGTGGGGAATTCCCATGCCATTTTTATCAATGAACTTTTATGTGTATTGTCGGACCGGCAATTCATTAATAGCCGCGAGTAGTTTTAAATGACTTTTTTTCCTTTGAAATGTCATTTTGCTGTCAGACTGTTCTAAACACAGGAAACATGCGCCCCTTTACAGGCATACTATAGACACCCCCCAGGTACGAAATTTAAAGGGATATTACACTTTTATTGTTTGACTTTAAGCATTATTAAAATCACTGCTCCCGAAAAAAACGGCCGTTTTTAAAACTTTTTTTTGCATTGATCCATGTCCCCTGGGGCAGGACCCGGGTCCCCAAACACTTTTTAGGACAATAACTTGCATATAAACCTTTAAAATGAGCACTTTTGATTTTGAACGTTCGAGTCCCATAGCCTTCAATGTGGTTCTAACGTTCATGCGAAGTTTTGGTCTGTTCGCAAGTTCTGGTGCGAACCGAACCGGGGGGTGTTCAGCTCATCCCTACCCTGGACGCTATGCCCGGCTGCTGAGCTCCTTTCCCATTACAGCACTCTATACTGCTCCTCCTCTGCAGGGCTGAAATCACATTCCTTTACAACACAGCCAGTCAACCATGATCTGCACAGGGTGCCTACTGCAACTAAACCGCCGTTCTGAGCAGAGAATTTCTGATTCTGATTCTCCATTGGTGATCCCTGTCCTCTGATTCTCCAGCGGTGATCCCTGTCTTCTGATTCTCCAGCGGTGATCCCTGTCCTCTGATTCTCCAGCGGTGATCCCTGTCCTCTGATTCTCCAGCGGTGATCCCTGTCCTCTGATTCTCCAGCGGTGATCCCTGTCTTCTGATTCTCCAGCGGTGATCCCTGTCCTCTGATTCTCCAGCGGTGATCCCTGTCCTCTGATTCTCCAGCGGTGATCCCTGTCCTCTGATTCTCCAGCGGTGATCCCTGTCCTCTGATTCTCCAGCGGTGATCCCTGTCTTCTGATTCTCCAGCGGTGATCCCTGTCCTCTGATTCTCCAGCGGTGATCCCTGTCCTCTGATTCTCCAGCGGTGATCCCTGTCCTCTGATTCTCCAGCGGTGATCCCTGTCTTCTGATTCTCCAGCGGTGATCCCTGTCCTCTGATTCTCCAGCGGTGATCCCTGTCCTCTGATTCTCCAGCGGTGATCCCTGTCCTCTGATTCTCCAGCGGTGATCCCTGTCCTCTGATTCTCCAGCGGTGATCCCTGTCCTCTGATTCTCCAGCGGTGATCCCTGTCCTCTGATTCTTCAGCGGTGATCCCTGTCCTCTGATTCTCCAGCGGTGATCCCTGTCCTCCGATTCTCCAGCGGTGATCCCTGTCCTCTGATCCTCCAGTGATGATCCCTGTCCTCTGATTCTCCAGCGGTGATCCCTGTCCTCTGATTCTCCATTGGTAATCCCTGTCCTCTGATTCTCCAGCGGTGATCCCTGTCCTCTGATCCTCCAGTGATGATCCCTGTCCTCTGATTCTCCAGCGGTGATCCCTGTCCTCTGATTCTCCAGCGGTGATCCCTGTCCTCTGATTCTCCAGCGGTGATCCCTGTCCTCTGATTCTCCAGCGGTGATCCCTGTCCTCTGATTCTCCAGCGGTGATCCCTGTCTTCTGATTCTCCAGCGGTGATCCCTGTCTTCTGATTCTCCAGAGGTGATCCCTGTCCTCTGATTCTCCAGAGGTGATCCCTGTCCTCTGATTCTCCAGAGGTGATCCCTGTCCTCTGATTCTCCATTGGTGATCCCTGACCTCTGATTCTCCAGTGGTGATCCCTGTCCTCTGATTCTCCAGCGGTGATCCCTGTCCTCTGATTCTCCAGCGGTGATCCCTGTCCTCTGATTCTCCAGGGGTGATCCCTGTCCTCTGATTCTCCAGGGGTGATCCCTGTCCTCTGATTCTCCAGCGGTGATCCCTGTCCTCTGATTCTCCAGCGGTGATCCCTGTCTTCTGATTCTCCAGCGGTGATCCCTGTCTTCTGATTCTCCAGCGGTGATCCCTGTCTTCTGATTCTCCAGCGGTGATCCCTGTCCTCTGATTCTCCAGTGGTGATCCCTGTCTTCCGATTCTCCAGCGGTGATCCCTGTCCTCTGATTCTCCATTGGTAATCCCTGTCCTCTGATTCTCCAGCGGTGATCCCTGTCCTCTGATTCTCCATTGGTAATCCCTGTCCTCTGATTCTCCAGTGGTGATCCCTGTCTTCCGATTCTCCAGCGGTGATCCCTGTCCTCTGATTCTCCATTGGTAATCCCTGTCCTCTGATTCTCCAGCGGTGATCCCTGTCCTCTGATCCTCCAGTGATGATCCCTGTCCTCTGATTCTCCAGCGGTGATCCCTGTCCTCTGATTCTCCAGCGGTGATCCCTGTCCTCTGATTCTCCAGTGGTGATCCCTGTCCTCTGATTCTCCAGTGGTGATCCCTGTCCTCTGATTCTCCAGTGGTGATCCCTGTCCTCTGATTCTCCAGCTGTGATCCCTGTCCTCTGATTCTCCATTGGTAATCCCTGTCCTCTGATTCTCCAGCTGTGATCCCTGTCCTCTGATTCTCCATTGGTAATCCCTGTCCTCTGATTCTCCAGTGGTGATCCCTGTCCTCTGATTCTCCAGTGGTGATCCCTGTCCTCTGATTCTCCAGCTGTGATCCCTGTCCTCTGATTCTCCAGTGGTGATCCCTGTCCTCTGATTCTCCAGCGGTGATCCCTGTCCTCTGATTCTCCAGCGGTGATCCCTGTCTTCTGATTCTCCAGCGGTGATCCCTGTCTTCCGATTCTCCAGCGGTGATCCCTGTCCTCCGATTCTCCAGCGGTGATCCCTGTCCTCTGCTTCCCCAGCGGTGATCCCTGTCCTCTGATTCTCCAGCGGTGATCCCTGTCTTCTGATTCTCCAGCGGTGATCCTTGTCTTCTGATTCTCCAGCGGTGATCCCTGTCTTCTGATTCTCCAGCGGTGATCCTTGTCTTCTGATTCTCCAGCGGTGATCCCTGTCTTCTGATTCTCCAGCGGTGATCCCTGTCCTCTGATCCTCCAGTGATGATCCCTGTCCTCTGATTCTCCAGCGGTGATCCCTGTCCTCTGATTCTCCAGCGGTGATCCCTGTCCTCTGATTCTCCCGCGGTGATCCCTGTCCTCTGATTCTCCAGTGGTGATCCCTGTCCTCTGATTCTCCAGCTGTGATCCCTGTCCTCTGATTCTCCAGCGGTGATCCCTGTCCTCTGATTCTCCAGCGGTGATCCCTGTCCTCTGATTCTCCAGCGGTGATCCCTGTCCTCCGATTCTCCAGCGGTGATCCCTGTCCTCTGATTCTCCAGTGGTGATCCCTGTCCTCTGATTCTCCATTGGTAATCCCTGTCCTCTGATTCTCCAGCGGTGATCCCTGTCCTCTGATCCTCCAGTGATGATCCCTGTCCTCTGATTCTCCAGCGGTGATCCCTGTCCTCTGATTCTCCAGCGGTGATCCCTGTCCTCTGATTCTCCAGCGGTGATCCCTGTCCTCTGATTCTCCAGTGGTGATCCCTGTCCTCTGATTCTCCAGTGATGATCCCTGTCCTCTGATTCTCCAGCGGTGATCCCTGTCCTCTGATCCTCCAGTGATGATCCCTGTCCTCTGATTCTCCAGCGGTGATCCCTGTCTTCTGATTCTCCAGCGGTGATCCCTGTCTTCTGATTCTCCAGCGGTGATCCCTGTCTTCTGATTCTCCAGGGGTGATCCCTGTCCTCTGATTCTCCAGTGGTGATCCCTGTCTTCCGATTCTCCAGCGGTGATCCCTGTCCTCCGATTCTCCAGCGGTGATCCCTGTCCTCTGCTTCCCCAGCGATGATCCCTGTCCTCTGATTCTCCAGCGGTGATCCCTGTCTTCTGATTCTCCAGCGGTGATCCCTGTCTTCTGATTCTCCAGCGGTGATCCTTGTCTTCTGATTCTCCAGCGGTGATCCCTGTCTTCTGATTCTCCAGCGGTGATCCTTGTCTTCTGATTCTCCAGCGGTGATCCCTGTCTTCTGATTCTCCAGCGGTGATCCCTGTCCTCTGATCCTCCAGTGATGATCCCTGTCCTCTGATTCTCCAGCGGTGATCCCTGTCTTCTGATTCTCCAGCGGTGATCCCTGTCCTCTGATCCTCCAGTGATGATCCCTGTCCTCTGATTCTCCAGCGGTGATCCCTGTCCTCTGATCCTCCAGTGATGATCCCTGTCCTCTGATTCTCCAGCGGTGATCCCTGTCCTCTGATTCTCCAGCGGTGATCCCTGTCCTCTGATTCTCCAGGGGTGATCCCTGTCCTCCGATTCTCCAGCGGTGATCCCTGTCCTCTGATTCTCCAGTGGTGATCCCTGTCTTCCGATTCTCCAGCGGTGATCCCTGTCCTCTGATTCCACAGGGGTGATCCCTGTCCTCTGATTCTCCATTGGTAATCCCTGTCCTCTGATTCTCCAGCGGTGATCCCTGTCCTCTGATTCCACAGGGGTGATCCCTGTCCTCTGATTCTCCAGCTGTGATCCCTGTCCTCTGATTTTCCATTGGTAATCCCTGTCCTCTGATTCTCCAGCGGTGATCCCTGTCCTCTGATTCTCCAGCGGTGATCCCTGTCCTCTGATTCTCCAGCGGTGATCCCTGTCCTCTGATCCTCCAGTGATGATCCCTGTCCTCTGATTCTCCAGCGGTGATCCCTGTCCTCTGATTCTCCAGCGGTGATCCCTGTCCTCTGATTCTCCAGCGGTGATCCCTGTCCTCTGATTCTCCAGCGGTGATCCCTGTCTTCTGATTCTCCAGCGGTGATCCCTGTCTTCTGATTCTCCAGCGGTGATCCCTGTCCTCTGATTCTCCAGCGGTGATCCATGTCTTCTGATTCTCCAGCGGTGATCCCTGTCCTCTGATTCTCCAGCGGTGATCCCTGTCTTCTGATTCTCCAGCGGTGATCCCTGTCCTCTGATTCTCCAGCGGTGATCCCTGTCCTCTGATTCTCCAGCGGTGATCCCTGTCTTCTGATTCTCCAGCGGTGATCCCTGTCCTCTGATTCTCCAGCTGTGATCCCTGTACTCTGATTCTCCATTGGTGATCCCTGTCCTCTGATTCTCCATTGGTGATCCCTGTCCTCCGATTCTCCATTGGTGATCCCTGTCCTCCGATTCTCCATTGGTGATCCCTGTCCTCCGATTCTCCATTGGTGATCCCTGTCCTCTGATGTAAAGAGGAACTCTGGGAACTCAAAAGCCTTAAACCACTTTGAGTATCTTGCCTGCGGTGGATGTATCTGCACACACAGTGGAAGTGGAGGGGGGGGGGGGGCAGGTCAACTTTTGCATCGGGGCCCACAAGCTTCAAGCTACGCCTCTGATATTCTACATTTAGTGTAGACTAGATATTCAGTGTAGAATCTATATTCAGTCAGTTCATGCAGTGTAGTATATATATATATATAACACCGTATATTGAAGTGGTTAAGGGGAACCCCACGCCAAATTTTTTTTTTCAATTGCAAGGGGGTCCCCCCAAAATCCTTAACAGACCCCTATCCGAGCAAGCAACCTGGCAGGTCAGGATAGGCTGGAATGAGTGACCACCTCCCCTCCCCCCCGAACCATACCAGGCTGCTTGCCCTCAACATGGGGAGGGTGCTCTGGGGCCCCCCCCAAACACCTTGTCCCCATGTTGATGAGAACAAGGGCCTTGTCTTCAGCCTCATCCTCACAACCCTTGCCTGGTGGTTTTGGGGGGCTTTGGGCAGGGGGGCTTATCTTTAACAAGGGGGCCCCCAGATCCCAGCCCCCCTATGTGTATAGGTATTGAGTACATTGTACCCCTACCCAATCACCAAAAAAAAAAAATCTTGATCTTCTTCTTACACCTGGAAATGAATCAGTCCTTATAGTCCATAAAAAGGAAAACACCGCTTGACATGTAGACTGTTCTTCAGGAGGGATGACTTATAGGGAGGACACGACATGGTGAGCTGTAGTAATCGCCGGGCGGTCTGGGATCCTATGTGTCTTGTACGTGGGTTGGGCTTCGGGCCGTCTCCTCTCGGTGAGGAAGATGTGGTCATCTGCTCTGCTCTGTTCACTCGTCCATTCAGACAACAGTAGCACCTCATCACGACATATAGAAGGAATAGAAACAAAAATAACATGAGTATATATATATATATATATATATATATACCCCTACTTCCTTCAATCATGATCTGTTGAAAAATAAAATCCCCAAAGATTCTCAGACCCTTAAAAGGATTCCAATCTTCACTAGTTATAGCTCTGGCTTTGTCTTGCAGGGATCTAAACCTTATCCATATGAACTTTGTCACTAGTATCCCCGATCCAGGTATAACAATCTTTACTTATGAATTCCCAGAACCCCCCCCCCTTGGACTGTGGGACTTCCTGAAATTCTCAATGGATGTGTCATGGTTATGCAATGGAGCTTCTCTATCAGCTTACCTGTCTCCATGTGTTCATCTCTAAAGACCAGCTGCCTCTCACCTGACTGCTTTTATAACCTCTCCTCTAAGCATGGCCCCACCCCAGGCCCTATCAGGGAACCCTATATTAACCTGTGCAGTGCAAGCCAGCAGTGCTGATCAACCATTGTGTGTTAGCCTCTGTGTGTACTTGCTGTGTTTCCTACGTCTGATTCCAGTTACCGACTTTGGTGTGTTCTTAACTATTCCTGTCTGCTCCTGACCCTGACCTTTGGCGTGTCCCCGACCATCCCTGTTTGCCTGTGACCCTGAACCTTGGAGTGAACTCTGTTGTCCTTGTCTGCTTGTGGCCCCGACCTTGGCTTGTCCCTTACTTTCCTTGTTGTTCCAGCCTGCTGCCTCCTTCCTCTTCTCCTGTAGTCTACCGTGAGTGTGAGCTGTGAGACCCTGGGGGCCGCGACCTGGAGCCAGACTGCAGCTCAGTCCATCCTCACCACTAGAGGCTCTGGTGAACACCTGCTGGCTCTTAGACTCCGTGCCCTGGGGAATCTATGCTCTAGCTCCCAGTGGGATCCGTGTTAGTGATCCAGTAGACCTGCTTCCTGAACCTCCCAGGTTTCAATCTGCAGCAGTCAGTCCTAGGGGTCACTACCTAGCAGTGCACTTCTGACTCCTACAGAGTGCATCTGTCACCCAGCCTCAAGGTGACCCGACAGTTTAATCAGCCATGGACCCGGCTGATGTGCCGCTACCCGCAGATGATCCGTTGCAGGGCTTAGTTCGCAGACTTGAGACCCAGGAATCGCATCAGACCCAAGTGATGCGATTCCTTCAGGATTTGGCATCCCGTTTTGAACAGGTTCAGGCCTCATTAGGACCCCCGGTTCAACAACCTCAACCGCTATCTGCTGCTGCACCTATCACACCAGTCACAGCCACACATTCATTACAACTGCCAGCTCCGGCCCGTTTCTCTGGGGTCTCCAAGGCTTGCAGGGGGTTCCTTAGCCAGTGCACGATTCATTTTGAACTTCAGCTCCAAAACTTCCTGTCTGATCGGGCGAAAGTAGCCTATATTATATCCCTTCTGTCCGGCGAGGTGCTAGCTTGGGCTGCCCCTCTGTGGGAATGGAATGATCCAGGGGTTTCTAGCCTGTCTGATTTCTTGAATCTTTTTCGGAATATCTTTGAGGAACCGGGTTGTGTCTCCTCAGCGGCTTACGCTCTTTTACGTCTCCGTCAAGAGTCCGCTTCTGTGGGACAGTATGCTCTTCAGTTCCATATCCTCACAGCTGAATTGAGCTGGAATAATGAGGCCCTAGTTGCAACCTTTTTACATGGCCTCTCTGATAGAGTGAAGGATGAATTAGCAGGAAGATCTGGACGGTGTCATCACCTTGTGTAACCAGATCGATATTCGCTTTCAGGAGAGGGCCCTGGAAAAAAGACGCCAGCACTCCCCGTTCCTTAGGCAGCTTGAGCTCCCAGTCCCTTCTCTTCGGTCCGAGGAGCACCCCCTGCCCGCTGAGGAACCTATGCAGCTGGGCTGGACCAAGTTGTGTCCTGAAGAACGCGCTAGGTGCAGAACTCTGGGCCTGTGCCTCTATTGTGGGGCCAAAGGTCATTTTTAGTGACACTTGTTCTGTTCTCTTTGTTTGGAAAACGATCGGGGCTAATACATCTGGAAAGTGGAGTATTAGACCCTGAAGTATCACCTTCACCTTCTTGTCTTCTTCTTTCTGTGTTCCTTCATGTCGGCGCTTCCTCTCGTTCAGTCTCGGCACATCTGGATTCCGGAGCCGCTGGCAATTTCATTTATTGGGAAACTGCATCTTCCATGAGACTTACCCTTTTGCCTCTTCAACGCCATTGGTGGTCTTGGTGATTGATGGCACTGTTCTCCCAGGGGGTCCTATCCACTTCCAGACCCCTCCTGTTAAAGTGGTTGTATAGTCTTTTTTTTAACTTTTACCTACAGGTAAGCCTATAATAAGGCTTACCTGTAGGTAAAAAAAATATCTCCTAAACCTGTACGGTTTAGGAGATATTCCCCTTGCTATGAGCCGCTGACTGCAGAGGCGCATGCGCACAGGGGATTCTCGGCTGAAGGCCCGGCAACTGCCGGACCTTGCCGGGAAAGAAATCTCCCGCGCGCATGCGCGGGAGTGATGATATCGCAGCTCCAGCCACTCACAGCGCTGGAACCGCGATACCCGGAAGACATGCCGAGGCAACATGTCAGCTACCTCGGTGTGGACCAGGTAAGATACCGACGCCTCGTTCTAAGGTAAGTATTTCATAATGAGCTAGTATGCGGTACATGCTAGCTCATTATGCCTTTTGCTTTACAGGGGTAAAAAAAAAAAAAATGTTCAGCGGGTATACAACCGATTTAAGATGTCGGTAGGTACACTCCACCAGGAGTGGATATCCTTCCTTGTCTTGCCTAAAGCTTCACCTCCTATCATATTAGGTCTTCCTTGGTTACGGTTCCATTCTCCACACATTGGCTGGACTGCTGGACGGATCCTGGCTTGGGGTTCCCCCTGTTCCTCTTCCTGCCTACTCAAGGTTACCCCAAAAGAGAAACTTCCTATTGCCACCATCCCAGTATCTTCTGCTCTTCCCGCTGCATATAGCGACTTCTGGAATGTCTCCTGCAATAGTCGGGCTGAGGCACTCTCTGGGTCATGTGGCACTCTGGATGAGGAGCCCACCTGTAAACTTGAGCCAATCATTCACTCCAGTTTGCATGGTCATTTACCTTTGCTTGTTCCTGGACCCCCTTGGGCGCACACCCAGGCTGACTCGTCTACCAGTTCCACAGTCGCTACGCCCTATGATGCGATTCTGGTGGTCGCTGCACCTGGCAATGCTGTTCAGTCGGGATCTGCACCAGTTCAGCCTATGTCCAGTGAAGCTATCCAGCTTGACTTCTGTGACACATCACTTTCTAAACAACCTGACCTCAGGGATCCACTGACTTCTGCCCAGTCTGATGATCCTGTGTTGGATGTCCAGCTCATCTTTAAGGGTCTGGGGGACCCTGCTCAGACTCCTGGTGGTCTTCTTATGCCTTTACCCATTCCTAAGAAGCTTTTAGCCCTCAATAAGTCCTCTACCTACCTCAGTTTCAGTCTCTGAGGATAATCTTCAGTACGAGGTTAGTCATGTTCTCGATTCCCGGTGCCGTAGAGGCATTCTTCAGTACCTCGTACATTGGGAAGGGTTTGGTCCTGAGGAGAGCTCTTGGATCACTGCATCTGAGATCTTTGCGCCTAGTCTGTTGGGGAGGTTTCATCTGGAGTTTCCCCTTAAGCCAGGGCCCAGGCGGGGAAGGGGGAGGCCTCATAAAGGGGGGGGGGGTACTGTCCTGGTTATGCAATAGAGTTTCTCTACCAGCTTACCTGTCTCCATGTGTTTCTCTAAAGACCATCTGCCTCTCACCTGACTGGTTTTATAACCTCTCCTCTAAGCATGGCCCCACCCCAGGCCCTATCAGGGAACTCTATATTAACCTGTGCAGTGCAAGCCAGCAGTGCTGATCAACCATTGTGTGTTAGCCTCTGTGTGTACTTGCGGTGTTTCCTACGTCTGATTCCAGTTACCGACTTTGGCCTGTTCTTAACTATTCCTGTCTGCTCGTGACCCTGACCTTTGGCGTGTCCCCGACCATCCCTGTTTGCCTGTGACCCTGAACCTTGGCGTGAACTCTGTTGTCCTTGTCTGCTTGTGGCCCCGACCTTGGCTTGTCCCTTACTTTCCTTGTTGTTCCAGCCTGCTGCCTCCTTCCTCTTCTCGTGTAGTCTATCGTGAGCTGTGAGACCCTGGGGGCCGCGACCTGGAGCCAGACTGCAGCGCAGTCCATCCTCACCACTAGAGGCTCTGGTGAACACCTGCTGGCTCTTAGACTCCGCACCCTGGGGAATCTATGCTCTAGCTCCCAGTGGGATCTTTGTTGATGCTCCAGTAGACCTGCTTCCTGGACCTCCCAGGGTTCAATCCGCAGCAGTCAGTCCTAGGGTCCACTACCTAGCGGTGCACTTCTGACTCCTACAGAGTGCATCTGTCACCTAGCCTCAAGGTGACCTGACAGGATGAGAAATTGTTCAATCGTTTCATAAGCTCAAGCCCCCACCCGCCATTCTTACCTTCTCTCGCGCCATCAGATCCTCGTGATGGGCCGCGACATAAGATGCTGAGACGAGTTTCACCAGCACACATGAACCTCTTGCTTTAGGGGAATTACCTTATAAGTAGGGATGAGCTTTCTGTTCGACACGAACATTGGCTATTTGCCCGTTCCTCGAAAACCGAACATTATGGGCCGTTCGCGCCAAATCCGAGCGGGGCGTAATGGCCCATAATGCACTGCGGGAGCGCAGTGCATTGCTGTATGATGATTGGCCAGAGCATGCACCATGACCCGCATGCTTTGGCCAATCACAGCACCCTCAGCTAAGAGAGCCATAATTGGCCAAAGGCAGGGTGCCTTTGGCCAATCATGGCTCAGGGGGGGACTAAGACCACGCCCCACACAATAGAAGGCTGCCTACACGTAGGCCTCGTGTAGTGTGTTGGTGGTGTGAATGGAGAGAGAGTGTCATTTAGATTGAGCAGGCAGGTTATTCAGTTAGCTGCAGTGTATTTAAGATATATATATATATATATATATATATATATATATACACACATACACACACACACACACACACACACACACACACACAGACAGACAGTCTCGTATATATATATATATATTATATATATATATCCACTGTATCCAGTTTAGCTAGATCTGACTGCAGGCCGTTCCTGGTGTACTGTTTCTAATATACTTCAGGCAGATGATTCAGTTAGCTGCAGTGTATTTAAAAAAAAAAAAAATATATATATATATATATATATATATATATATATATATATATATATATAGCACGGACCCCCGAAGGAGCTGCTGAGTTATTTGGGCCTGTACTCTGCTTTATACCCCCTTGAATATCTCAGTCCCCCTGACACAGCTGTGATGTAATAGTGAGCAGTCCAAACGAAATCACGAAGACAAGTCCATGATACTCAATATAATATACATGTCTGTGGTTACCTTACCCTCCTCTCGGCTGGTGATGAAGAGGAAAACAACACTCACACAGTTATACTTGAATAATAACCAAATTTACTGTTGTTGTATTAGAAGGGTTAAACTACAATGGTTGTACTGTCAGACCAACATAGTCTGACAGACAACTAAACTTTACAAAGGTACAATACAGGTGTATAATGTCTGAAATAATATATGAGAAGTATAACAAAGTAAATAGGATACCGTCAGAGTGAGTGTCTCCCTCTAAGCACTGTCCTATTTCCTGCGCACTTAAAGCTATACTAAATCAAATGTCGACTTGATCAAGTATAATACAACACTAGGGAGCTCCCTCCTATAATATCACACTGCCCCGATATAGTAAAATAACCCAAGGCCTTATGTGTTACTTAACAGTTCTTCTTTATCTTCTTTTCTTCTGCTAGCAACGAGGTAATTTTGTAATCCAAGGGTTAATGATTCCTTAACAAAGTATTCTTATATATAAAGCAAAGTCCTGATGCAGCAGAGCTATAACTAACTTTGATGCAGTGACTTAGTGTTGAATCCTCTTGACTTTTCTTGTGGGACTACAGGTCCCAGCAACTCTATCTTGTGTAAACTGATGTATGAAAGTGCCTCAAGAAACTTGTGGGCCTCAGCCCTCTCACCCAACCAGGACAATGCTGTCAGGAGACTCCGCTCTGATGTGCAGGGTTCTTCCTCCGCAGTATCTCAGTTCTTTCACTGCGGCCACGCCGTCACGCTGTACTACTTCACAGATGACCGGGAGTCCTCGGTTACCTCCTTCAAGGGTCTCTGAATCGATCACTCTGCTGCTCCAGCACGCAGTGATGTAAGGCCGGATCAAAGACAGCTCACAGACAACCGGGAGTCCTCGGTTACCTCCTTCAAGGGTTTCTGGATGGATTGCACTGCTGCTCCAGCACGCTGTGATGTAAGGTCGGATCAAAGACAGCTCACAGACGACCGGGAGTCCTCGGTTACCTCCTTCAAGGGTCTCTGGATGATCACTCTGCTGCTCCAGCACACTGTGATGTAAGGCCGGATCAAACACTGCTCACAGACGACCGGGAGTCCTCGGTTACCTCCTTCAAGGGTCTCTGGATGGATCACTCTGCTGCTCCAGCACACTGTGATGTAAGGCCGGATCAAAGACAGCTCACAGACGACCGGGAGTCCTCGGTTACCTCCTTCAAGGGTCTCTGGATGGATCACACTGCTGCTCCAGCACGCTGTGATGTAAGGCTGGATCAAAGACAGCTCACAGATGACCGGAAGTCCTCAGGTTACCTCCTTCAAGGGTCTCTGGATGGATCACTCTGCTGCTCCAGCACACTGTGATGTAAGGCCAGATCAAAGACAGCTCACAGATGACCGGGAGTCCTCGGTTACCTCCTTCAAGGGTCTCTGGATGGATCACTCTGCTGCTCCAGCACACTGTGATGTAAGGCCAGATCAAAGATGACCGGGAGTCCTCGGTTACCTCCTTCAAGGGTCTCTGGATGGATCACTCTGCTGCTCCAGCACACTGTGATGTAAGGCCGGATCAAAGACAGCTCACAGACGACCGGGAGTCCTCGGTTACCTCCTTCAAGGGTCTCTGGATGATCACTCTGCTGCTCCAGCACACTGTGATGTAAGGCCGGATCAAAGACAGCTCACAGACGACCGGGAGTCCTCGGTTACCTCCTTCAAGGGTCTCTGGATGGATTGCACTGCTGCTCCAGCACGCTGTAATGTAAGGCTGGATCAAAGACAGCTCACAGATGACCGGAAGTCCTCAGTTACCTCCTTCAAGGGTCTCTGAATGGATCACTCTGCTGCTCCAGCACACTGTGATGTAAGGCCGGATCAAAGACAGCTCACAGACAACCGGGAGTCCTCGGTTACCTCCTTCAAGGGTCTCTGGATGGATCACTCTGCTGCTCCAGCACACTGTGATGTAAGGCCGGATCAAAGACAGTTCACAGACGACCGGGAGTCCTCGGTTACCTCCTTCAAGGGTCTCTGAATCGATCACTCTGCTGCTCCAGCACACTGTGATGTAAGGCCAGATCAAAGACAGCTCACAGACGACCGGGAGTCCTCGGTTACCTCCTTCAAGGGTCTCTGGATGGATTGCACTGCTGCTCCAGCACGCTGTAATGTAAGGCTGGATCAAAGACAGCTCACAGATGACCGGAAGTCCTCAGTTACCTCCTTCAAGGGTCTCTGAATGGATCACTCTGCTGCTCCAGCACACTGTGATGTAAGGCCGGATCAAAGACAGCTCACAGACAACCGGGAGTCCTCGGTTACCTCCTTCAAGGGTCTCTGAATCGATCACTCTGCTGCTCCAGCACGCAGTGATGTAAGGCCGGATTGCTGGCTGCTGTTCTGCTCCGCACAGGGTGGGCCGCACTGGGCTGGGGGACCTCATACAGATCCTCCCAGGCTGGCCATGCGTCTCCAAGAGACCTAAGATGGCCGCTCCCAGCCCTTTTATAATCTTCCCACAATGCCGTTCTGTTCCCTAAGAATTGTGGGAGTCACTGAGCATTGTGGGTGGGTTAAGTTAATGTCCAGATATAAACAAACAAAAGACTTCCAGGTCAACTTGAATAATCATAATAGAAATAAAGATTCAGTCCTTTTGCACTTTGGCCGCTAGATGGCGCCAGATGATAAGATATAACGTTAACATTAAGTTATATCAAAAATATGTCCCCACTACATATATAGCGAGGGGGTTAGCTCAGCAGCGGATGTGTGTGACCCCCTGGATGGGTTCACCAAAGAAAATCAGGCACAGCAGACAGCGTTATAGGTGAAAAAAACAAAACAAAGGTGCGGTTTATTTAGACTATATGCATTGAAAAATAACAGCAAAACAAAAAGAAACATGAAAAGAAATCCTGGTCAGCTTGACCGCTTACTACACACGTAGATTCCCTATCTAACAACCAGGTGCAGCCTTGTGCCACCCCAGTCCCTATTTCAGAAGTTTGCCACACAGGCGTTGACTCACCGCACAGGACAGATCCCACACTCCCCAGTCTACACACAGAACTGGTTCCAGGATGGATCATCTCCCTAAGCATGCTGGGGTGTTTTCTATAGGTCTTAATGAGCCCACTTACTACAGCTGGGCTCATTAACTCTTCCCCTGCAGGACTCCCAGCACTCCCCCCTAGTGGTATAAGTCAGCATAAAGCCTGAATCTAGGGCATATATATATATATATATATATATATATATATATATATATATATATATATATATATATATATATATATATATTTCCACTGTATCCAGCTTAGCTATATCTGACTGCAGGCCGTTCCTGGTGTACAGTTTCTAATATACTTCAGGCGGTGTACACAGTATACAGTGCTGTGCACCCATAGTGCAGTTGCTACTACTTTTCTGGTGGTCAATACAGTACACAATACAGTGCACTCGTTGTTGTTTTTACACTTCTGTTGGTGTACACAGTACTGTGCATCCCTAGTGCACTTGCTACTACTTTCCTGGTGGTGTACACAGTACACAATACAGTGTAGTGTTTTTTTGCTAAACAAAATTTACATCATGTCCGGAAGGCCACCAAGGAGAGGCAGACACTCACAGGCCACTAAAAGAGGGCAAGCCGGCTCTGTGTCTACAGTCAACAGTGCTGGTCATGGCCATGGTGCATCCTCTGCAGGTGGCCGTGGGGCACGCTTGTTCTTTTTTTCCTGCAGCTGGTCGTGTTATTGAGCCACAACATGCAGAATAGTTGGTGGACCGTTCAAGTGACATGTCCGCTGACATCCGATCCGGTCCAATCCGCTAAAATCAGACGGATGGCCCTACGTTTGCATCAGTCCCTGGCGGATCGGATGAGATCTGATGAAAACGGACATGCTGTCCGTTTTCGTCCGATCTCTTCATAGCAAGCAGCGGCGCTCGAAAAGCCCCTCCCCGCTCAGTAAGCAGAGAGGGACCTATCATCCGCCGGCTCAGTGGAGATCAACGGAGAGATCTCCCGCTGAGCTGATGGACTCCGTGGCAGCGGATCCGCCTCGTGTGAATGAGGCCTAAGAAAGCCCCCCTCATCCTCCTCCTCCTCTGTCACCCAGGGTAGTTTGCCTGCCAATGCAGCTGCCAAAGCGGCCCATTCCATCGGCTTCATGTCATCAGTCACTCCTTCCCTAGCCCCACCATCATGCATGGAGGAGTCCCCCGAACTTTTCGACCACAGTGTTGGGTACATGCTGCAGGAGGATGCGCAGCGTTTTGAAGACTTTGATGATGGCACCCAGGTTGAGGAAGGCAGTAACGTGAGCCTAGAGAGAGGGGGTGCCCAAGAAGGTCAAGAAACTGGCAGTCATGTTCCCCCAGCTGCAGCATACTGCCAAGTTTGCTCCAGTGATGAGGAGGGAGGGGATGATGAGGTCACTGACTCTACTTGGGTGCCTGAGAGAAGAGAGGAGGAGGAGGCACATCTCCAACGAGGCAGGATGCCCTCCAGGGGGCAGCTTAAGGGCAGCCACCCTATTGCATCACACCGCAGAGCTAAGCAGGTGCAGGGCACTGCTGACTCCCCACATATTTTGAAAAGTTCTGTGGTGTGGGCCTTTTTTGACATGTGTGCAGCAGATCGCACCGTTGCTGTTTGCAACCTATGTCTGAAGCGTATCAAGCATGGCCAAAACAGCAGCCACTTGGGCACAACATGCTTGACCAGACATATGTCGAGCTCCCATGCAGACCGTTTGCATCAGCACTTAAAAGACCCACATCAAAGAATAAGGCAGACCTCTCCTAGCTCCCTATCAGCTGGGATCTCCAACACCTCTATACCTCCAGTCCTCACAGAAACCTGCACTGAGAGGAATGAAGGTATAGAAATAGGTTTCCCAAGTACTTGCGGCCAATCTGCTAGCGGTACACCAACATCGGATTTTAACAGGCAAATTTCCCTTCCCCACTTGCTAAACCGTCGAAAGAAATTCGGTCCCAGCCATCCGCAAGCTCAGCGTCTGAATGCTAGCTTGGCCAAATTGCTAGCACTGCAACTGTTGCCTTTTCAGCTGGTAGACTCTGCCCCCTTTCGTGAATTTGTGGAATGTGCGGTACCTCAGTGGTAGGTTCCGAAAAAAGCCATTTCTTTTCATGGAAGGTCATTTTTCTGCCCCTGTTTAACCACATCAATACTGGGCACTTTCACCCCCTTCCTTCCCAGACCAATTTTCATCTTTCAGCGCTGTCACACTTTCAGTGACAATTGTGCGGTCATGCTGCGCTGTACCCAAATGAAATTTTTATCATTTTGTTCGCACAAATAGAGCTTTCTTCGGGTGGTATTTATTCACAACTCCATTTTTTTGCGATATAAGTGAAAAAAGAGCGGAAATTTGGAAAAAAACAATATTTTCTTCTTTCTATTTTAAAAGAAATCCCCAAAAATCGAATTTTGTCATAAATTTAAGCCAAAATGTATTCTGCTACATGTCTTTGGTAAAAAAAATCTCGTTAAGTGTATAATAATTGGTTCGTGTGATCACAGACATATGTACGCAGATGATCATGTACAGATGTGTGCAGGTGATCACGGACATACAGTATCTGACAAAAGTAAGTACACCCCTCAGTGACATTTGTGTAAATCTTTTCTTCTATCTTTTCATGTGACAACACTGAAGAAATGACACTTGTCTACAATGTAAAGTAGTGAGTGTACAGCTTGTATAACAGTGTAAATTTGCTGTCCCCTCAAAATAACTCAACACACAGCCATTAATGTCTAAACCGCTGGCAACAAAAGTCAGTACACCCCTATGTGAAAATCTCCAAATTGGGCCCAAAGTGTCAATATTTTGTGTGGCCTCCATTATTTTCCAGCACTGCCTTAACCCTCTTGGGCATGGAGGTCACCAGAGCTTCACAGGTTGCCACTGGAGTCCTCTTCTCCTCCTCCATGAGGACATCACGGAGCTGGTGGATGTTAGAGACCTTGCGATCCTCCACCTTCCATTTGAGGATGTCCCACAGATGATCAATAGGGTTTAGGTCTGGAGATGTGCTTGGCCAGTCCATCACCTTTACCCTCAGTTTCTTTAGCAAGGCAGTGGTGGTCTTGGAGGTGTGTTTGGGGTGGATATCATGTTGGAATACTGCCCTGCGGCCCAGTCTCTGAAGGGAAAAAGAGGTCTCTGACAGGGAGTAGTACTAAGCAGAGGGTGTGCCACATCCCAAAAATCCAAAAAGACCAAAACGTTCCCCTAGAGCGGGACTTTTGAGGCACTACCATCAATGATGCAATGTAAATAAAAAATATATAATTTTATTACAAAATTCAAAAGTACAACAAAAAATATATACAAAAATACAAATCAAACACAAACAATATATACAATGGGATACATCAAAAAGCAAGGACATGTAATTTGGACACAACTGCATCACATTGAGAGGAAAAACAAAAGTGGAAATGTAATAAGTCTCACTGAACCGACGCGTTTCGGTGAATCCTTCATCAGGGTTCATTAGGTGAGAGTTACCATCTAAGAAATTACAAAATTAAAAAGAAACATTAACATCACACACAAAAAACAGATAACATTCCCCCCACATCCAGTGAAGGTATATGTGAGAGTCATACTCACTTCCAAAATACATGTGCTATAGAAGTATCCAAGGCATAAAATCAGCTTCACAACGGTCTCCCAGGCCATGTGCATACAAAGAGAGCCAGATCGCGGACCATGTAGAGTGAAATTGTAATGACTGGTGCATATAATGCAATCCCAATGGGCGCTGAAAACCGCAGCGCCTAAGATTTGGCGCGGCGTTTGTGCGCGGGCTGGGGTCCAAAAATTAACCGGAACTGAAAACAAGGACAAGACCCCATAAATAATGATGATTTTGATAATCAATATAGACAATCATATCTCCTGGGATTGAAAATATATCAAATCCCAGGGTGTGTAAAAAACATGAGCACATAGATGTGGGGACTAGCCTCAGGAAACATACCTGTAAGCTAGATCCAAACGGGGGAGACCTACAGGTTGTGATGTAGGGGGAAGGAGGAGGACTCGGGGTCCGGGCTGACAACCATAAAGCTGCAGATAGTAAAGGAGAGAGAGGGATCTAATTAAAAAAAGGGAAACAAGGTTCTAATATGGGTAAACATATTTAAATGGTAAAAGCCAGACACCACTCAAGGTATGCAAAGAAGTGGAGATAACAGCAATCCAAGTTGCTGAGGTTACCTGTATAATCAGTCCAACAGCATAGTATCAACGAGGCATCCTCCTCCGATCACAAGATCAGAGTGAATGAACTCGGTATTTATAACACACACTTCACGCTGTCGGCTGATTACAATGCTGAACAGCTGAAGCCAAGATCCGTCCCCTATGTTAATTCCTCCCACCTCCCAACAGCTGACTCATTGTCAGCCTGAAGGGATACACCTTACGTCAAGTCCTGTCGATGGGCCTCCTGGGCGTGGACCGCGCCACGCCTCCCCGCAAGCGGCAGACATCACGCCCGCGCCTTGGAGCTGCGCGCCACCGTCCACCCCCACCGGCACAGCAAACCTGAGCTGGAAACAGCCATGCTGAACCAGATCAGGGATGGAGGAGCATCCGAGGATGATCCCCTCAGTATGTCCCACAAAGGGGACATCCTTGCCGTGCCGGGTCCGCGCACTACAAAAACAGCAACCAACAGACTCAGGGACTCCATGCCATTCATAATGAAAAGGGAAAAAAAGAAAAACTGATGACAGTCCGCGATGAGAAAACAGTAACAGTGTAATAAATATGTGCACGATTCTTGCATCAAACACCATTCAGTCAGAATGGCATATGAATTAAAAACAAATGCAATCACTGCATGGGAGACTATTATGAAGCTGTCACACGGAGAGGAAAAGACTGTATAGCAGCCACAAAATATACCAATGAGTTTTCAGCGCCCATTGGGATTGCATTATATGCACCAGTCATTACAATTTCACTCTACATGGTCCGCGATCTGGCTCTCTTTGTATGCACATGGCCTGGGAGACCGTTGTGAAGCTGATTTTATGCCTTGGATACTTCTATAGCACATGTATTTTGGAAGTGAGTATGACTCTCACATATACCTTCACTGGATGTGGGGGGAATGTTATCTGTTTTTTGTGTGTGGTGTTAATGTTTCTTTTTAATTTTGTAATTTCTTAGATGGTAACTCTCATTCAATGAACCCTGATGAAGGATTCCCCGAAACGCGTCGGTTCAGTGAGACTTATTACATTTCCACTTTTGGTTTTTCTCTCAATGTGATGCAGTTGTGTCCAAATTACATGTCCTTGCTTTTTGATGTATCCCATTGTATATATTGTTTGTGTTTGATTTGTATTTTTGTATATATTTTTTGTTGTACTTTTGAATTTTGTAATAAAATTATATATTTTTTATTTACATTGCATCATTGATGGTAGTGCCTCAAAAGTCCCGCTCTAGGGGAATGTTTTGGTCTTTTCAGTCTCTGAAGGGAGGGGATCATGCTCTTCTTCAGTATATCACAGTACATGTTGGCATTCATGGTTCCCTCAATGATCTGTAGCCCCCCAGTGCCGGCAGCACTCATGCAGCCCCAGACCATGACACTCCCACCACCATGCTTGACTGTAGACAAGACACACTTGTCTTTGTCCTCCTCACCTGGTTGCCCCCACACACGCTTGTCACCATCTGAACCAAATAAGTTCATCTTGGTCTCATCAGACCACAGGACATGGTTCCAGTAATCCATGTCCTTAGTCTGCTTGTCTTCAGCAAACTGTTTGTGGTCTTTCTTCATCATCTTTAGAAGAGGCTTCCTTCTGGGATGACAGCCATGCAGACCAATTTGATGCAGTGTGTGGCGTATGGTCTGAGTACTGACAGGCTGACCCCCCCCTACAACCTCTGCAGCAATGCTGGCAGCACTCCTACGTCTATTTCCCAAAGACAACCTCTGGATATGACGCTGATCACGTGACCTCATCTTCTTTGGTGGACCATGGCGAGGCCTGTTCTGAGTGGAACCTGTCCTGTTATACCGCTGTATGGTCTTGGCCACCGTGCTGCAGATCAGTTTCAGGGTCTTGGCAATCTTCTTATAGCCTAGACCATCTTTATGTAGAGCAACAATTCTTTTTTTTCAGATCCTCAGAAAGTTCTTTGCCATGAGGTGCCATGTTGTACTTCCAGTGACCAGTATGAGAGAGTGAGAGCGATAACACCAAATTTAACACACCTGCTCCCCATTCACACCTGAGACCTTGTAACACTGACGAGTCACATGACACCGGGGAGGGAAAATGGCTAATTGGGCCCAATTTGGAGATTTTGGGGACAGCAAATTTACACTGTTATACAAGCTGTACACTCACTACTTTACATTGTAGACAAGTGTCATTTCTTCAGTGTTGTCACATGAAAAGAGAGAAGAAAAGATTTACACAAATGTGAGGGGTGTACTTACTTTTGTCAGATACTGTATTAAAAAAAGGAAAAGAAAGACTCCTCTAAGTGCAGTATGCAAAATTGAATAAAGTGCACAAAGGGTTAAAAGCCCTTACAAGGTTGTTGAGTGTTAAAAGATAAAATCCGGAGTCGTCATCTGTGGGATGTGCCCGTCCTCGGCATGGTGGTAGAGAGCCGCGTAGAGTCGCTCAGCAGCCGTCCAGCGTTCTCATACGTGTTGGAGAGAGGAGGCAGCAGGGGGAGCCTGTACTCACTGCGGGACACACCAGGCTGATGGTGTCAGTGGAGAGAAGGGGGTGGCAACACGTTTCGGAGCATGTGCGGCTCCTTCGTCAGATCTACGCCCATACTCCTGGCTTATGAATGGTGAGAGGGAGGAGTAAGGGGAGGAGTGTGGGCAGATGTTGAATACACAATGATAAGGGAAGTGACGGATGTATTACGAGGATGGCCATAGAAGACCGCGCACCCGCAAATTGGATCGGTAACGTCAGCGATGTATACAATGGAGTCCTGAAGGAATGCGACACAGGGGTGCAGGGCACAGGTGGCAGTGGTTAAATGAACAATAATAAATAAATACACAAACGTAAAGGTTGACATTGAATCAGTATACAGGTGTGTTACACGGTCGGCCGGGTGTCTATATGCACGTGTTACAAAGGCGGCCGGGCGTTTGCACACATGCAAATAGGGTCGTAAGTCTAATGTTGAGTTTATTATTTTTTTCATCTTTATCATTTATATTTATGTCCACACTTGGATCTATAGATTCATATTTTACTCAATACAAATTCTCACCTCATGAACAAACTACTTAATGCGCATATATATGTATATATGTTAAAAACCTATCAGAGCGATCGCAACTAAAAGTGAAGTGTCTTGTATCTGGCAATCAGTCTGAACAATTAATCATGAATAGAGATCGGCTTGTGTGTGGGTATGTCAAAACCTATCGATGCGGTCACAGAAACCATATTATGATGCTGTCGATCTAAGTGATTAGTTGTGGATCGGAATCGGTTTGTGTATGGATGTATTAAAGCCTGTCAAGGTGATCGCATCTGAAAGTAGAATGCCTTGTGTATAGCAATTAGTTTAAGTAGTTGATCATGAATAGAGATCAGTTTGTGTGTGGGTATATCAAAACCTGTCAAAGCGATCACATTTAGAATTGGGATGCCTTGTATATAACACAAGGTTTATAAGCAGAGGGTGGCGGTCCCACCACAGACCAAGTATATAAAAGAGGTTGTCAAAGTAATGAATAAACATAGATATAAGTATGGTATAGCTGGAGCAATAGGAACATATGAAGTGCCCTGCGATGTGATGTAAAACTGCATGTGATAGAGAGGCGATCTCTCTGTGAGCTGGGAGCGTGCCAAGCTATTCAGCAAGTAAGGATAAAATTAAGAATGAAGAGTGGGTATGGATGTTTAAATAAGAATGTATCAGTGAGTATGGCAGTGTGATACATAGTTTCAATAGGAACGGCAGTTGTATATGTGGTATGTAAGCTGGCTGTAGAGGGTAAAGATATTGCAAAAAAAACTATAGTAAATAGTGAAACACAACAAATAACAATGAAAGAAAAATATGCTGAATGTTGTGTTCATAGTGTCTCATGTGGAGGATTATGTTTAGCAATACATGTCAGCAGATGCCGGACCACTAAACAACTGACCATCTAGTAATTCACATTGAAATGTACAGAAACTGTGAGCACACTGATACATGATCCAGATAATAATATGTCCGGTAAGTAGAAAAATGATAATATATCAATACGCAGGTAGGCACCTGGAAAATTGATGCGAATCCAATCTATAAAGATGGTGAAAATATTACCATACTATACATCACAATGAAAATGGTATCCTTCTATGACATTTAAATTGACCACACAACTACCAAGCATATACATGCAGCAAGTTACAAAACGAAAAGTATACATATACCATTGTGAGAACAGGTCTATGCTTTATGTGCAGAATAATACATTTAGAATATAAATGCATAATGAAACATTATTATGATAAGGATGTTTTTTTGTAAATATATATATATATATATATATATATATATAAATCTGCGTGGAAATATTTAACATATATACATATATATGCGCATTAAGTAGTTTGTTCATGAGGTGAGAATTTGTATTGAGTAAAATATGAATCTATAGATCCAAGTGTGGACATAAATATAAATGATAAAGATGAAAAAAATAATAAACTCAACATTAGACTTACGACCCTATTTGCATGTGTGCAAACGCCCGGCCGCCTTTGTAACACGTGCATATAGACACCCGGCCGACCATGTAACACACCTGTATACAGATTCAATGTCAACCTTTACGTTTGTGTATTTATTTATTATTGTTCATTTAACCACTGCCACCTGTGCCCTGCACCCCTGTGTCGCATTCCTTCAGGACTCCATTGTATACATCGCTGACGTTACCGATCCAATTTGAGGGTGCACGGTCGTCTATGGCCATCCTCATAATACATCCGTCACTTCCCTTATCATTGTGTATTCAACATCCGCCCACACTCTTCCCCTTACTCCTCCCCTTACTCCTCCCTCTCACCATTCATAAGCCAGCTTGAGGAGTATGGGCGTAGATCTGACGAAGGAGCCGCACATGCTCCGAAACGCGTTGCCACCCCCTTCTCTCCACTGACACCATCAGCCTGGTGTGTCCCGCAGTGAGTACAGGCTCCCCCTGCTGCCTCCTCTCTCCAACACGTATGAGAACGCTGGACGGCTGCTGAGCGACTCTACATGGCTCTCTACCACCGTGCCGAGGACGGGCACATCCCACAGATGACGACTCCAGATTTTATCTTTTAACACTCAGCAATCTTGTAAGTGCCTTTAACCCTTTGTGCACTTTATTCAATTTTGCATTCTGCACTTAGAGGCGCCTTTCTTTTCCTTTTACAAAATGTACCAGTTCCAAATTACAAACAGATTCAACGTAGGAACAAACCTACAGTCCCTGTCTTGTCTGTGACCCGGGGACTGCCTGTATACTGCTGCTGTTCAGAGTATATAGGGCCTGGGGGGGCACACACCTTTTTTTTTTTTTTTTATTTGGGTGCGGGGTTCCCGTTACTATCCATACCAGGCCCAAAGGGCCTGGTAATGGACTGGGGGGTACCCATGCCGTTTGTCTCACTGATTTACATCCATATTGCCAGGACCCGACATTACATTAAACCCGCAAGCAGTTTTAAATGACTTTTTTCCTTTGAAATGTCATTTTGCTGTCAGACTGTTCTAAACACGGGAAACATGCGCCCCTTTACAGACATACTATAGACACCCCCCAGGTACGAAATTTAAAGGGATATTACACTTTTATTGTTTCACTTTAGGCATTATTAAAATCACTGCTCCCAAAAAAACGGCAGTTTTTAAAACTTTTTTTGCATTGATCCATGTCCCCTGGGGTACGACCCGGGTCCGCAAACACTTTTTATGACAATACCATGCATATAAGCCTTTAAAATTAGCACTTTAGATTTCTCCCATAGACTTTTAAAGGGTGTTCCGGGGCTTTTGAATTTGCCGCGAACATCCCAAATTGTTCGCTGTTCGGCGAACTGGCGAACAGCCGATGTTCGAGTCGAACATGAGTTCGACTCGAACTCAAAGCTCATCCCTAGTCCAGGGTGAAGGGGGTGGTCAGGGGGCTTTTGGGGGGGCAACTTAGATCTGGGAGGGCAAAGCCATGTGACACAACCTGGAGCCTGCAACCCTTCAGGGGCCCCCCGAGGAGATGTTAACGGATTTGTTTTAGCAGTTTCTGAAGGTTTCTCTGTCAGTGTTGGGCGAAGGTCACCTCCCGGAGGTGTGTGTCTTTTCCCCAGTTGTCAGTGAAGTGGGGTAAGTAGACATCCCCGGGTGGGGGGTACAGAGAATCCCAGCTGGTGACTAGGAGACACTGAGTGGTGTCATACCTCACCAGTGACATTGGTCCCATCGTGGTGACAGGACGGTACTTTCCTCCTCTTGAGTCGCTGAGCTTGGTTACCATTCCATGTTGCCAGCACACAGCACAGACACTTCCCCATCACCACATGCTCCTCTCCATTCAGGAAATGGCTCACAACTTCTCCCCAGCCAATGGGAACAGAGGGGCGTGGACTGTGGATGGCAAAGTAGAAGCCCAGTACTGGAGCGTGGCTGTGGGGCCCTAGGGCAGATCGGAGCTGGATTTTGTGGAGGATATGATGATATGACAGGGAGGCTGCAGGGGCCCCCTGGAGCTAGGGGTGGGGTTGCCATTGTGACCCCTGCAACCCCTTATGCTAAGCCCATGCCGCATATATATATATATGTATATATATATATATATATATACATATATATATATATATATATATATATATATATATATATATATATATATATATATATATATATAAATATATATTATATATCCGACGGCGTCGGCACTCACCCGCACACAATCACAAATCTCGCCCTCCGCTGCCAGCTCCTCGAGGTCTCTGATTGCACAATTCTCCCGGAAAGAAAATGTATCATCATCAGGTGTAGAATAAACAGGTAGAGATACAGATTGTGCAGGAATACCATCATCTCCTGTGTGATCATGTCTTTTAACCGTTCCATTCCTCACCAACCGATTGATATCCACAATCATGTCCGAACGATTGAAGTGTCTCTGTGGACAAAAATGTATTCCTTTAGATAGAAGAGACACTTCACCACTCGTGATCGTTCTACCAGAGAGATTAACCACTTGCTTACCGGGGACCTGAACCCCCCTTCCTGCCCAGGACAATGTTCAGCTCTCAGCGCTCTCACACTTTGAATGACAATTACGCGGTCGTGCTACACTGTACACATATTACATTTTTATAATTGTGTTCCCACAAATAGAGCTTTCTTTTGGTGGTATTTGATCACCTCTGCGTTTTTTGTTTTTTTTTTAAATTAAAAAAGACCGATTTAAAAAAAAAAAATACAAAAGCGTTTTATATTTTGTTATAAAATTTTCCAAACAGGTAATTTTTCTCCTTCATTGATGTACACTGATGAGGCTGCACTGGTGGGCACTAATAGGCGGCACTGGTGGGCACTGATAGGTGACATTGGTGGGCACTTATGGGTGGCCCTGATGGGCAGCACTGAAGGGCACTGATAGGTGGCACTGAAGGGCACAAATAAGTGGCACTGATAGCTTGCACTGATGGCCACTGATGGGTGGCAGTGATGGGCACTGATCAGCACTGGTAGGTGACACTGATAGGCAGCACCGCTAGGAGGCACCGATGAGGCACTGATTGGCACCACTGGTGGGCACTGATAGGTGGCACTGATTGCTGACACTGTGGGCACTGATTGCTGACACTGTGGGCACTGATTGCTGGCACTTACTGTGGGCACTGATTGCTGGCACTTATTGTGGGCACTGATTGCCGACACTTACTTTGGGCACTGATTGCTGGCACTTACTGTGGGCACTGATTGCCGACACTTACTTTGGGCACTGATTGCTGACACTTACTGTGGGCACTGATTGCTTGCACTTACTGTGGGCACTGATTGCTGACACTTACTGTGGGCACTGATTGCTGACACTTACTGTTGGCACTGATTGCTGGCACTTACTTTGGGCACTGATTGCTGACACTTACTGTGGGCACTGATTGCTGACACTCTGGGCACTGATTGCTGGCACTTACTGTGGGCACTGATTGCTGACACTTTGGGCACTGATTGCTGGCACTTACTGTGGGCACTGATTGCTGACACTTACTGTGGGCACTGATTGCTGACACTTACTGTGGGCACTGATTGCTGGCACTTACTGTGGGCACTGATTGCTGGCACTTACTGTGGGCACTGATTGCCGACACTTACTTTGGGCCCTGATTGCCGGCACTTACTGTGGGCACTGATTGCTGGCACTTACCGTGGGCACTGATTGCTGGCACTGATTGCTGACACTTACTGTGGGCACTGATTGCTGACACTTACTGTGGGCACTGATTGCTGACACTCTGGGCACTGATTGCTGGCACTTACTGTGGGCACTGATTGCTGACACTTACTGTGGGCACTGATTGCTGACACTCTGGGCACTGATTGCTGGCACTTACTGTGGGCACTGATTGCTGACACTTACTGTTGGCACTGATTGCTGGCACTTACTTTGGGCACTGATTGCTGACACTTACTGTTGGCACTGATTGCTGACACTTACTGTGGGCACTGATTGCTGACACTTACTGTGGGCACTGATTGCTAGCACTTACTGTGGGCACTGATTGCTGACACTTACTGTGGGCACTGATTGCTGGCACTTACTGTGGGCACTGATTGCTGACACTTACTGTTGGCACTGATTGCTGGCACTTACTTTGGGCACTGATTGCTGACACTTACTGTTGGCACTGATTGCTGACACTTACTGTGGGCACTGATTGCTGACACTTACTGTGGGCACTGATTGCTAGCACTTACTGTGGGCACTGATTGCTGACACTTACTGTGGGCACTGATTGCTAGCACTTACTGTGGGCACTGATTGCTGACACTTACTGTGGGCACTGATTGCTGGCACTTACTGTGGGCACTGATTGCTGGCACTGTCAGGCGTTACTGGTGGGCACAGAGGCTCTTCCTCTTCGGGTTCGATGTCCCTTCAAACAGCAGCCGGTGGCCCCCATACAATTTCACACAGGGGGGAGGGCTGGGATCTGGGGGCCCCCTTGTTAAAGGGGGCTTCCAGATTCTGATAAGCCCCCTGCCTGCAGACCCCCACAACCACCAGGCAAGGGTTGTGGGGATGAGGCCCTTGTCCCCATCAACATGGGAACAAGGTGTTTTGGGGGGCTACCCCAAAGCACCCTCCCAATGTTGAGGGCATGTGGCCTGGTATGGTTCAGGGGGGGGGGGCTTTTTTTCCTTTGAAATGTCATTTTGCTGTCAGACTGTTCTAAACACAGGAAACATGCGCCCCTTTACAGGCATACTATAGACACCCCCCAGGTACGAAATTTAAATATTACACTTTTATTGTTTGACTTTAAGCATTATTAAAATCACTGCTCCTGAAAAAACTGACATTTAAAAACTTTTTTTTGCATTGATCCATGTCCCCTGGGGCAGGACCCGGGTCCCCAATACTTTTTATGACAATAACTTGTATATAAGCCTTTAAAATGAGCACTTTTGATTCTTCACGTTCGAGTCCCATAGACTTTAACAGGGTTCGTGTGTTCGCACAAATTTTTGCTCTGTTTGCATGTTCTTCCTTGGACCGAGCCGGATTTCTCCCATAGACTTTTAAAGGGTGTTCCACGGCTTTCGAATTTGCCGCAAACACCCCAAATTGTTCGCTGTTCAGCGAATTGGCGAACCGCTGATGTTCAAGTTGAACATGAGTTCAACTCAAACTCGAAGCTCATCCCTAGCTGTGAACTACTTACCCACGATGCCTTGTTCACCTCCCCACAATGCCAGGGACAGAACGGCCTGCTGGGTAGGCCTATATAAGAGACAACGTGGCCATGCTTCTCTCTCTTCTTCCCGGGACGTGAGACCTGCCTGCAGGGATCTGTGTGATCGGAAGAGCTGCGGCCTGCTTGCTGTGGAGCAGAGTTGAAGCCTCCAGAGAGGTTTGATGCACAGTGTGCTGGGTCAGCACGTGATCAGACCGGAGGATCCAGGACACTCAAAGGAGCCAGCAAGATGGTCCCCGGCCATCTGATGGAGCGGTGCAGCTTGACGGTGTCACCTGGGAACGGGACTGGGATCACAGAAGAGGAGCAGCACAGTTGTCCGGGTCCTGTGTGGTGAGAGGGCTGTTGCCCAAGATATATATAGTACTTTGCCACTTTGCAGCCTAGTTCAGAGGATTGCTGAGACTCCTAGTTCTACGGTCTCACTGCATAGACTGTTTGACCGCAGGCCTCAAAGTTTGCCTTTCACATAACATAGAGTGTTCGGTTGCACTTTTCATAGAAGAGGAAGTTTGCACGTGTTTCACACAACCAAGTTCACAGTTCACCTACCACCTTTATCTTATTTTAACATTTGCTTACTCATTGGAATACAAATACTGCAGTATAATATGGCTAGCTGAAGAAAGAAGATCAAAGACTTGCAATTCACTATAAAGCACTATTATTTCTCTTACACCCCGTACACACGGTCGGATTTTCCGACGGAAAATGTGTGATAGGACCTTGTTGTCGGAAATTCCGACCGTGTGTAGGCTCCATCACACATTTTCCATCGGATTTTCCGACACACAAAGTTTGAGAGCAGGATATAAAATTTTCCCACAACAAAATCCGTTGTCGGAAATTCCGATCGTGTGTACACAAATCCGATGAACAAAGTGTCACGCATGCTCAGAATAAATAAAGAGATGAAAGCTATTGGCCACTGCCCCGTTTATAGTCCTGACGTACGTGTTGTACGTCACCGCGTTTAGAACGATCGGATTTTCCGACAACTTTGTGTGACCGTGTATATGCAAGACAAGTTTGAGCCAACATCCGTCAGAAAAAATCCTAGGATTTTGTTGTCGGAATGTCCGAACAAAGTCCGAACGTGTGTACGGGGCATAACAGTGCAACCTAGGGGGAGCCCTTGAGTATATGTACTGTGTTGCCTTGTTATCTAATACTGTAAAGTGTACTGCAGGTTAGGAGTGTGTTTGCGCAGCTGCACTGGGAGTGGGAAAGTGCCCAGTGTCAAGGTTTTACTGCCCTGAGCATCAGTCCCACTTTGAGGCACGCCCGCACGCGTTATTTATGTGATCTTTGAGTCTGAATAGTTATATGTACCTTGACTGTTATTGTTTTAACCTTGTGTATCAGAATCAACATTGTATTCTATATTCTAAACCAGTTTCCAGTAAACTTACTGTGCGGTTAAAGTACAGTTTTCTATCCCTATAGCAGATGGAGTGACGGATACCCAGGTAACGGTGAATTACAGTATATTGTATTATAATTGTGTTGCCTCTTACCATTGGGTCTCACACAAACACTACCACACAGTTGTGCCTAGGGGGTGGAGTCTATATTCTGGGGTTGATAGGCAGAGTGCAGGTCCAAAACAATTATCAGCAGCTCCTTAGGGGGTCAGTGCTACATAGACATTGTTGGTATCGTAGTGGATCTTATCTCACAACATCTTTTCTTTCTTATTCATTATATTTTCATTTTCTAAACAGTTTAATTCATTATTTAATCTTTGGTCAAGGTGTATGAATTCGCTCGCACCCTGTAATGGTTTTAGAGTTAATTGGAGATCCAAGATTTCCCCCTGTGGGACGTCCATCTCCATTTTTTTGGAAGCAATAATAATGTTCATCAAGGTCCATAGTGGAGAAGGATCTGGGGGATCCATAGTGGAGAAGGATCTGGGGGATCCATAGTGGAGAAGGATCTGAGGGATCCATAGTGGAGAAGGATCTGGGGGGATCCATAGTGGAGAAGGATCTGGGGGGATCCATAGTGGAGAAGGATCTGGGGGCATCCATAGTGGAGAAGGATCTGGGGGGATCCATAGTGGAGAAGGATCTGGGGGAATCCATAGTGGAGAAGGATCTGGGGGCATCCATAGTGGAGAAGGATCTGGGGGGATCCATAGTGGAGAAGGATCTGGGGGGATCCATAGTGGAGAAGGATCTGGGGGATCCATAGTGGAGAAGGATCTGGGGGGATCCATAGTGGAGAAGGATCTGGGGGATCCATAGTGGAGAAGGAGCTGGGGGATCCATAGTGGGGAAGGATCTGGGGGAGTCAATGGTGGGGAAGGATCTGGGGGTTTTGGTAGATCATAAACTCAATAATAATATGCAATGCCAAGCTGTGGTTTCCAAAGCGAGCAAAGTCCTTTCTTGTATAAGAGAGGTATGGACTCCAGAGAGAGAGATATCATCTGTACAAATCATTAGTAAGATCTCATCTGGAATATGAAGTTCAGTTTTGGGCTCCAGTTCTCAAAAAGGATATCAGGGAACAGGAGAAAGTGGAGAGAAGGGCAACCAAACTGATAAGAGGCATGGAGGAGCTCAGCTATGAGGAAAGATTAGAGGAACTGAATTTATTCTCTCCTGAGAAGAGGAGAATAAGGGGGGGATATGATCACCATGTATAAATACATAAGGGGGGATATGATCACCATGTATAAATACATAAGGGGGGATATGATCTCCATGTATAAATACATAAGGGGGGATATGATCTCCATGTATAAATACATAAGGGGGGATATGATCTCCATGTATAAATACATAAGGGGGGATATGATCTCCATGTATAAATACATAAGGGGGATATGATCTCCATGTATAAATACATAAGGGGGGATATGATCTCCATGTATAAATACATAAGGGGGATATGATCTCCATGTATAAATACATAAGGGGGGATATGATCTCCATGTATAAATACATAAGGGGGATATGATCACCATGTATAAATACATAAGGGGGGATATGATCTCCATGTATAAATACATAAGGGGGGATATGATCTCCATGTATAAATACATAAGGGGGATATGATCACCATGTATAAATACATAAGGGGGGATATGATCTCCATGTATAAATACATAAGGGGGGATATGATCTCCATGTATAAATACATAAGGGGGGATATGATCTCCTTGTATAAATACATAAGGGGGATATGATCTCCATGTATAAATACATAAGGGGGATATGATCACCATGTATAAATACATAAGGGGGGTATGATCTCCATTAGGGGTGAGCTTCGAGTTTCGAGTCAAACCCATGCTCAACTCGAACATCGCATGTTCGACCGTTCGTCGAATTGCGAACGTTACTGGCCGTTCATGCCAAATTCGTGTGGCGCATCACGGCCCATAATTCACTGTGGCATCGCAGTGCATTGCTGGCTGATGATTGGCCAAGCATGCACTATGACCCGCATGCTTGGCCAATCACAGCGCCGTCTGCAAAGAGAGCCGTAATTGGCCAAAGCCAGGGTGGCTTTTTTTTTTGAAGGCTCCAATGATGGTACTAAGCTAGAGGAAGGCAGTAACGTGAGCCCAGAGAGAGGGGGTGCCCAAGAAGGACAGCAATCTGGCAGTCATGTTCCTCCAGCTGCAGCATACTGCCAGGTTTGCTCCAGTGATGAGGAGGGAGGGGATGAAGAGATCACTGACTCAACATGGGTGCCTGATAGGAGGAGGAGGCACATCTCCAACGAGGCAGGATGCCCTCCAGGGGCCAGCTTAAGGGCAGCACACCGACTGCATCACACCGCAGAGCTCCGCATGTGCAGGGCGCTGCTGTCTCTGCGTGTTAAGAACCAAAAGTTCTTTGGTGTGGGCCTTTTTTGAGACGAGTGCATCAGATCACACCGCTGCTATTTGCAACATATGTCTCAAGTGTATCTCGTGTGGCCAAAACATCTCCCGCTTGGGCACCAATTGCTTGACCAGACATATGTCGACCTGCCATGCAGTTCGTTGGCAAGCATATCTAAAAGACCCACACCAAAGAACAAAGAGGACCTCTCCTTGCTCCTCATCAGCTGGGATCTCCAACCCCACTATACCTTCATTCCTCTCTGAGACCTGCAGTGAGAGGAATGAAGGTGTAGAATTAGGTGTGTCACAGCCAAGTACTTGCAGGCAATCTGCTATCGGTACACCGACGTCAGATTGTACCAGGCAAATTTCCCTGCCCCAGCTGCTGCACCGCCGAAAGAAGTTCGCTCCCAGCCATCCACATGCCCAGCGGTTGAATGCTAGTTTGGCTAAATTGCTAGCACTTCAACTGCTGCCTTTTCAGTTGGTAGACTCTGCCCCCTTCTGTGAGTTTGTGGAATGTGCGGTTCCTCAGTGGCAGGTACCCAAACGCCACTTTTTCGATTTCGGCTCTCTACCGGCATGTGGAAGGCAATGTCTTGGGCTCGCTGGACAGGGCTGTCAGCGGTAAGGTGCATATTACCGCTGACTCATGGTCCAGCAGGCATGGACAGGAACGTTACCTAAGTTTCACGGCGCATTGGGTGACTCTGCTGGCAGCTGGGAAGGATGCAGGACAAGGTGCAGTAGTGTTGGAGGTTGTTCTGCCACCACGCATCCAAAATTCTACTAGTGGTGATTCTGCCACACCTCTCTCCTTCACCCCAAATGTAATGGATTTGGGGGGGTACCCATGCCGTTTGTCTCACTGATTTTCATCCATATTGCCAGGACCCGACATTACATTAAAGCTGCAAGCAGTTTTAAATGACTTTTTTCTTTTAGGAATGTCATTTTGAGCAGGGACTGTTCTAAACACGGGAAACACGCGCCACTTTACAGGCATACTATAGACACCCCCAGGTACAAAATTTAAAGGAATATTTCACTTTTATCTTTTCACTTTAAGCATCATTAAAATCACTGCTCCCGAAAAAAATGGACGTTTTTAAAACTTTTTTTTTGCATTGATCCATGTCCCCTGGGGCAGGACCCGGGTCCCCAAACACTTTTTAGGACAATAACTTGCATATTAGCCTTTAAATTTAGCACTTTTGATTTTGAACGTTCGAGTCCCATAGACTTTAATGGGGTTCTAAAGTTTACGTGAACTTTCGGTCCGTTCGCAGGTTCTGGTGCAAACCGAACCGGGGGGGGGGGGGGTGTTCGGCTCATCCCTAGTGAGTATATATGGCGGTCAGATGTTGGTCACCTTGCTAAAAACACCACAAACACCCAACTTTGCTACCTGATTATTTCTATTTTTAGCAATAAAAAGCCCCTTCTTTGGTTAAGGAATAACGAATTCATCCAGAGGACTTTAATTCCACCCATTTGTGATTTTTGATGATCATGTTATGTATATAAGTGTGAGTTTGTGAGTGTGTGTGCATGCGCAGCTGCATCCCCCCAGTTTTTAAACACGACAACGTTGTCTTTTTAATTTATTGGTGAGGTACATACCTGGTTTCCTTTGTCTCCTCAAATTATTGTTGTGTGTCTTTTCTACATAATAAAATAATACATTTAAATCAATCTTAGTGTCCTAATTGACCCTCTTGGGAGAACCCCCTTTTTTTCTCTCCCTTTTTTTCGTACTTCCCGCTCTCACAAGCCTGCTCTCCCTCAAGAGGAGCAAATCATGATATCACTCCGCATCAGCCAGGGCTTACAGACAGTAGCCCTGGGCGGCGGCAACCGGAACTATAATCAAAGTATCAGCAAAAGTGGCCAGCTGCCGCCTGCAAGTAAGATTGAGAAAAAGTTCCAAAGCCCCCGAAGCCTAGAAACACTACTTTAATCCATGTGGGCAGTGAGTGTCAGAGTACGGTGGGCCCCCCCTTTCCTCTGGGCCCCCGTGTGCCCCGCACACCCTGCAAACATGGATAATGCACCACTGGTATGCTGACAGTGCTTTTCAGACCCCCATGGATGTGTCAACTAATGCCGAGCTGTAAGAGGAAGCATTGTGATGGAGAAGGACCATATGCTGATAGATGTCCATTCATAATGAGCCTTCACATGGTTCACATTCACCAGCACTTTCATAAATAAACTCATTGATAAATGTTGAGTTTGGAGTCACGTACACCCAGATTTCCAGTCTTCACTCTACATTACACGATATACGGGAGGGGGTGAGGCGGGGATTATTGCCGAGGGAAAAGTTTCTGAATCACCTTATCTACATTGGGCACTAAGGACAGCTTGTATCTCATTAACCTATCATCTGGAGCAAGGTCCTTTACATTGACACCGTTCTCTCTCCTACAGTGGAAGAGAATGGCCAAATCTTGTCCTATATTCCTCCAATTCCTTCTGTGTTTTAGAATTAAATGTATGGAGGTCTGAAATATGTCTCGGGGATTCACAATCATTTTGCGGTTATTGAGGTATAGCCACCTTACAGGGAGAGCATGAGAGAGAATATTGACCCCAGGAACATGAGACCACTTGTCAAATTCAGCGATGTTGACTGAAGTGGGGAAGACATGATTCTGAATGCAAAAGACACTTGTATCTGGGTGTTTATTCTGGAGCCTCTCCATCAGTGATGACCAGTCCCAGTCCTTGACTGGAAGAATAATTTCATCAATGTCATTAAGGAGAACAAACTTACTTTTGTACATGTTCCTGTATAGACAATCATTCAAAGTTGCAGTTTGTCCAAAATAACCAATCTCAGCGTTGAGTCCTTTGGAATAACGCCATTCATTTGTTGTTCGAAGATGGCGGTCTATTGGCCATGGCACCACCTCTAGAATTCCTTCATCAATGTAATGACGTAACACCTTATCTACATCCTGGGAACAGTTGGTGTTATAGATGGTCACTCTAGAGGCCCCCAGAATTTTGTACATCTCAATACTCTGGATCATCTGGAGGACATTGTTGTAGTTTCCATACAAAGTAGAGATACAGATGGTGAAATTGGAGGAGATTGGCTGTGGTGGACGGTTCCTGACTTCAAACAGGAGGCTCTGACTTGTATTTGTGGAGACAGTTGAAGAGAAAGATATATAAGTGTAATCACACCCAGAAGGTTCTGCACATAGGAGATCTGTTGTCCCAAATGGGAACCCAAATCTGTCACTGTGATGATCTATTTGTGCCCTCATGAAGACACTCTGATTGGAGGAACAATGGAAGATACAGTAGAGTTCCTTCACAGATACATGGATGATGGCGATGACCCGGACTGATAGACCAACTCTAGGCTCATAATACGGAGAGATGATAAATGTTCGACTATACAGAGCTGTAATTGTGTCTGTGGCAATGGGAAGTTCCTGGGAATTCATCTTCACTATGGTAATGGGAAGTTTCTGAGATCTCATCAGTTGTTCAAGTTCTATATGGTAGGAGTAATAAAAGACAGAAACACACACAAACACCGACATTGTACAGAACATGTATCTTGAACACCTCCACATCCTGGTCCCATCAGGTGATCACAGTTGTAGGAAGATAAGAAAGAGAGAGAAAATACAATAAGTTCAGTGAGATCTGAAATCTATAACTCTAATGTAGAAGTAGAGGCATTGCTCAAATCCTTTCTATACCAGCAGAACTTACACTCTAATAACCCGACTACAGTCACGTGAGATATTCCGCAGAGTTGTACAGAGAACATTGACCCAGTCACATCAGTCTTTGGACCAGAAAAGCTCATAATCTAATATTCCATTGGAGGCAGACACTATAATTCTGTATTTATAGAATGGAGAACACTAAGACATTCATAACAGTAGGAGCACCACAGGCCGGTCATGCTCATCTTCATGGTGGGTCATGAGCATAGAAGCATAACAAGGAGCGCAAAGGGCGTGCCCACAGATCCTGGCGCCTGGCGGCACATGAGATCTGTTTAGCCTCATTGCTTGATTGTTTTCAGCACTGATTCCATGTTCTGAGTTTCTGAAAACCTGCTAACCTTGGTAATGACCCGGCTACACCTAAACACTTCCCTTTAGATTGCCCTTGCCTGTTATGTCTGCTGCTCATCTGTGTTATCAACCCCGGCATGACCACGATCACTTGGTACCTCGCTTTCAGCACATTGCTAACTCCTGCCTGTCCCCGACCTTGAACCTGATCGTGATTGTGTACCTGTCTGGTGCCAAACACAGCTTGAGACCTGAATCCATACTAGGTGGATGTCTGTGTTTCCAAGCTCAAGTTCACCACTTCATCTTCCTGGCCGCTGTGTCCTTCCTCTACCCTAGGAGTTCCTGTCTCCACTACCAGAGGTGCTTGGACAGGAATTGTGCAAGAGTCCACCCTTGTCACTTTGGACCCCACAGTCAGGTATGTGTCACTCTCTCCATCACCAGGGTTGCTTGTATGGGAAATGTGTAAGCGGCCACCCTCATCACTTTGGACCCCAAGGTCAAGTACGTGGCACCCTCTCTCCACCACCAGGGTTGCTTGTATGGGAATTGTGTAAGCGGCCGACCTCATCATCTTGAGCTCCACTAACAGGTACGTGAGAGGGGCTTACACTCAAATGTCTCCCCTCAGTCACACACTATTGATGTTCACCCGCCGAGCGCACATCAATAGGTTGTTAGAGAGCGGGGTTGGGAAACCGGCCACCTCTCCTTAAAAATGAATGTGTCATCAGCTGTCAGCAGGCTTCCCCACTGACAGCTGAATGAGAAAAAAAAACATTGCTGAATTTTCCGGCAATAGAAAATTATAAATTAAAAAAAAATGCCATGGGGGTCCCCCAATCCATAACAGGCCCTTTGGGTCTGGTATGGATTTTAAGAGGAACCCCATGCCAAAATAATAAAAAAAAAAAGAAGCAAGGAATCCCCCCAAAAACCATACCAGACCCTTCGGGCTGGTATAGATTTTAAGAGGAACACCCACGCAAAATGTTTTTTTAAAATGGCGTGGGGTCCCCCCAAAATCCATACCAGCCCCTTATCCAAGCATACAGCCCAGGAAAAGAGCGGGACAAGCGAGTGCCCTAACCCCCCACCCAACAATACCAGGTCTCATGCCCTCAACATGAGGGGGTGCTTTGAACAACTTGTCCCCATGTTGATGGGGACAAGGGCCTCTTCCCGACAACTCTGGTTGGGTGGTGGTTGTGGAGGTCTGCAGGCAGTTGGCTTATCAGAATCTGGAAGCCCCCTTTACAAGGGGGCCCCCAGATCCCACCCCCCACCCCATGTGAATAGACCACCCAATGTTAATGAAAATAGCTAATTGGGCCCAATTTGGAGATTTTCACTTAGGGGTGTAATCACTTTTGTTGCCAGCGGTTTAGACATTAACGTGTTGAGTTGTTTTGAGGGGACAGCAAATTTACACTGTTATACAAGCTGTACACTCACTACTTTACATTGTAGACAAGTGTCATTTCTTCAGTGTTGTCACATGAAAAGATAGAAGAAAAGATTTACACAAATGTCACTGAGGGGTGTACTTACTTTTGTCAGATACTGTATATATACATATATGCCAAAATTAATTTAAAATGGTTAAATGACTGTATGGATAATTGTCATATCTCGTATCTATTTAAAGGTAACCAAATGCATCCGATGCACCAAATATAGAAGTCGATCGATAAAATATCGCATCCACTCTGCAACATCTAATATATGCACAATGCATGATGATCAATAAGTAATCAAATAAACATCGTCCCCTACATGTCCCCCCATGTTTAACGTTTGATCTTTAACCACTTCAGTCCCGGAAGGACTTACCCCCCTTCCTGACCAGAGCACTTTTTGCGACTCGGCACTGCATCGCTTAAACTGACAATTGCGCGGTCGTGCGACGTTGCATCCAAACTAAAATGACATCCTTTATTCCCCACAAATAGAGCTTTCTTTTGTTGGTATTTGAGCGCCTCTGCGGTTTTTCATTTTTTGCGCTATAAACAAAAAAAGAGTGACAATTAAAAAAAAAAAAGAAATATTTTTTACTTTTTGCTGTAATAAATATCCCCCCAAAAATATATAAAAAAAACAAATTTTATCCTCATTTTAGGCCGATACGTATTCTACATATTTTTGGTAAAATTGCAATAAGTGTATATTGATTGGTTTGCGCAAAAGTTATCATGTCTACAAAATAGGGGATAGTTTTATGGCATTTTTATTATTATTTTTTTTTATTAGTAATGGCGGCGATCTGCAATTTTTATTGTGACTGCGACATTATGGTGGACCCATCGGACACTTTTGACACTATTTGGGGACCATTGGCATTTATACAGCGATCAATGCTATAAAAATGCACCGATTACTGTGTAAATGACACTGGCAGGGAAGGGGTTAACCACAAGGGGGCGATCAAGGGGTTAAGTGTGTCCTAGGGAGTGATTCTAACTGTTGAGGGGGGAGGGGCTTCCACTGACATGACAGCGATCACTGCTCCCGATGACAGGGAGCAGTAGATCCCTGTCATGTTGCTAGGTAGAACAGGGAAATGCCTTGTTTACATTGGCATCTCCCCGTTCTGCCGCTGCGTGACACGATCGCCGGGACACTGGCGGACATCGAGTTCTGCGGGACCCGCGGGCATGGTCATGGAGTATGCATCAGACGCACGCCGTGATTTAAAGGGGACGTACCTGTACGCCCATTTGCCCAGCCGTGCCATTGTGCCGACGTACATCGACGTGCGCTGGTCGGCATGTGGTTAACCACTTGCCGAACAGCTGCCGTCATTATACTGCAGTAGGTTGGCACAATCCCAAAAAATGTCTGTACGTCAGTCCCTTTAAGTGGGATAGCAGGCGCGCACGCCACCGGAGCACTCTGTACATAGCGCGTCCCATCAACTCTGCACTCTGTACGTAGCGCGCCCCTCAACCCTGCACTCTGTACATGGCGCGCCCCTCAACCCTGCACTCTGTATGTAGCATGCCCCTCAACCCTGCACTCTGTACATAGCACACTCCGCAACTCCGCACTCTGTACGTAGCACGCCCTTCAACCCTACACTCTGTATGCAGCATGTGCCTCAACCCTGCACTCTGTATGTAGCACGCACCTCAACCCTGCACTCTGTACATAGCGCGCCCCTCAACCCTGCACTCTGTACATAGCACACCCCACAACTCTGCACTCTGTACGTAGCGCACCCCTCAATCCTGCACTCTGTACATAGCACGCCCCGCAACTCTGCACTCTGTACGTAGCACGCCCTGCAACTCTGTACGTAGCGCACCCCTCAACCCTGCACTCTGTACATAATGCGCCCCTCAACCCTGCACTCCGTACGTAGCGCACCCTTCAACCCTGCACTCTGTACATAATGCGACCCTCAACCCTGCACTCTGTACGTAGCACGCCCCTCAACCCCACACTGTGTATGTAGCACGCCCCTCAACCCTGCACTCTGTACATAGTGCACCCCGCTACTCTGCACTCTGTACATAGCACGCCCCTCAACCCTGCACTCTGTACATAGCGCACCCTTCAATCCTACACTCTGTACGTATCGCGCCCCTCAACCCTGCACTCTGTACGTAGCATGCCCCTCAACCCTGCACTCTGTACGTAGCGCGCCCCTCAACCCTGCACTCTGTACGTAGCGCGCCCCTCAACCCTGCACTCTGTACGTAGCGCAACCTTCAACCCTACACTCTGTACGTAGCGCACCCCTCAACCCTACACTCTGTACGTAGCGCGCCCCTCAACCCTGCATTCTGTACATAGCGTGCCCCTCAACCCTGCACTCTGTACATAGCGCGCCCCTCAACCCTGCACTCTGTACATAGCGCGCCCCTCAACCCTGCACTCTGTACATAGCGTGCCCCTCAACCCTGCACTTTGTACATAGCGTGCCCCTCAACCCTACACTCAGTACATGTAGTAAAAAAATGCAGACTTCAAACACTCCTGACCCCTGCATTCTGTGCATTACACCATCCCAACCCCTGCGCTCTGTACATTACACACCCGCATTTTGCCGTGGCATGCGCCGCATGTTGTCCCTTGACTCAAATGTCCCTCATTGGGAAGTTCAAATGTTGGGAGGTAGGCCTTTAGCAGAGGAACAGCCCCAAAGCATCATGTTTCCACCTCCATGCTTGACTGTAGGGATGGTCTTCTTAGGGTCATAGTCCGCCTTTTTCTTCCTCCAAACACGGCGAGTCGAGTTAATTCCAAAGAGGTCAAGTTTGGTCTCATCTGACCACAGAACTTTCTCCCAATCCTTCTCTGAATCATTCAGATGTTCATTGGCATGACTGTACATGTGTCTTCTTGAGGAGGGGGAACTCGTCATGGGGGGGGTAGTAAATGGGGGGAGGGGAAATGAAAAAGGGGGGAAGGGAGGGAAAGAAAGGGGATTTAGGTGAGAATGGAGGGGAGGGGGAAATAGGTAACAAAAAAACTGAAATGAAGAGAGGAAGGGAAAGGGTAGAGGGGAGAAGGAGGGGAGAGGGAAGGGGGTTGTAATAGAAAATGGGGGGAGGGGGCATAAAAAGGGGGGAGGGAGGGAAAGATGAAGGGAGGGGAGGGGGAGGGGGCAATGGGGAAACAAAATATGGAAATAAAAAGGTGGAGAAGGGAAAGTGTAGAGGGAGAGGGGGAGAGGGAAGGGGGTGAAATAGGAAATGGGGGAAGGGGAAGGCAGGGAAAGGACAGAAATTTGGGTGGGAAGGGAGGGGGGCAAAGGGGAAACAAAATATATAAATAAAAAGGAGAGGAAGGGAAACGTTAGGGGGAGAAGGGGAGAGGGAAGGAGGGTGCAATAGCAAATGGAGGGAGGGGACGTAAAAAAGGGGGGGAAGGGAAAGTGTAGGGGGAGAAGAGGAGATGAAAGGAGGGGTGAAATAGGAAATGGGGGGAGGGGAAGGCAGGGGAAGGACGGGAATTTGGGTGGGAAGGAAGGGGGGCAAAGGGGGAAACAGAATATAGAAATAAAAAGGAGAGGAAGGGAAAGGGTAGGGGGAGAAAGTGAGAGGGAAGGAGGGGTGAAATAGGAAATAGGGGTAAGGCAGGAAGGGAGAAGGAAGGGGATGAAATAGGAAATGGGAGGAGGGGAAGGGAAAAAGGGGGGAGGGGGAGGGAAAGAAAGGAAATTTGGGTGGGAAGGGAGAGGAGGGGGCAAAGGGCAAGTAAAATGTGGCAATAAAAAAGAGAGGAAGGGAAAAGGTAGGGGAGAGGGTGAAATGGGAAATGGGGGGAGGGAAAGGGAGGGAAAGAAAAGAAACTTGGGTGGGAAGGGAGAGCAGGGGGCAAAGGGAAAAATGAATAAAAATGGAAATAAAAAGGTGAGAAATGGAAAGGGTAGGAGGAGAAGGGGGTGGAAGGGGGGATGGGGTGAAATAGGAAAGGGAGGAGGGAGGGAAGGAGGGGGAGGGGGGTGAGGGAGGTAGAAGTAGTAGGAGGAAGAAATGGAATGGAAGGTGAGGAAGAGAAAAGGGAAATGAAGAGAATACATCCATTGATAATAATGGGGGACCTCCCATCCATGGTCCATACCTTCTAGTTCCAAGTGTGAAGATCCAAGAAGCTTCTCATCTGGCCAGTAAAGAGAACCTGTCTCCTCCTTATTAGGGATGAGCTTCGTGTTCGAGTCGAACCCATGTTCGACTCGAACATCGGCTGTTCGATCGTTCGCCGAATTGCGAACGTTATGGGCCGTTCGCGCTAAATTCGTGTGGCGCGTCACGGCCCATAATTCACTGCGGCATCGCAGTGCATTGCTGGCTGATGATTGGCCAAGCATGCACTATGACCCGCATGCTTGGCCAATCACAGCGCCGTCAGTAGAGAGAGCTGTAATTGGCCAAAGCCAGGGTGGCTTTGGCCAATTATGGCTCAGGGGATTTAGTACACACCCCACACTATATAAGGCCGCCTGCACGGCGGCCCTGTGTAGTGTGTGTTCCGGTGTGCTGAGAGATAGAGAGAGAGAGAGACAGTGTCATTTGATTTGAGTTAGATAGATTAGGCAGAACAGTCAGTCAGTTAGCTGCACTTACAGTGTATTGTGTATATATATGCATCCCAGGTGTTGCATATATATATATACACTGTATTCAGTTTAGCTAGATCCGTTCCTGTTATCTTCTATCTAGACTATTTACATTTAATGCAGTGCGTCCTGCTCACAGTGTTCAGCTAGATCCGTTCCTGCTATTTACATTTAGTGCAGTGCGTCCTGCTCACAGTGTTCAGCTAGATCCGTTCCTGTTATCTTCTAGACTATTTACATTTAGTGCAGTGCGTCCTGCTCACAGTGTTCAGCTAGATCCGTTCCTGCAATTTACATTTAGTGCAGTGCGTCCTGCTCACAGTGTTCAGCTAGATCCGTTCCTGCTATTTACATTTAGTGCAGTGCGTCCTGCTCACAGTGTTCAGCTAGATCCGTTCCTGCTATTTACATTTAGTGCAGTGCGTCCTGCTCACAGTGTTCAGCTAGATCCGTTCCTGCTATTTACATTTAGTGCAGTGCGTCCTGCTCACAGTGTTCAGCTAGATCCGTTCCTGTTAAATTCCTACTGACCGGCAGGCTTGTCTGGTTACAGTATATAAAGCTACCTGAAGAAAATTACAGGTGTTCTATTTGATCCTATTAGTACCACGGTCAGGCAGCTAGACTATTTACATTTAGTACAGTGCGTCCTGCTCACAGTGTTCAGCTAGATCCGTTCCTGTTATCTTCCTACTGACAGGCAGGCTTGTCTGGTTACAGTATATAAAGCTACCTGAAGAAAATTACAGGTGTTCTATTTGATCCTATTAGTACCACGGTCAGGCAGCTAGACTATTTACATTTAGTACAGTGCGTCCTGCTCACAGTGTTCAGCTAGATCCGTTCCTGTTATCTTCCTACTGACAGGCAGGCTTGTCTGGTTACAGTATATAAAGCTACTTGAAGAAAATTACAGGTGTTCTATCCCAGCTTAGTGCAGCTACAGGCCATTAGTATGTCTGGAAGGCCAAGAAGGAGAGGCAGACAGTCACAAGCCAATAAGAGAGGGCAAGCAGGCTCTGTGTCTAGTGCTGGTCGTGGAGACGGTGCATCCTCATCAGCACGTGGCCATGGGACACGCTTGGCCTTTTTTTCGGCAGCTGGCCATGTTGAGCCACAACATGCGGAAGACTTGGTCGAGTGGATGACCAAGCCGTCCTCATCCTCCTCATCCTCTCTCACCCATGCCCAGGGTGCTTTGTCTGGCAAAGCAGCGGCCTCTTCCCTCAGCTCAATGTCATCAGTGACTCCTTCCCTAGCTCCACCATGTCCTCATGAGGATTCCCTCGAACTGTTTGACCACAGTGTTGGGTACATGCTCCAGGAGGATGCCCAGCGTTTGGAAGGCTCTGATGACGATACTGAGCTCGATGAAGGCAGTAACATGAGCGCGGACAGAGGGGGTGCCCAAGAAGGACAGCAATCTGGCAGTCATGCTCCCCCTGCTGCAGCATACTGCCAGGTTTGCTCCAGTGATGAGGAGGGAGGGGATGATGAGGTCACTGACTCAACGTGGGTGCCTGATAGGAGAGAGGAGGAGGAGGAGGAGGAGGAGGAGGAGGCGGCAGCACATCACCAACGAGGCAGGATGCCCTCCAGGGGCCAGCCTAAGGGCAGCACATTGACTGCATCACACCCCAAAGCTCCACATGTGCAGGGCGCTGCAGTCTCTGCGCGTTATTCAAAAAGTTCTTTGGTGTGGGCCTTTTTTGAGACGAGTGCATCAGATCGCACCGCTGCTATTTGCAACATATGTCTCAAGCGTATCTCGCGTGGCCAAAATATCTCCCGCTTGGGTACCACATGCTTGACCAGACATATGTTGACCTGCCATGCAGTTCGTTGGCAAGCGTATCTAAAAGACCCACACCAAAGAACAAAGAGGATCTCTCCTTGCTCCTCATCAGCTGAGATTTCCAACCCCACTAGACCTTCAGTCCTCTCTGAGACCTGCAGTGAGAGGAATGAAGGTGTAGAATTAGGTGTGTCACAGCCAAGTACTTGTGGGCAATCTGCTTTTGGTACACCGACGTCAGATTGTACCAGGCAAATTTCCCTGCCCCAGCTGCTGCACCGCCGAAAGAAGTTTGCTCCCAGCCATCCACATGCCCAGCGGTTGAATGCTAGCTTGGCAAAATTGCTAGCACTTCAACTGCTGCCTTTTCAGTTGGTAGACTCTGCCCCCTTCCGTGAGTTTGTGGAATGTGCGGTTCCTCAGTGGCAGGTACCCAAACGCCACTTTTTCTCACGGAAGGCGATTCCGGCTCTCTACCGGCATGTGGAAGGCAATGTCCATGCCTCGCTGGACAGGGCGGTCAGCGGTAAGGTGCATATTACCGCTGACTCATGGTCCAGCAGGCATGGACAGGGACGTTACCTAAGTTTCACGGCGCATTGGGTGACTCTGCTGGCAGCTGGGAAGGATGCAGGACAAGGTGCAGTAGTGTTGGAGGTTGTTCCGCCACCACGCCTCCAAAATGCTGATTGTGACACACCTCTCTCCTCCACCCCCTCCTCTTCTTCTTCCTCCATGGCCTCTTCCTCGGAACCAGCGGTGCTCCGTAGGCGTTCAAGGGGCTACGCAAGTACGCAGGCCAAAAGATGCCATGCGGTGCTTGAGCTGGTGTGCTTGGGGGACAGGAGCCACACTGGGGCAGAGGTTCTGTCAGCTCTGCAGGGGCAGGTTCAGAGGTGGTTGACGCCACGCCAACTTAAGGCAGGAATGGTGGTTTGCGACAATGGCACCAACCTCCTCTCTGCCCTCCGACAGGGACAAATGACCCATGTGCCCTGTTTGGCTCACGTCCTTAACTTGGTGGTGCAGCGGTTCTTGGGCAGGTACCCGGGCTTACAGGATGTCCTGAGGCAGGCCAGGAAAGTCTGTGTGCATTTCCGCCGGTCATATAATGCCAGTGCTCGGCTGACGGACCTCCAAAAGGAGTTTAACCTGCCCAAGAACCGCCTAATCTGTGACATGCCCACCAGGTGGAACTCAACGTTGGCCATGCTGCAGCGGCTGCACACGCAGCAGAGGGCCATCAATGAGTACCTGTGCGACTATGGCACCAGGACAGGGTCAGGGGAGCTTGGTTTTTTTTCCCCACGCCAGTGGGCCATGATCAGGGATGCATGCACTGTCCTGTCACCATTCGAGGAGGCCACGAGGATGGTGAGCAGTGACAGTGCATGCATCAGTGACACTGTCCCCCTTGTCCACCTGTTGGAGCACACGCTGCGTGGAATAATGGACAGGGCACTTGAGGCAGAACAGAGGCAGGAAGAGGAGGACTTCCTTAGCTCTCAAGGCCCCCTTTATCCAGACAGTGTTCCTGCGTGCCCGCCGATCACACAGGAAGAGGAAGAGGAGGAAGAGGAGGAGGAGGAAGATTGTGTCAGTATGGAGGTGGAGCCTGGCACTCAGCATCAGCAGCAGTCTTTAAGGGATCAGTCCCAAGAAACACATGGACTTGTACGTGGCTGGGAGGAGGTGGCTGCGGACCATGTCGTTCTTAGTGACCCAGAGGACTCCGGACCGAATGCCTCAGCAAACCTACGCTGCATGGCCTCCCTGATCCTGCAAAGCCTGCGTAAGGATCCTCGTATTCGTGGTATCAAGGAGAAGGACCAATACTGGCTGGCAACCCTCCTTGATCCACGTTACAAGGGTAAGGTTGCGGACCTTATCTTGCCATCGCAGAGGGAGCAGAGGATGAAACATCTTCGGGAGGCCTTGCAGAAAGGTCTGTGCAACGCGTTCCCAGAGACTGGGAGGTTACAAACTCCTGTTTCTGGACAACGTGTTGCTGAGGCTTCGGTCAGTCAAAGAAGGAGCGGTGGAGAAGGTGGCCGTCTGACCGATGCGTTCAGACAATTTTTTGGTCCGCAGCCCCAAGGTATGATCGGTTCCAGCAACCATCGCCAGCGTCTGTTTTACATGGTGCAGGAATACCTAGGGGCAAGATCAGACTTGGACACCTTTCCCACCGAAAATCCTCTGGGTTACTGGGTCTTGAGGATGGATCACTGGCCAGAGCTTGCACAGTATGCAATTGAGCTACTGGCCTGTCCTGCATCCAGCGTTCTTTCGGAACGCACATTCAGTGCTGCTGGAGGCGTGGTAACCGATCACAGGGTGCGTCTGTCCACCGACTCGGTCGATCGGCTGACCTTCATAAAAATGAATGAGTCTTGGATCACCACCAGCTACCAAGCACCTGATGCTGATGTAACCGAATAATTTTTTTTGAAATCTCAGATCCCTTCAAAGACTGCCTATGCTGATGCTGAGTGACTATCCCTGAGTAATTATCCTCTTCCTCCTCAATCATCACGCTGATAGCTTGTAAGAACATTTTTGGTTCTGGGCGCCACCACCAGTGCCTAAGGCACAATTTTTCAGCCCCTGTTTAACAGGGGCGTGTAATTACAATTTTTGATGTAATACTTTGCAGCAGGGCTCCTTCCTGCATTCCAACTAGAGTGTCTGTGAGGGGTTGCAGTGTTGTGGCACCAGCACCAGTGCCTAGGGCCCAATTTTTCTGCCCCTGTCTAACAGGGGCGTGTAATTACAATTTTTGATGCAATACTTTGCAGCAGGGCTCGTTCCTGCGTTCCAACTAGAGTGTCTGTGAGGGGTTGCAGTGTTGTGGCACCAGCACCAGTGCCTAAGGCCCAATTTTTCTGCCCCTGTCTAACAGGGGCGTGTAATTACAATTTTTGAAGCAATAATTTGCAGCAGGGCTCGTTCCTGCGTTCCAACTAGAGTGTCTGTGAGGGGTTGCAGTGTTGTGGCACCAGCACCAGTGCCTAAGGCCTAATTTTTCAGCTCCTGTTCAACAGGGGCATGTAATTACAATTCTTGATCTAATATTTCACAGCAGGGCCCTGTGAGGGCTTACAGTGTTGTGGCCACAGCAACACCTAAGGCCCAAATTTCTGCTGAGTATATAGGGCAGGACCCTACTTTCAAACATCTAACTTACAAACGACTCCTACTTGCAAACGGAAGGAGACAACAGGAAGTGAGATGAAATCTACCCCTAGGAAGGGAAATTCTCTCCTGTAAGAGTTAATATGGGAAAACAATTTCTCCTTTCCACTGATGCTTTCCAATCCTTGTTCCACAAAAAAACCCAAATTTTCAAAAAACATTTTTCATTGGGACAAAAAAGTGAGGTGAAATCTTCTGAAGAGGAGGAAAGACAGCAAAACAAATGTCACAGGGGTGATAACCCTTCCCTATGTTTTCCAAAAAGCTTAGAAAAGATTTTTTGGCTGGAGCTAAACACGTTAAAAATGTTCAAAATTACAAACAGATTCTACTTAACAACAAACCTACAGTCCCTGTCTTGTTTGCACCGCCTGTATACTGCTGTTCAGAGTATATAGGGCCTGGTGGCCCCACACCTTTCCTTATTTTAATTTGGGTGCGGGGTTCCCCTTAATATCCATACAAGACCCAAAGGGCCTGGTAATGGACTGGGGGGTACCCATGCCGTTTGTCTCACTGATTTTCATCCATATTGCCATGACCCGACATGACATTAAACCCGCAAGCAGTTTTAAATGAGATTTTTTCCTTTAAAAATGACATTTGGTGCAGGGACTGTTCTAAACATGGGAAACACGCGCCACTTTACAGGCATACTATAGACACCCCCCAGGTACGATATTTAAAGGAATATTTCACTTTTTTTTTTTTTACTTTAAGCATCATTAAAATCACTGCTCCCGAAAAAACGGCCGTTTTTAAAAGTTTTTTTTGCATTGATACATGTCCCCTGGGGTAGGACCCGGGTCCCCAAACCCTTTTTAGGACAATACCATGCAAATTAGCCTTTAAAATGAGCACTTTTGATTTCGAACGTTCGAGTCCCATAGACGTCAATGGGGTTCTAACGTTCGTGCGAACTTTCGGTCCGTTCGCGGGTTCTGGTGCGAACCGAACCGGGGGGTGTTCGGCTCATCCCTACTCCTTATCTATCCTTCCAATAATCTGCACTCTCATAGACTGTTCATCAATAACATGTCCAGACACATCAGTGTTCTCAGTGGTTCTGATGTCGGGAAGACGATCACCAGATCGGTCTCACAGCCACCTGGCCATCCTACCAACATATTTTAGGACATGAGGAGGAGGCGACAAAGTTGGCTTATGTTATGAGATCCTTATAGATATAATTGTGTAAGAATTTCCTGTATTGTATCATTAAATGATATGGAGATTTCCCGGCAAGGCGTGTCTTTAGTCATGTCAGAGCCGTGTAATCAGGTCATTGTTTTTTCTATTCATATAATAAACACATTGAGTGAGAGTTGGGGGTTCAGTCGGAGGTGTGTGCACAGACCACGAGTAAAGATCCGGTGCCAAAATCAAACCTCAATGAAGTCAATAATAGACAAATTGTGAAAAAAAAAACAAAAAAAAAACAGCAATGGAAATTTTCTAGTCTCATAGGCAAGGGATTGTCAAGAAAATGGGCTGGGGGAGGGGCTCTGCACTCCCTTGGGGGACATGTACTAAAAGAAAAAAAAAAACAAAAAACATAAACGTTAAAAAATTCAGTGTGTTTGAACATGTTTAAAGGGGAGCATTAAAAATGCAAAATTCCTTTGAACAGCATGTCTGGGGAGGGGGGGGGGGTGTGAAAGAAAAGAAAAGAAGGAGGGCGCACCGACCTAGTGCATTACCACTTTATTACACTTTATTTTTATTACCACTTTATTAAAGCAGAAAAAAACAGAAAAATATATACTCACAAACGAGCATTTGTATAAGGCTTTGACAATTGAGCAGGTACAAGGGGTGAAACGCGTCAATCTTGTTTTATTGGTTTGACCCACGTGACATCAGGTCCTGGTTTGCCGGGGTTCAGAACAGCGTACCTGCTCAATTGTCAAAGCCTTATACAAATGCTTGTTTGTGAGTATATATTTTGCTGTTTTTTATGCTTTAATAAAGCTTTACCAGTGGTAATGCACTAGGTATATGTGCCCTCCTTCTTTTCTTTTTCTTTTACTCTATGAATACCCATTATTCTGAGGAGGGCTACAAGACGGCAGACATTGCTTTATAAAGTTGGTCGCACCACGTATTGAGATACTTGACACCCGAGCACAGGAGAGATTTCTACTGACCTTGCGTGTGAAGTGGCCTCACTGTACGAAGTTGGTCTCCAAACTATGGCCCGTGGACTGGATGCTTGCTTTTATCCCGTCCTTGGAGTGCTATTTCATCTATTGACACCAACAATGGGACATAATGGGACATACGGTAATTCTTGTTTCCGACACCAACAATGGGGCATTTTTTCTCCCGCTGACACCATCAAAAGGGCACAATTCCTCTCACTGACACCAACTATGGGGCACAATTCCTTCCATTGACTCCAAAAGAGCTGCCAGTAGAAAGCAGACCATGACTTATGACCATCAAAAAAGTTAAAAGTCAGAGGTTTGAACAAACCAAGCAGTTAAAGTTTGGTCAGACCCGGTGTTCAGAATGAACTTTGAGCTCCTCCCCAGTGATAAGGCTTTCCTTAGTGTTGGAGCTTTCTTCAAAACAAATCTTACCACAGATAAAAAAAAAAAATCTTGATATCACCAGGTAATAAAATATTTTATACTAGGAGTTTATTTTCTGATGACCCACAAATATTTCTTGGTGGGGGTTGGTATCTCCAGAAGTGGGGTGCATCTGTTGGGGGACAAATATACCCTCCACCTATGCCAACCTATATATGGGTTGGTAGGAGGAATGCCACATTATTGCAGACACCGCCCCCTTCAGATCCAATATTTTTTCTAGATAGACGATCTTAAAGTCATTGTGGACTGAGATACATACAGTTGATTTTGTGAACTATTTGAATGCTAATGGTTATAATTTGAGGTCCATTTTTGAAGAACAGGACACTCATATTAATTAGTAAGAGCTCATTACATGTGGTTCTTACATACTGTAGACCACACAATTTATTTACAATCCTAAGGTGAACCAATGTCAAGAAATAGTTTGCTTCACATTGAAAGCTGCTATCCATCCCAAATGTCTCGATCAGGAGTTAGGCTTGGAGACCAGTAGTAGCTATAGCAGAAGAGAGGCTCCCACCAACCAGTTGGATAAGTACACAAGCAGGTCACTCTGACAGAAGACACAGGCTCACCTGAGGTGCGGGGTTGAAGCACTAACCAGTGTTCACCACCAGAGCTCCTGATGGTGGGGATGGGTTTTGCTATGTGTTAGTACCAGGTCAGGTTCCTTGGATTGCCCCACCAGGAGGTGAGCAAGCTGGGTTTTAGTAGCAGATATAGCAGGTTGGGAACTTTCAGAAACGTAGTCAGTAAACAAGCCAAAGGTCAGTAACAAATGTTTGCAGGTTGGGAACAAGCAGAAGTGCAGTTAAGGTACAGGCCAAGGTCGGTACCAAGTGGTTGCAGGTTGGGATCAAGCAGAAGTGTAGTTGAGGAAGAAGCAAAGGTCAGTAACGAGTGGTTGCAGGTTGGGATCAAGCAGAAGTGTAGTTGAGGAACAAGCCAAGGTTGGTACCAAGTGGTTGCAGGTTGGGATCAAGCAGAAGCATAGTCAGTAAACAAGCCAAAGGTCAGTGACAAGTGTTTGCAGGTTGGGAACAAGCAGAAGTGTAGTTGAGGTACAGGCCAAGGTTAGTAACAAGTGGTTGCAGGTTGGAATCAAGCAGAAGTGTAGTTGAGGAACAAGCCAAGGTCAGTAACAAGTGGTTGCAGGTTGGGATCAAGCAGAAGTGTAGTTGAGGAACAAGCCAAGGTTGGTACCAAGTTGTTGCAGGTTGGGATCAAGCAGAAGCATAGTCAGTAAACAAGCCAAAGGTCAGTAACAAGTGGTTGCAGGTTAGGAACAAGCAGAAGTGTAGTTGAGGAACAAGCCAAGGTCAGTAACAAGTGGTTGCAGGTTGAGATCAAGCAGAAGCATAGTCAGTAAACAAGCCAAAACTCAGTAACAAGTGTTTGCAGGTTGAGATCAAACTACTCTGCCTGGGTGACGGAGGATGAGGAGGGCTTTGTTATCCACTCCACCAAGTCTACTGCATGTTGTGGCTCAATAACACAGCCAGCAGCAGCAAAAAAGGACAAGCGCATACCACGGCCACCTGCAGAGGATGCACCGTGTCCACGGCCACCTGCAGAAGATGCACCGTGTCCATGACGAGCACTGTGTATATATATATATATATATATATATATATATATATATATATATATATATGTATTAATACACCGCCTGCACTGTATTGGAAACTGTACAACGGGCTGCATTGTATTGTATACTGTGTACACTACCAGAAGTATAGTAGAAACTGTACACATTGTATTAGATACTGTGTACACCACCTGCACTGTATTAGAAACCGTACAATGGCTGCACTGTATTGTATACTGTGTACACTGCCTGAAGTGTATTAGAAACTGTACACCACCGAATGCACTGCAGATATAGGCTACACTGGATTCAGAGTATATATATATATATATATATAATGCAAAAGCAGGACCTGGGAGCGCGCCCGCATGGGTGTCCACCAAGGAGAGCGTTTCTCCAATGTGGACACCCGATGCGGGGAGGAGCTACCAGCGCTGCCGGGAGACCCAGAAGAGGTTCGATCGGGGCCACTCTGTGCAAAACTAACTGCACAGTGGAGGTAAGTATGACATGTTTGTTATTTAAAAAAAAAAAATAAAAATGAGGGTTTACAACCCCTTTAATCTAACTCAAGCTCTCTCTCTGTCCACGCCAACAACACTACACATAGAGGCTATGTAATCAGCCTTATGTAGTGTGGGGCATGGACTTAGTCCCCCTGAGCCATGATTGGCCAAAGGCACCCTGCAATCACAGCAATGCACTGCGGTCGCGCAGTGCTTAATGGTGCTTTTCGCGGCGCTCGAATTTTCCGCGAATGCCCCATAATGTTCGCTGTTCTGCGAACGGACGAACACCCGATGTTCAAGTGGAACTTATGTTCGACCCGAACATCGAGCTCATCCCTAATTGGCAGCAATGATGGGCACTGATAGGCAACACTGATGTGCATTGATAGGCGGCACCGATGGCCGGCACTGACAGGCATCACTGATGGGCACTGAAAAGCAGCACTGATTTCCATCACTGGTGGGCACTGATTGGCATCACTGGTGGGCAGCATGAGGAGAGAATAAGAGAGCCAATAACCAGCTTGTGTTAAAGGGACATCTGCACTGATTATCAGTGAAGTCCCAATAGTGCCCAACAGTGCTGATAATCAGTGCTCACCAGTGCCTCCTCATCAGTGCCACCTATCAGTGCTGCCTACCAGTGCCCATCAGTGCTGCCTATCAGTGCCCTTCAGTGTCACCCATCAGTGCCCATCAGTGCCACCTATCAGTGCCCATCAATGCTACCTATCAGTGCCCATCAGTGCCACTTATCAGTGCCCATCAGTACCACCTATCAGTGCAGCCTCATCAGTGCACATCAGTAAAGGAGAAAAATTGTCCTTTTGCAAAAAAATTATTACAAAATTGGTCTTTTTTCCATAATTTTCTGTCTTTTTTTGTTTATTTAGCAAAAAATAAAAACCCCCAGTGGTGATTAGTTACCACCAAAAGAAAGCTCTATTTGTGTAAATAAAATCATAAAAATGTCCTATGAGTAAAGTGTTACCTGACCGCGCAATTCTCAGTCAAAGTGTGAGAGCACTGAAAGCTGAAAATTGGCCTGGGCAGGAAGGGGGTAAAAGTGCCCGGCGGGCAAGTGATTAAAGAAATCCAGTAGAACAGTGGTTCTCAACTCCAGTCCTCAGGACCCACCAACAGGCCAGATTTTAAGTATTACCTTGGGGGAGATGCAGACTAGAATACTGCAATCACTGAGCAGCAAATTATATCACCTGTGATGCATTTCAGTTATCTTGCAAACCTGGCCTGTTAGTGGGTCCTGAGGACTGGAGTTGAGAACCACTGCAGTAGAAGATACAATACGGGTTATTAGAAATATCTGAGCTGTGGGGTCATTTGGACCAGAACCAGATACTGTAACATCAGGTGAAGACCACAACTGCCACAATACTCAACCGAACCCAAATGGATGGTGTGACGGGAGTCACTTTGGGTGGGGGGTTTGTGGGACTCAGCTTACCTTGGAGAGCTCTGGAGACTCCGTGTCCAGCGATCAATGGAAACATTTTCAATAAAGATGAAATATAACTCACCGTATGGTCCATGGTCTGAGAGTCGTAAACCAAATTGGATTCTGACACAGCGGCCGCGCCGGGTCCACACACCCTGCTAGGACCGATACTACCTGCTGCCAACTTTTATTCATCTGTCTGACTTTGTTTTCTTCTTCTACATTCCAGTTGTTGTACTTTTTGTTTTTTTTCTCTTTTACAATCCAAGCAGTATGGGATGAGACTTCGGGAAGGTAAGGTCTTGTGACATCCGGCAAATATTTGAGACGGAACTAAAGGCTTGATGTGTCTTCTAGGCAAATATAACTGTAGCGGTGCCCCCGTAGGGGCTGCTGAACGTTGTGGTCCACCTGTCACCCTGCCCAGCCCCACATTCACTTCCCAATCACCTCGGAGTGAAATGAACAGCCCATGTTATTGTGTTTGTATTCTTATTGAGGGATTTGAACTTGGATAGGGATGGGAATATATGGGATGCCCAGTAGAACGAACAATTGGATGACTGTATCTCAATCAGTTGGGACAATTATATAGACTTTACAGCTCCAGCCTCCTCCGGCACAACACTTGCTTGCAGACTGTTTCTCTCTCTCTCCTGCACAACACTTCACTTCCAGGTACAGCTAGCACATGGTTAGGCCCAACACCGACTCGGTCAGGCCCTAGAAATCGCCATTTGTAGGCAGGGACCGCGGGTCCCATTCAGTGGAGCAAAAATAGAATAGAAAGTCTTTAGTGCTAGCCATAGGAGTCACCAAGGGGTGGCTATCAAGGCTGGAGCCCCGAAGCTGGAGCCCATAGCCCTGAGTCTCTGGCCGCAGGGTCACGGCTTCAGCGGGCGGGTTGCATTAGAGGTGGAGGAAAGAGACGAGCGGGCAGACGGACGAGCAGAGATGACATCATCTCTCTCCACCCGCTCCACCACTCTCCACCCTCACAGCCGGGCCACTTCAACGTGGGAGCGATGTGCGGCGGGAAGCAGAGAAATGACATCATCTCTCACTGCCCACCCTGCATCTCCGCTCTCCTGCCCTTACTAAATGGACACGTGCTGCCAGCCTGCCACCAATGCAGTGACAATGCACATATGGTGGCACTGGCTTTCATGGCAAGTGACAACCCACATCTAGTGGCAGGTGACGTGACAAGTGACAGTCTGCAAATGGTGGCAGGTGACGTGGCAAGTGACAATCTGCAAATGGTGGCAGGTGATGTGACAAGTGACAATCTGCAAATGGTGGCAGGTGACGTGGCAAGTGACAATCCGCAAATAGTGGCAGGTGACATGGCAAGTGACAATCTGCAAATGGTGGCAAGTGACAATCTGCAAATGGTGGTAGGTGACGTGGCAAGTGACAATCTGCAAAAGGTGGCAGGTGACATGGCAAGTGACAAACTGCAAATGATGGCAAGTGACGTGGTAAGTAACAATCTGCAAATAGTGGCAGGTGATGTGGCAAGTGACAATCTGCAAATGGTGGCAGGTGACATGGCAAGAGACAAACTGCAAATGGTGGCAAGTGACGTGGCAAGTGACAATCTGGAAATGGTGGCAAGTGACGTGGCAAGTGACAATCTGGAAATGGTGGCAGGTGATGTGGCAAGTGACAATCTGCAAATGGTGGCAGGTGAGGTGGCAAGTGACAATCTGGAAATGGTGGCAGGAGATGTGGCAAGTGACAATCTGCAAATGGTGGCAGGTGACGTGGCAAGTGACAATCTGCAAATGGTGGCAGGTGATGTGGCAAGTGACAATCTGGAAATGGTGGCAGGAGATGTGGCAAGTGACAATCTGCAAATGGTGGCAGGTGACGTGGCAAGTGACAATCTGCAAATGGTGGCAAGTGATGTGGCAAGTGACAATCTGCAAATGGTGACAAAAAGGAAAATGGTGGCAGGTGAAGTGGCAAGTGACAATCTGCAAATGGTGACAAAAAGGAAAATGGTGGCAGGTGACGTGGCAAGTGACAATCTTCAAATGGTGCAGGTGACAATCTGCAAATGGTGGCAAGTGACGATCTGCAAATGGTGGCAGGTGCCATGGCAAGTGACAATCCGCAAATGGTGGCAAGTGACGATCTGAAAATGGTGGCAGGTGACGTGGCAAGTGACAATCTGCAAATGGTGTCAAGTGATGTGGCAAGTGAAAATCTGCAAATGGTGGCAGGTGACAAAAAGGCAAATGGTGGCAGGTGACGTGGCAAGTGACAATCTGCAAATGGTGCAGGTGACATGGCAAGTGACAATACGCAAATGCTGCACGTGACAATCTGCAAATGGTGGAAAGTGACAATCGGCAAATGGTGGCAAGTGACAATCTGCAAATGGTGGCAGGTGACGTGACAAGTGACGTGGCAAGTGACGTGGCAAGTGACAATCTGCAAATGGTGGAAAGTGACAAAAAAGCAAATGGTGGCAGGTGACATGGCAAGTGACAATCTGCAAATGGTGGGAAGTGACGTGGCAATCTGCAAATGGTGGGAGGCGACATGGCAAGTGAATATCCACATCTGGTGGCAGGTGACGGTGGCAAGTTAAAAAGCTGCATCTGGTTACAGGCGACGGTGGTAAGTGACATGATGCTTCTGGTGGCAGGAGATGTGGTAAGTGACATGCCCAGGGCTCCCACTGATTCTTCATTATGGTGAGCTGAAACACTTCATTATATAATAGAATGTAACAATAGAAACAATGCGCTTCGATCATCCTGACACCATATCAACCATGGTGCCATGATGATTGAAATGCCAACACCAGCCTTTGCCCGTGAAAAATTGCCTACCACCGGCGTGCCCCCCTCCCCTCCCGGGCCTGCAAAAAGGTTGGTGACCCCTGCTATGGGCTCTAGCCCCAGATCTTTTGCAGACCTAGCAATGCCCCTGCGTCAAGGTAACCTAAGAATAAAAGAAAGGTGCAGGTGCTGATACAAACCTTCACCACTAGCCCTGCATTGACCCAACCAGACGACAGGGAATTCTTTACTCTTTACTGCCATGAAAATCAAGGCCATGCAACTGGAGGTCTCACACAAGAACATGGTGAAAAGAAATAAGCCAATGAGTTAACACAAAAACAATATCAGTCCTGTGTACCAGGGCTTTTCTTCTCAGAGGAACTCCCTCTTTCCAAGTCACCCCTTTTCTCCGCACCTACCCAACTCCGAGCACCATTCCTTGGTTCCACCCCCTATCCAGCTCTAAGCTCCATTCCTTGGTTCCACCCCTACCAACCTCCAAGCACCATTCCTTGGTTGCACCCCCTACCCACCTCCAAGCACCATTCCTTTGATCCACCCCCTACCCACCTTCAAGCACCATTCCTTGGTTCTGCCACCTACCAACCTCCAAGCACCATTCCTTGGTTCCAGCCCTACCCACCTCCGAGCACCATTCCTTGGTTCCATCCCCTACCCACCTCCAAGCACCATTCCTTGATTCCGCCACCTACCCACCTCCAAGCACCATTCCTTGGTTCCAGCCTCTACCCACCTCCGAGCACCATTCCTTGGTTCCACCACCTATCCACCTCCAAGCACCATTCCTTCGTTCCACCACCTACCCACCTCTGAACACATTCCTTGGTTCCACCCCCACCCACCTCCGAGCACCATTCCTTGGTTCCACCGCCTATCCACCTCCAAACACCATTCCTTGGTTCCACCCCTACCCACCTCTGAGCACCATTCCTTGGTTCCACCACCTTTCCACCTCCAAGCACCATTCCTTGGTTCCACCCCTACCCACCTCTGAGCACCATTCCTTGGTTCCACCCCTACCCACCTCCAAGCACCATTCCTTGGTTCTACCCCCTACCCACCTCCGAGCACCATTCCTTGGTTCTACCCCCTACCCACCTCCGAGCACCATTCCTTGGGTTCACCTTTACCCACCTCCGAGCACCATTCCTTGGTTCCACCCCTACCCACCTCCAAGCACCATTCCTTGGTTCCACCCCCTACCCATCTCCGACCACCATTTCTTGGTTCCACCCCCTACCCACCTCCCAACTCCATTCCTTTGTTTCACCCCCTACGCACCTCCGAGCACCATTCCTTGGTTCCATCCCCTACCCACCCCCAAGCTCCATTCCTTGGTTCCACCCCCTACCCACCGCCGAGCACTATTCCTTGGTTCCACCCCTACACACCTGCAAACTCTATTGTTTGGTTCCACCCCTACCCACCTCTGAGTACCATTCCTTGGTCCCCCCCCTACCCACCTCCGAGCACCATTCCTTGGTTTCACCCCTTACCCACCTCTGAGTACCATTCCTTGGTTTCCCCCCTACCCACCTCCGAGCACCATTCCTTGGTTTCACCCCTTACTCACCTCCAAGCTCCATTCCTTGGTTCCACGCCTACCCACCTCCGAGCACCATTCTTTGGTTCCACCCCCTACTCTCCTCTATGCACCGTTCTTTGGTTCCACCCCCTAACCACCTCCAAGCTCCATTCCTTGGTTTCACCCCTTACCCACCTCTAAGCCAAGGGCGGATCCAGAGCCTAGTCTCGGGAGGGGCATTGCCAGAAAATATTTTTTTTTACGGGCAATTTATCGGGGAAATGGCTGATGTTGGCACTTTAATCATCCTGGCATCATGGTTGTTATGGAGTCAGGATGATTGAAGTGCATTATTTATATTATTACATTGTAATATAAAATGAAATGGTTCAACTCACCATAATGCAGAATCAGTGGGAGCCCCGAGTGTGTCACTTGCCATCGTCACCTGCCACCAGATGCGGATTGTCACTTGCCATGTCGCCTGCCACACATTGCGGATTTTCACTTGCCACGGCTTGCAGATTGTCACTTGCCACACCTTGCAGATTGTCACTTGCCACACCTTGCAGATTGTCACTTGCCACACCTTGCGGATTGTCACTTGCCACACCTTGCGGATTGTCACTTGCCACACCTTGCAGATTGTCACTTGCCACACCTTGCGGATTGTCACTTGCCACACCTTGCGGATTGTCACTTGCCACACCTTGCGGATTGTCACTTGCCACACCTTGCGGATTGTCACTTGCCACACCTTGCGGATTGTCACTTGCCAGGTCACCTTTCACACTGGGGAGGCAGTAAATGCCTGAAAACTGCCTCAGTGGTGTGAAAGGGGTCTGAGAAAACTAACGAGTCTCTGAGGTGCTTTCAGTCAAGCAACAGCCATATGAAGCTACAAATCAGCACACATTTCATATTTTCACTTGAATGGTTCTTATACCCTTCTATATAGCAGCTCACAGACAGTCACAGCCCCATTTTTCCCCCACCAAGCCCTGACAGAACGACCGCTCTCCTCTCTCGTTCACAGACATGCACTCCTTCCAGCATGCGGGCGCGCAAACTCCATCCCAGGCCCTGCGTGCCCCTGCCCCTCCCCTCACACACTGCTCAGATAGAAGAGGTGGTGGATGCTGCGCCCGGAGCCTGCGGGTGAGAGGTCAAGTGACTGGGGAAGAGGGCAGAGGGGACCCAGGAATTACTCACTGCTTTGCGCTGTGTGGTGGGTGTTATGGGTCCAGTGTTTGCACACATTACATGCTTCTATTGGAGTCTCACTCGCCATCACGTTGGCTCTGAGTCTGACGTGACAGACTCACTGACGTCATTCGTTGCCAGACGCCAGGCGGCCCAGGCGCTAGCAACGAGTGCGGGGTTGCCATGCCAGCGGCGCAGCTCCACCCACCTCCAGGCTCCTTCTGGTCCTGGCGCCGCGTAATTAAATTAGAGTCTCTCTCTCTCTGTGCCGCTGATCGGCTGATGAGTGAGAGAAAGACTTCGCCAGTGCAGCGCTGCAGCCTGCAAGTGACTTTGACCAGGCGTGTGACAATCATGTCAGTGTGATATTTTCAGGGGGGGGCAATTGCCCTGTTGCCCCCCCTCTGGATCAGCCCCTGCTCTAAGCTGCATTCCTTGGTTCCACCCCCTACCCACCTCTGAGCACCATACTTTGGTTCCACCCCCTACTCACCTCCGAGCATCATTCCTTGGTTCCATCCCCTACCCACCTCACAGTACTGCCCTTTTCAAGAATACAAAACTAAGTATCAATTTGTGGCGCTAAGTAATTTGTATGGAGTTTGGTAATAATAACAAGAAAAGCAGTAGAACAGATAGCCTGCAGCCAGCAACAATACAGCCCTCTGTCAGCAACAATAGATCACTCTAACAACAATAAACCACTCACAACAATAGACTCCCAGCAGCAACAACAGATCTCCCCACAGCCACCATCAATGGACCCTCCATCAGCAAGCAACAATAGAGCCCTTCATCAACAGTAGATCTCAACCAAGAACAACCGACCCCCAGCAATATAAGAGCCACACCCAGCAACAGTATGTCCCCCACCAGAAACAATAGACCTCCTCAGTTACAATAGACTCCCCTGCAAAAATAGATCTCCTGCAGCTAGAATAAACCCCCCAGTAGCCAGCCATTATCAATAGATCCTGCAGCACATCCCAGCACCCCTTGCAATTGCATACTGTTATTACATTATTATTGCTAATACCAATTCATTTCATTGGTATATGCAACCATTTTTACTGAAAGAAGCTAATTACATTTTATAGATGGGCCGTGTTTGGCCCTGTCTATACCATGTGATCACTGTGACCAATCACAGCCGGCAAGAGAATTGTATACAATGGATGGCATGAAAGTTAGCCAACCATTGTTTACAATTGTCATGTGATCTGCTGTGATTGGTCACAGCGATCACATGACACTGGCAACGGTGGATCAATGAACACAGCCGGTGACAGATTTCGCCGCTGCGTGGCCCAGCGAGTTGTGCGTTCTGGGAGGTTGTTTTATGACGTCATCCCAGAACAACAGTGCTCCCGCCTGGTCGTCATTTTACTTTAGGCCGGGCGGGAAGGTGTATTAAAGTACAATCAGTGACATAAAAGTCCAGTAAAATAAAGTCCCAACTCTCCCACCACATGTTCAATCTGTTCACAACTTGGAGGATCACCAGAATATGTTGACCGCTTAATTCTAAGTGGGTCATGAGCGCTTTTGCCCAAAGGGGCAAAAATACCCAGTATGATGTACTCTTCCTTCTGACCCCAGATGGAACCCATACCGGTGTCAGGGCCAGGATCTGAACCCACAACCTCTACTGCGTCAGGCAGTAGCTCTTTTTGCTGCACCACCTGGAATGCTAGACAGCTCTCTGCCTGATTTCTTAGATAACTTTGCCTTGTGTCTTGTTTCTCTTGAACCTTGAACCCTTTGCTCCTCCCATGAACTTCTTCTTTAAGCCATGCCTTTGCACTTCCTGTTTGCCACATTATTGTGCTCTCCCCAGCCAATATCTCGCTCCTTTGTGTACCTGCAGCTGTCCTTATTTCCACTACTACTCATTACCCGACCTTGGCTTATTCCTTGACTACGCTTTTGCTTGATGCCAACCTGCAACCACTTGTTACTGATCGTTGGCTTGTTTATTGACTACGCTTCTGCTTGATCCCAAATTGTCACCACTAGTTACCAACCTTTGGCTTGTTCCTTGACTACACTTCTGTTTTATCCCTACCTGCTATATCTGCTACTGGACCCTGGCTTGCTCACCTTCTGGTGGGGCAATCCTGAGGAACGCGAACTGGTTCTAACATGCAGTAAAACCAATCCCCACCATCAGAAGCTCTGGCAAATACCAGTTAGTGCTTAGACCCCGCACCTCGGGTGAGTCTGCATTATCCGCTAGGGGGACTTGCTTGTGTTCTTATCCTGCTGGTTGGTGGAAGCCTCTCCACTGCTATTGCTACTGACCCGTGACCATAACACTCAGTTTTCCACTCCACTTTCCCTCTCCTTGCTCCTTTGGCTCCTTCCGGGATCACCGGGTGGCCCCTGCCCTCAGCTATATAAAAGCTGTCACCAAGAAGAAGCGTCAATCGGCAGGAGCCTCCCATTTAGGCGGAGTTGTTTTATTTTCTTTTTCTTTTTCCGGTTCGTCGGGCGGCGTGATAGAAGATGAATGGACATCGCTGGAGATTTTTATTTTTTTATCTTTTAATAAAGGACTTGTCCCTAAGTGTCTCCTGTCTTTTTTTACTATTTTTGACACTTTCTTTTGTGAAATGGCAGGGGGCAGGGTGGCAATTTCCCCCAAGGTCGTCCCGACTTATATGCAAAACAGCCGGCCGTCGCCTGCTGACGATTTTTTTTCTCTGAGGAAGTCGGCCAGGGGCACGGCCGCATGCTGTGGCATTCTGGGACTTGTAGTCCATGCGAGCACCCTGCAAATGGTTCGGCGGAGCTGGTCAAGTGTGGATGCGGCCAGGCAAGGTTGGTTGTGACCACTTACTGCCAGAGTTCTGCCTCTCTGCCTGTGGCGCTGTGTGTTTCTGAGGTCTCTCTCATCTACCCCCACACCCCTCTCTGTCAGCGCCTCCCCACCCCCCATTGTCAGCCCACCCCCCTCTCTGTCAGCCCCCTTCTCTGTCATCCCCCCTCTCTGTCAGCCCACCCCCTCTCTGTCATCCCCCTCTCTGTCATCCCCCCTCTCTGTCAGCCCACCCCCCTCTCTGTCAGCCCCCTTCTCTGTCATCCCCCCTCTCTGTCAGCCCACCCCCTCTCTGTCATCCCCCTCTCTGTCATCCCCCCTCTCTGTCAGCCCACCCCCCTCTCTGTCAGCCCCCTTCTCTGTCATCCCCCCTCTCTGTCAGCCCACCCCCTCTCTGTCATCCCCCTCTCTGTCAGCACACCCCTCCTTTGTCAGCCCACCCCCCTCTCTGTCAGCCCACCCCCTCTCTGTCAGCCCACCCCCCTCTCTGTCACCCCCTCTCTGTCAGCCCACCCCCTCTCTGTCACCCCCTCTCTGTCAGCCCACCCCCTCTCTGTCACCCCCTCTCTGTCAGCACACCCCTCCTCTGTCAGCCCACCCCCTCTCTGTCATCCCCCTCTCTGTCAGCACACCCCTCCTTTGTCAGCCCACCCCCCCTCTCTGTCAGCCCCCTATCTGTCAGCCCCCCTCTCTGTCAGGCCACCCCTCCTCTGTCATCCCACCTCTCTGTCAGCCCCCCCTCTCTGTCATCCCACCTCTCTGTCAGCCCACCCCTCATATGTCACCCCCTCTCTGTCAGCCCCCTCTCTGTCAGCCCACCTCTCTGTCAGCCCACCCCTCCTATGTCACCCCCTCTCTGTCAGCCCACTCCCCCTTTGTCAGCCCACCTCTCCTCTGTCACCCCCACCCCCCTGTCAGCCCCCTCTCTGTCAGCCCCCTCTCTGTCAGCCCACTTCTCTCTCAGCTCACCCTCCCTCTGTCAGCCCACCTCTCCTCTGTCAGCCCACCCCCCCTTTGTCTTGCCCCCTCTCTGTCACCCCCTCTCTGTCAGACCCCCTCTCTGTCAGTCCCTCTCTTTGTCAACCTCTCTTTGTCAGCCCCCTCTCTGTCAGCCCCCCTCTCTCTCAGCCCACCTCTCCTCTGTCAGCCCCCTTCTCTGTCATCCACCCCTCCTTTGTCATCCCCCCTCTCTGTCAGCCCCTCTCTCTGTCAGCCCCTCTCTCTGTCAGCCCCCCTCTCTGTCAGCCCCCCTCTCTGTCAGCCCCCTCTCTGTCAGCCCACCCCCCCTCTATCAGCCCCCTCTCTGTCACCCCCCTTTCTGTCAGCTCCCCTCTCTGTCAGGCCCCCTCTCTGTCAGCCCCCTCTCTGTCAGCCCACCCCTCCTTTGTCAGCCCCCTCTCTATCAGCCCCCCTCTCTGTCGGCCCCCCTCTCTGTCGGCCCCCCTCTCTGTCAGCCCCCCTCTCTGTCAGTCCCCCTCTCTGTCAGCCCACCTCTCCTCTGTCATCCCACCCCCATCAGCCCCCCTCTCTGTCAGCCCACCCCCCTCTATCAGCCCAACCACCCTCTCGCAGCCCACCTCTCCTCTGTCAGCCCACCCCCCTTTGTCAACTCACCCCCTCTCTGTCAGCTACAGCAGGGTGCACCATGCCAGCCACCCACCCACCCACTGACCCACAGCAGGGAACCAGGCCGGCCACCCACAGCAGGGTGCCAGGCAGTCACCCACAGAACCCATCCACCCATGGTGACCCACCCGCAGCGGGGCCAGGTGCTAGCCAGCCACCCACGGTGAACCACCCACACCAGGAAGCCAGCCAACCAGCCAGCCACAACAGGGTGCCAGCCACCCACAGGAACCACCTCTCTGTCAGCCCACCCCTCCTCTGTCACCCCCTCTCTGTCAGCCCACCCCCCCTGTCAGCCCACCTCTCCTCTGTCAGCCCACCCCTCCTCTGTCACCCCCTCTCTGTCAGCCCACCCCCCCGTCAGCCCCCCTCTCTGTCAGCCCACCCCTCCTGTCAGCCCACCTCTCCTCTGTCAGCCCACCCCCCTAACAGCCCACCCCATCAGCCCCCCTCTCTGTCAGCCCACCCCCTATCAGCCCCCTCTTTGTCAGCCTACCCCTCCTCTGTCACTCCCCCTCTCTGTCAGCCCCCTCTCTGTAAGCCCACCTCTTCTCTGTCAGACCACTCCCACCCCCCCTGTCAGCCCACCCACATCAGCCCCCTCTCTGTCAGCCCACCCTCCCTTTGTCAGCCCACCCCTACTCTGTCAGCCCCCTCTCTGTCAGCCCCCCTCTCTCTCAGCTCACCCTCCCTCTGTCAGCCCACGCCCCTCTCTGTCAGCCCACTCCCCCTTTGTCAGCCCCCTTCTCTGTCATCCACCCCTCCTTTGTCATCCCCTCTCTCTGTCACCCCCTCTCTGTCACCCCCCTCTCTGTCGGCCCCCTCTCTGTCAGCCCACCCCCCCTCTATCAGGCACCCTCTCTGTCACCCCCCTTTCTGTCAGCTCCCCTCTCTGTCAGGCCCCCTCTCTGTCAGCCCCCTCCTTTGTCAGCCCCCTCTCTACCAGCCCCCCTCTCTATCAGCCCCCCTCTCTGTCAGGCCCCCTCTCTGTCAGCCCCCTCCTTTGTCAGCCCCCTCTCTACCAGCCCCCCTCTCTATCAGCCCCCCTCTCTGTCAGCCCCCATCTCTGTTGGCCCCCTCTCTGTCAGCCCCCCCTCTGTCGGCCCCCTCTTTGTCAGCCCACCCCCTCTCTGTCACCACCCTTCCTCTGTCAGCCCACCCCTCCTCTGTCAGTCCCCCTCTCTATCAGCCCACCCCCCCTTTGTCAGCCCCCTTCTCTGTCATCCACCCCTCCTTTGTCATCCCCCCTCTGTCACCCCCTCTCTGTCAGCCCCCCTCTCTGTCGGCCCCCTCTCTGTCAGCTCACCCCCCTCTATCAGCCCCCCTCTCTGTCACCCCCCTTTCTGTCAGCTCCCCTCTCTGTCAGCCCCCTCTCTGTCAGCCCACCCCTCCTTTGTCAGCCCCCCTCTCTGTTGGCCCCCTCTTTGTCAGCCCAACCCCCTCTGTCAGCCCCCCTCTCTGTCACCACCCTTTCTGTCAGCCCCCCTCTCTGTCAGGCCACCTCTCTGTCAGTCCACCTCTTCTCTGTCATCCCACCCCCATCAGCCCCCGTCTCTGTCAGCCCACCCCCCTCTATCAGCCCAACCCCCCTCTGGCAACCCACCCCTCTCTGTCAGGCCACCTCTCTGTCAGTCCACCTCTTCTCTGTCATCCCACCCCCATCAGCCCCCGTCTCTGTCAGCCCACCCCCCTCTATCAGCCCAACCCCCCTCTGGCAACCCACCCCTCTCTGTCAGGCCCCCTCTCTGTCAGGCCCCCTCTCTGTCAGCCCACCTCTCCTCTGTCAGCCCACCCCCCTTTGTCAGCCCACCCATGTCAGCCCCCTCTCTGTCAGCCCACCCACCCTTTGTCAGCTGACCCCCTCTCTGTCAGCTACAGCAGGGTGCACCATGCCAGCCAGCCACCCACCCACCCACTGACCCACAGCAGGGAACCAGGCCGGCCACCCACAGCAGGGTGCCAGGCAGTCACCCACAGAACCCATCCACCCATGGTGACCCACCCACAGCGGGGCCAGGTGCTAGCCAGCCACCCACGGTGACCCACCCACACCAGGAAACCAACCAGCCAGCCACAACAGGGTGCCAGCCACCCACAGGAGCCAGCCAGCTATGGTGACCCACCCACAGTGGGGCCAGGGTGCCAGCCAGCAACCCACGGTGACCCACCCACACCAGGAAACCAGCCAACCAGCCAGGCACAACAGGGTGCCAGCCACCCACAGGAACCAACCAGCCACGGTGACCATCCAAAGCAGGATGCCAGCCAGCCACCCACGGTGACCGCCCACACCAGGGAGCCAGCCAGCCACTGCAGCATGTTAGCCAGTCACCCCCCCACCCACAGGAGCCAGCCACAGAGGACGCAGGAGCCAGCCAGTCACAGCTACAGCACCCATAGTTAAGGTAGAAGGAGCGCTACACAGTGACAATTTTATTTCTACTATGTAAGGGGTTGGGGGAGGGGTGAAAGTCATGGCACAAGGTGGGGGTACCATGAGGACCAGAGTGAATGAAGGTGTTCACTGTACACTCTGTTAGAAAGAAACCCCCTCCAGGTCCCATTATACTCCTTTTTCTGTCTCTAATGGGACTTGGAGGGGACTCTAACAGATTCTATAACGGACAATGATAGAATGGGCCTCTGTTAGAGAGACCCCCCTCCAGGTCCCATTAGACTCCTTTGAAGTCTCCGATGGGTCCTGGAGGGGGGTCTCTCTCTAACAGAGACTGTCCAATGGACACTGTTAGAGAGAGACCCCCCTTCAGGTCCCATTAGACTCTGTTGTTAAACAGTGTTTTTTCTTTTTTTAAAAAAGGTTGTACTTTGTGCAAAATGAAGGGGCGGGCCAGGGGTGGGTCATGCTAGGGCCAGGGACGGTTCATGGGGAGGGCCTGACAGGGGCCCTTGCTTTATTTGCTATGGGGGCCCTAGGCGTTGTTAGTCCACCCCAAGGCACACCAGGGAGTTGGGACCCACATGACTGGCTCAGGCTGCGAGTTTACTTGACCCCAGGACAGGAGCATCACTTCACATCCCCAGGATTGGAAGAAGGAGGCTATGCAAGGACCTGCTGAGCTGGCACTGGCATGGGCAGCTGCCATCACTGAGGTGAGAGAATCTGACACCCGCAGCTGAACCCCACATCCCATCTACCCCGCCATACACCCTATTTACCCTGCCCCAGGCCAGTGCCCACCCAGTAACCTTAAAATAGCCCTCAACACTGTGGGTCCTGCTGGGAGCTGGCCATGGCCAGCGGGACCCACAGGTCAGTGGCCAGCAGGACCCCCAGGAGCTGTCTGCAGACCCGTGGGTCCTGCTGGCTGCTAGCCTATGGGGACCAGACATCCCTGGTTTCCAGGGACAGTCCCCGGACTGAGGACACTGTCCCTGGACCAAGTCTGGCCCCAGTTTTGTCCCTGCTTTGCAGGGCCGATTGGGGGCGGGTGCACCGCGAGCTGTGGCAGTGGGAGGGCGTCCAGGGTCTGTGCCCATTGGGGTGCCTCGGAGGGGGAGCTCCACCAGATTTCACAGAGTGGGGATCTCCCGCTTACCTGACAGCCACTGTCATACGAAGTCCCGCCTCCTGGACTGGCTCCTATGATAGACAGCACACTGATGACGTCCATCATAGGAGCCGGTCCAGGAGGTGGGACTTCCTATGACAGCGGCCACACTTGGTAAGTGGGAGATCTCCGCTCTGTGTAATTCAGCTGCTCTCCTCTCTAATCCCCATGCACTGAGCAGACTGCATTGATGGGCATTTGTGAGGCTGAGCTGATGGGCACTGATCAGGCTGCATTGATGGACACTGGTGGGTACTGGTAAGGCTGTGCTGATGGGCACTGGTGAGGCTGCGCTGATGGGCACTGGTGAGGCTGAGCTGATGGGCACTGATCAGGCTGCATTGATGGACACTGGTGAGGCTGCATTGATGGGCATTGATGGGCACTGGTAAGGCTGTGCTGATGGGCACTGGTAAGGGCTGCGCTGATTGGCACTGGTGAGGCTGCACTGATGGGCACTGGTGAGGCTGTGCTGATGGGCACTGGTGAGGCTGTGCTGATGGGCACTGGTGAGGCTGCGCTGATTGGCACTGGTGAGGCTGCGCTGATGGGCACTGGTGAGGCTGTGCTGATGGGCACTGGTGAGGCTGTGCTGATGGGCACTGGTGAGGCTGTGCTGATGGGCACTGGTGAGGCTGCGCTGATGGGCATTGGTGAGGCTGAACTGATGGGCACTGGTGAGGCTGCACTAATGGGCACTGGTAAGGTTGCGCTGATGGGCACTGATGATGGTGAGCTTATTCGGTGGTTCAATGGGCCACTTGACTGGACCTGCCCCCCAGGCCTAAGGCTGCCAGCACTCCCCTGGTAACAATGTACCCCTTACCAATTCACATGGGGGTGAGATCTGGGGTCCCCTTGTTAAAGGGGCTTCCAGATTCCGATAAGACCCCCACCCGCAGACCCCCACAAAAACCGGCAAGGGTTGTGGGGATAAGGCCCTTGTCCCATCAACATGGGGACAAGGTGCTTTGGGGGCTACCCCAAAGCACCCTCCCCATGTTGAGGGCATGTGGCCTGGTACGGTTCAGGAGGGGGGGCGCTTTCTCATCCCCCCTCTTTTCCTGCGGCCTGCCAGGTTGTATGCTCAGATAAGGGTCTGGTATGGATTTTGGGGGGACCCCCATGCAATTTCTTTTTAAATTTTTGGTTCGGGTTTCCACTTAATATTCATACCAGACCCAAGGGCCTGGGGGGGGGTGACCCCGTGCTCTTTTTTTCAGTGAGTTTTATCTATATTCCAGAGACCCGACAATTCATTACAGCCGTGATCAGCTTTAAATTACTTTTTTTCCTTTGAAATGACATTTTTCTGTCAGACTGTTCTAAACACAGGAAACATGCGCCCCTTTACAGGCATACTATAGACACCCCCCAGGTACGAAATTTAAAGGAATATTACACTTTTATTGTTTGACTTTAAGCATTATTAAAATCACTGCTCCTGAAAAAACGGCTGTTTCTAAAACATCTTTTTGCATTGATCCATGTCCTCTGGGGCAGGACCCGGGTCCCCAAACACTTTTTATGACAATAACTTACATATAAGCCTTTAAAATGAGCACTTTTCATTATTCATGTTCGTGTCCCATAGACTTAACGGGGTTCGTGTGTTCAAACTAAGTTTTTACCTGTTTAGATGTTCTGCTGCAAACCGAACTGAGGGGTGTTTGACTCATTCTTAACCCTAACCCTAATCCCCTTACCCTCTAACCCTGTCCCCTAACCCTAACCCTCTAACCCTACCCCCTTACCCTCTAACCCTACCCCCTAAGCCTCTAACTCTCTAACACTTACTCCCTAACCCCCTAGCCTTAACCCTACCCCCTTACCCCCTAACCCTAATCCACTAACCCTAATCCACTAACCTTACCCCTGACCCTCTAACCCTAATCCCCTAACCCTCTAACCCTACCCCCTAACCCTCTAATCCTACCCCCTAACCCTCTAACCCTAATCCCCTAACCCTCTAACCCTACCCCCTAACCCTCTAACCCTACCCCTTAACCCTAACCCTCTAACTCTCTAACACTTACTACCTAACCTCCTAGCCCTAACCCTACCCCCTAACCCTAATCCCCTAACCCTAATCCCCTAACCCTCTAACCCTAATCCACTAACCCTAATCTCCTAACCCTAATCCCTTAACCCTCTAACCTTAATTCACTAACCTTGCCCCCTAGCCCTAATCCCTTAACCCTAATCCCCTAACCTTCTAACCCTACCCCTTAACCCTAACCCTCTAACTCTCTAACACTTACCCCCTAACCCCCTAGCCCTAACAGTAACCCTCTAACCCTACCCCCTAACCCTAATCCCCTAACCATCTAACCCTAACCCTCTAACCCTAAACTCCTAAACCTAATCCCCTAACTCTCTAACCCTAATCTCCTAAACCTAATCCCCTAACTCTCTAACCCTACCCCCTAAACCTCTAACTCTAATCCCCTAACGCTAACCCTCTAACCATACCCCCCAAACCCTACCCCCTAACCCTATAACCCTAATCTCCTAAACCTAACCCTCTAACCCTAACCCACTAACACTAACCCTCTAACCCTAACCCCCAAACCCTACCCCCTAACCCTAATCCTCTAACTCTACCCCCTTACCCTCTAATCCTAACCCTCAACCCTAACACTCTAAATCTCTAACACTTACTCCCTAAACTTCTAGCCCTAACCCTACCCCCTAACCCTCTATCCCTAATCCCCTAATCCTAACCCACTAACCCTCTAACCCTCTAACCCTAATCTCCTAACCCTCTAACCCTAATCTCCTAACCCTAATCTCCTAACCCTAATCCTCTAACCCTAACCCCCTAACCCTAATCCTCTAACCCTAATCACCTAACCCTAATCTCCTAACCCTAATCTCCTAACCCTAACCCTCTAACCCTAATCTCCTAACCCTAATCTCCTAACCCTAACCCTCTAACCCTAATCTCCTAACCCTAATCTCCTAACCCTTTATCTCCTAACCCTAATCCTCTAACCCTAACCCCCTAACCCTAACCCCCTAACCCCCCTAACCCTAACCCTCTAACCCTAATCTCCTAACCCTAATCTCCTAACCCTTTATCTCCTAGCCCTAATCCTCTAACCCTAACCCCCTAACCCTAACCCCCTAACCCTAACCCTCTAACCCTAATCTCCTAACCCTAATCTCCTAACCCTAATCTTCTAACCCTAGTCTTCTAATCCTAACCCCCTCACCCTAATCCTCTAACCCTAATCACCTAACCCTAACCCCCTAACCATCTAACCATAACCCTCTAACCCTACCCCATCCCCTTGTGCTCGCACGCAGAGGCAAACACATACATAGATAGCGCCCACATATGTAAACGGCATTCAAACCATACATGTGAGGTATCACCATGAACGTCAGAGTGAGAGCAATAATTCTAGCACCAGACCTCCTCTGTTACTCGAAACTGCTAAACTGTAAAAACTTTGCATGACTAGCATTGGGAGGGGACTCCTGCTGCCATGTTATGTACATAGTCTGTAGTGCACTATGCTCTGCTCACCACTAGATGTCCCCATTGTACAGGAGATAACACCATAATATACGAATGTAGGTAGTCTGTATTGCACTATGCTCTGCTCACCACTAGATGTCCCCATTGTACAGGAGATAACACCATAATATACGAATGTAGGTAGTCTGTATTGCACTATGCTCTGCTCACCACTAGATGTCCCCATTGTACAGGAGATAACACCATAATATACGAATGTAGGTAGTCTGTAGTGCACTATGCTCTGCTCACCACTAGATGTCCCCATTGTACAGGAGATAACACCATAATATACGAATGTAGGTAGTCTGTATTGCACTATGCTCTGCTCAGCACTAGATGTCCCCATTGTACAGGAGATAACACCATGATCTATGGATGTAGGTAGTCTGTAGTGCACTATGCTCTGCTCACCACTAGATGTCCCCATTGTACAGGAGATAACACCATGATCTATGGTTGTAGGTAGTCTGTATTGCACTATGCTCTGCTCACCACTAGATGTCACCATTGTACAGGAGATAACACCATGATCTATGGATGTAGGTAGTCTGTATTGCACTATGCTCTGTTCACCACTAGATGTCTCCATTGTACAGGAGATGATGATTTTCGTCCGTTGTTTTTGAAGAGGACCTTGACATTGATTAGGTTGTTGGCTGTCCGCAGATGGCTGTTAAGACTGATACGGGCACAAAATGTTCTGCCATATACCGGGCAGACATGTGTGGCACCACTGTTGCATTATGCATTATGCTCTGCTCACCATTAGATGTCCCCATTGTACAGGAGATAACACCATAATATATGGATGTAGGCAGTCTGTATTGCACTATGCTCTGCTCAGCACTAGATGTCCGCATTGTACAGGAGATAACACCATAATATATGGATGTAGGTAGTCTGTATTGCACTATGCTCTGCTCACCACTAGATGTCCCCATTGTACAGGAGATAACACCATGATATATGGATGTAGGTAGTCTATATTGCACTATGCTCTGCTCACCACTAGATGTCCCCATTGTATAGGGGATAACACCATAATATATGGATGTAGGTAGTCTGTAGCGCACTATGCTCTGCTCACCACTAGATGTCCCCATTGTATAGGAGATAACACCATAATATATGGATGTAGGTAGTCTGTAGTGCACTATGCTCTGCTCACCACTAGATGTCCCCATTGTACAGGAGATAACACCATGATCTATGGTTGTAGGTAGTCTGTAGTGCACTATGCTCTGCTCACCACTAGATGTCCCCATTGTACAGGAGATAACACCATGATCTATGGTTGTAGGTAGTCTGTAGTGCACTATGCTCTGCTCACCACTAGATGTCCCCATTGTACAGGAGATAACACCATGATCTATGGTTGTAGGTAGTCTGTAGTGCACTATGCTCTGCTCACCACTAGATGTCCCCATTGTACAGGAGATAACACCATGATATATGGTTGTAGGTAGTCTGTAGTGCACTATGCTCTGTTCACCACTAGATGTCTCCATTGTACAGGAGATGATGATTTTCGTCCGTTGTTTTTGAAGAGGACCTTGACATTGATTAGGTTGTTGGTTGTCCATGGTGTGTCCGCTAGGGTTACCACCTTTTCTTCAAACCCGAACACTTTAGCGGCACACAGCAATTTTTTTTTTTACGGGGGGAACACTATGGACTGTGGTATAAAATGAAACTCTGATGTAAGAGGGTTTCTGATTACCAAAGCCCCCATTTACATCAGAATTCCCAGCATTCCCCATGAAATCAGGGTTTCCAAAGCTCCCCCTTACATCAGAGTCCACAGAGCACCCCTTACATCTGAGTCCCCCTTACCTTAGTGTACTCGTTTGCTCAGGGACAGGACAGAGAAAGGGAGGGAGGGGCCTCTGCACTGGGTGGTTGTGGTACTTGGTTAATGGGGAGCATAAGTGTGTGCAACCCAGGCAACAAGAGGACGCTGCACCGCACTGAGTGAATAGGGTGTGCCCACACCTAAACTGGATGGGGGGTTACAGTCCCGTCTGAATAATGTGTCCGGGCTTCAGACAGTCTGAGACCTGGACATATTATACAAAACCCGGACTGTCCAGGTGAATCCCGGACAGGTGGCAACCCTACTCATAACACACTAAAATCAGGGAAAAAAAATCCAGACATGCTGCATTTTCCAAACACCAGGCTTGACGCTGGGAACCACAGCACACTAAAACGCAACCATGTAAATATGACCCTAAGGGGTGGATTTACTAAAGGCAAATAGACTGTGCACTTTGCATAGTGCAGTTGCTCCAGAGCTTATATAACCCCATACGGGCTGCTATAAGGGGCGCTCCAGTCTCCTAAGTGAAAAGTAAAAGTCAGCAGCTGCAAAAAGTGTAGGTGGTGACTGTTACCAGACCCTCACCTGTCCCACGATCCAGTGGTGTGCTCACCCCAGCTGTTTTCTCCCCGTGTCCCCTCTCCAGTGGTGTGCTCACGCCAGCTGTTTTCTCCCCGTGCCCCCTCTCCAGTGGTGTGCTCACCCCCGCTGTTTTCTCCCCGTGTCCCCTCTCCAGTGGTGTGCTCACCCCAGCTGTTTTCTCCCCGTGCCCCCTCTCCAGTGGTGTGCTCACCCCCGCTGTTTTCTCCCCGTGTCCCCTCTCCAGTGGTGTGCTCACCCCAGCTGTTTTCTCCCCGTGTCCCCTCTCCAGTGGTGTGCTCACCCCCGCTGTTTTCTCCCCGTGTCCCCTCTCCAGTGGTGTGCTCACCCCAGCTGTTTTCTCCCCGTGTCCCCTCTCCAGTGGTGTGCTCACCCCCGCTGTTTTCTCCCCGTGTCCCCTCTCCAGTGGTGTGCTCACCCCAGCTGTTTTCTCCCCGTGTCCCCTCTCCAGTGGTGTGCTCACCCCCAGCTGTTTTCTCCCCCTGTCCCCTCTCCAGTGGTGTGCTCACCCCCGCTGTTTTCTCCCCGTGTCCCCTCTCCAGTGGTGTGCTCACCCCCGCTGTTTTCTCCCCGTGTCCCCTCTCCAGTGGTGTGCTCACCCCCGCTGTTTTCTCCCCGTGTCCCCTCTCCAGTGGTGTGCTCACCCCCGCTGTTTTCTCCCCCTGTCCCCTCTCCAGTGGTGTGCTCACCCCCGCTGTTTTCTCCCCGTGTCCCCTCTCCAGTGGTGTGCTCACCCCCGCTGTTTTCTCCCCCTGTCCCCTCTCCAGTGGTGTGCTCACCCCCGCTGTTTTCTCCCCGTGTCCCCTCTCCAGTGGTGTGCTCACCCCCGCTGTTTTCTCCCCGTGTCCCCTCTCCAGTGGTGTGCTCACCCCCGCTGTTTTCTCCCCGTGTCCCCTCTCCAGTGGTGTGCTCACCCCCGCTGTTTTCTCCCCGTGTCCCCTCTCCAGTAGTGTGCTCACTCCCGCTGTTTTCTCCCCGTGTCCCCTCTCCAGTGGTGTGCTCACCCCAGCTGTTTTCTCCCCGTGTCCCCTCTCCAGTGGTGTGCTCACCCCAGCTGTTTTCTCCCCGTGTCCCCTCTCCAGTGGTGTGCTCACCCCAGCTGTTTTCTCCCCGTGTCCCCTCTCCAGTGGTGTGCTCACCCCCGCTGTTTTCTCCCACCCCAGCTGTTTTCTCCCCGTGTCCCCTATCCAGTGGTGTGCTCACCCCCGCTGTTTTCTCCCCGTGTCCCCTCTCCAGTGGTGTGCTCACCCCCGCTGTTTTCTCCCCGTGCCCCCTCTCCAGTGGTGTGCTCACCCCAGCTGTTTTCTCCCCGTGTCCCCTCTCCAGTGGTGTGCTCACCCCCGCTGTTTTCTCCCACCCCCGCTGTTTTCTCACCGTGTCCCCTCTCCAGTGGTGTGCTCACCCCCGCTGTTTTCTCCCCGTGTCCCCTCTCCAGTGGTGTGCTCACCGCAGGTGTTTTCTCCCCGTGTCCCCTCTCCAGTGGTGTGCTCACCCCAGCTGTTTTCTCCCCGTGTCCCCTCTCCAGTGGTGTGCTCATCCCCGCTGTTTTCTCCCCCTGTCCCCTCTCCAGTGGCGTGCTCACCCCAGCTTTTTTCTCCCCGTGTCCCCTCTCCAGTGGTGTGCTCACCCCAGCTGTTTTCTCCCCGTGTCCCCTGTACAGTGGTGTGCTCACCCCAGCTGTTTTCTCCCCGTGTCCCCTCTCCAGTGGTGTGCTCACCCCCGCTGTTTTCTCCCCCTGTCCCCTCTCCAGTGGTGTGCTCACCCCCGCTGTTTTCTCCCCCTGTCCCCTCTCCAGTGGTGTGCTCACCCCCGCTGTTTTCTCCCCGTGTCCCCTCTCCAGTGGTGTGCTCACCCCAGCTGTTTTCTCCCCGTGTCCTCTCTCCAGTGGTGTGCTCACCCCCGCTGTTTTCTCCCCGTGTCCCCTCTCCAGTGGTGTGCTCACCCCCGCTGTTTTCTCCCCCTGTCCCCTCTCCAGTGGTGTGCTCACCCCCGCTGTTTTCTCCCCGTGTCCCCTCTCCAGTGGTGTGCTCACCATAGTTGTTTTCTCCCCGTGTCCCCTCTCCAGTGGTGTGCTCACCCCCGCTGTTTTCTCCCCGTGTCCCCTCTCCAGTGGTGTGCTCACCCCCGCTGTTTTCTCCCCCTGTCCCCTCTCCAGTGGTGTGCTCACCCCCGCTGTTTTCTCCCCGTGTCCCCTCTCCGGTGGTGTGCTCACCCCCGCTGTTTTCTCCCCGTGTCCCCTCTCCGGTGGTGTGCTCACCCCCGCTGTTTTCTCCCCGTGTCCCCTCTCCGGTGGTGTGCTCACCCCCGCTGTTTTCTCCCCGTGTCCCCTCTCCGGTGGTGTGCTCACCCCCGCTGTTTTCTCCCCGTGTCCCCTCTCCGGTGGTGTGCTCACCCCCGCTGTTTTCTCCCCGTGTCCCCTCTCCGGTGGTGTGCTCACCCCAGCTGTTTTCTCCCCGTGTCCCCTCTCCGGTGGTGTGCTCACCCCAGCTGTTTTCTCCCCGTGTCCCCTCTCCGGTGGTGTGCTCACCCCAGCTGTTTTCTCCCCGTGTCTCCTGTACAGTGGTGTGCTCACCCCAGCTGTTTTCTCCCCGTGTCCCCTCTCCAGTGGTGTGCTCACCCCCGCTGTTTTCTCCCCGTGTCCCCTCTCCAGTGGTGTGCTCTCCCCCGCTGTTTTCTCCCCGTGTCCCCTCTCCAGTGGTGTGCTCTCCCCCGCTGTTTTCTCCCCGTGTCCCCTCTCCAGTGGTGTGCTCACCCCCGCTGTTTTCTCCCCGTGTCCCCTCTCCAGTGGTGTGCTCACCCCCGCTGTTTTCTCCCCGTGTCCCCTCTCCAGTGGTGTGCTCACCCCAGCTGTTTTCTCCCCGTGTCCCCTCTCCAGTGGTGTGCTCACCCATGCTGTTTTCTCCCCGTGTCACCTCTCCAGTGGTGTGCTCACCCCCGCTGTTTTCTCCCCCTGTCCCCTCTCCAGTGGTGTGCTCACCCCCGCTGTTTTCTCCCCGTGTCCCCTCTCCAGTGGTGTGCTCACCCCAGCTGTTTTCTCCCCGTGTCCCCTCTCCAGTGGTGTGCTCACCCCCGCTGTTTTCTCCCCGTGTCCCCTCTCCAGTGGTGTGCTCACCCCCGCTGTTTTCTCCCCGTGTCCCCTCTCCAGTGGTGTGCTCACCCCCGCTGTTTTCTCCCACCCCCGCTGTTTTCTCACCGTGTCCCCTCTCCAGTGGTGTGCTCACCCCCGCTGTTTTCTCCCCGTGTCCCCTCTCCAGTGGTGTGCTCACCGCAGGTGTTTTCTCCCCGTGTCCCCTCTCCAGTGGTGTGCTCACCCCAGCTGTTTTCTCCCCGTGTCCCCTCTCCAGTGGTGTGCTCATCCCCGCTGTTTTCTCCCCCTGTCCCCTCTCCAGTGGCGTGCTCACCCCAGCTTTTTTCTCCCCGTGTCCCCTCTCCAGTGGTGTGCTCACCCCAGCTGTTTTCTCCCCGTGTCCCCTGTACAGTGGTGTGCTCACCCCAGCTGTTTTCTCCCCGTGTCCCCTCTCCAGTGGTGTGCTCACCCCCGCTGTTTTCTCCCCCTGTCCCCTCTCCAGTGGTGTGCTCACCCCCGCTGTTTTCTCCCCCTGTCCCCTCTCCAGTGGTGTGCTCACCCCCGCTGTTTTCTCCCCGTGTCCCCTCTCCAGTGGTGTGCTCACCCCAGCTGTTTTCTCCCCGTGTCCTCTCTCCAGTGGTGTGCTCACCCCCGCTGTTTTCTCCCCGTGTCCCCTCTCCAGTGGTGTGCTCACCCCCGCTGTTTTCTCCCCCTGTCCCCTCTCCAGTGGTGTGCTCACCCCCGCTGTTTTCTCCCCGTGTCCCCTCTCCAGTGGTGTGCTCACCATAGTTGTTTTCTCCCCGTGTCCCCTCTCCAGTGGTGTGCTCACCCCCGCTGTTTTCTCCCCGTGTCCCCTCTCCAGTGGTGTGCTCACCCCCGCTGTTTTCTCCCCCTGTCCCCTCTCCAGTGGTGTGCTCACCCCCGCTGTTTTCTCCCCGTGTCCCCTCTCCGGTGGTGTGCTCACCCCCGCTGTTTTCTCCCCGTGTCCCCTCTCCGGTGGTGTGCTCACCCCCGCTGTTTTCTCCCCGTGTCCCCTCTCCGGTGGTGTGCTCACCCCCGCTGTTTTCTCCCCGTGTCCCCTCTCCGGTGGTGTGCTCACCCCCGCTGTTTTCTCCCCGTGTCCCCTCTCCGGTGGTGTGCTCACCCCCGCTGTTTTCTCCCCGTGTCCCCTCTCCGGTGGTGTGCTCACCCCAGCTGTTTTCTCCCCGTGTCCCCTCTCCGGTGGTGTGCTCACCCCAGCTGTTTTCTCCCCGTGTCCCCTCTCCGGTGGTGTGCTCACCCCAGCTGTTTTCTCCCCGTGTCTCCTGTACAGTGGTGTGCTCACCCCAGCTGTTTTCTCCCCGTGTCCCCTCTCCAGTGGTGTGCTCACCCCCGCTGTTTTCTCCCCGTGTCCCCTCTCCAGTGGTGTGCTCTCCCCCGCTGTTTTCTCCCCGTGTCCCCTCTCCAGTGGTGTGCTCTCCCCCGCTGTTTTCTCCCCGTGTCCCCTCTCCAGTGGTGTGCTCACCCCCGCTGTTTTCTCCCCGTGTCCCCTCTCCAGTGGTGTGCTCACCCCGCTGTTTTCTCCCCGTGTCCCCTCTCCAGTGGTGTGCTCACCCCAGCTGTTTTCTCCCCGTGTCCCCTCTCCAGTGGTGTGCTCACCCATGCTGTTTTCTCCCCGTGTCACCTCTCCAGTGGTGTGCTCACCCCCGCTGTTTTCTCCCCCTGTCCCCTCTCCAGTGGTGTGCTCACCCCCGCTGTTTTCTCCCCGTGTCCCCTCTCCAGTGGTGTGCTCACCCCAGCTGTTTTCTCCCCGTGTCCCCTCTCCAGTGGTGTGCTCACCCATGCTGTTTTCTCCCCGTGTCACCTCTCCAGTGGTGTGCTCACCCCCGCTGTTTTCTCCCCCTGTCCCCTCTCCAGTGGTGTGCTCACCCCCGCTGTTTTCTCCCCGTGTCCCCTCTCCAGTGGTGTGCTCACCCCAGCTGTTTTCTCCCTGTGTCCCCTCTCCAGTGGTGTACTCACCCCAGCTGTTTTCTCCCCGTGTCCCCTCTCCAGTGGTGTGCTCACCCATGCTGTTTTCTCCCCGTGTCACCTCTCCAGTGGTGTGCTTACCCCCGCTGTTTTCTCCCCCTGTCCCCTCTCCAGTGGTGTGCTCACCCCCGCTGTTTTCTCCACCTGTCCCCTCTCCAGTGGTGTGCTCACCCCAGCTGTTTTGTCCCCCTGTCCCCTCTCCAGTGGTGTTCTCACCCCCGTTGTTTTCTCCCCCTGTCCCCTCTCCAGTGGTGTGCTCACCCCAGCTGTTTTCTCCCCGTGTCCCCTCTCCAGTGGTGTGCTCACCCCCGCTGTTTTCTCCCAGTGTCCCCTCTCCAGTGGTGTGCTCACCCCCGCTGTTTTCTCCCCCTGTCCCCTCTCCAGTGGTGTGGTCACCCCCGCTGTTTTCTCCCCCTGTCCCCTCTCCAGTGGTGTGCTCACCCCCGCTGTTTTCTCCCCGTGTCCCCTCTCCAGTGGTGTGCTCACCCCAGCTGTTTTCTCCCCGTGTCCCCTCTCCAGTGGTGTGCTCACCCCAGCTGTTTTCTCCCCGTGTCCCCTCTCCAGTGGTGTGCTCACCCCCGCTGTTTTCTCCCCGTGTCCCCTCTCCAGTGGTGTGCTCACCCCCGCTGTTTTCTCCCCGTGTCCCCTCTCCAGTGGTGTGCTCTCCCCCGCTGTTTTCTCCCCGTGTCCCCTCTCCAGTGGTGTGCTCTCCCCCGCTGTTTTCTCCCCGTGTCCCCTCTCCAGTGGTGTGCTCACCCCCGCTGTTTTCTCCCCGTGTCCCCTCTCCAGTGGTGTGCTCACCCCCGCTGTTTTCTCCCCGTGTCCCCTCTCCAGTGGTGTGCTCACCCCAGCTGTTTTCTCCCCGTGTCCCCTCTCCAGTGGTGTGCTCACCCATGCTGTTTTCTCCCCGTGTCACCTCTCCAGTGGTGTGCTCACCCCCGCTGTTTTCTCCCCCTGTCCCCTCTCCAGTGGTGTGCTCACCCCCGCTGTTTTCTCCCCGTGTCCCCTCTCCAGTGGTGTGCTCACCCCAGCTGTTTTCTCCCTGTGTCCCCTCTCCAGTGGTGTACTCACCCCAGCTGTTTTCTCCCCGTGTCCCCTCTCCAGTGGTGTGCTCACCCATGCTGTTTTCTCCCCGTGTCACCTCTCCAGTGGTGTGCTTACCCCCGCTGCTTTCTCCCCCTGTCCCCTCTCCAGTGGTGTGCTCACCCCCGCTGTTTTCTCCCCCTGTCCCCTCTCCAGTGGTGTGCTCATCCCAGCTGTTTTGTCCCCCTGTCCCCTCCCCAGTGGTGTTCTCACCCCCGTTGTTTTCTCCCCCTGTCCCCTCTCCAGTGGTGTGCTCACCCCAGCTGTTTTCTCCCCGTGTCCCCTCTCCAGTGGTGTGCTCACCCCCGCTGTTTTCTCCCAGTGTCCCCTCTCCAGTGGTGTGCTCACCCCCGCTGTTTTCTCCCCCTGTCCCCTCTCCAGTGGTGTGGTCACCCCCGCTGTTTTCTCCCCCTGTCCCCTCTCCAGTGGTGTGCTCACCCCCGCTGTTTTCTCCCCGTGTCCCCTCTCCAGTGGTGTGCTCACCCCAGCTGTTTTCTCCCCGTGTCCCCTCTCCAGTGGTGTGCTCACCCCAGCTGTTTTCTCCCCGTGTCCCCTCTCCAGTGGTGTGCTCACCCCCGCTGTTTTCTCCCCGTGTCCCCTCTCCAGTGGTGTGCTCACCCCCGCTGTTTTCTCCCCCTGTCCCCTCTCCAGTGGTGTGCTCACCCCCGCTGTTTTCTCCCCCTGTCCCCTCTCCAGTGGTGTGCTCACCATAGTTGTTTTCTCCCCGTGTCCCCTCTCCAGTGGTGTGCTCACCCCCGCTGTTTTCTCCCCGTGTCCCCTCTCCAGTGTTGTGCTCATCCCCGCTGTTTTCTCCCCCTGTCCCCTCTCCAGTGGTGTGCTCACCCCCGCTGTTTTCTCCCCATGTCACCTCTCCAGTGGTGTGCTCACCCCCGCTGTTTTCTCCCCCTGTCCCCTCTCCAGTGGTGTGCTCACCCCCGCTGTTTTCTCCCCGTGTCCCCCCTCCAGTGGTGTGCTCACCCCAGCTGTTTTCTCCCCGTGTCCCCTCTCCAGTGGTGTGCTCACCCCCGCTGTTTTTTTCCCGTGTCCCCTCTCCAGTGGTGTGCTCACCCCCGCTGTTTTCACCCCGTGTCCCCTCTCCAGTGGTGTGCTCACCCCAGCTGTTTTCTCCCCGTGTCCCCTCTCCAGTGGTGTGCTCACCCCCGCTGTTTTCTCCCCGTGTCACCTCTCCAGTGGTGTGCTCACCCCCGCTGTTTTCTCCCCCTGTCCCCTCTCCAGTGGTGTGCTCACCCCCGCTGTTTTCTCCCCCTGTCCCCTCTCCAGTGGTGTGCTCACCCCAGCTGTTTTCTCCCCGTGTCCCCTCTCCAGTGGTGTGCTCACCCCAGCTGTTTTCTCCCCGTGTCCCCTCTCCAGTGGTGTGCTCACCCCAGCTGTTTTCTCCCCGTGTCCCCTCTCCAGTGGTGTGCTCACCCCAGCTGTTTTCTCCCCGTGTCCCCTCTCCAGTGGTGTGCTCACCCCCGCTGTTTTCTCCCCGTGTCCCCTCTCCAGTGGTGTGCTCACCCCCGCTGTTTTCTCCCCCTGTCCCCTCTCCAGTGGTGTGCTCACCCCCGCTGTTTTCTCCCCCTGTCCCCTCTCCAGTGGTGTGCTCACCATAGTTGTTTTCTCCCCGTGTCCCCTCTCCAGTGGTGTGCTCACCCCCGCTGTTTTCTCCCCGTGTCCCCTCTCCAGTGTTGTGCTCATCCCCGCTGTTTTCTCCCCCTGTCCCCTCTCCAGTGGTGTGCTCACCCCCGCTGTTTTCTCCCCATGTCACCTCTCCAGTGGTGTGCTCACCCCCGCTGTTTTCTCCCCCTGTCCCCTCTCCAGTGGTGTGCTCACCCCCGCTGTTTTCTCCCCGTGTCCCCCCTCCAGTGGTGTGCTCACCCCAGCTGTTTTCTCCCCGTGTCCCCTCTCCAGTGGTGTGCTCACCCCCGCTGTTTTTTTCCCGTGTCCCCTCTCCAGTGGTGTGCTCACCCCCGCTGTTTTCACCCCGTGTCCCCTCTCCAGTGGTGTGCTCACCCCAGCTGTTTTCTCCCCGTGTCCACTCTCCAGTGGTGTGCTCACCCCCGCTGTTTTCTCCCCGTGTCACCTCTCCAGTGGTGTGCTCACCCCCGCTGTTTTCTCCCCCTGTCCCCTCTCCAGTGGTGTGCTCACCCCCGCTGTTTTCTCCCCCTGTCCCCTCTCCAGTGGTGTGCTCACCCCCGCTGTTTTCTCCCCGTGTCCCCTCTCCAGTGGTGTGCTCACCCCCGCTGTTTTCTCCCCGTGTCCCCTCTCCAGTTGTGTGCTCACCCCAGCTGTTTTCTCCCCGTGTCCCCTCTCCAGTGGTGTGCTCACCCTCGCTGTTTTCTCCCCGTGTCCCCTCTCCAGTGGTGTGCTCACCCCCGCTGTTTTCTCCCCGTGTCACCTCTCCAGTGGTGTGCTCACCCCAGCTGTTTTCTCCCCCTGTCCCCTCTCCAGTGGTGTGCTCACCCCCGCTGTTTTCTCCCCCTGTCCCCTCTCCAGTGGTGTGCTCACCCCCGCTGTTTTCTCCCCGTGTCCCCTCTCCAGTGGTGTGCTCACCCCCGCTGTTTTCTCCCCGTGTCCCCTCTCCAGTGGTGTGCTCATCCCCGCTGTTTTCTCCCCCTGTCCCCTCTCCAGTGGTGTGCTCACCCCCGCTGTTTTCTCCCCCTGTCCCCTCTCCAGTGGTGTGCTCACCCCTGCTGTTTTCTCCCCGTGTCCCCTCTACAGTGGTGTGCTCACCCCCGCTGTTTTCTCCCCGTGTCCCCTCTCCAGTGGTGTGCTCACCCCAGCTGTTTTCTCCCCGTGTCCCCTCTCCAGTGGTGTGCTCACCCCCGCTGTTTTCTCCCCGTGTCCCCTCTCCAGTGGTGTGTTCACCCCAGCTGTTTTCTCCCCGTGTCCCCTCTCCAGTGGTGTTCTCACCCCAGCTGTTTTCTCCCCGTGTCCCCTCTCCAGTGGTGTGCTCACCCCCGCTGTTTTCTCCCCGTGTCCCCTCTCCAGTGGTGTGCTCACCCCCGCTGTTTTCTCCCCCTGTCCCCTCTCCAGTGGTGTGCTCACCCCCGCTGTTTTCTCCCCCTGTCCCCTCTCCAGTGGTGTGCTCACCCCCGCTGTTTTCTCCCCGTGTCCCCTCTCCAGTGGTGTGCTCACCCCCGCTGTTTTCTCCCCGTGTCCCCTCTCCAGTGGTGTGCTCACCCCCGCTGTTTTCTCCCCCTGTCCCCTCTCCAGTGGTGTGCTCACCCCCGCTGTTTTCTCCCCCTGTCCCCTCTCCAGTGGTGTTCTCACCCCAGCTGTTTTCTCCCCGTGTCCCCTCTCCAGTGGTGTGCTCACCCCCGCTGTTTTCTCCCCGTGTCCCCTCTCCAGTGGTGTGCTCACCCCCGCTGTTTTCTCCCCGTGTCCCCTCTCCAGTGGTGTGCTCACCCCCGCTGTTTTCTCCCCGTGTCCCCTCTCCAGTGGTGTGCTCACCCCAGCTGTTTTCTCCCCGTGTCCCCTCTCCAGTGGTGTGCTCACCCCCGCTGTTTTCTCCCCCTGTCCCCTCTCCAGTGGTTTGCTCACCCTCGCTGTTTTCTCCCCGTGTCCCCTCTCCAGTGGTGTGCTCACCCCCGCTGTTTTCTCCCCGTGTCCCCTCTCCAGTGGTGTGCTCACCCTCGCTGTTTTCTCCCCGTGTCCCCTCTCCAGTGGTGTGCTCACCCCCGTTGTTTTCTCCCCCTGTCCCCTCTCCAGTGGTGTGCTCACCCCCACTGTTTTCTCCCCGTGTCCCCTCTCCAGTGGTGTGCTCACCCCCGCTGTTTTCTCCCCCTGTCCCCTCTCCAGTGGTGTGCTCACCACCGCTGTTTTCTCCCCGTGTCCCCTCTCCAGTGGTGTGCTCACCCCCCGCTGTTTTCTCCCCCTGTCCCCTCTCCAGTGGTGTGCTCACCCCAGCTGTTTTCTCCCCGTGTCCCCTCTCCAGTGGTGTGCTCACCCCCGCTGTTTTCTCCCCGTGTCCCCTCTCCAGTGGTGTGCTCACCCCCGCTGTTTTCTCCCCGTATCCCCTCTCCAGTGGTGTGCTCACCCCAGCTGTTTTCTCCCCGTGTCCCCTCTCCAGTGGTGTGCTCACCCCCGCTGTTTTCTCCCCGTGTCCCCTCTCCAGTGGTGTGCTCACCCCCGCTGTTTTCTCCTCGTGTCCCCTCTCCAGTGGTGTACTCACCCCAGCTGTTTTCTCCCCGTGTCCCCTCTCCAGTGGTGTGCTCACCCCAGCTGTTTTCTCCCCGTGTCCCCTCTCCAGTGGTGTGCTCACCCCCGCTGTTTTCTCCCACCCCAGCTGTTTTCTCCCCGTGTCCCCTCTCCAGTGGTGTGCTCACCCCCGCTGTTTTCTCCCCCTGTCCCCTCTCCAGTGGTGTGCTCACCCCCACTGTTTTCTCCCCGTGTCCCCTCTCCAGTGGTGTGCTCACCCCCGCTGTTTTCTCCCCCTGTCCCCTCTCCAGTGGTGTGCTCACCACCGCTGTTTTCTCCCCGTGTCCCCTCTCCAGTGGTGTGCTCACCCCCCGCTGTTTTCTCCCCCTGTCCCCTCTCCAGTATTGTGCTCACCCCAGCTGTTTTCTCCCCGTGTCCCCTCTCCAGTGGTGTGCTCACCCCCCGCTGTTTTCTCCCCCTGTCCCCTCTCCAGTATTGTGCTCACCCCAGCTGTTTTCTCCCCGTGTCCCCTCTCCAGTGGTGTGCTCACCCCAGCTGTTTTCTCCCCGTGTCCCCTCTCCAGTGGTGTGCTCACCCCAGCTGTTTTCTCCCCGTGTCCCCTCTCCAGTGGTGTGCTCACCCCAGCTGTTTTCTCCCCGTGTCCCCTCTCCAGTGGTGTGCTCACCCCCGCTGTTTTCTCCCCGTGTCCCCTCTCCAGTGGTGTGCTCACCCCCGCTGTTTTCTCCCCGTGTCCCCTCTCCAGTGGTGTGCTCACCCCCGCTGTTTTCTCCCCGTGTCCCCTCTCCAGTGGTGTGCTCACCCCCGCTGTTTTCTCCCCGTGTCCCCTCTCAAGTGGTGTGCTCACCCCCGCTGTTTTCTCCCCGTGCCCCCTCTCCAGTGGTGTGCTCACCCCAGCTGTTTTCTCCCCGTGTCCCCTCTCAAGTGGTGTGCTCACCCCCGCTGTTTTCTCCCCGTGCCCCCTCTCCAGTGGTGTGCTCACCCCAGCTGTTTTCTCCCCATGTCCCCTCTCCAGTGGTGTGCTCACCCCAGCTGTTTTCTCCCCGTGTCCCCTCTCCAGTATTGTGCTCACCCCAGCTGTTTTCTCCCCGTGTCCCCTCTCCAGTGGTGTGCTCACCCCAGCTGTTTTCTCCCCGTGTCCCCTCTCCAGTGGTGTGCTCACCCCAGCTGTTTTCTCCCCGTGTCCCCTCTCCAGTGGTGTGCTCACCCCAGCTGTTTTCTCCCCGTGTCCCCTCTCCAGTGGTGTGCTCACCCCAGCTGTTTTCTCCCCGTGTCCCCTCTCCAGTGGTGTGCTCACCCCAGCTGTTTTCTCCCCGTGTCCCCTCTCCAGTGGTGTGCTCACCCCAGCTGTTTTCTCCCCGTGTCCCCTCTCCAGTGGTGTGCTCACCCCAGCTGTTTTCTCCCCGTGTCCCCTCTCCAGTGGTGTGCTCACCCCCGCTGTTTTCTCCCACCCCAGCTGTTTTCTCCCCGTGTCCCCTCTCCAGTGGTGTGATCACCCCCGCTATTTTCTCCCCGTGTCCCCTCTCCAGTGGTGTGCTCACCCCCGCTGTTTTCTCCCCATGTCCCCTCTCCAGTGGTGTGCTCACCCCCGCTGTTTTCTCCCCGTGTCCCCTCTCCAGTGGTGTGCTCACCCCAGCTGTTTTCTCCCCGTGTCCCCTCTCCAGTGGTGTGCTCACCCCAGCTGTTTTCTCCCCGTGTCCCCTCTCCAGTGGTGTGCTCACCCCCGCTGTTTTCTCCCCGTGTCCCCTCTCCAGTGGTGTGCTTACCCCCTCAGTTTTCTCCCCCTGTCCCCTCTCCAGTGGTGTGCTCACCCCCGCTGTTTTCTCCCCGTGTCCCCTCTCCAGTGGTGTGCTCACCCCCGCTGTTTTCTCCCCGTGTCCCCTCTCTAGTGGTGTGCTCACCCCCGCTGTTTTCTCCCCCTGTCCCCTCTCCAGTGGTGTGCTCACCCCAGCTGTTTTCTCCCCGTGTCCCCTCTCCAGTGGTGTGCTCACCCCCGTTGTTTTATCCCCCTGTCCCCTCTCCAGTGGTGTGCTCACCACCGCTGTTTTCTCCCCGTGTCCCCTCTCCAGTGGTGTGCTCACCCCCCGCTGTTTTCTCCCCCTGTCCCCTCTCCAGTGGTGTGCTCACCCCAGCTGTTTTCTCCCCGTGTCCCCTCTCCAGTGGTGTGCTCACCCCAGCTGTTTTCTCCCCATGTCCCCTCTCCAGTGGTGTGCTCACCCCCGCTGTTTTCTCCCCGTGTCCCCTCTCCAGTGGTGTGCTCACCCCAGCTGTTTTCTCCCCGTGTCCCCTCTCCAGTGGTGTGCTCACCCCAGCTGTTTTCTCCCCGTGTCCCCTCTCCAGTGGTGTGCTCACCACAGCTGTTTTCTCCCCGTGTCCCCTCTCCAGTGGTGTGCTCACCCCAGCTGTTTTCTCCCCGTGTCCCCTCTCCAGTGGTGTGCTCACCCGAGCTGTTTTCTCCCCGTGTCCCCTCTCCAGTGGTGTGCTCACCCCCGCTGTTTTCTCCCACCCCAGCTGTTTTCTCCCCGTGTCCTCTCTCCAGTGGTGTGATCACCCCCGCTATTTTCTCCCCGTGTCCCCTCTCCAGTGGTGTGCTCACCCCCGCTGTTTTCTCCCCATGTCCCCTCTCCAGTGGTGTGCTCACCCCCGCTGTTTTCTCCCCGTGTCCCCTCTCCAGTGGTGTGCTCACCCCCGCTGTTTTCTCCCCGTGTCCCCTCTCCAGTGGTGTGCTCACCCCCGCTGTTTTCTCCCCGTGTCCCCTCTCCAGTGGTGTGCTCACCCCAGCTGTTTTCTCCCCGTGTCCCCTCTCCAGTGGTGTGCTCACCCCAGCTGTTTTCTCCCCGTGTCCCCTCTCCAGTGGTGTGCTCACCCCAGCTGTTTTCCCCCCGTGTCCCCTCTCCAGTGGTGTGCTCACCCCCGCTGTTTTCTCCCCGTGTCCCCTCTCCAGTGGTGTGCTCACCCCCGCTGTTTTCTCCCCGTGTCCCCTCTCCAGTGGTGTGCTCACCCCCGCTGTTTTCTCCCCGTGTCCCTTCTCCAGTGGTGTGCTCACCCCAGCTGTTTTCTCCCCGTGTCCCCTCTCCAGTGGTGTGCTCACCCCAGCTGTTTTCTCCCCGTGTCCCCTCTCCAGTGGTGTGCTCACCCCCGCTGTTTTCTCCCCGTGTCCCCTCTCCAGTGGTGTGCTCACCCCCGCTGTTTTCTCCCCGTGTCCCCTCTCCAGTGGTGTGCTCACCCCCGCTGTTTTCTCCCCGTGTCCCCTCTCCAGTGGTGTGCTCACCCCAGCTGTTTTCCCCCCTGTGTCCCCTCTCCAGTGGTGTGCTCACCCCCGCTGTTTTCTCCCCGTGTCCCCTCTCCAGTGGTGTGCTCACCCCCGCTGTTTTCTCCCCGTGTCCCCTCTCCAGTGGTGTGCTCACCCCAGCTGTTTTCTCCTGGTGCCCCCTCTCCAGTGGTGTGCTCACCCCCGCTGTTTTCTCCCCGTGCCCCCTCTCCAGTGGTGTGCTCACCCCAGCTGTTTTCTCCCCGTGTCCCCTCTCCAGTGGTGTGCTCACCCCCGCTGTTTTCTCCCCGTGTCCCCTCTCCAGTGGTGTGCTCACCCCAGCTGTTTTCTCCCCGTGTCCCCTCTCCAGTGGTGTGCTCACCCCCGCTGTTTTCTCCCCGTGTCCCCTCTCCAGTGGTGTGCTCACCCCAGCTGTTTTCTCCCCGTGTCCCCTCTCCAGTGGTGTGCTCACCCCAGCTGTTTTCTCCCCGTGTCCCCTCTCCAGTGGTGTGCTCACCCCAGCTGTTTTCTCCCCGTGTCCCCTCTCCAGTGGTGTGCTCACCCCCGCTGTTTTCTCCCACCCCAGCTGTTTTCTCCCCGTGTCCCCTCTCCAGTGGTGTGCTCACCCCCGCTATTTTCTCCCCGTGTCCCCTCTCCAGTGGTGTGCTCACCCCCGCTGTTTTCTCCCCGTATCCCCTCTCCAGTGGTGTGCTCACCCCCGCTGTTTTCTCCCCGTGTCCCCTCTCCAGTGGTGTGCTCACCCCAGCTGTTTTCTCCCCGTGTCCCCTCTCCAGTGGTGTGCTCACCCCGCTGTTTTCTCCCCGTGTCCCCTCTCCAGTGGTGTGCTCACCCCCGCTGTTTTCTCCCCGTGTCCCCTCTCCAGTGGTGTGCTCACCCCCGCTGTTTTCTCCCCGTGTCCCCTCTCCAGTGGTGTGCTCACCCCCGCTGTTTTCTCCCCGTGCCCCCTCTCCAGTGGTGTGCTCACCCCCGCTGTTTTCTCCCCGTGTCCCCTCTCCAGTGGTGTTCTCACCCCCTCTGTTTTCTCCCCGTGTCCCCTCTCCAGTGGTGTGCTCACCCCCGCTGTTTTCTCCCCGTGTCCCCTCTCCAGTGGTGTGCTCACCCCCGCTGTTTTCTCCCCGTGCCCCCTCTCCAGTGGTGTGCTCACCCCCGCTGTTTTCTCCCCGTGCCCCCTCTCCAGTGGTGTGCTCACCCCAGCTGTTTTCTCCCCGTGTCCCCTCTCCAGTGGTGTGCTCACCCCCACTGTTTTCTCCCCGTGTCCCCTCTCCAGTGGTGTGCTCACCCCCGCTGTTTTCTCCCCGTGTCCCCTCTCCAGTGGTGTGCTCACCCCCGCTGTTTTCTCCCCGTGTCCCCTCTCCAGTGGTGTGCTCACCCCAGCTGTTTTCTCCCCGTGTCCCCTCTCCAGTGTTGTGCTCACCCCCGCTGTTTTCTCCCCGTGTCCCCTCTCCAGTGGTGTGCTCACCCCCGCTGTTTTCTCCCCGTGTCCCCTCTCCAGTGGTGTGCTCACCCCCGCTGTTTTCTCCCCGTGTCCCCTCTCCAGTGGTGTGCTCACCCCAGCTGTTTTCTCCCCGTGTCCCCTCTCCAGTGGTGTGCTCACCCCAGCTGTTTTCTCCCCGTGTCCCCTCTCCAGTGGTGTGCTCACCCCAGCTGTTTTCTCCCCGTGTCCCCTCTCCAGTGGTGTGCTCACCCCCGCTGTTTTCTCCCCGTGTCCCCTCTCCAGTGGTGGGCTTACCCCCTCAGTTTTCTCCCCCTGTCCCCTCTCCAGTGGTGTGCTCACCCCCGCTGTTTTCTCCCCGTGTCCCCTCTCCAGTGGTGTGCTCACCCCCGCTGTTTTCTCCCCGTGTCCCCTCTCTAGTGGTGTGCTCACCCCCGCTGTTTTCTCCCCCTGTCCCCTCTCCAGTGGTGTGCTCACCCCAGCTGTTTTCTCCCCGTGTCCCCTCTCCAGTGGTGTGCTCACCCCCGTTGTTTTATCCCCCTGTCCCCTCTCCAGTGGTGTGCTCACCACCGCTGTTTTCTCCCCGTGTCCCCTCTCCAGTGGTGTGCTCACCCCCCGCTGTTTTCTCCCCCTGTCCCCTCTCCAGTGGTGTGCTCACCCCCGCTGTTTTCTCCCCGTGTCCCCTCTCCAGTGGTGTGCTCACCCCCGCTGTTTTCTCCCCGTGCCCCCTCTCCAGTGGTGTGCTCACCCCAGCTGTTTTCTCCCCGTGTCCCCTCTCCAGTGGTGTGCTCACCCCCGCTGTTTTCTCCCCGTGTCCCCTCTCCAGTGGTGTGCTCACCCCCGCTGTTTTCTCCCCGTGTCCCCTCTCCAGTGGTGTGCTCACCCCCGCTGTTTTCTCCCCGTGTCCCCTCTCCAGTGGTGTGCTCACCCCCGCTGTTTTCTCCCCGTGTCCCCTCTCCAGTGGTGTGCTCACCCCCGCTGTTTTCTCCCCGTGTCCCCTCTCCAGTGGTGTGCTCACCCCAGCTGTTTTCTCCCCGTGTCCCCTCTCCAGTGGTGTTCTCACCCCAGCTGTTTTCTCCCCGTGTCCCCTCTCCAGTGGTGTGCTCACCCCAGCTGTTTTCTCCCCGTGTCCCCTCTCCAGTGGTGTGCTCACCCCCGCTGTTTTCTCCCCGTGTCCCCTCTCCAGTGGTGTGCTCGCCCCCGCTGTTTTCTCCCCGTGTCCCCTCTCCAGTGGTGTGCTTACCCCCGCTATTTTCTCCCCGTGTCCCCTCTCCAGTGGTGTGCTCACCCCCGCTGTTTTCTCCCCGTGTCCCCTCTCCAGTGGTGTGCTCACCCCCGCTGTTTTCTCCCCGTGTCCCCTCTCCAGTGGTGTGCTCACCCCCGCTGTTTTCTCCCCGTGTCCCCTCTCCAGTGGTGTGCTCACCCCCGCTGTTTTCTCCCCGTGTCCCCTCTCCAGTGGTGTGCTCACCCCCGCTGTTTTCTCCCCGTGTCCCCTCTCCAGTGGTGTGCTCACCCCCGCTGTTTTCTCCCCGTGTCCCCTCTCCAGTGGTGTGCTCACCCCAGCTGTTTTCTCCCCGTGTCCCCTCTCCAGTGGTGTTCTCACCCCAGCTGTTTTCTCCCCGTGTCCCCTCTCCAGTGGTGTGCTCACCCCAGCTGTTTTCTCCCCGTGTCCCCTCTCCAGTGGTGTGCTCACCCCCGCTGTTTTCTCCCCGTGTCCCCTCTCCAGTGGTGTGCTCGCCCCCGCTGTTTTCTCCCCGTGTCCCCTCTCCAGTGGTGTGCTTACCCCCGCTATTTTCTCCCCGTGTCCCCTCTCCAGTGGTGTGCTCACCCCCGCTGTTTTCTCCCCGTGTCCCCTCTCCAGTGGTGTGCTCACCCCCGCTGTTTTCTCCCCGTGTCCCCTCTCTAGTGGTGTGCTCACCCCCGCTGTTTTCTCCCCCTGTCCCCTCTCCAGTGGTGCGCTCACCCCAGCTGTTTTCTCCCCGTGTCCCCTCTCCAGTGGTGTGCTCACCCCCGTTGTTTTATCCCCCTGTCCCCTCTCCAGTGGTGTGCTCACCCCCGCTGTTTTCTCCCCGTGCCCCCTCTCCAGTGGTGTGCTCACCCCAGCTGTTTTCTCCCCGTGTCCCCTCTCCAGTGGTGTGCTCACCCCCGCTGTTTTCTCCCCGTTTCCCCTCTCCAGTGGTGTGCTCACCCCCGCTGTTTTCTCCCCCTGTCCCCTCTCCAGTGGTGTGCTCACCCCCGCTGTTTTCTCCCCCTGTCCCCTCTCCAGTGGTGTGCTCACCCCCGCTTTTTTCTCCCCGTGTCCCCTCTCCAGTGGTGTGCTCACCCCCGCTGTTTTTTCTCCGTGTCCCCTCTCCAGTGGTGTGCTCACCCCCGCTGTTTTCTCCCCCTGTCCCCTCTCCAGTGGTGTGCTCACCCCCGCTGTTTTTCTCCCCGTGTCCCCTCTCCAGTGGTGTGCTCACCCCCGCTGTTTTCTCCCCGTGTCCCCTCTCCAGTGGTGTGCTCACCCCCGCTGTTTTCTCCCCGTGTCCCCTCTCCAGTGGTGTGCTCACCCCCGCTGTTTTCTCCCCCTGTCCCCTCTCCAGTGGTGTGCTCACCCCCGCTGTTTTCTCCCCCTGTCCCCTCTCCAGTGGTGTGCTCACCCCCGCTGTTTTTCTCCCCGTGTCCCCTCTCCAGTGGTGTGCTCACCCCCGCTGTTTTCTCCCCGTGTCCCCTCTCTAGTGGTGTGCTCACCCCCGCTGTTTTCTCCCCCTGTCCCCTCTCCAGTGGTGTGCTCCCCCCAGCTGTTTTCTCCCCGTGTCCCCTCTCCAGTGGTGTGCTCACCCCAGCTGTTTTCTCCCCGTGTCCCCTCTCCAGTGGTGTGCTCACCCCCGTTGTTTTATCCCCCTGTCCCCTCTCCAGTGGTGTGCTCACCCCAGCTGTTTTCTCCCCGTGTCCCCTCTCCAGTGGTGTGCTCACCCCAGCTGTTTTCTCCCCGTGTCCCCTCTCCAGTGGTGTGCTCACCCCAGCTGTTTTCTCCCCGTGTCCCCTCTCCAGTGGTGTGCTCACCCCCGCTGTTTTCTCCCCGTGTCCCCTCTCCAGTGGTGTGCTCACCCCAGCTGTTTTCTCCCCGTGTCCCCTCTCCAGTGGTGTGCTCACCCCAGCTGTTTTCTCCCCGTGTCCCCTCTCCAGTGGTGTGCTCACCCCAGCTGTTTTCTCCCCGTGTCCCCTCTCCAGTGGTGTGCTCACCCCCGTTGTTTTATCCCCCTGTCCCCTCTCCAGTGGTGTGCTCACCCCAGCTGTTTTCTCCCCGTGTCCCCTCTCCAGTGGTGTGCTCACCCCAGCTGTTTTCTCCCCGTGTCCCCTCTCCAGTGGTGTGCTCACCCCAGCTGTTTTCTCCCCGTGTCCCCTCTCCAGTGGTGTGCTCACCCCCGCTGTTTTCTCCCCGTGTCCCCTCTCCAGTGGTGTGCTCACCCCCGCTGTTTTCTCCCCGTGTCCCCTCTCCAGTGGTGTGCTCACCCCAGCTGTTTTCTCCCCGTGTCCCCTCTCCAGTGGTGTGCTCACCCCAGCTGTTTTCTCCCCGTGTCCCCTCTCCAGTGGTGTGCTCACCCCAGCTGTTTTCTCCCCGTGTCCCCTCTCCAGTGGTGTGCTCACCCCAGCTGTTTTCTCCCCGTGTCCCCTCTCCAGTGGTGTGCTCACCCCAGCTGTTTTCTCCCCGTGTCCCCTCTCCAGTGGTGTGCTCACCCCCGCTGTTTTCTCCCCGTGTCCCATCTCCAGTGGTGTGCTCACCCCCGCTGTTTTCTCCCCCTGTCCCCTCTCCAGTGGTGTGCTCACCCCCGCTGTTTTCTCCCCCTGTCCCCTCTCCAGTGGTGTGCTCACCCCCGCTGTTTTTCTCCCCGTGTCCCCTCTCCAGTGGTGTGCTCACCCCCGCTGTTTTCTCCCCGTGTCCCCTCTCCAGTGGTGTGCTCACCCCCGCTGTTTTCTCCCCGTGCCCCCTCTCCAGTGGTGTGCTCACCCCCGCTGTTTTCTCCCCGTGTCCCCTCTCCAGTGGTGTGCTCACCCCCGCTGTTTTCTCCCCGTGTCCCCTCTCCAGTGGTGTGCTCACCCCCGGTGTTTTCTCCCCCTGTCCCCTCTCCAGTGGTGTGCTCACCCCCGCTGTTTTCTCCCCGTGTCCCCTCTCCAGTGGTGTGCTCACCCCCGCTGTTTTCTCCCCGTGTCCCCTCTCCAGTGGTGTGCTCACCCCAGCTGTTTTCTCCCCGTGTCCCCTCTCCAGTGGTGTGCTCACCCCAGCTGTTTTCTCCCCGTGTCCCCTCTCCAGTGGTGTGCTCACCCCAGCTGTTTTCTCCCCGTGTCCCCTCTCCAGTGGTGTGCTCACCCCAGCTGTTTTCTCCCCGTGTCCCCTCTCCAGTGGTGTGCTCACCCCAGCTGTTTTCTCCCCGTGTCCCCTCTCCAGTGGTGTGCTCACCCGCGCTGTTTTCTCCCCGTGTCCCCCTCTCCAGTGGTGTGCTCACCCTCGCTGTTTTCTCCCCGTGTCCCCTCTCCAGTGGTGTGCTCACCCTCGCTGTTTTCTCCCCGTGTCCCCTCTCCAGTGGTGTGCTCACCCCCGCTGTTTTCTCCCCGTGTCCCCTCTCTAGTGGTGTGCTCACCCCCGCTGTTTTCTCCCCCTGTCCCCTCTCCAGTGGTGTGCTCCCCCCAGCTGTTTTCTCCCCGTGTCCCCTCTCCAGTGGTGTGCTCCCCCCAGCTGTTTTCTCCCCGTGTCCCCTCTCCAGTGGTGTGCTCACCCCAGCTGTTTTCTCCCCGTGTCCCCTCTCCAGTGGTGTGCTCACCCGCGCTGTTTTCTCCCCATGTCCCCTCTCCAGTGGTGTGCTCACCCTCGCTGTTTTCTCCCCGTGTCCCCTCTCCAGTGGTGTGCTCACCCCCGTTGTTTTCTCCCCCTGTCCCCTCTCCAGTGGTGTGCTCACCCCAGCTGTTTTCTCCCCGTGTCCCCTCTCCAGTGGTGTGCTCACCCCCGCTGTTTTCTCCCCGTGTCCCCTCTCCAGTGGTGTGCTCACCCCCGCTGTTTTCTCCCCCTGTCCCCTCTCCAGTGGTGTGCTCACCCCCGCTGTTTTCTCCCCGTGTCCCCTCTCCAGTGGTGTGCTCACCCCCGCTGTTTTCTCCCCCTGTCCCCTCTCCAGTGGTTTGCTCACCCCTGCTGTTTTCTCCCCGTGTCCCCTCTCTAGTGGTGTGCTCACCCCCGCTGTTTTCTCCCCCTGTCCCCTCTCCAGTGGTGTGCTCCCCCCAGCTGTTTTCTCCCCGTGTCCCCTCTCCAGTGGTGTGCTCACCCCAGCTGTTTTCTCCCCGTGTCCCCTCTCCAGTGGTGTGGTCACCCCCGTTGTTTTATCCCCCTGTCCCCTCTCCAGTGGTGTGCTCACCCCAGCTGTTTTCTCCCCGTGTCCCCTCTCCAGTGGTGTGCTCACCCCAGCTGTTTTCTCCCCGTGTCCCCTCTCCAGTGGTGTGCTCACCCCAGCTGTTTTCTCCCCGTGTCCCCTCTCCAGTGGTGTGCTCACCCCCGCTGTTTTCTCCCCGTGTCCCCTCTCCAGTGGTGTGCTCACCCCCGCTGTTTTCTCCCCGTGTCCCCTCTCCAGTGGTGTGCTCACCCCCGCTGTTTTCTCCCCGTGTCCCCTCTCCAGTGGTGTGCTCACCCCAGCTGTTTTCTCCCCGTGTCCCCTCTCCAGTGGTGTGCTCACCCCAGCTGTTTTCTCCCCGTGTCCCCTCTCCAGTGGTGTGCTCACCCCAGCTGTTTTCTCCCCGTGTCCCCTCTCCAGTGGTGTGCTCACCCCAGCTGTTTTCTCCCCGTGTCCCCTCTCCAGTGGTGTGCTCACCCCCGCGTTTTTCTCCCCGTGTCCCCTCTCCAGTGGTGTGCTCACCCCCGCTGTTTTCTCCCCCTGTCCCCTCTCCAGTGGTGTGCTCACCCCCGCTGTTTTTCTCCCCGTGTCCCCTCTCCAGTGGTGTGCTCACCCCCGCTGTTTTTCTCCCCGTGTCCCCTCTCCAGTGGTGTGCTCACCCCCGCTGTTTTCTCTCCGTGTCCCCTCTCTAGTGGTGTGCTCACCCCCGCTGTTTTCTCCCCATGTCCCCTCTCCAGTGGTGTGCTCCCCCCAGCTGTTTTCTCCCCGTGTCCCCTCTCCAGTGGTGTGCTCACCCCAGCTGTTTTCTCCCCGTGTCCCCTCTCCAGTGGTGTGCTCACCCCAGCTGTTTTCTCCCCGTGTCCCCTCTCCAGTGGTGTGCTCACCCCCACTGTTTTCTCCCCCTGTCCCCTCTCCAGTGGTGTGCTCACCCCCGTTGTTTTATCCCCCTGTCCCCTCTCCAGTGGTGTGCTCACCCCAGCTGTTTTCTCCCCGTGTCCCCTCTCCAGTGGTGCGCTCACCCCAGCTGTTTTCTCCCCGTGTCCCCTCTCCAGTGGTGTGCTCACCCCAGCTGTTTTCTCCCCGTGTCCCCTCTCCAGTGGTGTGCTCATCCCCACTGTTTTCTCCCCCTGTCCCCTCTCCAGTGGTGTGCTCACCCCCGCTGTTTTCTCCCCCTGTCCCCTCTCCAGTGGTGTGCTCACCCCCGCTGTTTTCTCCCCCTGTCCCCTCTCCAGTGGTGTGCTCACCCCCGCTGTTTTCTCCCCGTGTCCCCTCTCCAGTGGTGTGCTCACCCCAGCTGTTTTCTCCCCGTGTCCCCTCTCCAGTGGTGTGCTCACCCCCGCTGTTTTCTCCCCGTGTCCCCTCTCCAGTGGTGTGCTCACCCCCGCTGTTTTCTCCCCGTGTCCCCTCTCCAGTGGTGTGCTCACCCCCGCTGTTTTCTCCCCGTGTCCCCTCTCCAGTGGTGTGCTCACCCCCGCTGTTTTCTCCCCGTGTCCCCTCTCCAGTGGTGTGCTCACCCCCGCTGTTTTCTCCCCGTGTCCCCTCTCCAGTGGTGTGCTCACCCCCGCTGTTTTCTCCCCGTGTCCCCTCTCCAGTGGTGTTCTCACCCCTGCTGTTTTCTCCCCGTGTCCCCTCTCCAGTGGTGTGCTCACCCCCGCTGTTTTCTCTCCGTGTCCCCTCTCCAGTGGTGTGCTCACCCCCGCTGTTTTCTCCCCCTGTCCCCTCTCCAGTGGTGTGCTCACCCCCGCTGTTTTTCTCCCCGTGTCCCCTCTCCAGTGGTGTGCTCACCCCCGCTGTTTTCTCCCCGTGTCCCCTCTCTAGTGGTGTGCTCACCCCCGCTGTTTTCTCCCCATGTCCCCTCTCCAGTGGTGTGCTCCCCCCAGCTGTTTTCTCCCCGTGTCCCCTCTCCAGTGGTGTGCTCACCCCCGCTGTTTTCTCCCCCTGTCCCCTCTCCAGTGGTGTGCTCACCCCAGCTGTTTTCTCCCCGTGTCCCCTCTCCAGTGGTGTGCTCACCCCAGCTGTTTTCTCCCCGTGTCCCCTCTCCAGTGGTGTGCTCACCCCAGCTGTTTTCTCACCGTGTCCCCTCTCCAGTGGTGTGCTCACCCCAGCTGTTTTCTCCCCGTGTCCCCTCTCCAGTGGTGTGCTCACCCCAGCTGTTTTCTCCCCGTGTCCCCTCTCCAGTGGTGTGCTCACCCCAGCTGTTTTCTCCCCGTGTCCCCTCTCCAGTGGTGTGCTCACCCCCGCTGTTTTCTCCCCGTGTCCCCTCTCCAGTGGTGTGCTCACCCCCGCTGTTTTCTCCCCCTGTCCCCTCTCCAGTGGTGTGCTCACCCCAGCTGTTTTCTCCCCGTGTCCCCTCTCCAGTGGTGTGCTCACCCCAGCTGTTTTCTCCCCGTGTCCCCTCTCCAGTGGTGTGCTCACCCCCGCTGTTTTCTCCCCGTGTCCCCTCTCCAGTGGTGTGCTCACCCCCGCTGTTTTCTCCCCGTGTCCCCTCTCCAGTGGTGTGCTCACCCCAGCTGTTTTCTCCCCGTGTCCCCTCTCCAGTGGTGTGCTCACCCCAGCTGTTTTCTCCCCGTGTCCCCTCTCCAGTGGTGTGCTCACCCCCGCTGTTTTCTCCCCGTGTCCCCTCTCCAGTGGTGTGCTCACCCCAGCTGTTTTCTCCCCGTGTCCCCTCTCCAGTGGTGTGCTCACCCCAGCTGTTTTCTCCCCGTGTCCCCTCTCCAGTGGTGTGCTCACCCCCGCTGTTTTCTCCCCGTGTCCCCTCTCCAGTGGTGTGCTCACCCCCGCTGTTTTCTCCCCCTGTCCCCTCTCCAGTGGTGTGCTCACCCCCGCTGTTTTTCTCCCCGTGTCCCCTCTCCAGTGGTGTGCTCACCCCCGCTGTTTTCTCCCCGTGTCCCCTCTCTAGTGGTGTGCTCACCCCCGCTGTTTTCTCCACATGTCCCCTCTCCAGTGGTGTGCTCCCCCCAGCTGTTTTCTCCCCGTGTCCCCTCTCCAGTGGTGTGCTCACCCCAGCTGTTTTCTCACCGTGTCCCCTCTCCAGTGGTGTGCTCACCCCAGCTGTTTTCTCCCCGTGTCCCCTCTCCAGTGGTGTGCTCACCCCAGCTGTTTTCTCCCCGTGTCCCCTCTCCAGTGGTGTGCTCATCCCCACTGTTTTCTCCCCCTGTCCCCTCTCCAGTGGTGTGCTCACCCCCGCTGTTTTCTCCCCTGTCCCCTCTCCAGTGGTGTGCTCACCCCCGCTGTTTTCTCCCCCTGTCCCCTCTCCAGTGGTGTGCTCACCCCCGCTGTTTTCTCCCCGTGTCCCCTCTCCAGTGGTGTGCTCACCCCAGCTGTTTTCTCCCCGTGTCCCCTCTCCAGTGGTGTGCTCACCCCCGCTGTTTTCTCCCCGTGTCCCCTCTCCAGTGGTGTGCTCACCCCCGCTGTTTTCTCCCCGTGTCCCCTCTCCAGTGGTGTGCTCACCCCCGCTGTTTTCTCCCCGTGTCCCCTCTCCAGTGGTGTGCTCACCCCCGCTGTTTTCTCCCCGTGTCCCCTCTCCAGTGGTGTGCTCACCCCCGCTGTTTTCTCCCCGTGTCCCCTCTCCAGTGGTGTTCTCACCCCCGCTGTTTTCTCCCCGTGTCCCCTCTCCAGTGGTGTGCTCACCCCCGCTGTTTTCTCTCCGTGTCCCCTCTCCAGTGGTGTGCTCACCCCCGCTGTTTTCTCCCCCTGTCCCCTCTCCAGTGGTGTGCTCACCCCCGCTGTTTTTCTCCCCGTGTCCCCTCTCCAGTGGTGTGCTCACCCCCGCTGTTTTCTCCCCGTGTCCCCTCTCTAGTGGTGTGCTCACCCCCGCTGTTTTCTCCCCATGTCCCCTCTCCAGTGGTGTGCTCCCCCCAGCTGTTTTCTCCCCGTGTCCCCTCTCCAGTGGTGTGCTCACCCCCGCTGTTTTCTCCCCCTGTCCCCTCTCCAGTGGTGTGCTCACCCCAGCTGTTTTCTCCCCGTGTCCCCTCTCCAGTGGTGTGCTCACCCCAGCTGTTTTCTCCCCGTGTCCCCTCTCCAGTGGTGTGCTCACCCCAGCTGTTTTCTCCCCGTGTCCCCTCTCCAGTGGTGTGCTCACCCCAGCTGTTTTCTCCCCGTGTCCCCTCTCCAGTGGTGTGCTCACCCCAGCTGTTTTCTCCCCTTGTCCCCTCTCTCTCGCCGGCACCTTTGCTATGGGCTCCCGGCTGTGACAGCTTGCGGCTTCACAGCTGAGTGCCCATTGCGCATGTGCAAGCGGCGCTGCAGACTCTGACTGGTCTCGCAGTCTTCTGGAACCCGTCATGTGTCCCAGAAGATTGCAGAGAGGGAGGGGGAGGGGAGAGGAGCCTAGGCGACGGAGGAAGGCAGTGGGACAGGAAGTACCTGACAAAATCGGGTACCCACTCCCTCTCTAAAAAAAATGACATGCCAAATGTGACATGTAACGGGGCGAGGAGCGCTTAAAGCGGAAGTTCCACTTGTGGTTGGAACTCTGCTTTCAGGAGGAAGGGGGGGAGGAGAACTTCCACTTCCGATCGCCTAGGCGGTTGGAACAGAAGTGGGAACGGGTACCTGTCAAAATCGAGGACCCTCTCCCCCCCTCCTCCCCAAAAGCTCCATTTCACAAACAGGAGCCGTGGAGGAGACCTTAAAGCAGAACTTTCCCCTTTTGGGTGGAGCTCCGCTTTAAATTGGCTGTAGTATGTGTGTGAATACATGTGAGGAAGGGCGTTTAACCAGATGGTTTGATTTTCTTTTCCTCCACCATGGGTGGAAGGAAAGAAAATCACTTTAATCCGCCATCATCACAGTCAGTGTTGGGGGAATGCCTCCCGCAGCATCATTGTGTTCTGTCAGCGGGCTGGCAGGGGAGGGGGGCCTTACTGTCCGGCAGAACACAATGATTACTGCTAGCGGCAAATGTAAAAAATCTGACAGGCTGGTTGTAACCAAGTCTATCAATGGATCGACTTGGGTACAATCGGCCTGCCCATAAATTATTATTATTATTATACAGTATTTATATAGCACCAACAGTTTACGTAGCGCTTTACAACTTGAGGGTAGACATTACAAATACAGTACAATTTGATACAGTAGGAATCAGAGGGCCCTGATCCTCAGAGCTTACAATCTAAGAGGGAAGGTCAAGAGATACAAGAGGTAATAACTGTGGGGGGAGGATGTGCTGATTGAGAAGATAAATGTACAGTTGTTAGGTGGGGGCCAGATAGGCTTCTCTGAAGAGATGAGTTTTCAGGGATCGTCTGAAAGTGGATAAAGTAGGAGAAAATCGGACGGATTGGGGTAGAACATTCCAGAGGATGGGAGAAGCTCTGGAGAAGTCCCGGAGGTGAGCATGGGATGAGGTGACGAGGGAGTTTGAGAGCAGGAGGACTTGGGAGGAGTGAAGAGAACGATTAGGTTGGTATTTTGTGACTAGGTTAGAGATGTAGCTGGGGGCAGGTTGTGGATGGCTTTGTAAGTTATAGTTAGTATCTTGAATTTAATTCGGTGACTGAGTGGCAGCCAATGGAGGGATTGGCAGAGAGGGGTAGCAGACACTGAATGGAGACCAATGGAGGGATTGGCAGAGGGGTGTAGCAGACACTGAATGGAGACCAATGGAGGGATTGGCAGAGAGGGGTAGCAGACACAGAATGGAGACCAATGGAGGGATTGGCAGAGGGGTAGCAGACACTGAATGGAGACCAATGGAGGGATTGGCAGAGAGAGGTAGCAGACACTGAATGGAGACCAATGGAGGGATTGGCAGAGAGGGGTGTAGCAGACACTGGATGGAGACCAATGGAGGGATTGGCAGAGAGGAATAGCAGACACTGAATGGAGACCAATGGAGGGATTGGCAGAGGAGTGTAGCAGACACTGAATGGAGACCAATGGAGGGATTGGCAGAGAGGGGTAGCAGACACTGAATGGAGACCAATGGAGGGATTGGCAGAGGGGTGTAGCAGACACTGAATGGAGACCAATGGAGGGATTGGCAGAGAGGAGTAGCAGACACTGAATGGAGACCAATGGAGGGATTGGCAGAGGGGTAGCAGACACTGAATGGAGACCAATGGAGGGATTGGCAGAGAGGAGTAGCAGACACTGAATGGAGACCAATGGAGGGATTGGCAGAGGAGTGTAGCAGACACTGAATGGAGACCAATGGAGGGATTGGCAGAGAGGGGTAGCAGACGCTGAATGGAGACCAATGAAGGGATTGGCAGAGAGGGGTAGCAGACACTGAATGGAGACCAATGGAGGGATTGGCAGAGAGGGGTAGCAGACACTGAATGGAGACCAATGGAGGGATTGGCAGAGGGGTGTAGCAGACACTGAATGGAGACCAATGGAGGGATTGGCAGAGAGGGGTAGCAGACACTGAATGGAGACCAATGGAGGGATTGGCAGAGGGGTAGCAGACACTGAATGGAGACCAATGGAGGGATTGGCAGAGGGGTGTAGCAGACGCTGAATGGAGATCAATGGAGGGATTGGCAGAGGGGTGTAGCAGACAATGAATGGAGACCAATGGAGGGATTGGTAGAGAGGGGTAGCAGCCGCTGAGCGGTTTGTGAGGTGGATGAGTCTGGCAGCAGCATTCATGACGGACTGAAGTGGGGAGGAGCCTATTTAGAGGTAAACCAATGAGGAGGGGGTTGCATTAGTGGAGGCGGGAGATGCCCAGGGAGTGAATCAGAAGCTTTGTGGTGACATTGGTTAGGAAGGGGCGTATCTTGGAGATGTTGCGGAGATTCAGGCAGCAAATTTTGGATAGTGATAGAATGTGGGGTGGAAAGGTTAGTTCAGAGTCCAGGATTACACCTAGGACCTTGGCGTGGGGAGATGGGTTGATAGTTGAGCCATTGATCTTGACAGGGAAATTAGGGGAAGCGGCACCTGAGGGAGGAAATATCATGAGCTCGGGTTTGGATAGGTTGAGTTTGAGGAAGTGATGTGACATCCAGTCTGATATGTCTGCTAGTAAGTTGGTGATACGTGAGGAGACAGATGGAGAGAGCTGGGGGGTGGAGAGATAGATTTGGGTGTCATCAGCGTAGAGATGATATTTAAAGCCATGAGAGGCAATCAACTGACTCAGGGAGGTGGTGTAGATTGAGAAAAGGAGAGGTCCAAGAACAGAACCTTGGGGGACCCCAATGGAGAAAGGAAGAGGAGAGGAGGAAGTAGAATTGTAAGTGACACTGAAGGAGCGGTGGGATAGGTAGGATGAGAACCAGCGAAGAGTACAGCCACGGAGACCAAAGGAGTGGAGTTTTTTGAGGAGGAGGAGGTGGTCAACTGTGTCAAAGGCAGCAAATGGATTGAATATCGATACATGTAAAGCCAGCTTTAGATTGTAGGTTCCTTGAGAGCAGGGACTGCTGTGAATGTACAATAACATACAGTATACGTATAATATAAACTCTTGGCACAAAAGTCTGCTGGGATACAAACACACAGTTATCATTGTTCTTGGCCCTTGATAGCCCCGAAGCCACAATTACAAAGCAGTAAGTTCCAGTCCTGAGCCATATGATTGTGTTTCTGAATGGACTGTTCATATACTGGCCAGCATGCCTGAATATTTCTGGAAACAAAACGACGGTATTTGCTGGATTCAATTGCTCATTGCATTTCAGTGCATACACCACCTGATTATTGCAAGAGATGTTCTAAATATTTTGTCCTACAACAATGAATGTCTGCCTACCCCACCTGAACAACCCTAGTCCATCAACTGATCATCTCAATTCAGAGTTTTCTGTCTTACAAAAATGTGTCTAAAGAGCAGCATGTGAATACAATATTACATGAGTACCTTTCACCAGCCACGAGCATTTCGGTCAGGGGGAAGAACAGAAGGAGTTCATCCTTATCTGGCAGCAGTAATCCTTAGGCCGCGCTCCAGACCTCCTCCACTTCTCTATCAATCTGCCGGGGCGGCGTGGAATGGCCGGGAACCACAGCACACAAATTACTTCACCTGTGCCCGAAAATGATCAAATAGTCCCGGCGGGGTAACCGTTGTGCTGCGGCTCCCGGCAATTACATGCCCCCGGCGGATTGATATAGACAAGGGGACCGGGACTTTAGATGAATTGTCGGCAGACGCTGCAGCCAGATAAGCACTAGTTCTTCTGTTCTTTCCCCCGATCCCCAGCGCTGGCACAGTCCGATCTGAATGAAGCATCTGTCCGGGTTCCAGGCAAACTCAAAAACCGGACACGTGGTTCAAGATTATTCAAAACCTGTACTGTCCGTGTCAATCCCAGACAGGTGGCAACCCTAGTGTCCGCAGGTGGCTGTTAAGACCGATACGGGCACGGAATGTTCTGCCACTTACATTTGCAACTCTGGCTTTGCAGAGTGCTCGCTTCTCTTGCGCTATGGTTGTCTTTCTGGATTCAGATGTCTGACAGCCTTGGTGGATCAGCGTGCGCCATGTTGATCGGTCTTGTGCCAGGGTTTCCCAGGAGGTGGGGTTGATATCCAGGGACTTGAGAGAGGCTTTCAGCGTATCTTTGTATCACTTATTTTGTCCCCCACGTCATCGCTTTCCTTGAGACGGCTCACAATAGAGGAGCTGTTTGGGGAATGCGGTGGTCTGGCGTCCTTGCAACATGGCCTGCCCAGCATGTCTGGGCTTTCATCAGCAGGGTGTGAACTGACAGCAGGCCTGCTCTGGAGAGGACTTCTGTGTCTGGCACCTTGTCCTGCCACCGGATCCTCAGAAGTCTGCATAGGCAATTCGCGTGCAAGTGGTTCAGTTGCCTAGCGTGCCTCCTGTATACAGTCCAAGTCTCTCTGACATACATCAGGGTAGTTAGCACTATTGCCCGGTAGACTTTAAGCTTTGTAGCAAGGCTTATTCCACACGTTGGTCCGCAGTCTGATGAATGCAGAGCTTGCCTTGGCGATTCTGCAGTTGACCTCAATGTCAATCGTCACTGCACGGGAGAGGGTGCTGCCAAGGCATGTAAATTGGTCCACTGTTTGCAGATTTTGTCCCTTCAATGTGATGATGGGCGTTGAGGGGGGATGTCAAGACTTGCCCGTGAATTAGATTAAAGTGAGGGAGAGGTGCGCATAGTCAGCCTCACTCTCTCTTCCCAGATTCCATCTTGCTCCAACGGCAAGACAAAAGTCGAAACGGTTGGAGATGGGCCGGGCGCAGTGGTTGACCAGGGCGCCTTTCGTGTCCTGCCGTGCTCTTAGCGTACCACATCGCTGGCAGAAAGCGCCTTCATGACCGTTGGTCCTATTTTGGTAAGTCTTATCCACTCAATAGGCCGGAGTCTGTCTTCACATGCTCGGGCAGACAAGTCCCTATCTCACCGAATGTCAATGACACGACAGCTACCCTCAACCTGGTTTGGCCAGCCTGTCAAAGCTGTTGCCTGGGGTGTGGCCGATGCGCATGCTACAGCTGCTAGGTGCCACAGATGAGAGCTGAGTGGCAGGTGGGGACCAAAAGTGAACAAAACATGCCCTTACACCAGAGGTGCTACCCCACCCTTAACACCCCATACACCCCATACAGGAGATAACACCATGATCTATGGATGTAGGTAGTCTGTAGTGCACTATGCTCTGCTCACCACTAGATGTCCCCATTGTACAGGAGATAACACCATAATCTATGGATGTAGGTAGTCTGTATTGCACTATGCTCTGCTCAACACTAGATGTCCCCATTGTACAGGAGATAACACCATGATCTATGGATGTAGGTAGTCTGTAGTGCACTATGCTCTGCTCACCACTAGATGTCCCCATTGTACAGGAGATAACACCATGATCTATGGATGTAGGTAGTCTGTAGTGCACTATGCTCTGCTCACCACTAGATGTCCCCATTGTACAGGAGATAACACCATGATCTATGGATGTAGGTAGTCTGTAGTGCACTATGCTCTGCTCACCACTAGATGTCCCCATTGTACAGGAGATAACACCATGATCTATGGATGTAGGTAGTCTGTAGTGCACTATGCTCTGCTCACCACTAGATGTCCCCATTGTACAGGAGATAACACCATGATCTATGGATGTAGGTAGTCTGTATTGCACTATGCTCTGCTCACCACTAGATGTCTCCATTGTACAGGAGATGATGATTTTCGTCCGTTGTTTTTGAAGAGGACCTTGACATTGATTAGGTTGTTGGCTGTCCACAGATGGCTGTTAAGACCAATACGGGCACAAAATGTTCTGCCATATACCGGGCAGACATGTGTGGCACCACTGTTGCATTATGCATTTTGCTCTGCTCACCATTAGATGTCCCCATTGTACAGGAGATAACACCATAATATATGGATGTAGGCAGTCTGTATTGCACTATGCTCTGCTCACCATTAGATGTCCCCATTGTACAGGAGATAACACCATAATATATGGATGTAGGTAGTTTGTATTGCACTATGCTCTGCTCACCACTAGATGTCCCCATTGTACAGGAGATAACACCATGATCTATGGATGTAGGTAGTCTGTAGTGCACTATGCTCTGCTCACCACTAGATGTCCCCATTGTACAGAAGCTAACACCATAATATATGGATGTAGGTACTGTAGTCTGTATTGCACTATGCTCTGCTCACCACTAGATGTCCCTATTGTACAGGAGATAACACCATGATCTATGGATGTAGGTAGCCTATATTGCACTATGCTCTGCTCACCACTAGAGGAATGGGCCAACATACCAGCAACAGTGTGTGACAACCTTGTGAAGACTTACAGAAAACGTTTGACCTCTGTCATTGCCAACAAATGAGATATAACAAAGTATTGAGATGAACTTTTCATATTCACCAAATACTTATTTTCCACCATAATTTGCAAATAAATTCTTTCAAAAATCAGACAATGTGATTGGATTTGTTTCCACATTTTGTCTCTCATAGTTGAGGTCTACCTATGATGACAATTACAGGCCTCTCTCATCTTTCTAAGTGGGAGAACTTGTACAATTGGTGGTGACTAAATACTTTTTTGCCCCACTGTATACAGTATGTCACCAATCCAGGCTGATGTCTGAGAGTTGGGCATGGCGTAGGGACCGAGGTAGTCCCCATCTGAATGAAATGGTGTATCTGAGCTGCAGTATCTCACATAAGTAAGTACACCCCTCAGTGACATTTGTGTAAATCCTTCCTTCTATCTTTTCATGTGACAACACTGAAGAAATGACACTTGTCTACAATGTAAAGTAGTGAGTGTACAGCTTGTATAACAGTGTAAATTTGACCTCTGCCGGGTTAGCCCCCCCCCCTATCAAAATTTTTGAAAAAATCTTATGCAGTTTGTTAGATCTTTGTTAGATCAGGTTTAGGGATGAGCCGAACACCCCCCGGTTCGGTTCGCACCAGAACCTGCGAACGGACCGAAAGTTTGCACGAACGTTAGAACCCCATTGACGTCTATGGGACTCGAACGTTCGAAATCAAAAGTGCTCATTTTAAAGGCTAATTTGCATGGTATTGTCCTAAAAAGTGTTTGGGGACCCGGGTCCTACCCCAGGGGACATGTATCAATGCAAAAAAAACTTTTAAAAACGGCCGTTTTTTCGGGAGCAGTGATTTTAATGATGCTTAAAGTAAAAAAAAAAAAGTGAAATATTCCTTTAAATATCGTACCTGGGGGGTGTCTATAGTATGCCTGTAAAGTGACGCGTGTTTCCCATGTTTAGAACAGTCCCTGCACCAAATGTCATTTTTAAAGGAAAAAATCTCATTTAAAACTGCTTGCGGGTTTAATGTCATGTCGGGTCCTGGCAATATGGATGAAAATCAGTGAGACAAACGGCATGGGTACCCCCCAGTCCATTACCAGGCCCTTTGGGTCTTGTATGGATATTAAGGGGAACCCCGCACCCAAATTAAAATAAGGAAAGGTGTGGGGCCACCAGGCCCTATATACTCTGAACAGCAGTATACAGGCGGTGCAAACAAGACAGGGACTGTAGGTTTGTTGTTAAGTAGAATCTGTTTGTCATTTTGAACATTTTTAACGTGTTTAGCTCCAGCCAAAAAATCTTTTCTAAGCTTTTTGGAAAACATAGGGAAGGGTTATCACCCCTGTGACATTTGTTTTGCTGTCTTTCCTCCTCTTCAGAAGATTTCACCTCACTTTTTTGTCCCAATGAAAAATGTTTTTTGAAAATTTGGGTTTTTTTGTGGAACAAGGATTGGAAAGCATCAGTGGAAAGGAGAAATTGTTTTCCCATATTAACTCTTACAGGAGAGAATTTCCCTTCCTAGGGGTAGATTTCATCTCACTTCCTGTTGTCTCCTTCCGTTTGCAAGTAGGAGTCGTTTGTAAGTTAGATGTTTGAAAGTAGGGTCCTGCCCTATATACTCAGCAGAAATTTGGGCCTTAGGTGTTGCTGTGGCCACAACACTGTAAGCCCTCACAGGGCCCTGCTGTGAAATATTAGATCAAGAATTGTAATTACATGCCCCTGTTGAACAGGAGCTGAAAAATTAGGCCTTAGGCACTGGTGCTGGTGCCACAACACTGCAACCCCTCACAGACACTCTAGTTGGAACGCAGGAACGAGCCCTGCTGCAAAGTATTGCATCAAAAATTGTAATTACACGCCCCTGTTAGACAGGGGCAGAAAAATTGGGCCTTAGGCACTGGTGCTGGTGCCACAACACTGCAACCCCTCACAGACACTCTAGTTGGAACGCAGGAACGAGCCCTGCTGCAAAGTATTGCATCAAAAATTGTAATTACACGCCCCTGTTAGACAGGGGCAGAAAAATTGGGCCTTAGGCACTGGTGCTGGTGCCACAACACTGCAACCCCTCACAGACACTCTAGTTGGAACGCAGGAACGAGCCCTGCTGCAAAGTATTGCATCAAAAATTGTAATTACATGCCCCTATTAGACAGGGGCAGAAAAATTGGGCCCTAGGCACTGGTGCTGGTGCCACAACACTGCAACCCCTCACAGACACTCTAGTTGGAATGCAGGAACGAGCCCTGCTGCAAAGTATTACATCAAAAATTGTAATTACACGCCCCTGTTAAACAGGGGCTGAAAAATTGTGCCTTAGGCACTGGTGGTGGCGCCCAGAACCAAAAATGTTCTTACAAGCTATCAGCGTGATGATTGAGGAGGAAGAGGATAATTACTCAGGGATAGTCACTCAGCATCAGCATAGGCAGTCTTTGAAGGGATCTGAGATTTCAAAAAAAATTATTCGGTTACATCAGCATCAGGTGCTTGGTAGCTGGTGGTGATCCAAGACTCATTCATTTTTATGAAGGTCAGCCGATCGACCGAGTCGGTGGACAGACGCACCCTGTGATCGGTTACCACGCCTCCAGCAGCACTGAATGTGCGTTCCGAAAGAACGCTGGATGCAGGACAGGCCAGTAGCTCAATTGCATACTGTGCAAGCTCTGGCCAGTGATCCATCCTCAAGACCCAGTAACCCAGAGGATTTTCGGTGGGAAAGGTGTCCAAGTCTGATCTTGCCCCTAGGTATTCCTGCACCATGTAAAACAGACGCTGGCGATGGTTGCTGGAACTGATCATACCTTGGGGCTGCGGACCAAAAAATTGTCTGAACGCATCGGTCAGACGGCCACCTTCTCCACCGCTCCTTCTTTGACTGACCGAAGCCTCAGCAACACGTTGTCCAGAAACAGGAGTTTGTAACCTCCCAGTCTCTGGGAACGCGTTGCACAGACCTTTCTGCAAGGCCTCCCGAAGATGTTTCATCCTCTGCTCCCTCTGCGATGGCAAGATAAGGTCCGCAACCTTACCCTTGTAACGTGGATCAAGGAGGGTTGCCAGCCAGTATTGGTCCTTCTCCTTGATACCACGAATACGAGGATCCTTACGCAGGCTTTGCAGGATCAGGGAGGCCATGCAGCGTAGGTTTGCTGAGGCATTCGGTCCGGAGTCCTCTGGGTCACTAAGAACGACATGGTCCGCAGCCACCTCCTCCCAGCCACGTACAAGTCCATGTGTTTCTTGGGACTGATCCCTTAAAGACTGCTGCTGATGCTGAGTGCCAGGCTCCACCTCCATACTGACACAATCTTCCTCCTCCTCCTCTTCCTCCTCGTCCTCTTCCTGTGTGATCGGCGGGCACGCAGGAACACTGTCTGGATAAAGGGGGCCTTGAGAGCTAAGGAAGTCCTCCTCTTCCTGCCTCTGTTCTGCCTCAAGTGCCCTGTCCATTATTCCACGCAGCGTGTGCTCCAACAGGTGGACAAGGGGGACAGTGTCACTGATGCATGCACTGTCACTGCTCACCATCCTCGTGGCCTCCTCGAATGGTGACAGGACAGTGCATGCATCCGTGATCATGGCCCACTGGCGTGGGGAAAAAAAACCAAGCTCCCCTGACCCTGTCCTGGTGCCATAGTCGCACAGGTACTCATTGATGGCCCTCTGCTGCGTGTGCAGCCGCTGCAGCATGGCCAACGTTGAGTTCCACCTGGTGGGCATGTCACAGATTAGGCGGTTCTTGGGCAGGTTAAACTCCTTTTGGAGGTCCGTCAGCCGAGCACTGGCATTATATGACCGGCGGAAATGCACACAGACTTTCCTGGCCTGCCTCAGGACATCCTGTAAGCCTGGGTACCTGCCCAAGAACCGCTGCACCACCAAGTTAAGGACGTGAGCCAAACAGGGCACATGGGTCATTTGTCCCTGTCGGAGGGCAGAGAGGAGGTTGGTGCCATTGTCGCAAACCACCATTCCTGCCTTAAGTTGGCGTGGCGTCAACCACCTCTGAACCTGCCCCTGCAGAGCTGACAGAACCTCTGCCCCAGTGTGGCTCCTGTCCCCCAAGCTCACCAGCTCAAGCACCGCATGGCATCTTTTGGCCTGCGTACTTGCGTAGCCCCTTGAACGCCTACGGAGCACCGCTGGTTCCGAGGAAGAGGCCATGGAGGAAGAAGAAGAGGAGGGGGTGGAGGAGAGAGGTGTGTCACAATCAGCATTTTGGAGGCGTGGTGGCGGAACAACCTCCAACACTACTGCACCTTGTCCTGCATCCTTCCCAGCTGCCAGCAGAGTCACCCAATGCGCCGTGAAACTTAGGTAACGTCCCTGTCCATGCCTGCTGGACCATGAGTCAGCGGTAATATGCACCTTACCGCTGACCGCCCTGTCCAGCGAGGCATGGACATTGCCTTCCACATGCCGGTAGAGAGCCGGAATCGCCTTCCGTGAGAAAAAGTGGCGTTTGGGTACCTGCCACTGAGGAACCGCACATTCCACAAACTCACGGAAGGGGGCAGAGTCTACCAACTGAAAAGGCAGCAGTTGAAGTGCTAGCAATTTTGCCAAGCTAGCATTCAACCGCTGGGCATGTGGATGGCTGGGAGCAAACTTCTTTCGGCGGTGCAGCAGCTGGGGCAGGGAAATTTGCCTGGTACAATCTGACGTCGGTGTACCAAAAGCAGATTGCCCACAAGTACTTGGCTGTGACACACCTAATTCTACACCTTCATTCCTCTCACTGCAGGTCTCAGAGAGGACTGAAGGTCTAGTGGGGTTGGAAATCTCAGCTGATGAGGAGCAAGGAGAGATCCTCTTTGTTCTTTGGTGTGGGTCTTTTAGATACGCTTGCCAACGAACTGCATGGCAGGTCAACATATGTCTGGTCAAGCATGTGGTACCCAAGCGGGAGATGTTTTGGCCACGCGAGATACGCTTGAGACATATGTTGCAAATAGCAGCGGTGCGATCTGATGCACTCGTCTCAAAAAAGGCCCACACCAAAGAACTTTTTGAATAACGCGCAGAGACTGCAGCGCCCTGCACATGTGGAGCTTTGGGGTGTGATGCAGTCAATGTGCTGCCCTTAGGCTGGCCCCTGGAGGGCATCCTGCCTCGTTGGTGATGTGCTGCCGCCTCCTCCTCCTCCTCCTCCTCCTCCTCCTCTCTCCTATCAGGCACCCACGTTGAGTCAGTGACCTCATCATCCCCTCCCTCCTCATCACTGGAGCAAACCTGGCAGTATGCTGCAGCAGGGGGAGCATGACTGCCAGATTGCTGTCCTTCTTGGGCACCCCCTCTGTCCGCGCTCATGTTACTGCCTTCATCGAGCTCAGTATCGTCATCAGAGCCTTCCAAACGCTGGGCATCCTCCTGGAGCATGTACCCAACACTGTGGTCAAACAGTTCGAGGGAATCCTCATGAGGACATGGTGGAGCTAGGGAAGGAGTCACTGATGACATTGAGCTGAGGGAAGAGGCCGCTGCTTTGCCAGACAAAGCACCCTGGGCATGGGTGAGAGAGGATGAGGAGGATGAGGACGGCTTGGTCATCCACTCGACCAAGTCTTCCGCATGTTGCGGCTCAACACGGCCAGCTGCCGAAAAAAAGGCCAAGCGTGTCCCATGGCCACGTGCTGATGAGGATGCACCGTCTCCACGACCAGCACTAGACACAGAGCCTGCTTGCCCTCTCTTATTGGCTTGTGACTGTCTGCCTCTCCTTCTTGGCCTTCCAGACATACTAATGGCCTGTAGCTGCACTAAGCTGGGATAGAACACCTGTAATTTTCTTCAAGTAGCTTTATATACTGTAACCAGACAAGCCTGCCTGTCAGTAGGAAGATAACAGGAACGGATCTAGCTGAACACTGTGAGCAGGACGCACTGCACTAAATGTAAATAGTCTAGAAGATAACAGGAACGGATCTAGCTGAACACTGTGAGCAGGACGCACTGCACTAAATGTAAATAGTCTAGAAGATAACAGGAACGGATCTAGCTGAACACTGTGAGCAGGACGCACTGCACTAAATGTAAATAGCAGGAACGGATCTAGCTGAACACTGTGAGCAGGACGCACTGCACTAAATGTAAATAGTCTAGAAGATAACAGGAACGGATCTAGCTGAACACTGTGAGCAGGACGCACTGCACTAAATGTAAATAGCAGGAACGGATCTAGCTGAACACTGTGAGCAGGACGCACTGCACTAAATGTAAATAGTCTAGAAGATAACAGGAACGGATCTAGCTGAACACTGTGAGCAGGACGCACTGCACTAAATGTAAATAGCAGGAACGGCTCTAGCTGAACACTGTGAGCAGGACGCACTGCACTAAATGTAAATAGCAGGAACGGATCTAGCTGAACACTGTGAGCAGGACGCACTGCACTAAATGTAAATAGCAGGAACGGATCTAGCTGAACACTGTGAGCAGGACGCACTGCACTAAATGTAAATAGCAGGAACGGATCTAGCTGAACACTGTGAGCAGGACGCACTGCACTAAATGTAAATAGCAGGAACGGATCTAGCTGAACACTGTGAGCAGGACGCACTGCACTAAATGTAAATAGCAGGAACGGATCTAGCTGAACACTGTGAGCAGGACGCACTGCACTAAATGTAAATTGCAGGAACGGATCTAGCTGAACACTGTGAGCAGGACGCACTGCACTAAATGTAAATAGTCTAGAAGATAACAGGAACGGATCTAGCTGAACACTGTGAGCAGGACGCACTGCACTAAATGTAAATAGCAGGAACGGATCTAGCTGAACACTGTGAGCAGGACGCACTGCATTAAATGTAAATAGTCTAGATAGAAGATAACAGGAACGGATCTAGCTAAACTGAATACAGTGTATATATATATATATATACAACACCTGGGATGCATATATATACACAATACACTGTAAGTGCAGCTAACTGACTGACTGTTCTGCCTAATCTATCTAACTCAAATCAAATGACACTGTCTCTCTCTCTCTCTATCTCTCAGCACACCGGAACACACACTACACAGGGCCGCCGTGCAGGCGGCCTTATATAGTGTGGGGTGTGTACTAAATCCCCTGAGCCATAATTGGCCAAAGCCACCCTGGCTTTGGCCAATTACAGCTCTCTCTACTGACGGCGCTGTGATTGGCCAAGCATGCGGGTCATAGTGCATGCTTGGCCAATCATCAGCCAGCAATGCACTGCGATGCCGCAGTGAATTATGGGCCGTGACGCGCCACACGAATTTAGCGCGAACGGCCCATAACGTTCGCCATTCGGCGAACGATCGAACAGCCGATGTTCGAGTCGAACATGGGTTCGACTCGAACACGAAGCTCATCCCTAATCAGGTTAGATCAACCGTTGTTTGCGTTAGATCTCACACAGAAGAAGCGATATTAACAGTTATTTGCTGGGGGGCTAACCCGTCATCAGCCCCCTCTTATCAAAAAATTGACCAAACAGTTAGCTATTTTGGAAGCAGTTTGTTAGATCCGGTACAATCAAGTGGTTTTAATGTTAGATCTCACATAATTAGAGAATTATTAAGTGATTAATGGGGGGGGGGGGGGGGGGGCTGGCCCCCCTGTAATGGAAATGTGTAAGTTCTGTATATAATTGTATTGTATTTTGTATGTATTGCACACGGCCCTCACTGTGCACACGGCACTAATAATGTTTTCAGTAAATGTTTACATTCTTTCCAGTCCTGATTAGAATTAGCCTGCCTATGTTACGCCCCTTGTTACCATAAACGTACAATTGTAATATTAATGTGATACCTACGCAATCATGTGCATAAAAACCTTCAATAATAAAGCAGAACAGTTATTTGTAAAGATGCTGAGCGTATCTTTTGTGTCTGTTCCCTACTGCAGTAGTTATTATTAATTTGGAACCACTAATCAATATGAGGATAGGAGTTGCCTATCATCAATTTACCAAATCACGTGGCGAGCCAGCCAGGAGGGGCTTTACAGGTGACCCAGAGAATCCGAAACGAGGAGCTTGAGACGATCCGGGAATTTCTGATAATCAGCCTTTTGCTTACATTTGAGTTATCAGACCTCCTTGATCGGTAAGGCATTTTCGGGACAAAGGGTACCTATTTTACTCCCCTTTATCGAACTGTATTGATTGGTGGCTATATGTTATGTTGTCCCTGTCTATTGTCCATCGGAGTGTTATAGATAAGAAAGGGAAGAATAGTGCTGCTCACAGGTATATGTAGTACATCTGCTAGATAAAGTAGTTTAGAGGCAAGAGGGTATAGGCACAAGTAGAGAAGAGAGAAGACTGGCCAGTCATTATGGGCATTGAATTAAGTAAGGGAATGAAGGGTAAGAGACCCTCAAAAATGCCCAGCGCAAGAGGAGCGCTATATATGAACCGAAGGTGCGGTTCCGCCTATACTGAGCCCCTAGATTAATGGTTAAAGCTTGTGTGTGTCATGTACACAGATGTGACCCCCTCCTTTGTGCTCTCATGAAAGAAATGTGGCTGGGATGAGAGGTCAGTGATAAGCTGGAAGGACACCAATGACAATTCCAGTTGTTTAGACAAAACATTTATAACAAAATGTGCCGGGTTAACAAATTTAATGGTAAACAATGTGATCACAATTATTTTTTTTAATCCGTTTTCCAGACATGGTAAAATGAAGGTTACATTTAACCGTGTATTACACACATTGAATATCCTTTGATAGTGGAAACAGTGCATTTAAAAAAGGGAAATTAAGTAAAATTAAGTAATAATGAGTATTAATTTCTAATATGAGTTTAACAATTATATAGATATATTGAAACTGGTTTAGACAACCTTTGGTTGGAAATGAAATCCACGTTATTGGGGAAATTTGTAATGAATGGGATTAGTTTAGATTAAGATAACAATTTTGTAATTTTACATTTATACAATAAGCCCTTATTGAGAGAAAAAAGGATTAAGATGAGGTTGTTATTTGGAATAAAGCTGCCATAATATTTAACAAAGCCAAGATGGATGGGATACATAAGAAGTTCTTCTACAAAAATGAAATTTTAAGGTTTTTGATAATAACTTGATGTGCGGTCCATGATGCGAGAGTTATAAAAAATAAAATTTAAATATAACAGACCCATCACATCAAGTCCACACACCCTGTTAGGATAGATGCCGCCTGCAGCCAGTTGTTTTATAGTTTTTGATGCTTTCTGGTCCATCATACAGATTGTTGGTCCTTTTGTTTTTAGTTTTGAAATCCAAAGCAGAATGTGTGGATTGTGAAATGATGTGCCCCTTCTCCTTGTAAGTACAGTGGTATAAGCAGAAGAATAGTTTTGGATTTATGGACATCTCTGCATGACCACAGGGTATTGTTATCATTTATTATAATATTGCCAGGAAAAAGTTGTCTTTTTGAAACATGAAACTGGAGTTCTTACACAGACAGCGTGATAGAAAACAAGCCATTGTAATATATTTATGTAGCTGGACCCAGTAATGAAGGGTTCATCCCGATATATCAGAGCTGTAGCTTTTATGCAAAAGTGCTATTAGACAAAGTTAGATATTGTTTCGGTCAAACATTTAATTTTTAATGGTCCGACATTCTGTGCAGCAAATATACAGCTAACTAAATGTCTGTCTAATGAAAGGTTTAAAGTATGAGTTTGTTTATGTACAAATCTAACAATGACAAATGTGTACATTTATTCAAAAGAAAGGAAAAGACACATGTGTTAAATTGATGATGAAGGAATCATCTGCTGTGAGCCCAGTGCAGGACACACTCCCTGAAGACCCAGATATTAAATTTTTTGTAGATTTGAGTATGCAGTTTATCACCCAGAAGGATTCTCTGTATTCAAAGTCATTGGATCCTTTTTGCCCAGCTCAAGAAGCAGAGCTCCATGTTTTAGCAAAGCCTGTGAGCTATAAAAAGAGTGTATATTTATATAGATAGTCGAGATATAGAGAGCTTTTGGTTCCATTTGAAGGGCCAGAAGTTTTTTTTTACTTCGGCAGGTAAACCAATAAAGCATGCCAAGTTAATTTGATCGCCTGTTTTCAGCCTTCCAGGTTCTTGCTGAGGTAGCCATATTAACTTTCACACATGGAAGCAGACCAGGTGACTAAGGATGCCGCATTTACAGCCCCGGACACTTGATGGGTCTGTGCAACTCACAGATTCCACCCTAGTTCTGGCCCAGTATAGCTGGGAATAATAATTAAACTTTAAGGACCCCAGAACGAGAAGAACAAGTGGTCCACAGGGGGCAACTTCTTATGAAATAGGACTTTGGAAAAGGTGATCATTTATGTCTGCCAGCCACTCTTTTCCCTCCAGCTTGACACATGGACCGTGTCATCAGTCACAAGCAGTTATGGCTGCCTTAGTAAATGAGCGTGGGATAGAGCCGGGGTTCTCCACAGTTGTTTGTATAACATACCACTTCTTGTTTTACCTGTTACCAAATTATTACCAAAACTGAACATCCCTTCCAGAGATTACAAAAAGATAAATCCAGATGCCCAAGTTAGGATCTTACAAGTATGCATTTTGTCTGTATGGACATGTTTTCTGGATGTCCAGTGGAAAATGCTACTGCAAAGGCCACAGTAAAAAGTGTCATCAGAAGTAGTTTGTAAATATAGAATACAGAGTACAGAGAGTAACAGAGGAAATCATTTTTATAGGAGAGTCCTTACTAGAAGTTTTGAGGTTTTATTTTTACACCCCCCACTGTCTACAATGTAGCGGACAAAGTAGAGTAAGAAACAAGAAAACTTTTGCCTGAATGTTTTCTTCTATTTTATGAAGCCCCTAAGGGGGATGTTGGACTCTCTCCCTATGGGATTTGGTTTGGGAGTGTGTTACTCACTTGCTTATATTTTGTCTCAGCAGCTGAAGTCCTCCATTCGGATCTCACAGAGAATGTTGCTGATCTTTTAAGGTTTTTGACAAACTCATTTATGTGTTTTCTCCCCAATTCCAGATCCTAAAAGTTTGGAAGGATCTAAAACTAAAGCCAGGTGACTTGTGGATTGTTAAGAGACATTTATATATAAGGAAACGTTTGGAGACTCAATACAGCATCTATTTCATGTACAGTTGTGCAAAACTTGAAGGAAAAGTCACCTGGATCCACACCAGACACTGCAAAAATGACTTAATTAAAGAAATCTCTGTGTTTGATTTGTTTCCCTCTTGTCATCACAGTTTAGGGTACTTTTTTATCCAATTACTTTAATTGTAAGGGATATATATATTTGAAAAGTAGTTCAGCCATGTTGAAGTCATATTTGTCTTTTGTACGTCTTCCATTTCATGTAGAATTGTCTGTGTTTACATGTGCTGATAAGTCAGCATGCCAACAATTCAGCTAGAAGGCCATTCTGGTCACAGGAGTGTACAGCCAGTACTCTGTAAATATGTCTTATCAATCATTTGTTCTTCACAATGAAAAGTCATTTTGTATTGAAAAAGTTGCTCAGCTATTATTTTCTCCACAATGGAATTTTTTTTTTTGCCTCTTTGGCCAGGACTACCTTCACCTAAGTGTGTGGAGGTTCCAGGTTAAAGGTGATAGCAGGTATGGTTAGTGATCAAAATATTGATCAAAAGAGGGGAGACTGTAATGGAAATGTGTAAGTTCTGTATATAATTGTATTGTATTTTGTATGTATTGCACACTGCCCTCACTGTGCACACGGCACTAATAATGTTTTCAGTAAATGTTTACATTCTTTCCAGTCCTGATTAGAATTAGCCTGCCTATGTAACGCCCCTTGTTACCATAAATGTACAATTGTAATATTAATGTGATACCTACGTAATCATGTGCATAAAAACCTTCAATAATAAAGCAGAACAGTTATTTGTAAAGATGCTGAGAGTATCTTTTGTGTCTGTTCCCCACTGCAGTAGTTATTATTAATTTGGAACCACTAATCAATATGAGGATAGGAGTTGCCTATCATCAATTTAACCAAGTCACCCCTTATCAAATTTTCTGGCCAAAAATCATTCAGGCTAATAGATAATCGTAGATCCAGTAAGATCAAGCGGTTTTAACGTTAGATCTTTCAGCGAGGTATGCTGAAATTATGTGGGACATTAATCGACAGGTGTGTCCAAACCCAGTGAAGCCTGAAGCACAGTGCCAGAAGCCAGAGGGAAACTTCGGAGGGCTCTGGTGAAGGAACCAACCAGGTGCCCATCTACGGTAGCTGGCTCAAAACCAATGACACAAAGACAAATGCTGCCTGGTGTCGGAGAGTCAATGCACACCAGACTCCCAGAACTTAGCGCAGACTTAAGCTCGATCAGAACCTCGAAGAGAGGAGCGCGGATACAAACCACCGAACAGGCCAGGGCCACCACTTCCTCCATGCTCCCTGACAAGCTGGTGGGACCTTCTCCTGTTGTTCCCATCCAAGTAAAGGGAGTCTACACCAAGACCCTTCTTGATACTGGAGCTTAAGTGACCCTTCTCTACAGAGACTTCTATGACAGGCACTTCAAGCACCTGCCTTTGCATAAGTTGGAAGAGCTGCAGATATGGGGCATTGTGACTCAGAACTTCCCCTATGATGGCTATCTACCAGTCAAGCTGACCTTCGATCCCTCCATGGCTGGGAAAGCCGAGACTTTTGAAACTCAGGCAGTGGTCTCTCCTCGCCCACCAGGCGCCAGTAAGAGTTCTCTTATCATAGGGACCAATACTGATCTTGTCAGAAGGCCGTTGACACCTCTTGTTCTGGAGCCTGGCACTTCAACTACAAGTGTGCACCCCATGCTGAGACAAGCCTACCAGCACCTGGTACAAAAACAGAAGGGAAAGATCTGGCGCTTGGACCAGTGTGAGAAGGTGTTACAGCCTGGTAAAGTGGCCTATTTACGAGCATCTGTCAAGCTAAATTGGAAGCAAGCAGGCCCTTTCATTGTCCTTGAATCAGACGGACAGAGAGAAGACATAGGAGTGGAGATAATTCCCGAGGTGATTTCAACCAAAGGGTTGTAAAGAAGTCACGGGAAGATCTTGGTTAGTGTCCGCAACATAACAGCCTCGCCAGTGAAGATGCCGTCTCAGATGTTGCTGGGACAAGTGAATCTGGCCACCCCAGTCCCGCCGTCTGATTTGGTGGGGGGAGCAAAGGATGGGATCTCTGTGGAGGAGCTCTATCCGAAGAATACTCCCCTTTTGCCTGAATGGAAACAAAGGGCCAAGACTCAGCTCCTGAGATGGCAGGCTGCATTCTCCAAGAGTGAATTTGGTGTGGGGTGTGCAAAAAGTGCCCAATACTGGATCCATCTCTTTGAATGCATAAGCCGTTCAGGAAAAGAATTTGATGGATTCCTTTAGGGGACTTGGAGGATCTGCATGAACAACTGACAGAGTTGAAGAGGGCAGGTATCATCTGAGAGTCCCAGAGTCTATACGCTTCCCCAATAGTGGTGGTACGGAAGAAGAATGTCACTGGGGCTGGGTATTGACTACCGGACGCTGAACCGAAGGACCATTCCTGATCAATATACCACCCCAAGGATAGAAGATTCCTTACAGAGCCTGTCAGGAGCGAAGTGGTTCAGAATGCTGGATTTGAAGAGTGGGTATTGCCAAATCCCCATGCACCCTGAGGATCGGGATTAGACCATTTTCTTTACCCCGGAGGGGATCTTTGGATCTTGGGATCTTTGGATTTGACCGTATGCATCAAGGCCTGTCTGGTGCCCCAGCCACCTTCCAAAGGGTAATGGAGAAGACCGTGGGTGACATGAAACTGATCAAGGTGTTGGTGTACTTAGACGACATCATCGTTTTGAGCAAGACCCTGAAAGAGCACGAAGAGTTTCTGCAGAAGGTTCTGAAGGGACTCCATGGTGAGGGGGTTGGAGCTGTCTCTGGAAAAGTGCCAGTTTTATCAACCCTTGGTCAACTACCTTGGTCACATTGTGTCTGCTGATGAAGTGGCCACTGACCTCCAGAAGCTGGAAGCTGTCACCTCCTGGCCGAGGCCTACCAACGTGACTGAGCTTAGGTCATTTCTGGGATTCTGCTCTTATTACAGAAGATTTGTCAAGGGATTCGCTAAGATGCTGACCCTGATCTGGCGAAGCCTGTCAGACCAGCTGGAGGGCCCAGAAAACCCAGAGAGTCCATTCAGGAACAATGGACTCCGACATGTGAAGAGGTTTAAGGCAGCTAAAGTAAAGCCTAAAAACCGCTCCAGTCGTGGCCTATGCAGATCCAACCAAGCCATACGAGCTACACTTTGATGCCAGTCGAGATGGGTTAGGTGGGGTGCTATATCAAGAGCATGACTGCCATTTACGACCTGTTGCCTATGTGAGTCGGAACTTGGCCCCCGCCGAGAAGAACTATCCCAATCACAAACTTGAGTTCCTGGCCTTGAAGTGGGCGGTGGTGGATAAGCTGAGGGATTACCTGTATGGAGCAGAGTTTGTGATCAAGACTGACAACAATGCTCTCACCTACATCCTCACTACCATCAAGTTGGACCCCACGGGTCACAGATGGTTGGCTGCTCTATCAGGGTTTATTTTCAGCCTGAAGTATAGATCGGGGTCAGGAAACAAGACGCGGATGCTTTGTCAAGAAGGCCCCATTGTTTCAGAGACCCTCCAGAAAAATAGGCCCAGCTGACACCTGAAGGGTAAGAGCCTTATGTCAAGGAGCAGAACATCAACCTGGAGTAGGATCCAGGACTGAAGAGGTTGGAGTGTCAGCCGCTGGTGTGGATGAAGGTCTGCCCAAGCTGTCAAAGACCTGCAGAGGGACCAGCTGGAGGACCCTCCCTGTAGCTTGGCATTGAAGGCCTTGGAGAGCCAATGCCCTGACTTGCTCCTCACTGGCTCCCCGAAGGAAACCCATCTGCTGCACCGAGAGTGGGATTGGTTTCAGGTGCACAGAGGGTTGGTCTACCGAAGGGGCCCCTCTGACGATTCTGAAGAAAAATGGCAGCTATTCCTACCTGAAAAACATATGGAGACAGTATTAACTGCCCTACTATCAGGAACCATGAATCAGACCGAGACAGAAGTATAGTTAAATCACAATTGTTTATTAATAATAATAATAAGGTAAACAGAGTAAGCGTAGTCAAAACAAGCCAGAGTTCAGTAACCGGATCGGGTAGTCAGCCAAGCTAATGTCAGAGAGCCAGAGATAAACGTAGTAGAGGACTTTTCTCCTGGTGAGGGACCGGTTCTACTGGCCCTGCATGCAGGCTGAAGTTGAAGGGTCAGGGACCCATGGAGCTGGTGTGCATTGACATTCTGTGCTTGGAGCCTGATCTGAGCGGGCAGGGAAATATCCTGGTAGTGACTGACCATTTCACTCGGTATGCCCAGGTGTTTTCCACGAGGGACAAGCATCCATGGTGGCCAAGATCTTCGCGGAGAAATTCTTTGTGCACTATGGTCTGTCCCAACGCATCCACTCTGATCAAGGGAGAGATTCCAAGAGTAGTCTCATCAAGAGACTTTTAGACCTGTTGGGCATCAGGAAGCCTAAAACCACCCCATATCATCCTCAAGGAGATCCTCAACCAGAGAGATTCAACTGAACCCTCCTGGATATACTTGGAACTCTAAATTCAGAACAAAAGCAGCACTGGAGCAAGCATATAGTGGCTACTGTACATGCTCATAACAGCACCACCAATGATGCCACAGGTTACTCTCCCTATAGTTTTATGTTTAGACCGTAGGCCCAGCTGCCAGTAGACTTGGCCTTCGGCACATCCCTCGACCATACCTCAGCAACTTTCCACAGAGGGTATGTGGATCGCCTGCAGAGACGTCTGAAAACCGCCTATGATAAGGCTTAAGCTGCCCCATATGCCCGAGGACAGAGAAACAAAATAAACTTTGACCTCAGGTTACGAGTACAGGACCTACAACCGGTTGACAAGGTACTGCTGAGTAGGGATGAGCCGAACACCCCCCTGTTCGGTTCGCACCAGAACATGCGAACAGGAAAAAAATTCGTTCGAACACGCGAACGCCGTTAAAGTCTATGGGACACGAACATGAATAATCAAAAGTGCTAATTTTAAAGGCTAATATGCAAGTTATTGTCAATAAAAGTGTTTGGGGACCTGGGTCCTGCCCCAGGGGACATGGATCAATGCAAAAAAAAGTTTTAAAAACGGACGTTTTTTCAGGAGCAGTGATTTTAATAATGCTTAAAGTCAAACAATAAAAGTGTAATATCCCTTTAAATTTCATACCTGGGGGGTGTCTATAGTATGCCTGTAAAGGGGCGCATGTTTCCCGTGTTTAGAACAGTCTGACAGCAAAGTGACATTTTGAAGGAAAAAACACATTTAAAACTACCCGCGGCTATTGCATTGCCGACAATACACATAGAAGTTCATTGATAAAAACGGCATGGGAATTCCCCACAGGGCAACCCCGAACCAAAATTAAAAAAAAAAAATGATGTGGGAGTCCCCCTAAATTCCATACAAGGCCCTTCAGGTCTGGTATGGATATTAAGGGGAACCCCAGCCAAAATTAAAAAAAAAAAATTGACGTGGGGTTCCCCCTAAATTCCATACCAGACCCGAAGGGTCTGGTATGGATTTTAAGGGGAACCCCGCGCCAAAAAAAAAAAAAAAAAAAAACGGCGTGGGGTCCCCCTAAAAATCCATACCAGACCCTTATCCGAGTACGCAACCTGGCAGGCCGCAGGAAAAGAGGGGGGGACGAGAGTGCGGCCCCCCCCCCTCCTGAACCGTACCAGGCCACATGCCCTCAACATTGGGAGGGTGCTTTGGGGTAGCCCCCCAAAACACCTTGTCCCCATGTTGATGAAGACAAGGGCCTCATCCCCACAACCCTGGCCGGTGGTTGTGGGGGTCTGCGGGCGGGGGGCTTATCGGAATCTGGAAGCCCCCTTTAACAAGGGGACCCCCAGATCCCGGCCCCCCCCCTGTGTGAAATGGTAAGGGGGTACTTACCCCTACCATTTCACTAAAAAACTGTCAAAAATGTTAAAAATGACAAGAGACAGTTTTTGACAATTCCTTTATTTAAATGCTTCTTCTTTCTTCCTTCATCTTCTTCTGGTTCTTCTGGCTCTTCTGGTTCTTCCTCCGGCGTTCTCGTCCAGCATCTTCTCCGCGGCGTCTTCTATCTTCTTCTCCTCGGGCCGCTCCGCACCCATGGCATGAGGGGAGGCTCCCGCTCTTCTCTTCATCTTCTTCTCTTCTTCATCTTCTTCTTCATCTTCTTCTTCTTCTTCTCTTCTTCCTTCTTCTGTTCTTCATGTCTTCTCCGGGCCGCTCCGCAGCCATGCTGTGGCATGGAGGGAGGCTCCCGCTGTGTGACGGCGTCTCTTCGTCTGACGGTTCTTAAATAACGGGGGGCGGGGCCACCCGGTGACCCCGCCCCCCTCTGACGCATGGTGACATGACGGGACTTCCCTGTGGCATTCCCCGTGACGTCACAGGGAAGTCCCTCAAGTCACCGTGCGTCAGAGGGGGGCGGGGTCACCGGATGGCCCCGCCCCCCGTTATTTAAGAACCGTCAGACGAAGAGACGCCGTCACACAGCGGGAGCCTCCCTCCATGCCAGCATGGCTGCGGAGCGGCCCGGAGAAGAAAATGAAGAAGAGAAGAAGGAAGAAGAGAAGAAGAAGATGAAGAAGAAGATGAAGAAGAGAAGAAGATGAAGAGAAGAGCGGGAGCCTCCCCCCTCATGCCATGGGTGCGGAGCGGCCCGAGGAGAAGAAGATAGAAGACGCCGCGGAGAAGATGCTGGACGAGAACGCCGGAGGAAGAACCAGAAGAGCCAGAAGAACCAGAAGAACCAGAAGAAGATGAAGGAAGAAAGAAGAAGCATTTAAATAAAGGAATTGTCAAAAACTGTCTCTTGTCATTTTTAACATTTTTGACAGTTTTTTAGTGAAATGGTAGGGGTAAGTACCCCCTTACCATTTCACACAGGGGGGGGCCGGGATCTGGGGGTCCCCTTGTTAAAGGGGGCTTCCAGATTCCGATAAGCCCCCCGCCCGCAGACCCCCACAACCACCGGCCAGGGTTGTGGGGATGAGGCCCTTGTCTTCATCAACATGGGGACAAGGTGTTTTGGGGGGCTACCCCAAAGCACCCTCCCAATGTTGAGGGCATGTGGCCTGGTACGGTTCAGGAGGGGGGGGTCGCACTCTCGTCCCCCCCTCTTTTCCTGCGGCCTGCCAGGTTGCGTGCTCGGATAAGGGTCTGGTATGGATTTTTGGGGGGACCCCACGCCGTTTTTTTTTTTTTTTTTGGCGCGGGGTTCCCCTTAAAATCCATACCAGACCTGAAGGGTCTGGTATGGAATTTAGGGGGAACCCCACGTCAATTTTTTTTTTTAATTTTGGCCGGGGTTCCCCTTAATATCCATACCAGACCTGAAGGGCCTTGTATGGAATTTAGGGGGACCCCCACATCATTTTTTTTTTTTTATTTTGGTTCGGGGTTGCCCTGTGGGGAATTCCCATGCCGTTTTTATCAATGAACTTCTATGTGTATTGTCGGCAATGCAATAGCCGCGGGTAGTTTTAAATGAGTTTTTTCCTTCCAAATGTCATTTTGCTGTCAGACTGTTCTAAACACAGGAAACATGCGCCCCTTTACAGGCATACTATAGACACCCCCCAGGTATGAAATTTAAAGGGATATTACACTTTTATTGTTTGACTTTAAGCATTAATAAAATCACTGTTCCTGAAAAAACGTCCGTTTTTAAAACTTTTTTTTGCATTGATCCATGTCCCCTGGGGCAGGACCCGGGTCCCCAAACACTTTTTATGACAATAACTTGCATATAAGCCTTTAAAATTAGCACTTTTGAATTCTCCCATAGACTTTTAAAGGGTGTTCCGCGGCATTCGAATTTGCCGCGAACACCCCAAATTGTTCGCTGTTCGGCGAACTTGCGAACAGCCAATGTTCGAGTAGAACATGAGTTCGACTCGAACTCGAAGCTCATCCCTACTGCTGAGAAACCTGGGTGTCCCTGGAAAGCACAAGTTGGCTGTGACAGACCTAGCCGGGACAGAGGCTGTTGGAGAGGACTGAATGCAAGCCTGTTGCCTTTTGATTATGGGCCCTGGATTTTCAATGGAACAATACTCTTTGTGAGGTGAATGAGAAATCCAGGCTGAACTGTACTAATCGGACTCCGTTGTGTATATATGTATATATTGTATGTTGTTTGATTCTGTTGGGGACTCCTTGCTGTGGATTTGTGTCCCTGAAGAGGGAGGGGGGATTCCTCCAGCAGCCCCCTGCTGATAAGACTGAATTATACTGTTGGGACACATCCTGTGAGGAGATGCTGGTGTCATCAACTCCAACTACCTGTGTTTATGTTAATTGAATGAGCTGATCACATTGTCCTCTATACAATGTAGGAGACGGGACGACTCCTATTGGAGCTGCAGTTATTGTGTTTATATTAATGTGTGAAGCTCGGTGCCCACAAGTCTGTCATCTGGTCTGGGTAAATTTTTTTAGTTAATTAGCTCATGTTAATTATGTTAATTAGGTTACAGTTGTATTGTTAGAGGAGGTTCCAACGGCATATAAAGTCTTGTAACTTTGGTTCTAAATAAAACAGTTCATGTTAGCAACAAGTAAGTGTTGCCTTGTTTTGTGCTCAGAGAGGTTGGAATATCTGATATCGGTATACAGACTGGGAGGAAGTGGTATATGATGGAAGCACTCAAGTGGAGTGTGGGACGTTCCGTGACATTGGTGGCAAGCAGCGGGAAAGCTTCCTGCAGTCTGGGACATCCAAACCTCCAACTGGATCCAAGATCAGCTTAGCAGACTTCAGTCACCCCAGCGGAGATATGGACCTGGCATCAGAGTTCCCGGGGCTGCTGCGGATCATCCTTTCAACATACACCAGGACTGTGTCTAAGGATGAATACCTGGAGCTCAGGCAGCAGATTCGGGTGGAGCTCTGGATCGGAGCCCTCCAGCTCGCTGGTATAAAACAGGGCAAGAGCTTTCCAACCCAAGAGCAACGGGCCAGTGACCAACGGGCATTGTGGATGGCATTCCTGGGAGAGCGGTCCCAGGAGCAATGGGTGACTGAGTTGGACAGGCTGGTCCAGCAGGAGATAGAGCTGGACAATCGTTATCGGGCTCTGCAATGGCACGCAGAGGAGGGATATTTAGGGGAGACAACAGAATGCTTTCCGGAGGGATATGACTTTGGCGGCCCTGGATTGCTGTGGGAGAGCCTTACAGATCATTTTATGTTTGGCGATGAAGGGGAACCTGACCTTGAGGACCTGAAAGAATATAGAGAGGCTATGCTCGGTCTTGCAGGGGTCTCAGAGCTCAAACCTGATCTGGACCATTTGCTAAGGAAGGAACAGCATCTGGAAAGGACATACAGGAAACTGCTAGAACAAGTTCAGCAGCATGGCAGAGAATCGGCAGTGGAAAATCCAGAGATTGCCGTCCCCAAAGCTGAAGTGCTGACAACAGGGCAGAGCTCTGCTAACCTCTGTCCAGCACTGATAACATCTTCTGGGTTCCATGGACAGGAGATGGTGAACCTCTATCCCCAGACATCAGTTGCAGAGACAGGGGATTTGATAGACTTTTCTGCTGAGGAAGAACAACCTGATGAGCCTCCAGCAGAAGAGCTGCTATTGGGGCCAAACTTCACTGTGCTCTGCTCAGCACCAACAGCAGTATCTGTGGAGTTACAGGTAACTTCCCTAGTTGAAGCACCGGCAACCGGGCAGAGTGCTACCAACCTCTGGCCATCACCGGCAACAACTACAGAGTTCCAGGGAGGTGGGGCAGTTGGCCTCCCTCCCCAACAGGTAGTCGGAGCAGATGGTGTGGGGTTTCCAGCAGAAGGGCTGGCAACAGGGCCGAGGACTGCTGGACTCTGCCCTCAACTAACAGAGGATGGATTTCCTGTGAAGGTGGATGGGACTTCAGTCTTCACCTGTATACCCCAGGGATGCTGGGCAGTGGGCCCAGATCCCCAACAGCATGACGGAGTGAGCCCAGTCCCCCTGTCTTCTCTCCAGCGGCAGAAAGGACTCCAGGGAGAGGGGCCAGTCCAGGCCTCTCCCCAGCGGCAGATATGTTCTCTGAGAGAGGCAGAGGTTGGCTGGGTGAGTAATACTCTGTTTGGAACAATTTGTTTGGGGTACTGTGTGGGTACAGGCAGTAGAGGACTGGAACTACTGACTAACTTCGGAGTCAACCCGTCTGGGGTCTCCTCCTGTGTTAGTCTCCTGCCGAAAAGGGAGAAATGTGACAGACCTAGCCAGGACAGAGGCTGTTGGAGAGGACTGAATGCGAGCCTCTTGACTTTTGATTATGGGCCCTGGATTTTCAAGGGAACAATACTCTTTGTGAGGTGAATGAGAAATCCGGTCTGAACTGTACTAATCGGACTCAGTCGTGTATATATGTATATATTGTATGTTGTTTGATTCTGTTGGGGACTGCTTGCTGTGGATTTGTGTCCCTGAAGAGGGAGGGGGGATTCCTCCAGCAGCCCCCTGCTGATAAGACAATTATACTGTTAGGACACATCCTGTGAGGAGATGCTGGTGTCATCAACTCCAACTACCTGTGTTTATGTTAATTGAATGAGCTGATCACATTGTCCTCTATACAATGTAGGAGACGGGACGACTCCTATTGGAGCTCCAGCTATTGTGTTTATACTACTGTGTGAAGCTCGGTGCCCACAAGTCTGTCATCTGGTCTGGGTAAATTTTTTAGTTAATTAGCTCATGTTAATTATGTTAATTAGGTTACAGTTGTATTGTTAGAGGAGGTTCCAATGGCATATAAAGTCTTGTAACTTTGATTCTAAATAAAACAGTTCATGGTAGCAACAAGCAAGTGTCGCCTTGTTTTGTGTTCAGAGAGGTTGGAATATCTGATATCTGTATACAGACTGGGAGGAAGTGGTATATGATGGAAGCACTCAAGCGGAGTGTTGGGTGTTCAATGACATTGGCTAACCACTGAAAGTCGCAGCCCTATGTCGTTTGCAAGCATCTGCCAGGACACCCAGTATATCAAATCCGGCCAGCAGGAAGCACAGGCCCGCTGAAGGCTTGGCATCACAATCATCTGTTGTCTCTGTCAGAAGCAGTTCATGTTCTACCACAGCCAGATTTACAGTCCACACCCACGGCCTCTCAAAGATCCCGGCCAGTGACTAGATCTCACTCTGTACCCTTTGCTGAAGATGAAAACAGCGAGGATGAAGAGAAAGATTGTCTGTGGCCATTTTAAATGCCAGGGCCTGCCACCCCCCCTTTCTTTTCCTCCCAAGGTGACTGAGGTGACTCTCAGGCCAGAGGCTTCTGAGTTTGTACCTCAAAGTCCACCTTTTGAAGAGTTGGAAGACCCTCAATCTTCCCTGCTGACAACAGACCCCTAAGACTTCCCATCCTTCATTGAGGAAGCTGAAGCTGATATGCAGGAAGAAGAAGAGACCAGTGTGCCTGTAACCCCAGAACCTAAAGAAAAGCGAAGGGTTATTCACCCACCCAAAAGACTAACATAGGATACTTTGGGTGAAAGCTCTGAGGAGGTCGTTCTCATTGCAAAAAGGACTCTTGAAGTAACTGACCCTTCCACCGCAGATTTGGTGGTGGACAATCCCAACTCACTGTCAGGGCTGGGCTCAGCCCTTCCTTCTCTGAGCTGGCCGCTCAGCTGTCGGATAATTGCCAGCTCCTATCTCTCCACAGTTACTCAGCTGTTGATGATATCCTGCTCGTCAGTCCTGCCTACTTAAGCTGTCCAGTCCAGAGGATCTCTGCCTTCTCCTTGGTCAACATCACAGAAACAATCTCCTGCAATCCTGTTTAAGACTTGCTTTAATGACATCCCTTCTGGCTCCAGATCCTGCTTGCTGTTCCACTACATTGATCCCTGACTTCTGGCTTGGCTGACTATCCGTTCCGGTTACTGAACTTTGGCTATGTTTTGACTACGTTTATTCTTTTTACTTTTATTATAAACAAGTGTGATTTAACTGTACTTCTGTCTCAGCCTGATTTCTTGGTTTCTGACACTCACCCCCTGGCACATCTAGCTGGGCCATTCCAGTTAAGGTAGCCTGTAGGCAGGACAACCTCCCCTCCTATGCTAATTGGTGGGATGTTCCTCTGCCAGGGTTTTATGCAGATGTAAATTGTATGGTTTTCTGTGCACACTAACCTGTTTTTTTTTCTCCGTGTGCATAGCAAAAGCATGTAACAGGTCAGAGACTCTTTACCTCCTTTGGCGGACCAAAGATTCTTTGATGGGGGGAGTGTGTAACGGGGGCTACTCTATCACCCGTGGTCCCGCACCTCCTGCCATTCCTGCCAGCGATGGCCAGACTATATAGACACTGACACAGGCACTGTGGAAGAGCACGCCTGTCAGTCCCTGTGGGGGATTTATCCCCTCCCTCTCCTCTTCCTGCCTATTGGCAGGGAGAGGGAGCCAATCAAGCAGCAGCAGAGGACCACGGCCCACAATACAGCCCCATTGATTTCTACAGGGGGTGGAACTACCAAGCCCAGGAGGGACTGTAAGGAGAGACTACAGGCACCCGCTGAAGAACCATGCAAAGAAGGTTCCACAGACCATCCAGAGACGGTTGAAGATGGATGTACCTTCTGTACCACCTAATATCTCTATTTTTTATAGAATATCTCTGAAATTATGTGAGATCTAAAGTTAAAACCACTTGATCTTACCGGATCTAACGAATATCTATTAGCCTGAATGATTTTTGCTCAGAAAATTGCATGTGGGGGGGCCAACCCGTCCTTATGTACCACCTAATATCTCTATTACTATGTGGAATATCTCAGAAATTATGTGAGATCTAACATTAAAACCACTTGATCTTACCGGATCTAACAAATATCCTATGAGCCTGAATAATTTCTGGCCAGAAAATTGCATGGGGGGGGCTAACCCGTCCTTATTTACCACCTAAAATGATGTGAGATCTAACGTTAAAACCACTTGATCTTACCGGATCTAATGAATATCTATTAGCCTAAATGATGTTTGGCCAGAAAATTTGATAAGGGGGGGGCAGCCCCCCCTCATTAATCACTTAATAAGTCTCTAATTATGTGAGATCTAACGTTAAAACCACTTGATCTTACCGGATCTAACAAATTGCTTCCAAAATAGCTAACTGTTTGGTCAATTTTTTGATAAGGGGGGCTGATGACGGGTTAGCCCCCCCCAGCAAATAACTGTTAATATTGCTTCTTCTGTGTGAGATCTAACGCAAACAACGGTTGATCTAACCTGATCTATCAAAACTGCATAAGAGTTTTTCAAAAGTTTTGATATGGGGGGGGCTAACCCAGCAGAGGTCTCTATACATGTATATAGGAGTATATAAAGGACCCGTCATGGCTCTATACATGTATACAGGAGTATATAGAGGACCTGTCATGGCTCTATACATGTATATAGGAATATATAGAGGACCTGTCATGGCTCTATACATGTATATAGGAGTATATAGAGGACCTGTCATGGATTTATACATGTATATAGGAGTATATAGAGGACCTGTCATGGATTTATACATGTATATAGGAGTATATAGAGGACCTGTCATGGATTTATACATGTATATAGGAGTATATAGAGGACCTGTCATGGATTTATACATGTATATAGGAGTATATAGAGGACCTGTCATGGCTCTATACATGTATATAGGAGTATATAGAGAACCTGTCACGGCTCTATACATGTATATAGGAGAATAAAGAGGACCTGTCATGGCTCTATACATGTATATAGGAGTATATAGAGGACCTGTCATGGATTTATACATGTATATAGGAGTATATAGAGACCCTGTCATGGCTCTATACATGTATATAGGAGTATATAGAGGACCTGTCATGGCTCTATACATGTATATAGGAATATATAGAGGACCTGTCATGGCTCTATACATGTATATTGGAGTATATAGAGGACCTGTCATGGATTTATACATGTATATAGGAGTATATAGAGGACCTGTCATGGATTTATACATGTATATAGGAGTATATAGAGGACCTGTCATGGATTTATACATGTATATAGGAGTATATAGAGGACCTGTCATGGCTCTATACATGTATATAGGAGTATATAGAGGACCTGTCATGGCTCTATACATGTATATAGGAATATATAGAGGACCTGTCATGGCTCTATACATGTATATAGGAGTATATAGAGGACCTGTCATGGATTTATACATGTATATAGGAGTATATAGAGGACCTGTCATGGATTTATACATGTATATAGGAGTATATAGAGGACCTGTCATGGATTTATACATGTATATAGGAGTATATAGAGGACCTGTCATGGCTCTATACATGTATATAGGAGTATATAGAGAACCTGTCACGGCTCTATACATGTATATAGGAGAATAAAGAGGACCTGTCATGGCTCTATACATGTATATAGGAGTATATAGAGGACCTGTCATGGATTTATACATGTATATAGGAGTATATAGAGACCCTGTCATGGCTCTATACATGTATATAGGAGTATATAGAGGACCTGTCACGGCTCTATACATGTATATAGGAGTATATAGAGAACCTGTCATGGCTTCATACATTATATATGGTGGAATATCCATGCTAAACCCTCTATCATATGTGCATATACTTTTTTTTTTCCAGAATCATGTTTATTGTCAGTAAAAGTCAAGTTATACAGAAGCATAACAAAATAAAGGTACATAAGATTGTTTTGATGTATAATATGTGGTACAATGAACATCTTATTCAGTACTATACAGCATGTTCAACTATGCTATCAATAAACATAAGTATGATATAACCGTGAATAACTATACTCAAGTAGTAAACATTGAAACAGGAAAGTCTGTGCCTAGAGGCTATTCAGTGAATATTTTTTATTTTGGGGACCCTGATAGGTCTTTGTATGATTCGTGAGTTGACCCCAAGCTTTGTGTAATTAAATCAATCGGGGAGATTGTAAGTTGTCGTTAATCTCAGGTCGGCACCTTATGAATGGCGTGGATAAAGATACATGGCCGTCAGGTGTGAGTGAAGATATTTGTGGATGCGCTCCATCGTGCGTTCAATTGTCAATTATTAGTGTGGGGTCCTGGAGATATCTTTGTGTGTAATGCTACTTTGTAGTGTAATTTGCCTCTGGGCGTGTTAATGTGTGATAGGATTGCGGTCTCCGGACCACAGGCAATCCTACTCTTAGTTGGGTAGGGAGGATGGAATTTCCTATCGGGAGGGGATGGGGTGATTAGGAGGTTAGAAATATTAGGTAGGAGAGGAAGGATTAGAGCGGGTATGGGCTACTTATTATGACTTTGTTGTCTTCAAGAAGAGTCCCAAGTAGGTAAAGGGGAGGCAAGGAGTAGGGTGGAATATAAGAGGGGGTGAGAGTATAGGCTTAAGGAGGTTAAGAAAAGAAAAAGAGTATAGCGAGACCTCCTCCGACAGAGTCCCAAATGATAGTATAAGATCTTAGGACAAGAGTTCCATATATTCGGCTGTCGTTTGGAAATGTTGCCAGCTTGACCAAATAGTTCTGAATTTGGAGGATGTATCTTTGGCTTGGTGGATCAGTTCCTCCATTTCGGCTACTTTAGATATTCGTTTGAGCCAGTCTGCTATAGTTGGGGGTTTAGGAGACTTCCAGAGAGTCGGGATGCATATTTTTGCCGCATTTATCATATGTAGTGCAAGAGAGCGGTGATAGTCTTTTTTTGGGATAGAGGAGTGGTGTAGCAACATTTGGGCAGGGGTGAATTCAATCTGATAGGTGGTAATATTAGTGGTAATACGTTGGACTTCTTTCCAGACGGGTTGAATGAGTGGACATGACCACCATAAATGGACCATGGAACCTTCTGCCTCTGAACATCTCCAGCAGGTTGAAGGGATAGAGGGGGACATTTTGTGTAGTTTAATGGGGGTTTTGTACCATTTAGAAAAGATCTTGAATCCGTTTTCTTGTGCTGACACGTTAATCGAACCTTTGTGGATGTAGGAATATATGTTTTCCCATTCTTGGTCTGACAGATCTAATTCTAATTCTCTTTCCCAGCCGCGAGTGGCTATGTTGGATTTGGGATTGTGGTCCGAGAAAAGGAGAGCATAGATTTCTGAGATCACATGTCGCTGTGATTCTGTCTTGGAGCACATAACTTCAAAAGGTGTAAGTTGCCTGGAGTAATCGGTATTTTTGGGGGGGTGGCTAAGAAAGTGCCGTATTTGATTATATATCCAAGGTGGAAAGGGTCTTCCAGACATGTGTGTGGGTAAGTTCGTAATAGCTAGGAAGGTTTTTCCGGAAAAGAAGTGTTTTGCGCGTATATCGTCTTGGGGCCAGTATCCCTTAAGGAATGTAGTGGACAAACCCGGTGGGAAATCTGCGTTGTTTCGGATTGGTGTTAAGGGGCTTGGGATGGAGGAAATGTGATGTTTTTGGCACATTGACTTAAATGAGTGAAGTGTGGAGGAGATCAAGGGATGTTGTGAGCATGCCATAGAAATCTGTCTTGAGGGAGTCCAAGGTAGTAGTTTAACTGGGATCGATGAGAATTCGTTTTCTATTTGCGTCCAGGCTTTAGTGTGGGAGTGGACATTCCAGTCAACTATTCTGGACAATTGGCATGCCTTGTGGTGTTTGGCAATGTCTGGGAGAGCTATTCCTCCTTTTAATTTGGGCAGAGAAAGTCTTTCAAAACTAAGCCTAGGACGGTTTTTTCCCCATATAAAATCGCTGCACGCTCTGCGGTATGATGCAAAGAAGGCTTGCGGTAATCTTATGGGGACAGTTTGCAAAACATATAGTATTCTTGGGAGAATGTTCATTTTAATTATTGATGTCCTCCCAAACCAGGAAAAGAGTCCCGTTGACCGGGACTTAAGGTCTTTTTGAATTTGTTGGAGGATCGGTATGTAGTTTTTGAGATAAAGGTCAGAAAGGTGGATCGGTATGCGGATCCCTAGGTAGGTAATCGCATCACGAGTCCACTTGAAGGGGAAGTTAGATTGACAGGATTCTAGGGGTCTCTTTCTGTAAGGAAACGTTCAGGGCTTCGGATTTTGTGAAGTTGATTTGTAAGTTGGTCAGGAGGTTGAATGTGTTAAGGTCCTTAAGTAAATTGGGTAGTGTAATGTGGGGTTCAGTCAGGAACAAGAGAATGTCGTCTGCGAAAGCAGATAGCTTATATGTAGTCTCTGATATGGAGACTCCTTTGATGTCTGGATTAGATCGAAGACGTTGAAGGAGTGGTTCCAAGGTAAGGATGAATATTAACGGTGAAAGCGGGCATCCCTGACGTGTCCCATTTGACATGGAGAAGGCATTCGACAGGTGTCCATTAACACGGACCTGTGCGGTGGGGGATGCATAGAGGGCCATTATGAATTGTAACATACGGTCTTGTATACCAATCTTTTTAAGTACTTCCGCCATATAGTCCCACGCCACCCTATCGAATGCCTTCTCCGCGACAAGAAGAACCCTTGCTGTTGGTTTGAAGTTAACCATTTGTGTATATTGATCGCCTTGGTTGTGTTGTCTCTAGCCTCCCTGCCAGGTATAAAACCAACCTGGTCCAGTGAGATGAGGTTAGGCAGGAGAGGCAAAAGACGATTAGCTAATATCTTGGCGTATATTTTGAGATCAACATTAAGTAAGGATATAGGGCGGTAGTTCGACACCTTAGATGCATCTTTATTGGACTTAGGTATTACAGTTATATGTGCTGTTAGTAGGTCTCTAGGTGGGGGATTATCTGAGGACAGGGAGTTGAACGCATGCAGGAAATGTGGTTTGAGGGTTTCAGTGTAAGTTTTGTAATATCCGGTTGTTAGACCGTCTGGGCCGGGGCTCTTACCAGTCTTCAATTGTTTTAGAACCACGTCCATTTCAGCTGGGGATATGGGTTGTTCCAGATCGTTTGATTCATCAGTAGATATGTGCTTAGGACAATATTTCGTGAGAAAGTCCTGGATGGCTTTTGTTCTGTGGTTGTCTACCCTCTGTGTGTTGGGGGTATGTAGGTTGTACAGCTGGGAGTAATAGTGTACAAATTGCCCGGCTATTTGGTCATTGGATACTATTCGTTTCCCAGTAGCGTCCATTATCGAGTGGATCGTTGTTTTTGCTTTTTTGGCCCGAAGAGCTCTTGCCAAGATTTTGCCTGATTTATTGCCGTACTCATAGAATATTTTTTGGGAGAGTATATAATTGCGTTTCGTTTGCTTGTTAAGGGCCTCTAAGAGGTCAGATCTAGCTTGGAGCAGTTCCGGGAGAGATCTCAATGCTTGGGAGGTTTTGTGTGCTCTTTCCAAGGATTGTATCCGGGAAGTCAGTGTATTTATGTGTTCCTGTCTTTCCTTCCTACGTTTGGCTGAGAGTGCAATCAGTTCTCCTCGAATGGTGCTTTTATGTGCTTCCCATCTCATCATAGGTGAGATATCAGGGGAGTCATTTTCCTTAAAGTAAAGCCAGAGGCGTTCTTGTATGGATGTCATTGTTGCGGTATCCGTGAGAAGCGAGGGGTCCAGGCGCCAAATTTGGGGTCGGGGATTAGTGTTTGAGAATGCTAGCGTCATGGATATTGGGTGGTGGTCTGAAAGATACATGGGATCAATGGTGGTTGTAATTAGCATCGGCAGGTCTCTTTGCGAAAGGAATAGATAGTCTAATCTAGAGTATCTGTTGTGGGGGTCGAGTAGAATGTGAAATCTTTCTCGTTCGGGTGAAGTGTACGCCAGGAGTCGTGTAGTGATAGTTCTTTTAGTTGTGATCTAATTGCACGTAGTGCGCTATATGGTAGGCTTGAGGAGCCGGTCGAGGTATCATGTAAGGGGTTCAGAGGAACGTTGAAATCTCCTCCTAGTATAAGAAGGCCTTCTTGGAACAAAGTGAGTTTTTGTAAGGTGGACCTGAAAAAGGGCACTTGTTTCGTGTTGGGTGCATATATGTTGGCCAGGGTTATTCGTTTTCCGTGAAATGTGCCTTTGACAAAAAGGTATCGTGCTTCCGTGTCTATGCAAGTTTCTGTAATGTGAAACGGGCAATTTTTAGCGAATAGGATGGAGACTCCTTTAGATTTTGTGGAGTTATTAGTTGCGTGGATGAAGGTTGGGAAGCGGTAGTTGGAGAGTTTGGGGGCGGAGCCTGTTCTAAAATGTGTCTCCTGGAGAAAGACAATGTCCGCTTTGTTTTTATGTAAGGAGAGTAGTAAATGAGAGCGTTTTTCGGGGATGTTAAGTCCCCGTACATTTAGGGATATTACTTTGATTGTTTTATTTTTGGCTGAAGGTATTTGCGGCATATTGATGGCGTGGTCAAAATTTAGAGGTGCTGGTAAAGGAGGACGGGAGGGTTTCGTATAGCTATGAGTCTCTGTCGGAGGAGGAGGAGGAGAGATTGAGAAAGGGGATTAGAATGAAATAACAAAGAATCCGCGTCTTTTGAGGGAGGTTTTAATGACGCTTAGGGGTTTGAGAACGTGGATGGGGTCCTAAGAATACGATACTTTTGTGTTGCAGTCCGATGCGTATATGCGTGGAAATGTTCGGGTAGCTCGCGTGCGAGTGTGGTCGTTTCCGGAGTGTATCGAGATCCTGCTCGCTTATCCGTAGAGAATGTATACCTGTAATTAGGTATGACCGGAATGAGTCAGCGGCGTGCAATGAAATCTGGTATATAGATCAGCAGATGTGGTTGTGGGCGCCACTGAGGTGAGGAGCGGCTGAAATCGATAAGAAGAGGTGTGGTTCGAAGAGGAGTGGCTACCCGCTTGACAGGGAGGAGATGTGAGCTTAAGGAGGAGGTTGAAAATTGTGATAAACTAGTATAAAGGTGGAAGCTGTGGATTGTATGAATAGGTGGGTGGAATTATTTATATATTTAATATAGGGATCAGAGTTGATAGGGCTATGAGGTAGGAAAGCAAATTATATGTAGGGAAAAACCTGTAGTTCGGAGTAAGAGTGCAGTCTGAGTGTTTAATCCGTGTGCCCCTGGTTCGTGACACTCTATTCAGGGTGCCTTCTAGGCAAGAGTTAAACTAATAAATGTCTTGTAGGCAATACATGGAGTTTGGTAACCATATGTATGAGAGAATCCTAGACAATCCTTAAGAATGACAAGTGATTAATAGACTTATGCTATACAAAACTCATAACAGTGGAATCCTATACACGTCATGCTGTATTGGTCTAACCTGAATGGGCTGAAGTAGCTACTACCCTTTGTGCGGTGTGGTTAAGTCCGAGCCCTATGTCTTATATTATCAAGGATTAGTATGATGTGCACAGCATCTGTGGCATGGTGCGTGGATCAGCCTAGCAATCAGCTGGTAGGTATGAAACTGAGGTTTGATGCAAGTGGGAACAAGAGCCACACATCAAATGTGCCCGGGGCTACACATAGGTGTTTAGTATCGTCCGGAAGGTTTATAGGCTGGGTGGAGTCCAGACTCCTACGTTACCGTGTGCAAAAGAGGAGCCGGCAGGTACATCAGTCACCTACGTCTCAGGTCTACAGTGTGTGCGTCAAGGGAGTTACCCTAATCTGGAGGAGTTGAATTGGAACAGTGTGATCAGTGAGCCTCTCAACCATCTGTGGGGAGTGTTGTCTTGGGGTGATGTTTCCCATTATATCAGGGCCCTGTTTATAATGTTTTAATGAAACTGGGGATGATCCAGATATCACATACGGGCTTCGCCACCTTAACAATGCAGTATGTTATCGGGACGTGCGGGTATTTTGATGCAGCTGGGGCAACTCCTATCGCCTGTGAGCGTAGGATAAATCGAGTAAATGCCGATCGATATAATTTTGGGTTCATCGATTTTGCAGTTCGGCCCTAGGACCCCAGCCATTAATTATATACATTGAATTTTTCAACATTGTTGGTTACCTCCTGCATTGAAGAAATTGTTGTTCCGCAGCTCTTGTTCCCGCACTTCAACAGCGCTCAGTGTGGATTCGTTCTCATCGTCAGTGTTGTGATGCCCGGAGCAGGATGGAAAAGGCCGGCTCAAGGGCCTAAGGCTGAGGGGTGACTGGAAGCTAGCAGCTAGTGTTAACGAAGCATGACATAAACCAGGGAAAGACCGGAATACAACTTATTGAAACCTGTGAAACGAAAGGCAGTGGGAAAACCGAATCTCCGCGTGTTGCACGTTCCGGCGTCGCTGATCAGCGGTCCCGGCGTGCTCTCCTGGTCTGCGGGGTGTCCAGCGGGCTGGAGCCTCTATCCGTGCCTGGCGCTTGGAGACGTAGTCTGGCTTCGGATGGGGATCGCTGCCTCCTGTAGCGGTGCGGCTGAGTGTTCATTGGTTCGTTGTCAGGCGGAAGTTTCCTGGGAGCCGGAGGGCGGAATTCCGCATACCACTCGGGGACATCCGTGAAAGGTATGTCTAGGGTGTCGCAGAAATAGCGCAGATCTTCTGGCACTCTGAGTAGTGCGGTGCGACCCTGATAGGAGGCTGACAGGCAGAAGGGGAATTTCCACCTGTATGGAATTTTCCTGGAACGTAGCACTTCCAGCAGGGGGCGCAGTTCTCTCCGACGTTGCAATGTGATTGTAGAGAGGTCTTGAAAAAGGCGTATGTCTGCGCCATTGTGTGATAGCTTTGTAGCTATGCGGGCCTTACGCAGAAGTTCTTCTTTGAGTTGATAGTCTATAATATGACAAATCACATCCCTGGGTGGGTCCGCTTCTCTCCCCCGTGGACGTAGGGCGCAGTGGATGCGTTCCATACCTATGGGGGTGGTGGGGGGTTTATCCAGGAGGCCGTTAAAGAAGCAGGAGACCTCTGCTTGCAGCCTGCCTGCTTCGATTGATTCCGGCAGGCCTCTCACCCGCAGATTATGGCGCCTGCCGCGGTTGTCCAAGTCCTCCATGTGTCGATGCAGGTCCCGAAGCTGTAGTGTGTGTGTATCTAGGACCTGACACGTACGGCGGAGCACAGTGGAATGGGTTGTAGTCGTCTTCTCCACTTCTTGGACTCTGCCCGCAATCGCTTGAATGTCAATCTTGAGATCCGTGATTGCCGCTGTCAGAGCTGCTGTGAGGGTGTTTTTTATATCTAGTGCCACGGAGTGCAGATCCTGGAGGCTGGGTTGTGAGTTCGGCGTGAGAATAACCGCTCCATTGTCTGGGGGCGGTATGGTCTCCGCCGCTGGGCCTGCTGTCTGAGGAGAGCCTCGTGTGGGCGCCATGTTGCCAGAATGGGAGCGGAACATTTCTGGTATATTTTGTCTAATCCTGCCAGTCAGGTCACGGGGGGACCTGGATCTGGAAGCGGAGGAGCTGCTGGATGAAGTCCCCATGTTTTCCTCGTGGTAGGGCGGATGGGTAACCTCCGTTGTAGTTAGAATGTCCTCTCTGTCAGCGGGAGCAGAAGACTTAGCCTCGGTTCACACTGGGACGACTTGTCAGGCGACCTAGGTCGCCTGACAAGTAGCGTCCCGTTCTGTACAATGGAACCGGAATGGAATTGACGCAAGTCGCTCCGACTTAGAAAAAGGTTCCTGTACGACTTTGGGGGCGACTTGGGGCGACTTGCATAGACTTCTTTACAGAAGTCGTTTTGCAAGTCGCTCCGGCAGTCGTGTGCAGGTCGCCTCGGTGAGGCGACCTGCAAGTTGTGCCGCCTCTGGTGTGAACCGAGGCTTAAGCTGCCATCTTCTCCCGAAGTCAGGCCACGCCCCCATATGTGCATATACTTATATTTAAAAATATATGTGTTGGTAAAAAGCGGTGAAACAAAATGAAATACATTTGTTGATTAAAAACATTAAAAAGGAAGAAAGTGGCGCTGCAACTAGAAATCCTGAACATTCAGCTAATAAATATGTGTAACAAATTTAGATGCGCAACCAAAATAATATAAATAGATGTAAAAAACCACATAGGTGTAGGAATGAAAAAAACACAAATAGAGCCCCAATATATTGTCAATAGTCCATAACAGATATCAATCCGAGTAACTCCGTCGCAATTGGACTCTTCAGAAGGTGTAATGATTGCTCTATTCACCCCCCCCCCCCAAAAAAAAAAAAAGGGCAGCCAGACAACAGACAAAAAAGGGATTTTAAAGACCAAAGGGCCTCTTACCAGATCTGTTGGATCTCAGGTTATAGAGATCATATAGGCATACACAGGAGGGATCAATCGGCCAGGGACGGCGTGTTCACACGTTCATCCGATATCCCAATCCTCTGCTTCGTGGGACCCTTGTCAGGGTCAGATCGCTCGTGGAGCGTATTATGAAAGGTAGAATGGAAACAGACAGACCCCCTTTTTGAACAGGGGAGGAGAGACAGATCTGCTGTTTCTAGTGATCAGGAACAGCGATCTCTCTCCTCCTCCAGTCAGTCCCCTCCCCTCCCCCCCCCCACACAGTTAGAAACACCTCCCAGGGAACACATTTAACCCCTTCCCTGCCGGCCGACATTTACACAGCAATCAGTGCATTTTTTATAGCGCGGATCGCTGTGTAAATGTCACTGGTCCCTAAAAATGTGTCAAATGTGTCCGATCTGTCCACCGCAATGTCGCAGTCTGGCTAAAAATCGCAGGTCACCGCCATTACTAGTTAAAAAAAATAATAATAAAAATGCCTTAAATCTATCCCCTATTTTGTAGGCGCTATAACTTTTGCGCAAACTATAACAATATACGCTTATTGCATTTTTTTTTACCAAACATATGTAGAAGAATATATATTGGCCTAAACTGATGAAGACATTTTTTTTTTGGATATTTATTTTAGCAAAAAGTAAAAAAAATATATATATATTTTTTTTTTCAAAATTGTCGCTATTTTTGCTTATAGCACAAAAAATAAAAACCGCAGAGGTGATCAAATACCACCAAAAGAAAGCTCTATTTGTGGGGAAAAAAGGACATCAATTTTGTTAGGGTGCCACGTCACACGACCGCGCAATTGTCAGTTAAATCGACACCGTGCCAAATCGCAAAAAAAAAAAATGATTGAAGCGCATTATTTCTATTATTACATTGTTATATAAAATAGTTCAACTCACCATAATGCAGAATCAGTGGTAGCTCTGAACGTGTCACATGCCAAAGTCACCTGCCTTCAGATGCGGATTGTCACTTGCCACGATGTCACCTGCCACACGTAGCGGATCGCCACTTGCCATGACGTCACCTGCCACAAGTAGCGGATCGCCACTTGCCACAATGTCACCTACCACACGTAGCGGATCGTCACTTGCCACGACGTCACCTGCCACACGTAGCAGATCGCCACTTGCCACAATGTCACCTACCACACGTAGTGGATCGCCACTTGCCACGACGTCACCTGCCACACGTAGCAGATCGCCACTTGCCACGACGTCACCTGCCACATGTAGCAGATCGCCACTTGCCACAACGTCACCTGCCACACGTAGCGGATCGCCACTTGCCACGATGTCACCTGCCACACGTAGCGGATCGCCACTTGCCACGACATCACCTGCCACACATTGTGGATTGTCACTTGCCACGGCGCCACCTGCCACACATTGCGGATTGTCACTTGCCACAATGTCACCTGCCACACATTGCGGATTGTCATTTGCTACGACGTAACCTGCCACACGTAGTGGATTGCCACTTGCCATGACATCACCTGCCACACGTAGCAGGTTGCCACGACATCACCTGCCACACGTAGCGAATCGTCACTTGCCACGACATCACCTGCCACATGTAGCGAATCGCCACTTGCCATGACGTCACCTGCCACACGTAGCGAATCGTCACTTGCCACGACATCACCTGCCACATGTAGCGAATCGCCACTTGCCATGACGTCACCTGCCACACGTAGCAGATTGTCACTTGCCACAACATCACCTGCCACACGTAGCGGATCGTCACTTGCCACAACGTCACCTGCCACACGTAGCAGATCGCCACTTGCCACAACGTCACCTGCCACACGTAGCGGATCGTCACTTGCCATGACGTCACCTGCCACACATTGCAGATTGTCACTTGCCACGACATCACCTGCCACACATTGCGGATTGTCACTTGCCACAATGTCACCTGCCACACATTGCGGATTGTCACTTGCCACAACGTCACCTGCCACACATTGCGGATTGTCATTTGCTACGACGTAACCTGCCACACGTAGTGGATTGCCACTTGCCATGACGTCACCTGCCACACGTAGCAGGTTGCCACTTGCCATGACGTCACCTGCCACACGTAGCAGGTTGCCAGTTGCCACGACATCACCTGCCACACGTAGCGAATCGCCACTTGCCACGACATCACCTGCCACACGTAGCGAATCGCCACTTGCCATGACGTCACCTGCCACACGTAGCGGATCGTCACTTGCCACAACGTCACCTGCCACACGTAGCAGATCGCCACTTGCCACAACGTCACCTGCCACACATTGCAGATTGTCACTTGCCACGACATCACCTGCCACACATTGCGGATTGTCACTTGCCACAATGTCACATGCCACACGTAGCAGGTTGCCACTTGCCACAACGTCACCTGCCACACGTAGCAGGTTGCCACTTGCAACGACATCACCTGCCACACATAGCGAATCGCCACTTGCCATGACGTCACCTGCTACACATAGCGAATCGCCACTTGCCATGACGTCACCTGCCACACGTAGCAGATTGTCACTTGCCACAACATCACCTGCCACACGTAGCGGATCGTCACTTGCCACAACGTCACCTGCCACACGTAGCAGATCGCCACTTGCCACAACGTCACCTGCCACACGTAGCGGATCGTCACTTGCCATGACGTCACCTGCCACACATTGCAGATTGTCACTTGCCACGACATCACCTGCCACACATTGCGGATTGTCACTTGCCACAATGTCACCTGCCACACATTGCGGATTGTCACTTGCCACAACGTCACCTGCCACACATTGCGGATTGTCATTTGCTACGACGTAACCTGCCACACGTAGTGGATTGCCACTTGCCATGACGTCACCTGCCACACGTAGCAGGTTGCCACTTGCCATGACGTCACCTGCCACACGTAGCAGGTTGCCAGTTGCCACGACATCACCTGCCACACGTAGCGAATCGCCACTTGCCACGACATCACCTGCCACACGTAGCGAATCGCCACTTGCCATGACGTCACCTGCCACACGTAGCGGATCGTCACTTGCCACAACGTCACCTGCCACACGTAGCAGATCGCCACTTGCCACAACGTCACCTGCCACACGTAGCGGATCGTCACTTGCCACAACGTCACCTGCCACACATTGCAGATTGTCACTTGCCACGACATCACCTGCCACACATTGCGGATTGTCACTTGCCACAATGTCACATGCCACACGTAGCAGGTTGCCACTTGCCACAACGTCACCTGCCACACGTAGCAGGTTGCCACTTGCAACGTCATCACCTGCCACACATAGCGAATCGCCACTTGCCATGACGTCACCTGCTACACATAGCGAATCGCCACTTGCCATGACGTCACCTGCCACACATTGCAGGTTGCCACTTGCCACGACATCACCTGCCACACATTGCGGATTGTCACTTGCCACGATGTCACCTGCCACACGTAGCAGGTTGCCACTTGCTGTGTCCCAGAGTAAAGGCAGGCAGCAGAGAGATGATGTCATCTCTCTGCTCCCCTGACTGCTGGCCTGCTGATTGGTCAGCAAGCCCGCTCACAAGCCAACTGTCCCGCCCGCTGACTGACTTCCCCTGTTCTGCCCGCACGCTCCTGTCCCCCATCGGAAAGTGTCTGCCCTGTACTGTGCAGGCGCAGCGCTCATGCAGTACGGAGGACAAAGGAGACACAGAAAGTCTCCAAACATGAACAGTGGGAGCGTGTGGCACAATGTACTATTAATTGCCCAGGCCCCGTGTAGAGCTCATGAACAGCTGTTCATGTTCGGAGACTTTCGGCGTCTCCTTTGTCCTCCGTACTGTGCAAGCGCTGCGCCTGCGCAGTACAGGGCGGACACTATCCGATGGGGGACCTTTCTCGGGCAGAACACCGGCCTCCTCACAGTGGGATCCGCAGCAGAGCAGGCGGAACGGGCTGGCTACCGGGCGGCACTTTGCCACCCCCCTGAAATTGCCACCTGGAGTCATCGGGTCCCATAGTAGGGCCGGCCCCTCATAGCCCTCAGCCTCTTCCTCCTGCACCCCCTCCAGTCTTCCTCTAAACCGGTTCCTTTAGTCATCATATTAAACCTCTTGTCTTCTCACACACGGAATGCTACTTGCTTCGAGTCAAACAAACAGGTCTGTTCAGATTCCTTCCCAAAAAAATAGAAAAGAAGAGATATCTGAGGTCTGCACTTCATAGGAAACGTTCCATTTCATAAATTAGAAAATTTTTTTTTTTTTTTGAGCTTTGCAAACATAAACATTCAAGCTTTGTATGAGGACGGGTACAAGTGTCTCCGATTTTTCTACAATATAGATATCCTGTCAAGTAAAATATTTGAATTGTTTTGTGCATTTATTTTATTTTGGAAAATAGTCAAATTTTGAGAAAATTGGGTTTTCCTGAAAGACTCCATGGCAGCCTACGTGTGGGTTAACCCCGCCTCCTCTGCAATGCTATAGGACCCCAGTCCCATAAATTTGAGCTCACCATGAGAGACTGCGTTCCTTTTTTTGTCCTTCTCACTGGACCTACAAACAATGCACTTATGTTTACGGACGTCCAATCCATTGAGATTGATGCCGGGCATACCTTCTAATGGTGTCAGGATAACCCAGGGCCCAGCCATGGTCGGGCGTGCGGCTCCAGGCCTCTGTGTCCGGTGGTGGGGACGGTCTCTCTATGCCCAGGCGCGGTGGATTGGCTGGCAGGTCTGAAGACTCCTCCATGGCAGCAAGTTTTTGTTATTTGCTTGTGTCTCCCCTTGTGTGCCTTATCCTTCCCTTCTCTTTCTTTTTTTCCCTCTATGGCGCCTGGAACGCAGGTGTGTTCCAGGACACGGCTCCCTCTTCTGAGTCGCGGTGCCGGCACACTTCTGGGCATGCGCAATTCTCATACGAAGCTGAGTCCTGGTTTTTGCGCATGCGCGGTGTGGCCGGGGTCCCGGTGGCCACGCAGGCGCGCTAATATGGTGGTGACGTCATTACAGCAGAGATATTTAAATTCCTGGGAGCCCCTGTCATACTGGGGATCACTGTGGGCACCTTGCGACAGCTCCTCCATGCACCAGGTTCCCAGGTTGAGGTAAGCTCCGGTGTGGGGTTATGGTACAGGGTGTGGGGGGGAGGAGATGGCTCTTAAAGGGCAAGCTGCATGCTATTTGTTTTCCTTCTCCCAGGACGTGTGTGTGTTCCTACAAGGCTGCAGGATCGTCACTTAATCGTCCGCCAGGGTGCCATGGACAAGTCACCGCCTCCCTACGGCCAGCTCTAGGTATGTGGAGTGTGAGGGGGGGCAGGTCCACATTGGTATGGATATATCCCCTAACGTGATGTGTTTTCTGCCCTTCTCCTTTTTTAGCCCTTACAGGTCGGATCACCAGTTTATTGTCCAAGACAACAGGGACCTTACCAGGCTGCAACGTCAACCTTTCTCATCTAGGTTCAGACGTGACTCTCTGTCTAGGACCCATCAACAGAGGAGATGCTCCCATTCCTCCTCCATACACCACACTGATCGCAGAGCCTGCTGGGGATGTGGGACACGAGTCCTGGAGGGCAAATCACTGTGTGATCCATGTTATGCCTGGGCAGTTGGGGAGAAAGAGACGTAAAATCAACAGATGGAGTCTCTTGTTAAGTGTGTGGTGCAGCAATCCCTAAAGGAGTGGGGTACAACCCGCACATGGAGCCAGTCCACCACTACTATCTGGCTGGTGAGACTCAGGAGGATCCAGGCCCATTCCAGCCTTACAATGCCTCCCCCGGCTCTTCAGACAGCGAATTGGAGGGAGATGAATTTGTCGGTCCCTTCGACTTCAACCTTGTTTCCCCCCTAATTAAGGCGGTCAAAGAGGCCCTTAAGTGGGAAGATCCTTCCACTCCTCCGGCTAAGCAGAGGAAGTTCTTTAAACACCTGGGAAAGGAACGTTACAGTTTTCCACTCCATTCTGAATTGAAGGATATCATTGATGAGGAGTGGAGCAAGGTAGATAAGACTTCTATGTCAAGCAAAACTTTCAGATTATACCCCTACAAGGCAGAGGAAGTGAAATATCTGGAAAACGCTCCCCTTGTAGACGCAGCGCTGATGTGACTGGCTAAACATGTCACTCTTCCTTTAGAGGATGCTGTTTCCTTCAAGGACGGGCTTGAGAGGAGAATAGACCAAGATCTCAAGAGAACTTATTGGCTAGCTGGTATGGCTTGCAAACCCACGTCAGCCCTTGCAGCCATGTCCAAGGCTATGGAAGCCTGGACAGAGAATGTGGACTCTGTACTCAGTGGCATCTCAAAAGAACTGGCCAGGGGCTCGGCAGTTCAGGAATTGAAGTTGGCAACGGCCTTCCTGGGGGAGGCCTCAATTGATCTTATCCGCCTGTTGGCCCAGACTATGCTATCCTCGGTCATGGCTAAGCGGGCCTTATGGTTGCGCCCTTGGCTCGCTGATCCAGCATCTAAGCAGGCCTGGTGTAGGATTCCCTTTTGAAGGGTCCTCGTTGTTTGGTAACAGGCTGGATAGTGCTATAGCCGGAGCCACAGGTGGGAAGTCTGGTTTCCTACCCCAGGATAGGCGTCTGTTTGGTCAGAAGAAGCCCCAGTGCAGAAGACACATTACTGAGCGTTCAAGGGAAGCACGCTCCTACAGGCCTGGCTGGGATTTCAAAAGAAATTGGAGCAGAGGTCAGACATCCTTCCAAAAATCTGCTAAAAGCCAGGCATCCAGTGGACGAGAGCCAGCTAAGTCGTTTTGAGATTGGGCCCGCTCAGGTGGGTCAGGTGGGGGCGCATCTGCTTCTCTTCTGGCACGTCTGGGTGGCCTCAATCTCGGATTACTTGACCATCAAGACGGTCTCCATAGGCCACACATGGTCCTTCGTCAGTACTCCTCCCCCAGATTTATTTCCACCCTGCTACCATGGTCAGAATAAAAGAAGCAGGTGTTACTGTCCTACGTGAATTCACTGATAGTACAGGGAGCCGCGGTGCCTGTCCTGAAAGACGAAGAGTTTCAGGGGGTATACTCCCCTCTCTCTTTCTTGTGCAGAAGAAAAACAGTTCATGGCGCCCCGTGATAGACCTAAATTACCTAAACAAGTTTATAATACCCGAAAGATTCAAAATGGAGACTTTGTCCACCATCCAAAAAGCAGTGCAGCCAGCCAAGTGTTTTCAAAAGTTCTTCTGGCCGTTGTGGCCTTCATCAGAATAAAAGGGATACACTTGTACCACTATCTCGACGACCTCCTATTACTGTCCCAGGACAAGGAGCGGTTATTGATCCACAGGAGCAAGTTATCTCCATACTGTCCGAGTTCAGGTGGCTCCTAAACTTGGGAAAAAGCCATCTGGAACCAGCCCAGCACCTGGTATACTTAGGAGCCCAGTTTGACACAGTGGAAAGCACTATCTCTCTCCCACTGGAAAAGATCACAGTCATCCGAAAGAGAATCTCACGGGCTCTGAGCTCCTCACGCCTAGAGGCTTCACAGTGCTAAGAATTATCGGCACAATGGTCTCTATGACCCTCATGGTCAAATGGTCTCTGTGGAGGCTACACCCTTTTCAGACAGGGTTCCTTCAATAATGGAATTTAGGGGACATCAATCAGTCCATTCACATATCCCCAGTAATGAGTAACAGTCTCTTCTGGTGGCTCCAGAGCAGAAATCTGCTCACCTGTAACTCCATTGCCCCTGTCTCATGGGTCACATTCACGACCGATGCCAGCGGTGCTGGTTGGGGAGCCCTTTGCAGGTCAGAACTTGCTCAAGGCAAGTGCTATGCCCGTCTTCACAACCCGGGCTCGAATGTCCTGGTGTCAGAAACCATGAAATCAGGCCGAGACAGAAGTACAGTTAAATCACACTTTAATAATAAAAGTAAAAAGAACAAATGTAGTCAAAACATAGCCAAAGTTCAGTAACCGGAATGGATATTCAGCCAAGCCAGAAGTCAGAGATCAATGTAGTGGAACAGCAAGCAGGATCTGGAGCCAGAAGAGATGTCAGCAAAGCAAGTCTTGAACAGGATCACAGGAGATTCTGTGATGTGACCAAGGTGAAGACAGAGATCCACTGGACTGCACGGCTTAAGTAGGCAGGACTGACGAGCAGGATATCATCAACAGCTGAGTAACTGTGGAGAGATAGGAGCTAGCAATTAGCCGAAAGCTGAGCGTCCAGCTCTGAGAAGGAAGGGCTGAGCCCAGCCCTGACAGTACCCCCTCCTCAACGACACCTCCCCCTTGAAGGACCACCAGGCTTATGGGGAAAACGTCTATGGAAATCACAGAGGAGGACAGTGGCATGTCCTTTCTAGGATGAGACCCAAGCGCGTTCCTCCGTATCGTATCATGGAGTCTTATTCTGAGCACACACGGAACAGGCAGCTACGAAGGCAGTTACATCAGCACGTAGACTCGGCCACCAGAATTGTTGGGAAATGGCCCAAAATGAGTTGATTCTTCCCAGGGTGGCCAGCTGCCTTGGGAGAATGGTAAGTCTGGAGCACAGCAGTACGAAGACTCTCTTGGACAAAGCAGGGGTCACAAGGGTTCTCAGGAGGAGCATGGACCTGAGCAGCAAGAATTTTATCACCCAAAGGAGAAGTGAGAGTGGTGCGAACCGTAGCCAGAATACGATCAGGAGGAATCACAGAAACCGGAACCGACTTCAACTTGGAAGTGGAGGAAAATTGTCGTGACAAGGCGTCAGCCCTTACATTCTTAGTACCAGGTAAGAATGAGAGAATGTAATTGAAACTTGACAAGAAAAGAGCCCATCGCGCCCTTCTGGGAGAGAGGCGTTTAGCCTCAGACAAGAACGTGAGATTCTTATGGTCAGTAAGAATGAAGAACCGGCACAGTGGTACCTTCGAGGGGATGTCTCCATTCTTTCAGAGCTAAAATGATCACCAACAGCTCTCTGTCACCAATCTCGTAATTGCACTCCGCAGGTCACAATTTCTTGGAAAAGTAGCCACAAGGATGCATAGCGTTCTCAGAGGTAGGACGCTGAGACAGAATGGCACCAACACCAGTCTCAGAAGCATCAACCTCAAGGATGAAAGGTAACGTAGGATCAGGATGTGCCAACACAGGAGCAGAAACAAAGGCAGCCTTGGGACTCTGAAAGGCCTTAATGGACTCTGGAGACCAACTCTGTGGGTTACCGTCCTTTCTGGTCATATCAGTCAGGGGCTTGACCAGAGATGAGAAGTTATGAATAAACTTCCGATAATAGTTGGAAAAGCCAAGAAAACACTGCAGAGGACGTAAACCCACTGGTTGGGGCCACTGTAGGACTGCCGAAAGTTTCTCTGGGTCCATCGAAAAACCAGCAGTGGAAATGACATAGCCCAGGAATTTAACCTGTTCACGATGGAACTTGCACTTCTCCAGTTTACAATAGAGATTGTTCTCTCTTATGCCCCGTACACACGATCGGAAATGCCGCCAGCAAAACTCCGATGAGAGCTTTTGGTCGGAAAATGCGACCGTGTGTATGCTCCATCAGACTTTTGCTGGCGGAATTCCAGCCAGCAAAAGAGTGAGAGCAGGTTCTCTATTTTTCGGTCTGAAAGAGTTCCTATCCGAAAATGCGATCGTCTGTATGCAATTCCGACGTGCAAAAAATCACGCATGCTCGGAAACAATTCGACGCATGCTTGGAAGCATTGAACTTAATTTTCTCGGCTTGTCATAGTGTTTTACGTCACCACATTCTTGACGGTCAAAAGTTCAGAGAACTTTTGTGTGACCATGTATACAGTATGTAAGCCAAGCTTGAGCGAAATTCAGTCGGAAAAGCTATCCAAGATTTTTCCGACGGAAATTTCGCTCGTGTGTACGGGGCATGAGTTTCTGAAGCACACGACAGACATCTGTGTGGTGGCTCTCCAGGGACTTGCAAAATATGAGGATATCATTGAGATAAACCACCACACATAACTGCAACAAATCTCGGAGGACATCGTTAATAAATTCCTGCAAAACTGCCGGGGCGTTACAAAGGCCAAAAGGCATTACAAGGTACTCATAATGGCCTGTTCTGGTATTAATCGCAGTTTTCCACTCGTCGCCCTACTTAATCCTCACGAGATTATAAGCCACTCTCAAATCAAGCTTTGTGAAAACCATTGCTCCCTTGAGGTGGTCAAATAACTCCATAATCAATGGAATCAGATAGGCATTCTTACTCGTGAAACGATTGAGACCCCTATAATCAATACAAGGTCTTAGTTCACCGCTCTTCTTCACAAAGAAGAAACCAGCAGGAGACAAGGATTTGTGGATGAAACCTTGAGAAAGTGCATCTGCAACAAACTCCTCCATGGCCTTATCCTCCAAGACCAACAAAGGGTAAACCCTGCAACGAGGGGGTATGGCACAGGGTTGAAGGTCAATTGTGCAATCATATGGCCGTTGTGGAGGCAAACTACCAGCTTGACCTTCGTCAAAGACATCACTAAAATCGCGGTGCACAGCACCTTGGCTACCTTCTGGAAGCATGTCTTACTGCATTGTGGTGACCAGGAGAGAACCTGAGGACAGAGCCAATCAAAAGAGGGGTTGTGCCTCTCTAACCAAGGATAACCAATAACCAGCAGAAACTTAGGTGAGGAAATAACTTGGAAATGGATTATCTCATGGTGAAGAGCCCCTACGGCCATGGACAACAGAACAGTCTCATGAGTCACATGGGCAGGCTATAGAGGTTTTCCGTCAAGAGCCTCAATGGCAAGTGGAGTGTCACTCAGCTGCAACGGAATCTGGTGCTTCAATACAAAGGCAGCATCAATGAACGGGCCTGCAGCCCCAGAGTCGATTAGAGCCTGTATATCGACGGACAACTCAGCCCAAGAAAGGGTGACCGAAACCAGGGGCTTATCCTTTTGTATAACTGGGGATGACACAATGCCACCTAAGGTCTGTCCGTGACAGGACCTCAAGGTTCGGGTGTTCCCTGGATGGGTAGGACAAGACTTCAAAAAGTGACCTGCCTGGTCACAATAAAGGCACAATCACTCCCTCCTCCTAAAGGTTCTCTCATCCGCAGAGAGACGTGTGAAACCCAAGTGCATGGGTTCATCTTCACTTACCAACTCAGTACCAGGAGGCATGGGAGGTGAGGGAGGCACGGGTGGGACTGCAAAGCTCAGAGACAAACGTACAGGAGGCTTCCGCAAGCGTTCCTCAAAAGAGAGTCTTTCTCTGAGTCTGGAGTCAATGAGGATGACAAACGTGATCAACTTCTCCAGCCCAGTGGGTATATCTCGGGCTGCTATCTCATTCTTGATGTTATCCGAGAGACCATGAGAAAAAGCTGCCACGAGGGCCTCATTGTTCCAAGCAACCTCTGCTGCCAGAGTACAGAATTCAATGGCGTAGTCGGCAACAGTTCTCGTACTCTGTTCAATGGACATGAGGCACTTGGCAGCAAAAGCGGAGTGTGCGGGAACGTTAAATACCCTTTTAAACTAAGCCACAAACTCAGGGTAGCTCAAGACAACAGGTTTTTGTGTCTCCCATAGAGGGTTTGCCCAGGCCAAGGCTCTCACAGAAAGCAAAGATATCACAAACCCTACTTTGCTTCTGTCCCTGGAAAACACCTGGGGCATCATCCCAAAGTATATCTCAACCTGGTTGAGAAACCCTCTGCATCAGAGTGGATCGCCCCCAAATCACTGGGGAAGCGGAGAGGAACCAGACATACCTCTTATAGAGGTAATACTCGAGGCGGGTGCCTGCACAGAGACTGAAGCAGCAGCAGGTGATAAGGTTAAGAACTACAATCTAGTTCAAGGTTATCTGCTGCTGTTTCTAATTAGAAAAAGCAGCAGATAACTTTGTAGTTCTTAAAGAGGGAGTCCCGCAAAACAAAAAAAAATTTAAAGTCAGCAGCTACAAATACTGCAGCTGCTGACTTTTAAAATAAGGATACTCACCTGTCCCAGGGTTCAGCGATTTCGGCACCCGAGACCGAATCGTCCCTCGGTCCTCAGGTGCTGCCGCCGCCATTCTCTGTAAGGGAATCAGGAAGTGAAGCGTTGCGGCTTCACTTCCCGGTTCCCTACTGCGCATGCGCGAGTCGCGCCGTGCTTCCTAACTGGTCCCCGCTGTCTCTGGGACCCGTGTGTGTCCCAGCAGACAGCGCGGTGGGGACGGGAGGGGGCGTAGACTCCCGTGGGAGTCTATGCCCGGAAGTGGGTGCAAATACCTGTCTTAGACAGGTATCTGCACCCCCCTCCCCCCTGAAAGGTGCCAAATGTGACACCGGAGAGGGGGGGGAGGGTTCCAAAAAGCGGAGGTTCAATTTTTGTGTGAACCTCCGCTTTAACCTTATCAGTGTTAGCTGAGAAAGGAGGTGCCTGTAAAAAGGAAAAAAATGGAACCTGCTGCACCTACATTCCTGATAATACTGGGCCAAATGGTGAGGCTACTCTAGCTATAAAGAAATTAGAAGATCCGTCATTGGAGTTGAAGAAGAACTCAGGTATCACAGACCCATGGGATCAATACTTTAGCTGGATGAGTGGGTGGCAGAAGGTGCTCGCCCAGATAGGGGTATCGTTATTAATAATCCTGGTTCTTTTAGCCCTGATTGTATGCTGTATTCTACCTAGAAGTTAATGAGCAAGGCTGTAGACCACAGAACACCTACATTTCTCCACCAAGATGAAGAGGACCTCCTTATGATGGAAGATGACAAACCCTTCACTCCTCTACAGTCACTCCCTGTCCATAATCTCACAATCCTATAGGGTTATAGGGATAGATAGCACCTGACTGCACCTCTCCAGCTGAATTTAGGAGGGAAGTGAACAGTTGCTGCCCAATTCTATATACAGCCTAAAAGAGTTGCTGAGGAGAAGGGCCAGGCCAAAGTAGGACCTTTAGTATTAGGGACAGAAAGGAGAAAATAGCCATTTTAGGGGGGACTGTGAAGGAATGTGATGTAGATAATAATAATAATCTGAAAATGTCTATTTTCTTATGTTTATACATATTTTTCTCCTTACTCATTATATAAGTATTACAGGTTTGCTCTGTTTCTTGATTTTCAAAATACATAGGTCACACACGCATGTAAACGGTGTTCGCACCCCACATGTGAGGTATCGCCGCGAACGTCAGAGCGAGAGCATTTTTTGATTGAGAAAGCGTCTGTCGCCACCGATCTCGGTTTCATCAGATGCTTTTAACGGCAGAGGAGAGATCTGGGGGTCTTATAGACTCCAGATCTCTCTATAAAGAGGACCTGTCATGGCTTTATTTTTATCACAAGGGATGTATACATTTCTTGTGTAGGAATAAAAGCAATAAAAAATAAAATTAAATTAAATGAAAGGGACAGTGTAAAAATAACATTTTATGGTAAATAAATAAAAATAATTAAATAATAATATAAAATAAAATAAGAGACAGTGTAAAAATAACATTTTAAATACAAATAAAAATAAATAAATAAAATAAATAAATAATAATATAAAATAAATAACAATACTTTTTAAGATAAATAATAATATAAAGTAAAATAAATAATAATAAAGTAAAAATGTTAAAGCATTCCCTTCCCCCCCGTGCTCGCGCCTTAACCTCTTTCGATCATGGAGTCTCCTCCCACCCCCCGATGACCATGACCAGCGAAGAAGAAGCGATACCCAGCCCAGACACCCTGATGACCTCTCAGACCATTGAAACTCCACTGAGGATCGACATAAACCCCACTATAGAGAAAGCCTCAGTTCACTCATGAATCTATGGGACTTCTCCGCTCCTAGTTCTTAATCCCCTACAGAATAACTCTCAGGAAGCCGTCCCTAAAGGGAAGGTAGTTACCCCCATTCACACGGAGAGTAGCGGCCGCTACTCAGTAATAGGGATGAGCTTCGAGTTTGAGTCAAACTCATGTTCGACTCGAACATCGGCTGTTCACCAGTTCGGCGAATTACGAACAATTTGGGGTGTTTGCGGCAAATTCGAAAGCCGAGGAACACTCTTTAAAAGTCTATGGGAGGAATCAAAAGTGCTAATTTTAAAGGCTTATATGCAAGTTATTGTCATAAAAAGTGTTTGGGGACCCGGGTCCTGCCCCAGGGGACATGGATCAATGCAAAAAAAAGTTTTAAAAATGTCCGTTTTTTCGGGAGCAGTGATTTTAATAATGCTTAAAGTCAAACAATAAAAGTGTAATATCCCTTTAAATTTCGTACCTGGGGGGTGTCTATAGTATGCCTGTAAAGGGGCGCATGTTTCCCGTGTTTAGAACAGTCTGACAGCAAAATGACATTTCAAAGGAAAAAAAGTCATTTAAAACTACTCGCGGCTCTTAATGAATTGCCGGTCCGACAATACACATAGAAGTTCATTGATAAAAATGGCATGGGAATTCCCCACAGGGGAACCCCGAACCAAAATTTAAAGAAAAATGCGTGGGGGTCCCCCTAAATTCCATACCAGGCCCTTCAGGTCTGGTATGGATATTAAGGGGAACCCCGCGCCAAAATTTTTTTAAAAAATGGCATGGGGTCCCCCCAAAAATCCATACCAGACCCTTATCCGAGCACGCAACCTGGCAGGGAGCAGAAAAAGAGGGGGGACACAAGAGAGTGCCCCCCCCTCCTGAACCGTACCAGGCCACATGCCCTCAACATTGGGAGGGTGCTTTGAGGTAGCCCCCCAAAGCACCTTATGCCCATTTTGATAGGAAGAAGAGCCTCATCCCCACGACCCTTGCCCGGTGGTTGTGGGGGTATGCAGGCGGGGGGCTTATCGGAATCTGGAAGCCCTCTTTAACAAGGGGACCCACAGATCCCAGCCCCCCTGTGTGAATTGGTAATGGGGTACCCCTATGGTGTTCTTCTTCTTCCTCCATCTTCTTCTTCATCTTCTTCTTCTCCATCTTCTTCTTCCTTCGCTCTTCTCATCCCGCATCTTCCTCCAGGCTTCTTCTCCGGTCCGTCTGCACGATCGAGACGGGACGAGAAGAGCGGAGGAAGAAGAAGATGGAGAAGAAGAAGATGAAGAAGAAGATGGAGGAAGAAGAAGAACACCGAAAGAACATCATAAGAAAGCAGATGGAAGAAGAAGCCGAAAGAAGAAGAAATTAATAAAGGACTTGTCAAAAAACGTGCGTTTTACCCCATTACCAATTCACACAGAGGGGTCGGGATCTGGGGGTCCCCTTGTTAAAGGGGGCTTCCAGATTCCGATAAGTCCCCTGCCCGCAGACCCCCACAACCACCGGGCAAGGGTTGTGGGGATGAGGCCCTTCTCCCCATCAACATGAGGACAAGGTGCTTTGGGGGGCTACCCCAAAGCACCCTCCCAATGTTGAGGGCATGTGGCCTGGTACGGTTCAGGAGGGGTGTGCTCTCTCGTCCCCCCTCTTTTCCTGCAGCCTGCCAAGTTGCATGCTCGGATAAGGGTCTGGTATGGATGTTTGGGGGGACCCCACGCCATTTTTTTAAAATTTTGGCGCGGGGTTCCCCTTAAAATCCATGCCAGACTTCAAGTTTGGTATGGATTTTGAGGGGACCCCCACGCCATTTTTAAAAAAAAATTTGGCGCGGATTTCCCCTTAATATCCGTACCAGACCTGAAGGGCCTGGTATGGAATTTAGGGGAACCCCCACGCCAAATTTTTTCTTTTTTAATTTTGGTTCAGGGTTCCCCTGTGGGGAATCCCCATGCCGTTTTTAACAATGAACTTCATTCATTAATAGCCGCGAGTAGTTTTAAATGACTTTTTTTCCTTTTAAAAATATCATTTTGCACTCGGACTGTTCTAAACACAGGAAACATGCGCCCCTTTACAGGCATACTATAGACACCCCAGGTACGAAATTTAAAGGAATATTACACTTTTATTGTTTCACTTTAAGCATCATTAACCACCTCAATACTGGGCATTTTCACCCCCTTCCTGCTCAAAGCATTTTTCAGCTTTAAGCGCTGACGCACTTTGAATGACAATTGCGCGGTCATGTTAAATTTTTATCATTTTTTCCCCACAAATAGAGCTTTCTTTTGGTGGTATTTGATCACCTCTGTGGTTTTTATTTATTGCGCTATAAACAAAAGAAGAGGGACAAGTTTGAAAAAACACAATATTTTTTACTTTTTGCTATAATAAATATCCAATTTTTTTCCTCAGTGTAGGCCGATACGTATTCTTCTACATACTTTTGGTAAAAAAAAATCGCAATAAGCGTATATTGATTGGTTTGCGCAAAAGTTTAGAAAGTCTACAAAATAGGGGATAGATTTATAGCATTTTTATTTAATTTTTTTTTTTTTACCAGTCATGGCGGCAATCTGCAATTTTTATCATGACTGCGATATTGCGGCGGACATATTGGACACTTTTGACACATTTTTGGGACCATTCACATTTATACAGCGATCCATGCTATAAAAATGCATTGATTACTGTATAAATGTGACTGGCAGGGAAGGGGTTAACACTAGGGGGTGATCGAGGGGTTAATGTGTGTCCTAGGGAGGGGTGATTCTAACTGTGGGGGGGGGGGAGGGGGACTGACTGGGGGAGGTGATCGATCGCTGTCCCTATGTACAAGGGACACACATCGGTCTCCTCTCCTCTCTGACAGGACGTGGATCTGTGTTTACATACACAGATCCACGGTCCTGCTCGGTTGCTGGGCAATCGCGGGTGCCCGGCGGACATCGTGGCGCGCGCGCGCCCCCTAGTGTCCCGGAAAGGCGGTCGCGTCATATGACGTCCGCCCAGAGCAACAGCTGCCTCGTCCTGCCGTCATATGACAGTGGGCGGGCAGCTACTGGTTAAAATCACTGCTCCCGAAAAAACGCCCGTTTTTAAAACTTTTTTTTGCATTGATCCATGTCCCCTGGGGCAGGACCCGGGTCCCCAAACACTTTTTATGACAATAACTTGCATATAAGCCTTTAAAATTAGCACTTTTGATTATTCATGTTCATGTCCCATAGACTTTAATTGTGTTCGCGTTTTCGAACGAATTGTTTGCCTGTTCGCATGTTCTGGTGCGAAACGAACCGAGGGGGGGGGTGTTCGGCTCATCCCTTGTCAGTAATCTACCTGATTATCTACATAGTTTAACATTTACCGCGTTTAGTAAAATTTTTTTTGTTTGCCGTTTTTTTTCTTTTTTTTGTGAGCAAAGCAACGGCGCAAATTTCTCTTTTTGCGCTGTGTCCTTTCCTCGCTATCTGGATCTCACCAACCACAGGAAAAAAACACATCCGCACATGTATCTTGCACTAACTTTTTCTGTTCACAGGTGACGTTAATCCCAAATGCATCGACACCTACACACTATGGAGAAAGCGGCGGTACCTACAAGAGGACATCTTATGGCACAAGAGGACATCTTATGGCTCAAGATGAAGTTTTGCATATCCACCACCCAAGTGTCCGGTAATCTATTAAGCATTACACCTATAATGTGACATGACTTTATCAATTGTCTCAGTCAACGCACACGGGCTGAACAGTCCCTTCAAGCGTAAAGCAGCTTGGAAAGAAGCTCTGAAACTACAAGCAGACATTTTCTGCGTTCAAGAGATCCATTTCCATGCATCCGAGGCCCCACAGTGCTCCCACAACTTATACCCACCACGTTTTTACTGCTAATGCCCCAGTCAAGAAGAACGGTGTCTTTATAGCTATTAACTCCTCGGTAGCGTTTACAATGCATGAGGTCCATACTGACCAAAAGGGCCGATATATAATCTTAATCTGTACTATTAATAATATTTCCTACACCGTTGTAAACCTATATGCGCCTAACGTTGGTCAACTTAAATTCTTAAGCTCCCTTTACAGGAAAATAGACAGGATTCAGAAGGGCTCACTCCTCCTTGTAGGGGATTTCAACACCGTAGTAGACCAAACTATGGATGTCTCAAAACCAAGTTCTCATGCTGGACAAACCTTACAAGACTTCCTTAAAAGGAGTCTTCTATATGATCCGTGGAGGTGCATGCATGCCACTGAAAGCGATTTCACCTACTTTTCGGCTCCCCACGGATCATATTCGAGGATCGATCTTTTTCTAACAGACCTGAACCTACTACATAAAGTTCTTAAACCTGAAATTATGTCTATAACTTGGTCAGATCACGCTCCCATCATCATAACTTTGACAGGAAACCACAGAGCCCTTCCGACTCGTCTCTGGCGCAACAATGCATTTCTATTTAACAATCAAAAATGTAGAGAAAGATTAAATGTGCAATTAGAGGAATTTTTCCAACTCAACTTAACCCCCCGAGTCAAACATGTCTAATGTATGGTGTAAGGCTTATACCAGGGGGCTACTGATACAGCTGGCATCTAGAGAAAGGAAACGCAGGTTGCAACTGATTGAAAACCTACTCACAAAAATACAAATCCTTGAAACACACCACAAGCAAACTCACGACCCAAGCTCTCTCACAGATCTAACGAATTGTAGACACAAATTGAGACTTCTTATGCTCTCAGATCACGAGAAACAGACACATAGACTCAAAGCCAAATACTATTCACAAGGAAATAAAGCTGGCAAGCTTTTAGCCAACAAACATAAAGCACGTCGCACAAAAAAATTCAATAGCATATCTTCTAAAACCAGGAACAAACTCTAAGATTTTTCACCCAAGGCACATAGCAAATTCCTTCCGAGAATACTATCAATCACTATATAACCTTCAGACTGACCCAGATACTATGCAATCCACAAAGGACGCGATTCAAAAATATCTGACTGATCTTCAGCTCCCAACCATAGATGAAGACACGCTCTCACAATTAAATTCACCTCTGACCGATGAAGAAATCTCCAGTCATTAAATTCCTTCCTAACAATAAGTCCCCAGGAGCCGATGGCCTATCCTCTGAATACTACAAAGCCTTCCAAGATACCCTCACCCCACACTTGCAAACACTATTCAATGAAGCTACAACCTCCGGTTCATTTCCTGAGGAAATGCTTAAAGCCATCATTGTTACTTTGCCCAAACCAGGGAAGGAGCCAACTTCTCCGCAAAACTTCCGCCCAATTTCGCTTCTAAATACGGATCTTAAAATCTTTTCCAAAATTATAGCCAGCAGACTGGCGGAAATTACTCCCTCTCTAATAAATATGGATCAAGTGGGTTTTGTCAAAGGCAAGCCTCAGACGGTACTCGGAAAATGATTAACCTTCTCACTATATTAGAATCCAAAAAGGAACGGGCAGCCTTTTTAACATTAGATGCTGAGAAGGCCTTCGATCGGGTCCACTGGGGGTACCTCAAAGACACCCTCAGTAAGTTTGGAATTCAAGGCACCATATCGAGGGCAATCTCAGCACTATACTCCTGCCCCTCAGCCCAAGTATATACGTCCAATACACTGTCAGACCCATTTAAGATCACAAATGGAACTAGGCAGGGTTGCCCCCTGTCCCCCATAATATTCACCCTCATAATGGAACCATTTGCTGAAACTATTCGACAAAACTCAAATATTACAGGTATTACTACTGCAGATTATGCCCACAAAATTGGACTTTTTGCGGATGATGACTTACTTACCATGACTAATGTGGCTCCTTCCCTGAGGACGGTACAAGACGAAATCGAGAAATTTGGTAAAACCTCATATTACAAAGTGAACATAGCGAAATCCTCAATTCTCCCCGTTAATATCAACCAACAGGCTATCAAGAACTTAAAAAGAGAGTTCCTTTACTCCTGGGATAATAATAAAATAAGTTATCTAGGTATCAATCTAACCTCCCCCATAATCTACACTATACGAAGCAAACTTCCCTCCACTTCTACAAGATATCAAGCAAGACTTACTTAACTACGGGAAATCTGAAATCTCATGGTTAGGCCGTATAGCGGCATTCAAAATGCTGTCCCTCCCCAAAATACTCAGAATCAGAATCCCCACTAGTTTCTTCACCAGGCAAGTCAGGCAAGCCAAGACTGGCACGTAACATCCTCTTTAGAGCAAAACAACATGGTGGAGTGGGACACAGGGCAACAATACTTGACCAACTTAAAGCATGGTTTGAACTCACTCCTACCAAGCGCTGGGTCAGTATAGAGAAGAATATCTTATTAAATAGAAACCTAACTTCTTTATTGATAGCGAGTGCCACAGAAAGTTTATATAGATAGTGCAGCCACTATCCTGGTGGCAGTTGAGGCTTGGAACACATCTCTACGAGATCCTCCCTACAATGATTCCCTCAAAGCCATAACCATTCCTACAACAGCCTACGAATACCTCATCCCCTCATTTTCAATGGTCCCCAGATCCAATACTGATCAATTGTCCTTAGACGAGATGCTAAAGTCCCCGGATCTTATATAAACCTTGTATAAAGCAGCACAAACAAAACACTTTCACAGAAATCACCCCAATCCCTATGTCAATGTGTGAACAATGCAATCTGGACCTATTATCAGAGTACAGCGCCACCCAAGAAAGGAATTTCGTGGTTCTAAAAGTACCTGAACGACCAACAGGCCAACGTTCAAACCTCCTCAAATTATTAAATGGGAAAACAAAAAATTATAAAAAGAGAGTACCCCCCTACTACTCCCGAGTACTTGGAAACATGTTTTGAAAGATAAAAAGTACATTTTAAATACAACTACATAGATCGGACCAAAATGAGGGACAAATGAGGAGGGACAGTGGGACAGAGGGACATTGCTCCAAATCAGGGACAGTCCCTCGAAATCAGGGACAGTTAGGAGCGATGCTATGCGCAAAATATCAATAAAAACTATTTGAAATGCAAAAAAAATAAAAATAAATAAATAAAATAAATAGATAATATAATATAAAAAAAGTTACAGTATAAAAATAAAAAAATAATCTAAAATAAATAGATATAATATAAATATATATTTTACATATATAGAAATAAATAATAATATAAAGAAAAAAAAATTTATAATAATAATAAAAAAAAAAAAAAATTTAAAGCATCCCCGTCCCTCCGTGTGCTCGTGCCCCCAGAGTCAGCGCGTACGTAGGTCGCGCGCGCCTATGTAAAACGGTGTCCGCAACCACACATGTGCGAACATTATAGCGAGAGCAATAATTCTAGCGCTAGACCTCCTCTGTAACTCTAAAATGGTAAAAGTCGTTTAAAAAGTGTCGCCTATGGAGGTCTTTAAGTTACCGTAGTTTTGTCGCCATTCCACAAGCGCGCCCCTCTGGGCGCGAGGGGACAGCAGGGACGCTTTAAATTTTTTATCATTATTTTTAATTCTATTTATTTATCTTTTTTTTTTTATTCTTTTTTTATTTTATATTATTTATTTATTTTTTTTATCCCAGGTCTCTCCTCTGTCATTTAAAAGCATCTGATCAACCGGAGATCGGTGTCCACAGATTGCTTTCCCAATTCAGAATAACGGTGGGGTTTACGTTCCTCCCAAATCAGAAAGTGACGAATTACTCGTGGCTTGCGGCCTCCTAGACCATAGAGATGATGGGGGATGTTCCAGATCATCTCTATGATCAGCTGTAGATTTCACTCAATCTTTACCTGGAGGCACGGTGGGGAGTGTCCGTTGCCTACACACTTTATGGAATGAAGTCAGTCCAGTTCAGTAATTTAGGAGATGTCAGTCCAGTCATTTTGGAGGTATGCTAACTCAAACAAGAACCCTTGGGAGCCGGCAGAAGTACAGGGAGACAGACCTACGAGGAGACCCTGACGGCAGACTAGGACAGGTACTGGGGGGGGAACGGAAGGGTGGGACTTCACTTCTGAAGCTTGAGGTCTTCTACAGAGGCCACCACATCTCCATCCCAACACACTAAAAAATGGACCAATAGTTTGGTGTGAACGTTCTGATGGAACTCACAGAGGTGCAGGAAGGCTGAAAGGTCCAGGAGGTAACGAGCCACCAGGGCATTGGAGTGCTCAGAGGGTACAACAGGGGCGAGCAGGACAAGGGATGGGCAGGAGGGGCACTGTGGTATCATGTGAGGTGGGGGGTGTGTCATGAGGAGATGAGGGGAGGGATTTGGAGGGGTAAGAATTGTTGGGGGAAATCATAGAGGATGTGCTAGGCTAGTGAGTGGTGATTTAGGCGACATTCACACCGGAGCCTTTTTTTATGTGCGTTTTTATGCGCAATTTGCACATTTTTATACAGCGTTGCATCATTTGTTGCTGGGTTTTTCAGCTTTTTTAGCTTTTTCATCAGCTTTTTTTTTTATTTTATTATTATTATTCATCTTTTTTTTGTTGTTAGGGTAAGGGGTTAGATTGAAGGTTAGGTTACTTCTTAATAGCACCCCAATCCCTTTTTGAGGGACAAGCAGTTGCGATTGCAGCATGATTTATCCCGCGGCAAAATTGCGCCACAATTGGGGCGCCATTAAGAAGTAACCTAACCTTCACTCTAACCCCTTACCCTAACAAAAAATAAAATAATAATAAATGAGTAATAATGATAAAAAAAAAAAAAAAAACAAAAAGGAATAATAATAATAATAATAATAATAATAATAAATTAAAAAAAGCAAAAAGTAATGGCATCACACAAGCGTCCCGCAATTTGCTGCAATTTTCGATTTAGATCGCTCAGGTGTCAACAGAGCCTAAGGATTAGGGGTTGGGGGTTCGGGTTATTTTTTTTTTTATTATTGTTAGGGTTAGGGTGTTAATAATAACACTGCTACTACTAATAATATTAATAATACTAATAAAAAAATAAATGAATAAATAAATGTAAAATAAATACAGAAATAAATAAAAATAATCATAAATAAATACAATAAATGAAAATTATGTAATAATAAAGAAAAAAATTAACTCCTAAACTTAACCCTTAAAGAAAAAAAAAGACTAAAAAATATATAAAAAATAACTAAACACCCTAAGGCCAGGTTAACGTGTGTGCGGCCACGGGTTTTTGTGCCTGGGGTCCGGTGCGTGTCTGTTCACCTGTTGAGGTCCAAATTTTTGCCTGAATAGTCACACCTGAGCCAGACCAAACACGCACAGGACCCTTTTGCAATTGGGAACCCTCATCCAATTCGCACATATGTGAACCCAGCCTAACCCTAAAACAAAATATAAATAAATAATTAATAATAATACTTTTTTTATTATTATCATTATTATTATTAATGATAATAATTTTTTTGTTCAGATGTTTATTATCATTATTATTAACAATAATAATAAAAATAAAAATATATATTAAATGTATTATTATTTATAATAATAATAATAATATATTTTTTTAAGTGTGGGGGTTCATTATTTTATATTTATGTATTATTACATATGATTAATTTATTTTATTTATTATTTGTGATGACTTTTAGTTTGTTTGTGTATTTTTTTTACATTTATTTATTCATATATTTTTACTGTTTTTTTTAAAAAAAAAGTTTAATTTGAGCAGAAAATTGCGCTAAAACGCACAAATTGCACATTTTCATTAATTTCTATGGGGAAAAAAATGCACCAAAAACACGCAAATCTGCCCAATTTGAGCTCCAGAACTTTTTTCGGGCGACTTGTGAACCGTCTCCATAGAGAATAATTGTTTTTTCTTCTTCTCCAATGTTTTGGAGCCTTCAGCGTCACGCTACAAAATGCTGAGGTGTGAATGGGGTCTTAGAGGGATTTGTGTTGGTGGAGGGGATGGGGGAAGAGGATTTGTGCCAGAAAGGGGGATTTGTGCTAGAAGGGGGGATTTTTTTAGGGGGGGGCAATTTGTGCTAATAGGGATGATTTGTGCTAGAGAGGAAATTTGGGAGGGAAGATTTGTACAAGGAGGGGGGGATTTGTGCTTGGAGGGGGGGGATTTGGAGGGCGGCAGGGGTAAGAATTGTTCTAGAAGGGTAAATTTGGGGAAGTGTGTTAGGAGTGGTGATTTAGAGGGATTTGTGTTGGGAGAGGGGGTGGGGGAAGATGATTTGTGCTAAAAGGGGATTTTTTAGGGGGGATTTGAACTAATAGGGATAATTTGGGGGTATTTGTGCTAGGAGGGGAAATTTTGAAGGTTGGATTTGTACTAGGAGGGGGGGGGGATTTGTGCTAGGGGGGGGGGATTTGTGCTAGGAGGGGATGATTTGTGATAGGAGTGGAAATTTTGGAGGGAGGCTTTGTACTAGGAGGGGGATTGGGGGGGAATTTGTGCTTGGATGGAGGGTGGATTTTGAGGAAAGCAAGGGGTAAGAATTGTTTTAGAAAGGGACATGGGGGGGTGTTTGGGGATTTGTGCTAAAAGGGGAAATTTTTTTTGGGGGGCGGGTTGTACTAATAGGGAAAATTGGGGGGTATTTGTGTTAGGAGGGGAAATTTGGGAGGGATGATTTGTACTAGGAGGGGGGATTTGTGCTAGGTGGTGAAATTTGGAAGAGGGCATTGGGGGGGGGGGGGTATTTGTGCTTGTAGGGATGAATGGGGTTTTTTTGTGCTAGGAGGGGAAAATTGGGGGAGAGAGGATTTGTACTAAGAGGGGGGAAGTTTGAGGGGGAGAGGATTTCTGCTAGGAGGGAGGATTTTTTTTTTTTGGAGGTGGGGCATTTGTGCTGGGGGATTTGGGAGATGGGGGGGCAAATATGTGTGCTGGGAGGGAGGAGTTTAGCAGGGGCACTTTTTTACTGGAAGGAGGGGGATTTTATGCTTAGGGGGTATGATAATAAGTACTTGTGCGCACACCAAAAAATTAATAATCCAACAATAAAAAATTAAAAAATCCCTTAAAAACGTCAAATAAGAAAAAGAATAGCAGCCACAAATAATAGTGTTCACACACCTAAAAACAATTAATAAGAGAAATAAATCTGCGGCGCTAATCTAAAAAACAAATTCCTGAGACGCCAAGAATAAAAAGCTGGTATGAAAAATGCCAATAAAGAACTCAAACAATGACAATGATTCTAAGGTGCGTAGATAACTGATAATAGTAAAGGAATAATGCTTAAGTGCCAAAGCCAAATACAGGACATGTAAAGCAGCAATGATAATTGTCAAGCTCATCAAAGGAGCCAAGGATAATAACCACAGATGATAATGTTCACACACCCATAACAAATGATATGGGGGGTAAAAATGCGGCGCTTAGCTCAATGGGTATATTCCTGGGATGCCAAAGGAAAAAACAGTGGACACCGAAGGAATAGATGCCTGTAAGAAGATGCAGGTAGCAAAAAAAATTCCTATGATGCGTGAATAACTAATTATTACCTCAAAGAGATGAACTATGTAACAAAGGAACTAATAACCACACCAGGAAAAATAAATTCCAGGTAAGGATCCAGTTCATGTACATTTATATTCCACCATTTTTGTGCAATCAAGAATCATAACAAATAAATGTTGCATCAAAAGAGTGCAGCTAATTAAGGGAACTAAATGACTGAGATCCAGATAATTAGTGACCTCTTTACAGACCTTAATTGTAAACAGCAATAAATATAACTCGTGACTCAAACAACACAGTGTTCCTAAAACATATGTGCAAACAATAATTCTGTGCAGCATCCAAAGTGAAGGCAAGTGAATGAAAAAATATTAAATAAACATTACGGTCCTAATAATTGAAACACAAATTCATATAATAAATAATGTTTAAATATTCCATAAATCTAAATAAATAAATCCATAAGTAAAAATAATTGAAAGCAATAATATCTCTGAATAAATTATATAAAAATACACTCTATAGATAATAATGTGCAAATATTTGTGCAGCATCCAAAAATTGATACTAAATAAATATGTATCTAGTTAACATAAAATGTGTCAAATCGGACAATTATTTCTACTAAGTGAACAATGTGTCTTCCATAAAAAATAAATAAAAGTGAACAACTAATAACACACCAGAAAAATAGAAAAAACAGTGTTCAGCATAAATATCACACTAAATGTGATACCAAAAAGTGTCCCAAAGTAAATCGTTTCTAAACTAAAAAAATGTATATGCAAAGCATCCCATTCCTATCTCCTTCGTGATGAATCAAAGAAAATTATTTCACATATCCCCAGTGAAGGAAAAAAACAGGTGTATAAAGAAAGCCAGTTCCCCCAGCCTCTCACCTCCTGGCTGAGCGATAACAGCCCAAAAAAATCCTCACGCAGTCTGTGCCTGCAGGTGGTTTTGAACGCTGTCAGCTCCCAACAGGATAATATCAGCCTTGGTGTAGATGGTAAAACGTCTCCCGATCTCCAAGTCTCTCAAGCAGTGTTCGTTGCACTCGCTCTCTCAATGTCAGCTTTGGATTCTATGCTCCATGTTCTGTGTACGCTCCGGCTCCCTTCATCACGAAGGAGATAGGAATGGGATGCTTTGCATATACATTTTTTTAGTTTAGAAACGATTTACTTTGGGACACTTTTTGGTATCACATTTAGTGTGATATTTATGCTGAACACTGTTTTTTCTATTTTTCTGGTGTGTTATTAGTTGTTCACTTTTATTTATTTTTTATGGAAGACACATTGTTCACTTAGTAGAAATAATTGTCCGATTTGACACATTTTATGTTAACTAGATACATATTTATTTAGTATCAATTTTTGGATGCTGCACAAATATTTGCACATTATTATCTATAGAGTGTATTTTTATATAATTTATTCAGAGATATTATTGCTTTCAATTATTTTTACTTATGGATTTATTTATTTAGATTTATGGAATATTTAAACATTATTTATTATATGAATTTGTGTTTCAATTATTAGGACCGTAATGTTTATTTAATATTTTTTCATTCACTTGCCTTCACTTTGGATGCTGCACAGAATTATTGTTTGCACATATGTTTTAGGAACACTGTGTTGTTTGAGTCACGAGTTATATTTATTGCTGTTTACAATTAAGGTCTGTAAAGAGGTCACTAATTATCTGGATCTCAGTCATTTAGTTCCCTTAATTAGCTGCACTCTTTTGATGCAACATTTATTTGTTATGATTCTTGATTGCACAAAAATGGTGGAATATAAATGTACATGAACTGGATCCTTACCTGGAATTTATTTTTCCTGGTGTGGTTATTAGTTCCTTTGTTACATAGTTCATCTCTTTGAGGTAATAATTAGTTATTCACGCATCATAGGAATTTTTTTTGCTACCTGCATCTTCTTACAGGCATCTATTCCTTCGGTGTCCACTGTTTTTTCCTTTGGCATCCCAGGAATATACCCATTGAGCTAAGCGCCGCATTTTTACCCCCCATATCATTTGTTATGGGTGTGTGAACATTATCATCTGTGGTTATTATCCTTGGCTCCTTTGATGAGCTTGACAATTATCATTGCTGCTTTACATGTCCTGTATTTGGCTTTGGCACTTAAGCATTATTCCTTTACTATTATCAGTTATCTACGCACCTTAGAATCATTGTCATTGTTTGAGTTCTTTATTGGCATTTTTCATACCAGCTTTTTATTCTTGGCGTCTCAGGAATTTGTTTTTTAGATTAGCGCCGCAGATTTATTTCTCTTATTAAATGCTTAGGGGGTAAGCATGCAGATTAGTGCTCAATAGGGATGAGCTTTCTGTTCGGGTCGAACATGAGTTTGACTGGAACATTGGCTGTTCGCCCGTTCCACCAAAACCGAACATTATGGGGCTTTCACGCCAAATTTGAGCACCGCATAACACCCTATAATGCACTTCGGGAGCGCAGTGCATTGCTGTATGATGATTGGCCAAAGCATGCACCATGACCTGCATGCTTTGGCCAATCCCAGCGCCCTCAGCTAAGAGAGCCATAATTGGCCAAAGGCGAGGTGCCTTTGGCCAATCATGGCTCAGGGGGACTAAGTCCACGCCCCACACTATATAAGGCTGCCTGCACGTCGGCCTCGTGTAGTGTGTTGTTGGCGTGGATGGAGAGAGAGTGTCATTTAGATTGAGCAGGCAGGCAGGTTATTCAGTTAGCTGCAGTGTATTTAATATATATATATACAGATAGTCTGGTATATATATATATATATATATATATATATATATATATATATATATATATATATCCACTGAATCCAGTTTAGCTAGATGTCACTGCAGTCCATTCTTGGTGTACTTTTTCTAATATCTTCAGGCGGTGTACAGAGTATACAGTACCATGCACCCCTAATGCAGTTACTACTACTTTCCTGGTGGTGTACACAGTACACAATACAGTGTAGTGTGGTTTTGCTAAACAAAATATACATCATGTCTAGAAGGCCACCAAGGAGAGGCAGACTCTCACAGGCCACTGAAAGAGGGCAAGCAGGCTCTGTGTCTACAGTCCACAGTGCTGGTCATGGACATGGTGCATCCTCAGCACGTGGCAGTGGGGCACGCTTGTCCTTTTTTTCTGCAGCTGGCCATGTTTTTGAGCCACAACATGCAGAAGAGTTGGTTGAATGGATAACAAAGCCCTTCTCATCCTCTGTCACCCAGGCTCAGAGTAGTTTTCCTTCCTATGCAGCTGCCAAAGCAGCCTATTCCATCGGCTTCATGTCAACAGTCACTCTTTCTGTAGCCCCACCATCATGCATGGAGGAGTCCCCCGAACTATTCAACCACAGTGTCGGGTACATGCTGCTGGAGGATGCGCAGCGATTTGAAGTCTTCGATGATGGTACCCAGGTTACGGAAGGGAGTAACGTCAGCCTAGAGAGAGGGGATGCTCAAGAAGGTCAAGAAACTAACAGTTATGTTCCCCCAGCTGCAGCATACTGCCAAGTTTGCTCCAGTGACGAGGAGGGAGGGGATGATGAGGTCACTGACTCAACTTGAGTGCCTGATAGAAGAGAGGAGGAGGAGTAGGAGGAGGCACATCTACAACGAGGTAGAATGCTCTCCAGGGGGCAGCTTAAGGGCAGCCACCCTATTGCATTAGACCACAGAGCTAAGCAGGTGCAGGGCGCTGCTGATTCCCCGTGTATTTTGAAAAGTTCTTTGGTGTGGGACTTTTTTTGAGACGTGTGCAGCAGATCGCACCGTTGCTGTTTGCAACATATGTCTGAAGCGTATCAAGCATGGCCAAAACAGCAGCTGCTTGGGCACCACATACTTGACCAGACATATGTCCAGCTCCCATACAGTCTGTTGGCATCAGCACTTAAAAGACCCACATCAAAGAACAAGGCAGACCTCTCCTTGCTCCTCATCAGCTGGGATTTCCAACCCCACTATACCTCCAGTCCTCTCAGAAACCTGCACTGAAGGTATAGCAATAGGTGTCCCAAGTACTTGTGGCCAATCTGCTAGTGGTACACCAACATCCGATTGTACCAGGCAAATTTCCCTACCCTAGTTGCTAAACCGTCTAAAGAAATTCGGTCCCAGCCATCCACATGCCCAGTGATTGAATGCTAGCTTGGCCAAATTGCTAGTACTGCAACTGCTGCCTTTTCATCTGGTAGACTCTGCCCCCTTTAATGAATTTGTGGAATGTGCGGTACCTCAGTGTCAGGTTCCCAAACGCCATTTCTTTTCACGGAAGCCCATTCTGGCTCTCTACCAGCATGTGGAAGGCAATGTCTTGGACTCGTTGGACAGGGCGGTCAGCAGTAAGGTGCATATTATTGCTGACTGATTGTCCAGCAGGTATGGACAGGGACGTTACCTTTCTTTCACGGCGCACTGGGTAACTCTGCTGGAAGCTGGGAGGGATGCAGGACAGGATTCAGTATTGTTGGAGCTTGTTCCGCCACCACGCCTCCAAAATGCTAGTGGTGATTCTGCCACAGCTCTCTCCTCCACCCCCTTCTCTTCCTCTTCCTCTATGGCCTCTTCCTCTGCAGATTTCTCCTCTGAACTAGCAGTGCTCCCTAGGCGTTCAAAAGGCTACGCAAGCACTCAGACAAAAAGATGCCATGCACTGCTTGAGTTGGTCTGCTTAGGGGACAGGAGACACACTGGGGCAGAGATTCTGTCAGCACTGCAGGGGCAGGCTCAGAGGTGGTTGATGCCACACCAGCTTTAGCCAGGAATGGTTGTATTCAACAATGGCACCAACCTTCTCTCCGCCCTCCGACAGGGACACTTGACCCATGTTCCCTGTTTGGCTCACGTCCTGAATTTGGTGGTGCAGCAGTTCTTGAGCAGGTACCCTGGCTTACAGGATCTCCTGATGCAGGCCAGCAAAGTCTGTGGTCATTTCCACCAGTCATATGATGCCAGTGCTCGACTGGCTGACATTTAAAGAGAATGCAACCTGCCCAAGAACCGCCTCATTTGTGAGGTGGAACTCAACGTTGACAATACTGCAGTGGCTGCACATGCGGCAGAGGGCCATCAATGAGTACCTGTGTGAGTATGGCACCAGGACAGGGTCAGGGAGCTTGGCTTTTTTATCCATGCCAGTGGCTACTGATTAAGGATGCATGCACTGTCCTGTCACCATTTGAGGAGGCCACGAGGATGGTGAGCAGTGACAGTGCATGCATCAGTGATACTGTCACTCTTGTCTTCCTGTTGATCCACATTACAGGGGTAAGCGTGCAGAACTTATCCAGCCTTCACAGAGGGAGCAGAGGATGAAACATCTTTGGGAGGCCTTGTAGAAAGGTTTGTGCAATGCATTTCCAGAGCCTGGGAGGTTACAATTTCCTGGTGCTGGACAACATGTTGCTGAGGCTTCGTTCAGTCACAGAAAGAGCGGTGGAGAAGGTGGCCGGCTGACCAATGCCTTCAGACAATTCTTCAGGTCTGATCAGTTCCAGCAACCATCGCCAGTGTCTGATTTACATGGTGCAGGAATATCTAGGAGCAAGATCAGACTTTGAGAACTTTCCACCAGAACATCCACTGGGTTACTGGGTCTGGAGGATAGACCACTGGCCAGAGCTTGCTCAATATGCAATTGAGCTACTGGCCTGTCCTGCATCCAGGGTTCTTTCTGAACGCACATTCAGTGCTGCTGGAGGCTTTGTAACCGATCACAGAGTGCGCCTGTTCACAGACTCTGTTGATCGGCTCACATTCATAAAATTGAATCTTTGATCACCAGCTAACAAGCACCTGATGGTGATGTAACCAAATGATTTTCTATGGATATGGGATCCCTTGAAGACTGCCTATGCTGAGTGACTATCCTATTCCTCCTCAATTTTCATGATGATAGCTTCTAAGAATATTTTCTGTTCAGGGCACCACCACCACTACCTAAGGCCCAATTTTTCTGCCCCTGTTTAGCCGGGGCACGTAATTACAATTTTTGATCTAATATTTCCCAGCAGGGCCTGTTCCTGTACTCAACAAAAGTATCTGTGAGGGCTTACAGTGTTCTGGTACCACCAACACCTAAGGCCCAATTTTCCACAGAGTGTATAGGGCATATAGGGCGTAAAGTATATACAGGCAGTCCCCTATTTTCAAACATCCGACTTACAAATGGCTCCTACTTACAAACGGAGGGAGACAACAGGAAGTCAGAGGAAATCTACCCCTAGGAAGGGAAATTCTCTCCTGTAAGAGTTAATATGGGAAAAAGGTGTCTCCACTGATGCTTTATCACCAATCCTTGTTTCCCTAATAACCCCAAATTTTCTAAATCCAATTGTCATTGGGACAGAAAGTGAAGTGAAATCTTCTGAACAGGGGCACAGACAGCAAAACAAATGTCACAGGGGTGAAAACCCTTCCCATTGTTATCCAAAAAGCTTAAAACAGATTTTTTTGGCTGGAGCTACAGTTACAAAATGTACCGGTTCCAAATTACAAACAGATTCTACATAAGAACAAACCTACAGTCCCTGTCTTGTTTGTAACCCGGGGACCCCCTGTATACTGCTGTTCAGGGTATATAGGTCCTGGGGGCCCCACGCCTTTTTTTTTATTTTGGTGTGGGGTTCCCCTTAATATCCATACCAGACCCAAAGGGCAACATTACATTACAGCTGCAAGTAGTTTTAAATGACTTGTATTACTTTAAAAAAAAATTTTGTGCAGGGACTGTTCTAAACACGGGAAACATGCGCCATCTTACAGGCATACTATAGACACCCCCCAGCTACGATATTTAAAAGGATATTTCACTTTTATTGTTTCACTTTAAGCATTATTAAAATCACTGCTCCCGAAAAAGGGACGTTTTTAAAACTTTTTTTTGCATTGATCCATGTCCCCTGGGGCAGGACTCAGGTCCCCAAACACTTTTTATGACAATAACTTGCATATTAGCCTTTAAAATGAGCACTTTTGATTTTTCACGTTCGAGTCCCATAGACTTTAACGGTGTTCGCACGAATTTTTGGTCTGTTCGCTTGTCCTGCCATGAACCAACCTGGGGGTGTTCGGCTCATCCCCAATGAGGACGGTGACTATGTCTGTTTACTTGCATTATACCAAAAGGCTGAAAGGGCGCTTAATAGCGCAAGAGACGTGGATTGCGCATAGCGTATAGCGAAATCTCCACGTCACATGGACACTAAGGCAGCAGGAGATTCTTCTGAAGAGAGGACTTTCCTCGATAATGGGACTGCTGGTAATTGTGGTACTTCTGGGACTATGATGAGCAGGACTGCTGTGCCGGGGGGAGGAGGATCAGGAGGTGGGTAATCTGCCAAATCTGAATTCAGAGGTTTCAATGTATCCGGTAAATGTGCCATTAAGGAGGCTTTAGTATTTTGTTTTGTAGGTTTCCTACCCCAGGACTTCTTTTGTGCCTGGGGTTGACCCTGAGGTTTAGCTCTTGAACTTGAGGGTGGAGGCCATCATGACTGCCTGGAGGCTGATGCCCCTGGCACTGGAGAAGGAGCTCACTGAAATACGTTTACTCCTTTTCCTTACTGGCAAAAGGGTACTCTTTCCACTAGAAATTTTTTCGATGTATTTATCCAAATCATCCCCAAACAGCCGTTCACCGCTGAAAGGAAAACTAGCCAGGAGCTTTTAGCAAGGCGCTTCGGCTGACCAATTTTTTAACCATAGTATTCTACGCACATGTATATGCCCAAGCGTAAGGAACGAGGCCTGAAGAATAGAATCTCTCATAGCGTCTATTGCAAAACATAAGGCCCCTGGTAGCTCGGCCAAATCCTGGGCCCGCTGATCAGGGATAACCTTCAGCATCTGTTTTAAACTGGTCTTTCAAGGATTGACATAAACCAATTGCTGCCACCGCACGTTGAGTCACTGAACCTGCCAGAGAAAATGCGTTTTTTAACAGGAATTCCAATTTTTTTATCCGTTGGATCCCTAAGCATTTGAACATTGTCTACCGGACAAGTCAAACTTTTATTCACAGAGGATAGAGCAGCGTCAATTGTTGGTATCTCCCACTTTTTAGTGAATTTTTCCCCCATAGGATAAAGTGTTAAAAACTTTTAAGGAGGGAAAAAAAATGCTTATCTGGGTGATCCCACTCAGAATATATAAGCTGCTCCAGCAATGAATGGACAGGAAAGGCATGCACAGCCTGAGGAGGCTTTAACGAACCCAAACAAGAAGTGGGCTTATAAACCGACTCAGTTAAGGGTACCATAAAAGTGGAGCGGACAGTGGAGCGGACCAACTCAGTAAGAGATTGTACCATCAATCTTTCAGATTGTGAAGCTGAAGGAGGTCCTTCTGCATTTGACCCCTCAGAAGAAGAGTCATTAGCCTCTCCACAGTCCCCTGAGGGCAATTCATCTTCTCCTTCCCCCAGTTCCTCTGTTTGAGGGTCCCGGGTAGTGGAAGGGGACCTGTCGCATTTTGTCCCACTCTGGGAAGATGAAAATAAAGCCTCTAACCTTTCCTCAAATCCTATCATAGCTGAGGAAAAAAACCTCTTCAGTAATATAGACAGGGGCTGCAGTGTTGGAAACAGTTGCAATGTTTGACGGCCCCGGTGGCTCACTCTGACCAACCAGATCTCTCAGAGGAGGATGCCATTATAGAGATGAGACTAAGCTTCTTAGAGCTTGAGGGAGACACCTTTGAGCCCTTTTTTGGGTGTTTCTACAACCCTTTCTGACCATAGCCTGATACACAAATGCAAAGGTACTACCAGAAGAAATTGCACCCACTGCTTGAGCAAATAGTCCAGCAACTGCCGCTGCTATCAATGCCCAGACTGATGCTTCAGTAAATGTGCCAAGGGAATGCCTGTGTCACTGTGACAGGCTCACCCAGGACAGAGGCTATTGGAGGGGACTGAACGCAAGCCTCTTGCCCACCGATTATGGGCCCTAGCATTTGGGGGAATGGTGCTCTCTGTGAGCTGTATGCCTGGGGACCCTGGGGTTGATGTTACTTTGGATTCAGGTCCATGTCCCCCCAAAACACACAGACTCTGGGAACCCTTTATATGCCGTATTAGAATGATAAGACTGAATTATACTGTTGGAACACATCCTGTGAGAAGATGCTGGTGTCATCAACTCCAACTACCTGTGTTTATGTTAATTGAATGAGCTGATGACATTGTCCTCTATACAATGTAGGAGACGGGACGACTCCTATTGGAGCTGCTATTGTGAGAAATGTCCTGTGATAATTAACTCAGTCTGGGCAATAGGTCATGTCTCAGTCACCTAGGCTGTATAAAGGATTAGTTAATTAGCTCATGTTAATTAGGTTAATTAGGTTACGTTTGTATTGTTAGAGTAATATTTTCTCCTGTATATAAGACTGTATTCTGGTTCTGAATAAAGTGAGTTCATGGTAGCAACAAGCAAGTGTCGCCTTGTTTTGTGCTCAGAGAGGTTGTAATATCTGATATCTGTATACAGACTGGGAGGAAGTGGTATATGACGGAGGCAATCAAGCAGAGTGTGGGACGTTCCGTGACAGTCACCAACTACATGCCCGCTTCTGCTCTTGGAGTATGCTGTCCAGTTCTGGGCACCAATCCTCAGGAGGGACGTACTGGAAATGGAGCGAGTACAAAGAAGGGCAACAAAGCTAATAAAGGGTCTGGAGGATCTTAGTTATGAGGAAAGGTTGTGAGCACTGAACTTATTCTCTCTGGAGAAGAGACGCTTGAGAGGGGATATGATTTCAATTTACAAATACTGTACTGGTGACCCCACAATAGGGATAAAACTTTTTCGCAGAAGAGAGTTTAACAAGACTCGGGGCCACTCATTACAATTAGAAGAAAAGAGGTTTAACCTTAAACTACGTAGAGGGTTCTTTACTGTAAGAGCGGCAAGGATGTGGAATTCCCTTCCACAGGCGGTGGTCTCAGCGAGGAGCATTGATAGCTTCAAGAAACTATTAGATAATCACCTGAATGACCTCAATATACAGGGATATATAATGTAATACTGACACATAATCACACACATGGGCTGGACTTGATGGACTTGTGTCTTTTTCAACCTCACCTACTATGTAACTATGTAACTATGCTCTTGTGTCCCTCCGTCAGCTGCTGTCAGCAAAATGGAGCTTTTTAAATGTACTCCTGCGCTGGGCGTTACCGCACACTAACGCCGCGCCAAGCCACACCCCCTTTATCTTCCCACCGCACCCCCTTCCTCTTTTCAAGTATCCCGATCCCGTCTGATCCGACGGGATCGACATGTGTGTGGGGGAGGGGGTGGGAGGAGAAGAGCCGCAACAAACTGCCGTACAGGGACGGTGGAGAACGGAGCGGCATCCGCCGATCGTTCTCACTTTCCCCTACCCATCCCGGGAAAGGGGGAGCACTTCTGCCCAGGTGGGGGGGTCTTTTTGAAAGAAATCCCCCCTCAACATCTTACCGAGGCCTGGAACTGCTAGCCGGAGGAAAGTTTGCAGCTTCTGCTGACACAGAGCGATCTAAGGAAAGCATGACAAGGTACGTGCTCTATACAGCCCCCAGTGGTGACTTTAGGCGTGACAACATTTACTTTTCAAAGGAGACAATCCATAAGAAAATTTAAAATTCCTTAGGAATCTCCACTTACCTTTCCCGCTGCAGGGATTCTGTGGTAAAACCGACAGACCCAATCTTCCCCCCTCACGATGGGCTCCGTTAAAAACCTTCAGGGACCGGGGCCCCTTTTTATCGGGGGATCCACACCCCTGGAACTGTAAAGCACCCTGCCAGGAAAACCTTTTGGCTGAAAAAACCAAAGCACTGGATCCCGGGGTCCAGCTCTCTAAAATGAGAAGCATTACAGGGCTAAACCTCATTTCTTCCACCACGAGGTCCGGGTACCATTCAGTTCGACCTGAAAAGACACTTTGAATGGATCCGGTTGCACAGCCTGCCCCAGCAAGGAATATTCCAATGGAGCTCAGCACAGCACATCTTTACTCGTGACCAACACCTAAGACACTGGCGAAAAAACTGAGGTACTCCCAGTATTGGGAGGGGTTATATAGGGAGTGGACTTCCTGTCTTAGGGTGTGTCAGTGTCCATCACCTAAAGGTAGCCTATAACCCACATAGTAATTACTATGGCTCTGTGTCCCATGATATACAATAAAGAAATGTGCACACGCTGTTCCATAGCTTTGAATGAACAATGGGAGGCAAAATTAGGTTAGTATACACACAAAAGCAAGCAAATGGTTTGCATTATAACAGGAACCCGGCAAGTAAACCTCCAACCATTTGTTAGAGGGAGAGGGGTTGCCTTGACAATAGATCACTGATATTGGTATGGCCCACCGAGATGTGTCAAGTGGTGAGATAAAGTCACCTTCCACTGAAACTGGAATGGGACGATTTTACATTTTGTGAGTCCTTTGGGTGGCAACGATAGTTTCCTCAGAACTCTCACCCAAGGTGGTGTCATAGGTCAGTCTTTTAGATGTATGGATGGCTCTTTGTGGTTTCTGTTCTTTGAGTTCTGGTGGCCCCTCCTCTGGGGGCTCCTCACCCAGTTCTGAAGGTGATTGGACAGTCTCTATATTGTTTGCACCTAGTGAGGTTGGCATCTCTTCCCGATTCTCTGCTTGATGAACCTAAGGAACAAACTCTGCAGCCCCAGGCCTATGAGAACTTGTATTTGCTGCTGTAAAGGGAAAGGATGGAGTGACATCTGTATGTGTAGAGGGCCATAGCCAGTCCATAAAGGCATCTTCCCCCTCACTGCTTTCTCCCTTATCTGCATCTGGTTTTGAAGGTTGCCTGGGAGAAGACCATCTGGGTGATGGCATCTCAATTCTGGCAGGCACCATTGTGGCTTCACTCAAAGGCAGTAGATGGTTTTAATGCCAGGTCTTCAGAGGTCCTGTCTTTCCATCAGGACAAATTTGGTACACAGGAAGATTGGGCAACTGTTTGCAGATGACATATTGCTGGGAACTCCACCAGTCAGCCAACTTATGATTTACAGAGGGTCCCAGGCTTATCAGCAACACTTTTTCTCCTAGCTGAACATTATGAGCCCATACTCTCAGATAGTAATTCTTCTTGTTCCGCTGTCCTCTGGTGTCAGGAACCGGAGTGACCAGAAATATGTGTCGACTGCCACAGAGTATACCAAATACAGGTAAAGTGCAAATAATATAATTTATTAAAAGATAAGTGGATAACACAAAGAAAACTAACCTCAAATATAGTAAACAGTGTAACGCAACCAGCGAATCAAACAAACAGTGAACACACAATAAAAGACAGCCAAAATCAAATATATTGAGAGAATGGGATAACCAGATCGTAAACGTAACAGAGCCAGGGTCATACACGGGTGATCAAGCAGAGGGAGCAGGGAACAAGACAGGACTGGGAGTGGGAACCAGGAATAGAATGAGCGAGTAGGAAGGGATCCGGCTGCAGGGTCGGGGTCAGGGTCCAGGAACACCTTCGGTAGACATCTGCAAATGTTCCCACTCTTTATGGACTAGCTGGGCTTCTTTAGAAGATTCTGCAGCTAATAGAGGCTATGAATGGCCTCCTCCTAAAGCTTCTAAAGATAATCCACAGAGAGTGTGTTCTACTTGTACTTTCCTAAAGTCTCTGTTGGAGATGGTTGGAAGGCCTTCATCTCTCACTTAAGTTAAGTCATAGTAGGACTTTGGGACACCAGCAGCAGTGACACCAATGTCTTCAGCCCCAGCTGCCCCTCTATATCTGTACTCTATCATTTGGCTCAAAGCTTGAACTCACTCTGGTTTCAATTGAGCCCATCCTTCCATGGAAGCCTCTGTGTTGTAGGGTATATTTGACAAAGCATCAGCATCACAATTCTTGACTGCAGAACAATATTTTCGGCTGAACCCAGACAGTGTCACCAACCATTAATGTCCAGTAGCATACAGCTTGGCCATGGAAAGGACATATGTGAGCGGCTTGTTGTCGGTCCTAAAAAAAATGAATAAAAACCAAGCGCTGATGTGGATAGATATGTGTGATATAAATAAATTGTGCTTAAAAATATATATATACCAATATAGTTAGTGCTATAAAAAAATCAGTAAATTAAAGCTGCTATCAATATAGGGTGATCAGATAACCAAACAAATAGTACTAAGTATAAAATTGATGCGCTTTAAATAAATAGTGCACAATATGCTGCTGCGACTAAGCTTAAATCCAGGAATAAAAAATGCATACATGTGAATAAAATAAATACATAATTATGGTGCTAATACATGTGTTAAAATTGCCCAAAAAAAAAAAATTGCCAAAAAAAAAAAAAAAAAAAATGCCAAAAAAAAAAAAATCTTCAAATTGGTGATGTGACGGTTAGTATAAATAAAATAATAATGACACTCTGAGTACAATGTCCAGGCAGAGATAAATAGTGGGAGAAAGTAAAAATAATTAAACAGTTCCTTCCCTTAATCCAGATTGATTGACTCACTGGGTTAGATGGTTTGTATCAGGATATTTAGTTTTTCTTGCATCCCACTTCAACAATTATACTGCTGGTGATTCGGCTCTCAGGATAAAGGTTTTATGCAAAGCAAGCAAAGAAAAAATAGATCATTGTGCAGTGAACTTACTAGATAGTACATAAGCAAAACAGAGACAAGAGATACACTCACAAACTCCCGGTCTATTAGAAGCATTCAAATAAGCAGATTGCAGTCAGCCGCTGTGGACGAGGTTTCCCATAGAGAAACAGCTGCTGTTAACCTTCAGGTGTATTGCAGCACTGAACGTCCTAAGCTCCTCCCACGCGTTACATCACTGACACGTGACTTTTTCAAGGATATCCTTGAAAAAGTCACGTGTCAGTGATGTAACGCGTGGGAGGAGCTTAGGACGTTCAGTGCTGCAATACACCTGAAGGTTAACAGCAGCTGTTTCTCTATGGGAAACCTCGTCCACAGCGGCTGACTGCAATCTGCTTATTTGAATGCTTCTAATAGACCGGGAGTTTGTGAGTGTATCTCTTGTCTCTGTTTTGCTTATGTACTATCTAGTAAGTTCACTGCACAATGATCTATTTTTTCTTTGCTTGCTTTGCATAAAACCTTTATCCTGAGAGCCGAATCACCAGCAGTATAATTGTTGAAGTGGGATGCAAGAAAAACTAAATATCCTGATACAAACCATCTAACCCAGTGAGTCAATCAATCTGGATTAAGGGAAGGAACTGTTTAATTATTTTTACTTTCTCCCACTATTTATCTCTGCCTGGACATTGTACTCAGAGTGTCATTATTATTTTATTTATACTAACCGTCACATCACCAATTTGAAGATTTTTTTTTTTTTTTTTGGCATTTTTTTTTTTTTTTGGCAATTTTTTTTTTTTTTTGGCAATTTTAACACATGTATTAGCACCATAATTATGTATTTATTTTATTCACATGTATGCATTTTTTATTCCTGGATTTAAGCTTAGTCGCAGCAGCATATTGTGCACTATTTATTTAAAGCGCATCAATTTTATACTTAGTACTTGTTGTCGGTCCTAACATCGAAGTCTGCCTCATACAGGTATTCTTTCAGCTTGTCCACAATTGTCCACTTCAAAGAATTCTAACTTATGAGTAGGGTAGTTTCTCTCAGATAAGAGACCACCTAACGCTTCTCTGTCGACGTCAACATGCAGTTCATCAGGCTCGGGACTTTCGGGTTTCTTTGGTTTTACAAACTCCTTCTGAGGTCTCTTGCTCTTCCTCATCCACTTTGGTCTGCAGGAGCTCAGTGAGGGGTCGGGCTACCTTTGAAAACCCCTCATTCCCCCTTCATTGTGGTAGGTTACAGCCATAGGTTTCCCCCCTGCAGCTATGCGTCCAGTGCCATGACTATAATAAATAATTGCCCTGACTATAAAATAATTGCCCCATTTCCATCTTCTCCTTACCAGTAGCACCCCAAACCTCCTTCTCGTATTCCAATGTATTCAGCAATCATGAGGTTTAGAAGCTGTTTGTGAGTTCTTCCAGCAGGCAGGCCTGGCCGCTGTGGTGTAATAACTTCTTTCAGAGATCACAGGACAGGAGGTACATCGGTCAACCGGGGGTCCTGCCACCATCAGTAAAAAAACGTTGTCCACGTAACATCCACAAAGCGTTGCATTTTGGTTTCCCTCTAAAATGCGGGAAGTAGATCATCCACTTGTACTCTTGTATTGGGGAGGGGAGAAATGCCCCTCCTTAAAGCCACCTCACCACCAGCACCAGACCCTCCATTACTCCAGCAGCGCCTCAATGCTTCTTGTTTTCCTCACCATCAGCACCCCAACACTCTTTCTCCTTCTCACCAGCTGCACCCCAACATTCCTCCTCTTCCTTACCAGCAACACCTCAACACTCTTCATCCCTCCAGGCCCCAACCCTTCTCCTCCTTCTCACCACCTAACCACAACCAGCACCCCAATCCTCCTCCTCACCTACAGTACCCCTAACACCCTTCCTCCTTACTTCCAGTACCACAGCCCTCCTACTTCTCACCACCACCATTATCCTAACCCTTTTCACTAACACCAGCATCCCGACCCTTCTCCTCACCTACAGCATCCATATCCTCCTTACTATCACCAGCATCCCAACACTCCTAATCACCTACAGCACCCCAAACCTCCTTCTCACTTTCAGCATCCCAGCCCCCTCCTCCTCCTCCTCACCACCAACGCCTCAACCCCCCTCCTCCTCACCTCCAATTCCCCAGCTTTCCGCCTCTTCCTCAACCCAACCTTCCTTACTACCACCAGCATCCTAACCCTCGTCCTCACCTGCAGCACCCCAACCCTCTTCACCAACCCCAGCATTCCAACCCTTCTCCTTACCTACAGCATCCCAACCCTCCTTACTATCACCAGCACCATAACCCTCCTTACTACCACCAGCATCCCAATGCTTCTAATCACCTAGAGCACCCCAAATGTTCTGTCTCTCCAATCTAAGCATTGAAAGTGTGATCTTCGTAACTTACAGTTAGCTGTGTTGAGATGTCGATAACCCCAATCTTATTTGGATAAACAGACAGTGACTTGATCCAGACGACACCTTGTTAATCTTGTAAAGTTTAATCCATAAACTGTGAGGATCTTACAACAATGATCATCGGATAGGTCAAAAGATCATAATGTGATCCAGTCCACACATGTGCTGAGATGCATTACTGGGAAAATGAGGAAAGGGTGGGGCTAACTATACAGGATAAGCTGAGATGGGTAGGAACCAGGGACATTTAAAGGCATATCACAAGGCATGTGAAACATGGCACCAAACCTCCTTCTCACTGTCAGCATCCCAGCCATCCTCCTCACCACCACCTCAACCCTCCTCGCCATCTCCAACTCTCCTCCTCTTCTTCAACCCAATCTTCATTACTACCAGCATCCCAACCCTTCTCCTCACCTACAGCACCCCAACCCTCCTCACAACCACCAGCATCCCAACCCTAATTACTACTGCCAGAATCCCAACCCTCCTCCTCACCTACAGCACCCCAACCCCCCTTTCTACCACCAGCATCCCAACCCTCCTCCTTACCTACAGCACCACAATCCTCCTCCTTCTCTTCCTAACCACAGCCCTCCTTCTCACCACCAGCACCTCAACCCTCTTCACCAACATCTGCATAACAACCTTTCTCCTCACCTACAGCCCCCCACCCTCCTTACTACCACCAGCATCCCAACCCTCCTCACCTACAGCACCCCAAACCTTCTCCTTACTTTTAGCACTGCAGTCCTCTTCCTCCTCACCACCAGTACCTTCAGTACACCAACCCTCCTTCCCCTCTCATGTTCCTCCTCTACATACATTTTTTATTAATGTATAAGCATGTATAATGCACAACAATTTCGAGTGTCCCTGCTCTTCACCGGGTGCGTGTTAAATACAATCAGAAAGTGGAAGCCGCATAATCACAATATCATCATGGTCACCTCCCAATACCAACTCTATGTTCATTCATAACTGCAACTTCAAGAGCCATAAGAACATGACACAACTCAAACTGCACTGATTACATAAAAATCAATAATAAGCCCGAGGTAAAAACCCCTCCTGGTAGGGGTCCCTCAAGGGCCACCAAAAGCCTCTCCTCAGCACTGCTTCTCCATCTTCCACCCGACTCCTCTGCTGGCATGGCACATATCTATTTAGGAGCTCCTTAGCTCCCTGCCAGGCCCCCAACCTGGAAATTGGCTAAGGGCACCTAAGTATTTAAGGCAACCCCTCCTGGTCTCCACCCACTATTTTTTGGAATGTTCTCCAACCTTCTAGAAACGGATGGAGGCACCAGAGAGCTGCCAGGAGGAGTCATCCAGCCCTGAGCTCTAGTAACCCTGACCCAGATTCCATGGCTCACGCTTATCCCTGGGCCAGACTATAGTTTGCCTACTCTCACCTCTAGTAGCACACACCAGAGGGAGCTACATATGTACTGTCACTGTTCTAATGACACTGGCTGGGAAAGAGTTAACATCTAGGGGCAATCAAAGGGTTAAAAGAGTGCCTATCAGTACTTGGTGCATTCACGGTGAGGTGTTTTTACTAAGGGATGTGTTTTGTAGGGAAACAAAAACCAGAACCTCTGACAGGATGGAGCTCTACATTTACAGAGCTCTTCCTCGTTGATCAGTGGGTTCTGGCAGTCAATCAGTGGGTGCCGGCACCTGAAGATCGGCTTGTACTGTGACCAATTACAGCCGGCACAGCGGCCGCAGGCGTGCACCCCCTGCCCAGAAGTGCTGGATCACGTATTAGATACATGATCCCGCAAAGGAGAGTTGCCGCCATACTCTTACATGAGGCAAGCGGATAATAGTGTGTAATGTTGGGATATTAGAGTGTAAGCTCCTCTGGTACAGAGACTGATGGGACTTGAGTATATTGGCAATTTCACTTAATATGAGATTACAGATTTTAAACCTCATTAAACTTATTTTATGCTCTTACTTTCTCTTTCTTATCTTCTTACAGCTGTGATCACCTGAGAAGAACAGAATGTGGAAATATAAAAGAGTCATATTCAACACAATATCCATATTTATTTGCATTGTTGTCATTTCTTACTCCTACTATGTAGAAATCAGACATCCGAAGATGAGATCTCATGGACCTCCTATTGCCACAGACACCATTACAGCTCTGGACAGTCGAACATTTATCATCTCCCCGTATTATGAGCCTAGACTTGGCCAATCAGTCCGGGTCATCGCCATCATCCATGTATCTGTGAAAGAGCTCTACTGTATCTTCCATTGTTCCCCCAATCAGAACATCTCTGTCAGGGCAGAAGTAGATCTTCACAGTGACAGATTTGGGTTCCCATATGGAACAGCAGATCTTCTATGTGCAGAACCTTCGGGGTGTAATTACACTTATATGTCTTTCTCTTCAACTGATTCCACAAATACAAGTCAGAATCTTCTGTTTGAAGTCATGAACCGTCCACCACAACCAATCTCCTCCAGTTTCACCGTCTGTATTTCTGCTTTGTATGGAAACTACAACAATGTCCTCCAGATGATCCAGAGTATTAAGATGTACAAGATTCTGGGGGCCTCTAGAGTGACCATCTATAACAACAATTGTTCCCAGAATGTAGATAAGGTGTTACGTCATTACATTGATGAAGGAATTCTAGAGATTGTGCCATGGCCAATAGACCGCCATCTTCGAACAACAAATAAATGGCGTTATTCCAAAGGACTCAATGCTGAGATTGGTTATTTTGGACAAACTGCAACTTTGAATGATTGTCTATACAGGAACATGTACAAAAGTAAGTTTGTTCTGCTCAATGACATTGATGAAATTATTTTTCCAGTCAAGGACTGGGACTGGTCATCCCTGATGGAGAGTCTCCAGAATAAACACCCAGATACAAGTGTCTTCTACGTTGAGAATCACATCTTCCCAAATTCAGTCAACATCTCTGGATTTGACCTGTGGTCTCACGTTCCTGGGGTCAATATTCTCCGTCACAGCTTTCGAGAACCTATTGATTGGAAGGTCTTTAATACCCGCAAAATGATTGTGAACCCCAGGGACGTATTTCAGACCTCCATCCACTCAGCTCTGAAACACAGCAGACATTGGGTGAATCTAGAATCAGGTATGGCCATCACCTTCCACTGTAGACACAAAAGAAGGAATGACATCACCTCAGAACACCTCATTCCCGATGATATATTGAGAAGATACAATATGTCTTTAGTGCCCAACGTCGATAAGGTGATTCAGAGACTTTTTTCCCAGTAATAGATCCTCCCAACTATTCTGAAATGCAAAGACCAGGACGTGACTGAAAACAGAACATTTCTCAATGAATGTTTCTTGGTGGGAATTGTTGCTAAGAAGATCCATGTGATGAATTGGTGAACGTGAACAACATGACCATCATTATGGACATGGACAGTATGAACAGTTGGTCCTGAATTCTGCTTCTAGCTTTCACCTCTAGTGCTCATTAAACAGACAGAGGTACAAAACTGGTGGGGGGATTAACCACTTCCCGTCCTTAGGCCGTATACGTACGACCTCCACCGGCCTCCGTTCACAGCTTCTCCTCTTCCACCAAGGAGCCCCGGGACTGCTGGAAATGGTCGGCTGCCCACAGAGGAGATGGAGGAACATCCATTCTACAAACCCCTCTATGATGAATGAAGCCGGGAGCAAATCTCCTCACTTCCGGGTTCAGTTCTGTGTTGTCCCGGCCGGCACAGTCCGGGAATCAGCCGATCGCACAGATCTCTATGATTGGCTGCCTTGGAGGACAGAGGAGAGATCGCGGCTCCAATAGACATTCATTACCAATAGAAATTCACATGGAATCTTCGTTATTCGGAGATTCAGAATCTATCCAAATTTCCAAATCACAATAGTAACAAATTTCAATGGATCCAAAATAAATGAGAACGAAACAAATGAACTGAATCTGAAAATGAAAACAAATTCAAAATGGAAACATATTGTAATAAATACAGAAAGGTATAAAAGGGAAATACGATGAGGATTCCTACTCAGGCTGCTTTATAGAATAGAAGAGAAAATACTAGAATAGAATAGAAAATAAAAGAATGGAATAGACTAAACAGAATAACATAGAATAAAATAGAATAGAATAGAATAGAAAATGAAAGAATAGAATAAAACAGAATGTAAAAGAATACTATAGAATAGAAAAGAATAACATAGAAAATAAAGGAATAGAATAGAATACAAAAGAGTTGATTGGAAAACAAAAGATTAAAATAGAAATAATATAATAAAATATTTTTTAAATTCTCTTCTATTCTATTTTATTCCATTCTTTTCTATTCTATTATATTTCTTTATTTTCTATTCTATTCTGTTCTATTCTATTAACTTCTATTTTATTCTATGTACTCTATTACATTCTGTTTTATTCTATTCTTTTATTTTCAGCTTTATTCTGTTCTTTGCTTCCGATACTATTTAAATTCCGTTTTGTTTAGTCTATTCTATTTTATTCTTTTTCTATTCTTTTCTATAAAGCAATTTTTCAGTCATGTAATACTGTACCCAAATGATTTTTTGTCCTTTTCTTCATACAAATAGAACTTTCTTTTGGTGGTATTTGATCACCTCTGCGGTTTTTTATTTTTTGCATTATAAATGAAAAAAGACAGAAAATTTTGAAAAAACGCACTTTTCTTAGTTTCTGTGATAACATTTTACAAATTATTAATTTTTCTTCATAAATTTTGGCCACGATTTATACTGCTACATAATTTTTAGTAAAAATAACCCAAATTAGTGGATATTATTTGGTCTTTGTGAAAGTTAGAGAGTCTACAAGCTGTGGTGCAAATCATAAAATAATTGATCACACCTGATATACTGGTGGCCTATCTCATTTCTTGCGACCCGAAGAAGTCAGGAAAGTACAAATACCCCCCAACTGACCCCTTTTTTGAAAGTAGACATTCCAAGGTATTTAGTAAGAGGCATAGTGAGGTTGTCATTTTTTTCCCACAATTCTTTGCAAAATGAAGATTTTTTTTCCACAAAATTGTCATTGTAATAGGTTATTTCTCTCACGTGGCATGTGTATACCACAAATGACGCCCCAATATACATTCTGCTACTCCTCCTGAGTATTGCGATACCACATGTGTGAGACTTTTTCACAGCCTGACCACATACAGAGGCCCAACATGCAGGGAGCACCTTCAGGTGTTCTAGGAGCATAAATTACACATCTAACTTGTTGACTACCTATTACACTTCTGAAGGCCCTGGAGCACCAGGACAATGACACGTGACACTGATGTGGCACTGATACGTGGCACTGATACGTGACACTAATGACAAATGGCACTAATATGTGGCACTGATGACAGATGGCACCGATACATGGCACTGATGACACCTGACACTGATGACAAATGGCACTAATACGTAGCACTGATGACACTGATGTGGCACTGATGACAGATGGCACTAGTACATGGCACTGATGACAGATGGCACTAATATGTGGCACTGATGACAGATGGCACTGATACGTGGCACTGATGACACGTGACACTGATAATAGATGGCACGTGGCACTGGGGACAGATGGCACTGACAGGTAGCACTGGGGACAGATGGCACTGATAGGTGGCACTGGACCAACAGGTCCTCCAATGGAGCAAAGACAGGGGGACTCTGCTCCCCCTCCAGACATGTCAGCTGGACCTTTTAGAGGCCAGAGATTCCTCTATTGGACCCATGGTTGCCTTGAGCAGCCTAGAGACAGGAGGGTCCACTACTGGTGGAACAGTCCACTACTGAAGGAGGGACTCCCCAAGGGGGTACCTTACAGCAAGTGTTCTTGGAAACACCAAAGACACTTTGGACACTCCCAGTCCTCATAAACAACTTTCTCAGAGGGGGAAGGGAATGCGTTTGCTGCACAAAACCATTCATCCAAAGGGATACCGGCCCCCCCGCCAAACCAGCGCCCCTTGACCGAGGCCCCGCACAGGAAGCACAGACTGAAGCTCCTCCACAGCACCGGGGCCCCCTCACAGGTGGGACAGACCCAGGTCCCCTCACAAGGGACACAGACCAGGGGGCCCCTCCCAGGGGACACAGACCCGGGGGCCCCCCACAGAGGACACAGACCCAGAGGCCCCTCACAGGGGGCATTGACCAGGCCCCTCCCAGGGGCACAAACCGTGGCCCCTCACAGGGACACAAGCCATAGCCCCTCGCAGGGCACAGACTGGAGCCCCTCACAGGGGGCACAGACCCCTGCAGCGCCACCCCTCAGGAAAGGGGGGGCACCACGAGGCCTAGTAAGCCCCCGAAGTCACGGCCTAGTAGGCAGCAAAAGCCGCTGCCTAAATTTCTGGCTGCCCGCAACGAGCACGCGGCCCGCTGGGGGACTGCAGAAGGCCGCAAAAGCTGCGGCCTAAATTTCTGGGAGCATGCGGCCCGCGGAGGGAGCATGCAGCCCGCGGGGGGACCGCGGTAGGCCGCAAAAGCTGCGGGCTAAATTTTTGGACACCCGTGGCCCGCGGTAGGCTGCAAGGGCTGCAGGATAAATTTCTGGGAGCACGCAGCCCGCAGGGGGACTGCGGTAAGCCGCAAAAGCCGCGGGCTACATTTTTGGACACCCGCGGCCCATGGGGGGACCACGGTAGGCCTAAATTCCTGGCCACCCGCTGCAAGCACGCGGCCCACGGGGGGACCGTGGTAAGCCGCAAAAGCCACGGGCTAAATTGGCTAAAGCGGTAGGCCTCAAGCTAAATTTATGGACGCCCGCCGTTGGCCCACGTTCCTCGGGGGGACCGGGCCAACCCTGAGCCCTGGATGGACCCGCCGGCCGTGAGTGGGGGGACCGCCGGTAGGCCGCAAAGCCGCGGGCTAGATTTTTGACCGATTCCAGCCAGCAGACCGCAATCCGCGCTTAAACTAGCCCCAGGACCCACGATCGCCCTCCTCCCAAGTTTCACCACCAGATACCCCCCAATACAAAACCCGAGGGTGGAAAAAAAGGGGGTGTGTGTCCCAAACAGTAGGCCAGAAGGGGGTGGGGGGAGAGAGAGGGGTGGAGGAGAACCCTGAAGGGACCGACCACCCCAGGGAGTACCTGTGCCTCCCACCCCTCTAGGGAAGGAGAGGTGGGGGCCCCTTACGTACTGCTCCAGCGAAGTGCGCGGGTAACGTTCCCAGACAGATCCTCATCTCCAACCGAAGTGGGGGGCTGTCGGCCATGAGGAACGCTGCGGCACAAGACCGAGACTCGGTCATATGCGACCTCGCGAGACGTTTAACTTGCAGGGCCAACCCCTGTCCACTGGGTCTATGTCGCGGCTGACCTAGCGCTTAGCTGAGGTCTGCACGCGCTCGCTGGCCAGACTGTGGTGACCCTCTGGATCTTAGTATCCAGTCCGTCGCCCAACCCGGCAGATGATTGTAGATCTCGCCGGAAAAAAATGCAGGAAAAAGAGAAAATAACAAACAAAAAACTTCCAGGACCAGGAGGGAACCAGGTCCTTACTCCTGACTAGGCAGAAAAAAACGGAATACCTAGAGCAGGGAGGGGGTTATATACTGACTAAGGACGGCCCATGGGCGGAGCCAGGTGCTCGTTTGCATTTTTGTTCTGCCTAGTCCTACTCCTTTGCCAGAATTTGCCAGAAAGGGGCGGGTCCTTACGTGGATTCACATGCATTGTGACTTATAGGGGAAGCGCTGACCTCTAGTGGTGGAAATATATAATACAACCCTTGGAAGGGGATGAACTAGATAAATGGTGTAAGTGACTTCAAAGTGGATATATAGGAAAAGAATAAAAGGGGGGGAGGGGTTATATGTAAAATGAGGAGTACCCGTGAGGGTTATTATTATTATTATTTTTTTTATAAAAAATAAAACATTATATTGAATATTTTTCAATAAAAAAATCTGAAACATGATATTTAATGGAAAGATAAGGACCCATTAATGTCCATCTACTTTCTACAAAGTGGAATCTAACATTTTGAAGAAGAAAACTTCATATAGTTTAGGGATAAATATCCATTCACCGAACAATTTATTAGGTCCCCCTTGCTAGTAGTGGGTTGGACCCCCTTTATTAGGTCCTCCTTGCTAGTAGCGGGTTGGACCCCCTTTATTAGGTCCCCCCTAGTAGCGGGTTGGCCCCCCTTTATTAGGTCCTCCTTGCTAGTAGCGGGTTGGACCCCCTTTATTAGGTCCCCCTTGCTAGTAGCTGGTTGGACCCCCTTTATTAGGTCCCCCTAGTAGCAGTTTGGACCCCCTTTATTAGGTCCCCCCTGGTAGCGGGTTGGACCCCCCTTTATTGCTAGTAGCGGGTTGGCCCCCCTTTATTAGGTCCCCCTTGTAGTGGGTTGGACCCCCTTTATTAGGTCCCCCTTGAGATGGTTTATTACTAAAATACCCATATCCTAAATAGTATCAAGAAAGAATTTGGATACAGTGGGGCAGCAGGGCTGTGTTTTGGCCTAGGCCAACAAGGCCTAGGCCTAGGGCGGCACTTTGCGGGGGGGGCGGCAAAAAGGGCCGCCCCCCTGCATGAGAGGAAGCCCCCCCACCCGTCTTGCCGATTCCCGGCTCCCTCTGCTGCCTCCCGCACACATGCAGCCCACGGCGGCCGGCTTTCTGTAGCGGCGCCGCGGTGTATGGGCGTGCTTGGCAGAGGGTGGGGGCGTGAGTTACACGCCCCCCACTCTCTGCCAAGCACGCCCATACACCGCGGCGCCGCTACAGAAAGCCGGCCGCCGTGGGCTGCATGTGTGCGGGAGGCGGCAGCGGGAGCCGGGAATCGGCAAGACGGGTGGGGTTTTTTTTCTCATGCGGGGGGGGGGCGGCGTGTGTCACTCGCGCCCCCATAAGCAGCAGGTGACAGGTGGAGCCTTAAGCTCCGCCTTCCCTCCCCTGCAGTGAATCTTCTCCTCGGCCCTGGGGCGGGATCTGACTGTGACGTCAGATGGAGGAGAGAGAGGAGCACGAGGGAAACCCCCAGGACAGCAGGTATAATGATTAAATAAATTATATCAGTGTTGTGGGCACTGGCAGTGGCAGCATTTGATGGGCACAGTGGCAGCATTTGATGGGCACAGTGGCAGCATTTGATGGGCACAGTGGCTACATTTGATGGGCACAGTGGCAGCATTTGATGGGCACAGTGGCAGCATTTGATGGGCACAGTGGCAGCATTTGATGGGCACAGTGGCTACATTTGATGGGCACAGTGTTAGCATTTGATGGGCACAGTGTTAGCATTTGATGGGCACAGTGTTAGCATTTGATGGACACAGTGGCTACGTTTGATGGGCACAGTGGCAGCATTTGATGGGCACAGTGGCTGTGTTTGATGGGCACAGTGGCTGCGTTTGATGGCACAATGGCTGCGTTTGATGGCACAATGGCTACATTTGATGGCACAGTGGATGCGTTTGATGGGCACAGTGGATGCGTTTGATGGGCACAGTGGATGCGTTTGATGGGCACAGTGGCTGCAATTGATGGGCACAGTGGCTGCGTTTGGCACAGTGGCTGCATTTGATGGACACAGTGACTGCATTTGATGGGCACAATGACTGCATTTGATGGGCACAGTGGCTGCAATTGATGGGCACAGTGGCTGCATTTGATGGGCAAAGTGACTGCATTTGATGGGCACAGTGGCTGCAATTGATGGGCACAGTGGCTGCAATTGATGGGCACAGTGGCTGCGTTTGGCACAGTGGCTGCATTTGATGGGTACAGTGGCTGCGTTTGAGGGCACAGTGGCTGCAATTGATGGGCACAGTGGCTGTGTTTGATGGGCACAATGGCTGTGTTTGATGGGCACAGTGGCTGCATTTGATGAGGCACAGTGGCTGCATTTGATGGCACAGTGGCTGCATTTGATGGGCACAGTGGCTGCATTTGATGGGCACAGTGGCTGCGTTTGGGCACAGTGGCTGCGTTTGATGGCACAGTGGCTGCAATTGATGGGGCACAGTGGCTGCAATTGATGGGGCACAATGGCTGCATTTGATGGCACAGTGGTTGCAATTGATGGGGCACAGTGGCTACAATTGATGGGCACAGTGGCTGCGTTTGATGGCACAATGGCTAAGTTTGATGGCACAATGGCTACATTTGATGGCACAGTGGATGCGTTTGATGGGCACAGTGGCTGCATTGGATGGGCACAGTGGCTGCAATTGATGGGCACAGTGGCTGCATTTGATAGCACAGTGGCAGCATTTGATGGGTACAGTGGCTGTGTTTGATGGGCACAGTGGCTGTGTTTGATGGGCACAGTGGCTGTGTTTGATGGGCACAGTGGCTGCATTGGATGGGCACAGTGGCTGCAATTGATGGGCACAGTGGCTGCATTTGATAGCACAGTGGCAGCATTTGATGGGTACAGTGGCTGTGTTTGATGGGCACAGTGGCTGTGTTTGATGGGCACAGTGGCTGTGTTTGATGGGCACAGTGGCTGTGTTTGATGGGCACAGTGGCTGTGTTTGATGGGCACAGTGGCTGCATTTGGCACAGTGGTTGAATTTGTTGGCACAGTGGCTGCATTTGATGGCACAGTGGCTGCGATTGATGGGGCACAGTGAGGCTGCAATTGATGGGCACAGTGAGACCCCCCCCCCCCCCGTGATAGCATTAAAACTCAGCAGCTACAAATACTGTAGCTGCTGACTTTTAATATTAGGACACTTACCTGTCCAGGGATCCAGCGATGTCGACACCTCAGCCGATTTTCAGATTGGCTCTCGGGTTTTGCCACTATCATTCATGGTAAGGGAAACCGACCGGTTCCCTACTGCACATGTGCGAAGCGCGTTGCACTTTCTGAATGGCCCAGTGGAGGAAGGAGGAGGGGGGGCAAACTTCAGAGGGGACAGCGCAGTCTCCCGGAAGGGGGGAAGGGTACCTGTCAGAAACAGGTACCCGTTCCCCCCTGAAAGGTGCCAAATGAGCCTAAAGAGGAAGGGGCGTGGTTTACAGATGATAGGGTGGGTCTTAAACAGGAAGGGGTGTGGCCTCGGCAGGATGGGGTGGGTCGTATTTAAATTAGGGGGGTGCATGCGTTTAGTCAGGCCTAGGGCAGCACAAAACCTAAATACACCACTGTGGGGCGCTACGATTTTCCTGGTATCCAAATTCTTTCTTGTCTCAAAAACATGATAAAAATGTCACATGGGTTCAGTGTTTCATGACTGAGTTATTGTCATTCAAAGTGCGACGGTGCTGAAAACTTAAAAATGGCCTGAAATTTTTAGGGGGACCTCACTTTTTTTGTACCCCCTTATACTGGACTCAGAGGGTTTAGTATATATTTGGGGGGGGGGGGGGGTACTTTTTCTACAGCAAAAAAGACATTTTGAAAGAAAAAAATGAAACTCTATAATACACGACTGCCCCAAACGTCCCCTAAATACAGAAAATACACTTTGGGGGGCTCCTGTGTGCTGGTTGTTTTCTTTTAAAACAAATAAACTGGCAGTGGAACCTGTCAAAGTCATTTGCTGGCAATTTTACAACTTTTCTCCTTTGGAAATCCCTGTGCCAAAAAACAAACAAACAAAGCAAAGCAAAGCAAAGCAAAGCAAAGCAAAGCAGAGCAAAGCAGAGCAAAGCAGAGCAGAGCAGAGCAAAGCAGAGCAAAGCAGAGCAAAGCAGAGCAGAGCAGAGCAAAGCAGAGCAAAGCAAAGCAGAGAAAAGCAAAGCAGAGCAAAGCAGAGCAGAGCAAAGCAAAGCAGAGCAGAGCAAAGCAAAGCAGAGCAGAGCAAAGCAGAGCAAAGCAGAGCAGAGCAAAGCAGAGCAGAGCAAAGCAAAGCAAAGCAGAGCAGAGCAAAGCAAAGCAAAGCAGAGCAGAGCAAAGCAGAGCAAAGCAGAGCAGAGCAAAGCAAAGCAAAGCAGAGCAGAGCAAAGCAGAGCAAAGCAGAGCAGAGCAGAGCAAAGCAGAGCAAAGCAGAGCAGAGCAGAGCAAAGCAGAGCAAAGCAAAGCAGAGAAAAGCAAAGCAGAGCAAAGCAGAGCAGAGCAAAGCAAAGCAGAGCAAAGCAGAGCAGAGCAAAGCAGAGCAGAGCAAAGCAAAGCAAAGCAGAGCAGAGCAAAGCAAAGCAAAGCAGAGCAGAGCAAAGCAGAGCAAAGCAGAGCAGAGCAAAGCAGAGCAGAGCAGAGCAAAGCAGAGCAAAGCAAAGCAAAGCAGAGCAAAGCAGAGCAGAGCAAAGCAGAGCAAAGCAGAGCAGAGCAGAGCAAAGCAGAGCAAAGCAGAGCAAAGCAAAGCAGAGAAAAGCAAAGCAGAGCAAAGCAGAGCAGAGCAAAGCAGAGCAGAGCAAAGCAGAGCAGAGCAAAGCAAAGCAAAGCAGAGCAGAGCAAAGCAAAGCAAAGCAGAGCAAAGCAGAGCAAAGCAAAGCAGAGCAAAGCAGAGCAGAGCAGAGCAAAGCAGAGCAAAGCAAAGCAAAGCAGAGAAAAGCAAAGCAGAGCAAAGCAAAGCAGAGCAGAGCAAAGCAGAGCAAAGCAAAGCAAAGCAGAGCAGAGCAAAGCAGAGCAGAGCAAAGCAAAACAAAGCAGAGCAGAGCAAAGCAGAGCAGAGCAAAGCAAAGCAAAGCAGAGCAGAGCAAAGCAAAGCAAAGCAAAGCAGAGCAAAGCAAAGCAAAGCAAAGCAGAGCAGAGCAAAGCAGAGCAAAGCAGAGCAAAGCAAAGCAGAGCAAAGCAGAGCAGAGCAAAGCAGAGCAAAGCAAAGCAGAGCAAAGCAAAGCAAAGCAAAGCAGAGCAAAGCAGAGCAAAGCAGAGCAGAGCAAAGCAGAGCAAAGCAAAGCAGAGCAAAGCAGAGCAAAGCAGAGCAGAGCAAAGCAGAGCAAAGCAGAGCAGAGCAAAGCAGAGCAGAGCAAAGCAAAGCAAAGCAAAGCAGAGCAAAGCAAAGCAAAACAAAGCAGAGCAAAGCAGAGCAGAGCAAAGCAAAGCAAAGCAGAGCAGAGCAAAGCAAAGCAAAGCAAAACAAAGCAGAGCAAAGCAGAGCAAAGCAAAGCAGAGCAAAGCAGAGCAAAGCAGAGCAGAGCAAAGCAAAACAAAGCAGAGCAAAGCAGAGCAGAGCAAAGCAAAGCAAAGCAAAGCAGAGCAGAGCAAAGCAAAGCAGAGCAGAGCAAAGCAAAGCAAAGCAAAGCAGAGCAAAGCAAAGCAAAGCAGAGCAAAGCAAAGCAAAGCAAAGCAAAGCAAAGCAGAGCAAAGCAAAGCAAAGCAAAGCAGAGCAGAGCAAAGCAGAGCAAAGCAAAGCAGAGCAAAGCAGAGCAGAGCAAAGCAAAGCAGAGCAAAGCAAAGCAAAGCAGAGCAAAGCAAAGCAAAGCAAAGCAAAGCAAAGCAGAGCAAAGCAAAGCAAAGCAGAGCAGAGCAAAGCAAAGCAGAGCAAAGCAGAGCAAAGCAAAACAAAGCAAAGCAGAGCAAAGCAGAGCAGAGCAAAGCAGAGCAAAGCAGAGCAAAGCAGAGCAAAGCAAAGCAGAGCACAGCTCTCAGCGGTGTGGAATTTTTTAGAATTTTTTTGCATTGGTACAGAGAAAATTGAGTTCTGTCCGTGATACTTTTTTTATTTGCACTAACATACAATTTTTCAGGACAAGCTTTCGGGGTATGTCCCCTTCTTCAAGGTCCAAGCAGTACTGATTCACAAATTTTTAAGCAGAATGTTAAAGAAAAAGAAGAAAAAAAAAAAAAAGAGAGAACAAAACACATACAAATCAATGGTAATAAAGATAGCAGCAGAGTTAGTGAGATAAGACAGAGGGAGAGCTAGGGGGGAATGCAGGGGGGGGGGGAATACTAATCACAGAGCGGTCGTAAAACTTTAGCATAATGTGTAAGGAAACCAATATCTAAATTCAGGCCATTATTCTTTGTGTCAAAAAGCAGACCTTTTGGATACAACCTAAACAACACAAAACTAACACAACTTCTATAACTCCTGCTATCAGCAACTTGGAAGCCAATCCAGAATCCCAAGGTATCCCTTGTGTAAATGCTGACTTTACAGAAAATGTGGATATAACAGAGGAACTCGGAATCATAAATTTGTCGAATCATCAACTTACTACACCAGAAACAACAGTCCTCTCCAGAGGCCTCACATTCTGCCCAACCACCGAATTGGATAAATTACAGGTATGGTCAGATATGGAGGAATTCTTTAGGAGACTAAGGCTCAAAGAATATTTTGACAGTATGGAAAGGAATCCTAGGACAATAGGAGGTTACAAAAGGAGAAAGAACAGCAACTTCACACCTCCACAAGGACGCAACCCCTAACTGGATACCTATATTGACAGGTTCAGGCTGCGAGTTACATCCCTGATATCCACCCAGCAAAAGAAAATATTATACAACCTTTCACTACTGGAGCGAAGAGCTGTACATGATCTGCGCAATAATCAGGCCATAACCATCAAACCAGCAGATAAAGGGGGAGCAGTCGTTGTGATGGATACAGACAAATATATACAAGAGGGCCAGAGACAGCTGGCAAATACTACTTACTACAAAAAACTGGATTATAATCCGACCCAGGATTTTACTCAGCAATTAAGAGGTCTCATTGCGACAATACCAAGCCACCTACATTCAGAACTCATCAATGCGATTCCGGATAATCCAGAAATTGGAGACTTCTACATGCTGCCCAAGATCCACAAGCCAGGAAATCCAGGCAGACCCATTATAACAGGTATGAATACACTTACCGAACATATCTCAGGCCTTGTAAAAAACATGTTAAAACCTTTAGTCATGAACACTGCAAGTTTCCTGCAAGACACCACTGATTTTCTGAACAAGCTTAACAATATACAACAATTACCACCAAATACACTTCTAGTCACTATGGATGTAGAATCTCTGTACAGTAACATCCCTCACAAGGATGGGTTGGCGGCATGTCACAGATTCTTATCATCCTCACCAGACCACAAATACACTGCTGAGGATGTGACACGGCTCATTGAATTCATTCTTACACACAACTACTTCACTTTCAATAATGACATCTATCTCCAGTGTATGGGCACTGCTATGGGAAGCAAAATGGCACCCCAATATGCAAATTTATTTATGGCTGACCTGGAGGACAAATTCCTGAACAGCATACAACAAAAGCCATACAGATATTATCGCTATATTGATGATATATTCATGATATGGACTGAAGGTGAAGAAAATCTAAACCAATTCTTCTCATTGATCAACACTTTTCACCCATCTATCCAACTAAAAATGGACTATTCGAACACACATGTCAACTTCCTGGACACTACAGTATACATCAGGGATGACAAGCTACACACGTCAATATACAGAAAACCGACTGACCGATGCAGCTATCTTCATAGTTTCAGTTTTCACCCCCAACACACCAAACGGGCCATTATACACAGCGAGCCAATCAGATACCACCGAATTTGTTCAGACCCAGAAGACAGAGATAAACATCTCAGAACACTGGCAGACTCCTTCCATAAGAAAGGTTACAAAGACAAAACCATCAACAACAGCATAAATACAGCCTTGAAAACCCGAAGAGAAAATCTCCTCCAATACACAGAGAAAAAACAAATAACCGAGTACCTCTAGTCACCACATACAACCCAGCACTTGAAGGGATCAAAAAGATAATCAAAGATTTACAACCCATTATAACAGAGGATGAAACTCTGAAAGGAATATTCCAACAACCCCCAGTATTGGCTTTCAGACAATCACCCAACCTCAGACAACCACTCAACCTCAGACAACCACCCAACCTCAGACAACCACCCAACCTCAGACAACCACCCAACCTCAGAAAACCACCCGACCTCAGACAACCACCCAACCTCAGACAACCACCCGACCTCAGAAAACCACCCGACCTCAGAAAACCACCTGACCTCAGACAACCACCCAACCTCAGACAACCACTCAACCTCAGACAACCACCCAACCTCAGACAACCACCCGACCTCAGAAAACCACCCGACCTCAGACAACCACCCGACCTCAGAAAACCACCCGACCTCAGACAACCACCCAACCTCAGACAACCACCCGACCTCAGAAAACCACCCGACCTCAGAAAACCACCCGACCTCAGACAACCACCCAACCTCAGACAACCACCCAACCTCAGACAACCACCCGACCTCAGAAAACCACCCGACCTCAGAAAACCACCTGACCTCAGACAACCACCCGACCTCAGACAACCACTCAACCTCAGACAACCACCCAACCTCAGACAACCACCCGACCTCAGAAAACCACCCGACCTCAGACAACCACCCGACCTCAGAAAACCACCCGACCTCAGACAACCACCCAACCTCAGACAACCACCCGACCTCAGAAAACCACCCGACCTCAGACAACCACCCAACCTCAGACAACCACCCGACCTCAGACAACCACCCGACCTCAGAAAACCACCTGACCTCAGACAACCACCCGACCTCAGACAACCACTCAACCTCAGACAACCACCCAACCTCAGACAACCACCCGACCTCAGAAAACCACCCGACCTCAGACAACCACCCGACCTCAGAAAACCACCCAACCTCAGACAACCACCCGACCTCAGACAACCACCCAACCTCAGACAACCACTCAACCTCAGACAACCACCCAACCTCAGACAACCACCCGACCTCAGAAAACCACCCGACCTCAGACAACCACCCGACCTCAGAAAACCACCCAACCTCAGACAACCACCCGACCTCAGAAAACCACCCGACCTCAGAAAACCACCTGACCTCAGACAACCACCCGACCTCAGACAACCACCCGACCTCAGACAACCACTCAACCTCAGACAACCACCCGACCTCAGAAAACCACCCGACCTCAGAAAACCACCTGACCTCAGACAACCACCCGACCTCAGACAACCACTCAACCTCAGACAACCACCCGACCTCAGACAACCACCCGACCTCAGAAAACCACCCGACCTCAGACAACCACCCGACCTCAGAAAACCACCCAACCTCAGACAACCACCCGACCTCAGAAAACCACCCGACCTCAGACAACCACTCGACCTCAGAAAACCACCCGACCTCAGACAACCACCCGACCTCAGAAAACCACCCGACCTCAGACAACCACCTGACCTCAGACAACCACCCGACCTCAGACAACCACCCGACCTCAGAAAACCACCCGACCTCAGACAACCACCCGACCTCAGACAACCACCCGACCTCAGACAACCAGCCAACCTCAGACACAAACTAATCAGCAGGAAACTTCACTCTGATTATGAAGTCAAAAATAATGGAAGCAAACCCTGCAATAAAAAACGCTGCAAACTGTGCAACCAGATAAATCTATCCAAAAGTGTTACACACACAAATGGGACCTTCAATATCATGGGATCTTACAGCTGTACCTCCAGTAATGTGGTGTACCTCATCCAATGCAAAAGGTGCAGCAAAGGATCTTATGTTGGTGAAACAGGACAGAAGTTGCAAGTGAGGATGAATTTGCACAGACATACCATCAAAGAACATAAAGAAGACAGTTTCTGCACACCTGTGGGACATCATTTCTCACAACCGGACCACACTATAGAAGACCTCAATGTTTTACTTCTTAAAGGGAATTTCAGAACTATCCAGGAAAGGAAAACGTTTGAACCTAGAATGATACTTCTTTTTGACATGAAGAATAATGGCCTGAATTTAGATATTGGTTTCCTTACACATTATGCTAAAGTTTTACGACCGCTCTGTGATTAGTATCCCCCCCCCCTGCATTCCCCCCTAGCTCTCCCTCTGTCTTATCTCACTAACTCTGCTGCTATCTTTATTACCATTGATTTGTATGTTAGTGCAAATAAAAAAAGTATCACGGACAGTACTCAATTTTCTCTGTCACAATTGCACGAATACGGCTACAACAAATCAAGTTTGCATTGGTAGAAGTTCCTCAGTGCCGTGACCACCATCCCCCCCTCCCTCCCCCATGCTATTTTTTGACACCCGGTTACCTAATAGCCCAGAGCATTGACATTTTCAATTTGATTGATTTGGCTCATTTGATCTCAATGGGGGTTTGGGTTCGTTATGCCAACTCCTTTGACATTCACTGAACACTGCCAAACCAGACCCAGGGCATCGCTAATCTACCATGTCTGCATGTGATACTGTATATACACAGCATGTCACCAATCCAGGCTGATGTCTGAGAGTTGGGCATGGCGTAGGGACTGAGGTAGTCCCCATCTGAATGAATTGGTGTATCTGAGCTGCAGTATCTCACATAAGTAAGTACACCCCTCAGTGACATTTGTGTAAATCTTTTCTTCTATCTTTTCATGTGACAACACTGAAGAAATGACACTTGTCTACAATGTAAAGTAGTGAGTGTACAGCTTGTATAACAGTGTAAATTTGCTGTCCCCTCAAAATAACTCCACACACAGCCATTAATGTCTAAACCGCTGGCAACAAAAGTCAGTACACCCCTAAGTGAAAATCTCCAAATTGGGCCCAATCAGCCATTTTCCCTCCCCGGTGTCATGTGACTCGTTAGTGTTACAAGGTCTCAGGTGTGAATGGGCAGCAGGTGTGTTAAATTTGGTGTTATCGCTCTCACTCTCTCATACTGGTCACTGGAAGATCAACATGGCACCTCATGGCAAAGAACTCTCTGAGGATCTGAAAAAAAGAATAGTTGCTCTACATAAAGGTGGCCTAGGCTATAAGAAGATTGCCAAGACCCTGAAACTGAGCTGCAGCACGGTGGCCAAGACCATACAGCGGTATAACAGGACAGGTTCCACTCAGAACAGGCCTCGCCATGGTCCACCAAAGAAGTTGAGGTCACGTGATCAGCGTCATATCCAGAGCTTGTCTTTGGGAAATAGACGTATGAGCGCTGCCAGCATTGCTGCAGAGGTTGTAGGGGTGGGGGGTCACAGCCATTAATGTCTAAACCGCTGGCAACAAAAGTCAGTACACCCCTAAGTGAAAATCTCCAAATTGGGCCCAAAGTGTCAATATTTTGTGTGGCCACCATTATTTTCCAGCACTGCCTTAACCCTCTTGGGCATGGAGGTCACCAGAGCTTCACAGGTTGTCACTGGAGTCCTCTTCCCCTCCTCCATGATGACATCACAGAGCTGGTGAATGTTAGAGATCTTGCGCTCCTCCACCTTCCGTTTGAGGATGTCCCACAGATGATCAATAGGGTTTAGGTCTGGAGACATGCTTGGCCAGTCCATCACCTTTACCCTCAGCTTCTTTAGCAAGGCAGTGGTGGTCTTGGAGGTGTGTTTGGGGTGGTTATCATGTTGGAATACTGCCCTGCGGTCCAGTCTCTGAAGGGAGGGGATCATGCTCCTCTTCAGTATATCACAGTACATGTTGGCATTCATGGTTCCCTCAATGATCTGTAGCCCCCCAGTGCCGGCAGCACTCATGCAGCCCCAGACCATGACACTCCCACCACCATGCTTGACTGTAGACAAGACACACTTGTCTTTGTCCTCCTCACCTGGTTGCCTCCACACACACTTCTCACCATCTGAACCAAATACGTTTATCTTGGTCTCATCAGACCACAGGACATGGTTCCAGTAATCCATGTCCTTAGTCTGCTTGGCTTCAGCAAACTGTTTGTGGACTTTCTTGTTCATCATCTTTAGAAGAGGCTTCCTTCTGGGATGACAGCCATGCAGACCAATTTGATGCAATGTGCGGCGTATGGTCTGAACACTGACAGGCTGACCCCCCACCCCTACAACCTCTGCAGCAATGCTGGCAGCACTCATACGTCTATTTCCCAAAGACAACCTCTGGATATGACGCTGATCACGTGACCTTAACTTCTTTGGTGGACCATGGCGAGGCCTGTTCTGAGTGGAACCTGTCCTGTTATACCGCTGTATGGTCTTGGCCACCGTGCTGCAGATCAGTTTCAGGGTCTTGGCAATCTTCTTATAGCCTAGGCCAACTTTATGTAGAGGTACAATTCTTTTTTAAGATCCTCAGAGAGTTCTTTGCTATGAGGTCTCATGTTGAACTTCCAGTGACCAGTATGAGAGAGTGAGAGCGATAACACCAAATTTAACACACCTGCTGCCCATTCACACCTGAGACCTTGTAACACTAACGAGTCACATGACACCGGGGGAGGGAAAATGGCTAATTGGGCCCAATTTGGAGATTTTCACTTAGGGGTGTACTGACTTTTGTTGCCAGCGGTTTAGACATTAATGGCTGTGTGTTGAGTTATTTTGAGGGGACAGTAAATTTACACTGTTATACAAGCTGTACACTCACTACTTTACATTGTAGACAAGTGTCATTTCTTCAGTGTTGTCACATGAAAAGATAGAAGAAAATATTCACAAAAATGTCACTGAAGGGTGTACTTACATTTGTGAGATACCGTAAGCAGTCGGCATGGGAGCAGATGATGGGTGATGTGGAAATTTCGCTATCCGCTGTGAATCCATGTCACTTTCAGCCTTTTGGTATAATGCATCTTAATACGACCCTGTTTCCCGCTTCTTCCCAAGTAACACAGACATGACCACCATTCTTACATCCTCAGCTCCACAGCTCACTTGTCTGCCTTCACGAGCCCAGCCCTTCATTTTTATTTATCATAACAAAAGGAATGACAAACAGGAAGTCATGGCCCCAACAGCCAATCGCTTCCAGCCACATGCATGCACATCCAACATCTTGGTCAGCATGGAGCCCACTCAATACTGCTCAGAGTAACCAGTATCTAATAAGATCATTCTACTTGTTCTTTCAGGCTTGAGAAGATCTGTGGGGACATTGCTACTGCTGTTGTCAATATATGGTACGAGTATACCAACAGGACAGATATCAATGTCCTCTTATAAAAGCAGATATGTATCCAAAAGGGATAGCGTAACCACAACAGAGATATAATATGTTTCTCTCGTTACACGGACTTCACTTCTCTAATGTTTATAGACATTTGAAGGCAAGAAGCCCAGCGCATTGCGCTTGATACTTACAAACCAGCAAACGCCCCACACACACCGAGAACACGTCTCCAACACACACCGAGAACACATCTCCAAGCCCATGAGAAGGTTTTCATACTGACGGTTTTACCGCTGGTCCCAATTCAACCCAAGTGCGCTCTGCTAGAGAACTCCTTGGTTACATCAAACACAGGGAGACCGATGACTGACTTAGATGACTTAGAGGAGGACATGAAGGCCGGTCGGTCTGGGATCCTCTATGTCTTGTACGTGGGTTGGGCTTCGGGGTGTCTCATCTCAGCGAGGAAGATGTGGTCATCTGCTCGGGCTCAGTTTACTCGTCCAATCAGGCAACAGGAGCACCCTTAAAAGGATTCCAACCTTCACTAGCTATAGCTCTGGCTTTGCCTTGCAGGGATCTAAACCTTATCCATATGGGCCTGAACTTTGTCACTAGTATCCCCGATCCATGTAAGACAATCTTTATTTATGAATTCACTGAAACCCCCCTTGGATGCCAACAGATACTCATGGGCCATCTTTTAATAGAAGGGTCTTGATCTGCCGTTGTTCCTGTTGGATCTTCCTTGTGGCTTCAACAGTTTAATTGAACATCCCATTCACAATGGATGAGAAATTGTTCAATTGTTTCATACGCTCAAGCCCCCACTGTGTACGAGCAGGAACTATGCCCAGACCTGGTCGGGGTTGGTGAACAATTCCCTTCTAGCTGTCCCTGCCATTCTTACCTCCTCTCATGCCATCAAATCCTCACGATCGGCCGCGACATAAGATGCTGGAACGAGTTTCACCAGGACGCATGAACCTCTTGCATTAGGGGGAGTTACCTTATAAGCTGTAGATCCGCATTATGAATATGAATATATATATGAACATCATATATAGCATGTACCGCTGTCATTGCTGGGGTACTAAAGCTCGGTGGAGATTCAGAGTAGACCCAGCAATTGGTCCTGTTCGCTTTCTTAGCTAGTTGGAGAATACACCAAACTAAAAATATAAATAAACAAAGATCCTATCGGCGTATAACATGCACTTTTTTCCCCTTAAAATCAGGGGAAAATCGCAGGTGCGTGTTATACGCCGATCCCCTGCGATCCTGAGCTGCCAGATCTTCAAAATCGCCGACCGCGATTTAAAAATGGCGCCGACGGTGCCGAAATACACAGAGCCGGTCCTCGGCTCTTCTCGGCCACTTTCAGGCTTCACTCCAGCGCCGCCCGAACCTAGCCGAGTGTACTCGGCTAGGTTCAGATAGCTCCGCTCACAGTCACGCCCATCCCGGGCGGGACTACGAGTGGAGCCGAAAGTGAACGAGAGCCGCCGAGAAGAGCCGAGGACCGGCTCTGTGTATTTCGGCGCTGGCGGCGCCATTTTCAAATTGCAGTTGGCGATTTTGAAGCCCGGGATGGCAGGGGATCACAGGATCGAAGGCTGCACTGGGGCAAGGCTGCACTAACAAGGCTGCACTGGGGCAAGGCTGCACTAACAAGGCTGCACTGGGGAAGGCTGCACTGACAAGGCTGCACTGACAAGGCTGCACTGGGGCAAGGCTGCACTGACAAGGCTGCACTGGGGAAGGCTGCACTGGGGAAGGCTGCACTGACAAGGCTGCACTGGGGAAGGCTGCACTGACAAGGCTGCACTAACAAGGCTGCACTGACAAGGCTGCACTGACAAGGCTGCACTGGGGCAAGGCTGCACTGACAAGGCTGCACTGGGGAAGGCTGCACTGACAAGGCTGCACTAACAAGACTGCACTGGGGAAGGCTGCACTGACAAGGCTGCACTAACAAGACTGCACTGGGGAAGGCTGCACTGACAAGGCTGCACTGACAAGGCTGCACTAACAAGACTGCACTGGGGAAGGCTGCACTGACAAGGCTGCACTAACAAGACTGCACTGGGGAAGGCTGCACTGACAAGGCTGCACTGACAAGGCTGCACTGGGGAAGGCTGCACTGACAAGGCTGCACTAACAAGACTGCACTGGGGAAGGCTGCACTGACAAGGCTGCACTGACAAGGCTGCACTAACAAGGCTGCACTGGGGCAAGGCTGCACTGGGGAAGGCTGCACTGACAAGGCTGCACTGGGGAAGGCTGCACTGGGGAAGGCTGCACTGACAAGGCTGCACTAACAAGGCTGCACTGACAAGGCTGCACTAACAAGACTGCACTGGGGAAGGCTGCACTGACAAGGCTGCACTGACAAGGCTGCACTGGGGAAGGCTGCACTGACAAGGCTGCACTGGGGAAGGCTGCACTGACAAGGCTGCACTGACAAGGCTGCACTGACAAGGCTGCACTGGGGCAAGGCTGCACTGACAAGGCTGCACTGGGGAAGGCTGCACTGACAAGGCTGCACTGGGGAAGGCTGCACTGACAAGGCTGCACTGGGGAAGGCTGCACTGACAAGGCTGCAATGATGGGCATTTAAATGTAAGTTTTTTTCCCTTCAACTTCCCTCCTAAAAGTTTTTTTTCCTTAAAATTCCCTCCTAAACTTGGGGTGCGTGTTATACGACGGTGCGTGTTATACGCCGATAAATACAGTACTCCTCATCCTTTGGTGTAGTTGAGCAGCTTCTTGCAGTGGCTGGTGTGGATCCAGTGGTCTCGTCCCTCAAGCTTCTTTACAATGACCCAGTCACCTGGTTGGAAAGAATGTAAACTGGTTATTGTGTCAGGGTCCAGGAGGGACTCGTGAACCTTGTGGTGGACCTTCTGAAGTTTACTTTACAGTGACTGCACCCATCCCATCAGCTGAGAATGTAGGCGACAGCTGCTGAGGAAACCTGTTTTTGGTTGACCTCCAAATTAACCTACATATGGGGATAACCCAGACATGTGGGAACCTAATGACTGTGGTCACTGCATAACCTGTGCGTGGCTTACCATCTGGGGTTGTAATACCTAAAAGGTTCTTCATCTGGGATGGGAGCCTCCTTCACCAGACTGCTGGTTGCTGATTCAAATTCCATCAAAGAAAAACACAGAACATGTTGTCCTACTAGGTCATAAACTTGGTTAGAATTAGAGTGGTTGCTATTATTGGTTTGAAAAGTGTCATTCTCACCATTATCACCCCATTTTCTTCCTCATTACAAATTGGAGGAAGAGACGCGGGGTTTAGAATGGTGCAGAAAAAAAAAAAAAACAATGAAACAGCCCATTATACTTTTACCCTCTTTTAGGCGTGTGTATTTATGTGTAGAGCTATCTACATACACCTTCAGAAACTCACTGGACATGAAAAGATACTTATAAACAAAAATTATTACTCTATCCTTCATCTTTAACCTGCAAAGAATGGCAACCAATATAATATTCCTGTACATTGGTAAATTCTCACTGACATTCCCCAAAACCGACAACAACGAAACCCTCTGTAACTCTTATGCCGCGTACACACGATCGGGATTTTGGTCAGAAAAAGACATGATGGCTTTTCCGATGGGATTCCGCTCAAGCTTGCCTTGCATACACACGGGTCACACAAAAGTTCTCTGAACTTTCGACCGTCAAGAACGCGGTGATGTACAACACTACGACGAGCCGAGAAAATGAAGTTCAATGCTTCCGAGCATGCGTAGGAATTTTGTGCGTCGGAATTGCTACAGACGATCGCATTATAGGATAGGAACTTTTTCCGACCGAAGAATTGAGAACATGCTCCCGATCTTTTGCTGGCTGGAATTCGGCCGATGGAGCATACACGCGGTCGCATTTTCCCACCAAAAGCTCTCGTCGGTCTTTTGCTGGCCGAATTTCCGATCGTGTGTACGCGGCATAAGTTTCACGTTCCTACAAAGATGCAACGGCTGCGATGCGTAGGAGGGCTGTCGCGGCAGGTTCTAACCTATTCATGTTACTACATACAAACAACGAGAAGACTAAGACATGAGACAAACATTTAGATACAAATGTGAGGGAGATATTAAATAGTTTCCAAAACAAAAATGAAAAAAAAAACAACCAGACGGAATGCTGACTTTAGCAATAGAAAAAAAGACAATGTGGGAAAAACACGAGAGCAGCTCTAAACCTTGCATGGACCAGCCACACAAAGCTCAAAAACAGGCGTGAGAATTTTAACCACACAAACGTGTCCTACACATCCATCAACCCACTCATCATTACAGATTTCTGAAGCCACAGCTGAACTACTTCCAAGGTATTTTCTATTCTGGGGTCTCGTACCTCCAGACATCAAGAGCACCTTCCAAAGGAATACACCTTACTGAACCCTCTGACCATATATGTCAATCTTTAAGGGGTGTCATGTCCGGAGCCCCAAACCCAGACCTCATGTACTGTGCAGCTGTCTGACTGGTGTTGAGCCTCATTTTTTTTCTCCAACGCATGGATGGCAACATTACCCATGATGATTCGAATTGCTTATGACGTGTCCCTGCATCCAGGGCACCCTCGCACTAACTTTCGAAGCAGTTCTACCTAGTGCCCACCTTTACAGTACCGGCACCCGGCGTTTCCAATTATCTTACATGGCCTCCCGGTGTGCTAGAATCTACTCCTCACAATTTACATGCTCTACAACCGGTTATCGGCAGCCCTATAAATGTGTTTGTCCGACAAACTACAAAACACCATGAAATCCTTTGCTATTCAAAACAATCTTATGGCTTCTTTCTACCTGTATCTAGATGTTACAACAATAACGTGGATGCCTCCCCTTTGCTCTCTACCCAAAACTGTATTACAGTGTAAAACTTCGCAAAACAACTGGAATTTAATTTAAAAACCAAAGTGATTTTGTCCTTCCAAAGTCCCTTTGTCCACATGCTTAATTTCAAAAGACCCCAAGCTCCTCCCACCAACTTCCTGTTGATACATCACATCCTGCAAAGAACTTCCTGTTGTCTGCTCAGCTCGGAAAACCCATCTAACTGGTTTATTTACATGGGAGAAAGTGATACTAATGGCGAGACAAGGGTCGATGCACGCCCCAAAGTAGACATAAATTGGAAAGCTTTCCCCATGGGGTTTTAATTGCAGCAAAAAATTGAGTTAAGTCAAGTTAATTGAAAAAAATATAAATTTTATTAAGAAAAAATTGTTTGCTAAAAAGAGCATTATTATTAACCCTTTCATGACTAAGCCTATTTTTGAAATTTGGTGTTTACAAGTTAAAATCCGTATTTTTTGCTAGAAAATTACTTAGAACCCCCAAACATTATATATATATTTTTTAGCAGAGAATCTAGAGAATAAAATGGAGATTGTTGCAATATTTTATATCACACGGTATTTGTGCAGCGGTGTTTTAAACGCAAATTTTTGGAAAAGGGACACTTCCACGAATTTTAAAAAATCCAAACAGTAAAGTTACCCCAATTTTTTTGTATAATGTGAAAGATGATGTTACGCCGAGTAAATAGATACCAAACATGTCAGGCTTTATAATTGCACGCACTCGTGGAATGGCGGCAAACTATGGTAGCTATGAATTTCCATAGGCGACGCTTTAAATTTTTTTTTACGGTTACCAGGTTAGAGTTACAGAGGAGGTCTAGGGCTAGAATTATTGCTCTCGCTCTGACGATCGCGGCGATACCTCACATGTGTTATTTGAACACCGATTACATATGCGTGCGCAACTTCCGTATGCGTTTTCTTCGCTGCGCGAGCTTGCGGGGACGGGGTCGCTTTAAAAATTTTTTTATATTTATTTTATTTATTTTTATACCTAAAAATTGTGTTTAAAAAAAAAATGTTTTTTTTTTTTTTTACTTTTATTGCTGTCACAAGGAATGTAAACATCCCTTGTGACAGTAATAGGTGGTGACAGGTCCTCTTTATGGAGAGATCTGGGGTCTATAATGAATGTAAACATCCCTTGTGACAGTAATAGGTGGTGACAGGTCCTCTTTATGGAGAGATCTGGGGTCTATAATGAATGTAAACATCCCTTGTGACAGTAATAGGTGGTGACAGGTCCTCTTTATGAAGAGATCTGGGGTCTATAATGAATGTAAACATCCCTTGTGACAGTAATAGGTGGTGACAGGTCCTCTTTATGAAGAGATCCAGTGTCTATAATGAATGTAAACATCCCTTGTGACAGTAATAGGTGGTGACAGGTACTCTTTATGGAGGGATGGGGGGTCTAAAAGACCCCCCATCCCTCCTTTACACTTCAAAGTATTCAGATCGCCGAAAATGGCGATTCTGAATACTGTGTATTTTTTAAAATTCGGCGCCATTGGCAGCCGAGTAAACGGGAAGTGACGTCATGACGTCGCTTCCGCGTTTACATTGAGAAGGATGGAACAAAGCCGCCCACAGCTTTGTTCCAGCCCGCCCACAGCTGCCGGAGGCAGACGATTGGACACCAGGCCTCCCGATCGCACGGGAGGCCCGGTAAGAGCGGCGGAAGGCGGCGGGAGGGGGGGGATGTCCCCTCCCGCTCCTCCGGTATAACGGCCGAGCGGCTTTTAGCCGCATCGGTTGTTATATACGGATAGCCGATCGCACGCTCGAAACAACGGTACCGGGATGATGCCTGCAGCTGCGGGCATCATCCCGGTATAACCCCCGAAAGCCGAGTACGCAGATGTGCTTATGGTCGGCGGGAAGGGGTTAAAACATTATCTCTGTAGATGAGGCTAACACATGTACATCATAATACAGCCGTATGGTTATACATAGAAAAAACACCGCATGATATAAGTAATATAATCATACTGGAGAACCCCGACACGTTTCGACCTTAGCTGTAGAGGTCTTCTTCTGGGGGAAAAAGCTGAGATTCTAGGGAAAAAAATATGCATTGTAAGAGTAAAGTCATTTGAAAACCGACAATATCAAAAAACGATATATATTGATATTGGCACATAATTTATAATTGCTCAAATATATTTACCACTAACGGCTGAAAAATAGCCTCCTGATTGCTATGTTTAAAAACTGCTGAAGTATCGGACCGATGTGGCGAGCGCTCCGGCCCTGCCACGCAGGAGAAGGGGATGAGTGTCAAAGAGCCAAACCAGGGCCTACAAGGGGCCGTGCTTGAGCCCCCACAAGGAGGGGGAGGGGAGAAGCCAGAGACCAAAGACAGGACCGATCTCTCACCAAACCTCTGTTAAAATGTAATAATAATAGTAATAATGAATTAGAAGAAATGTAATTTATTAAGGACTAATGATTATTTTAGAACTATTAAGATGTATAATTAATTAAAATAAATTGAAAATAAAAAGAAAATGAATTGCTTGCTGCTGAGTAAAATGAGGATGCGAGGAAAGTGAAACTGTGTTGAGAGGATGTGAACCGAAGAAAAAAAAAATAAAAATAAATAAAAAATTAAAAAACTAAAAAAAGGTGAAAGGTGCTGGTGCATGGAGGTGTTTGTGGAGCAAAGGGTAAAAGAAACCCATAGTGACCATGGGAGTGAGAGGTGAAAGTGGAGAAGAAAAGGAAAAGAGAAAAAGAGAAGACAAAGAAAAACAGAAAGAGAAAGAGAAAAAGGAAAAAAAAAAAACAAGACCAAAACCCAAAGCAAACCCGGGAGTGGGGGAGGGAATGAATACGTGACTAGGAAAACGAGAGAAAATAGGAAAAATGGTGTAGTGTAGAAATAAAAACTGCAAGGAAAGGGTTAAAGCAGCGAAATGTGCATGCAAATGAAAAAAAAAAAAAAGTATGTACGAAAAAATGTGAAAATTTGTGGAAGGAAAAAAACAGGGTATATGTGTCTGTGAATGAGATTGGATGGACGGGATGAATAGAACACGCGCTAAACAGAACTGGGACGACTGAGTACAAAAATGAATGTGTATAAAAAAAAAGAGCAATAAAGATAAGAAAGTGATATGGTGTGAGAATGACTGCAAATGGTGAAAAGTGTCCTATAAAACAAAATGTGTGCTAGTAGAATAACAGAAGGGAAAATGACCGGCTATATCTGCTTGTGAATAATACAAATGAGTGGCTTGTAACCAAAGGGATAGAACACTAAGGTGCACCCAAAATACAAACCTGGAAATATTTACCTAAAAAAGTTTATTGCAGATATAACTCCTCAATGTAAGAGGAGAAAAGGGTAACCGGACATGAAGGAAGCCGCACACCAAACATCACTTTAATTGGACGGATGGTTAGATAGACCTAAAAGCCAAGAAATGTATATGTAAAAAAAAAAAAAATGCGGACATTAACGATTAATTCCCCCGATTAATCGTTAATTTTTTTTTTTTGATCGATCAAAATTCTTTTGATCAGTACCCACCTCTCCGCCGGCTTCCGGGTCTTCAGGGAGTTCCGTCGGAGATCCGGTAGAGAGAGAAGCGTAGTAAACCGTTAGTTAGATCAAGCCTCCGCGCTCGATTTACAGAGCTGCAGAGATCCCCACCCCATGGAGGTCAGAGGACCAATCGTCAGCCGGCATTGTCCAGGGTGGGAGCGGAGCCTGCAAAGACACCCAGGAGGAGCCGGCTCGTAGATCTTCTTCAGCGGTAAGTCCAAGTGTTGTGAAGCTGAGTCTCTTTGACACAGATGACAAGCACCCAGCATCTTACACACAGTGCCCGTCCTCGGCTCTGGCTCCAAACGCCTGAACTAGTGAGGTGACCATCCGTGGCATCATGTAGTGTGGAGTCCACAACAGTAAGATTCCCCAGCCCTAATTTGGGGTGAAGATTCTCTGAGGCCAGTTATATGATCAGGATAACCAGTGGTCAGTTTGCCTGTGATTTCAGGCCCATGCCCATCCCATCACACCTTCCTATCACAAGGCCAGCCATGGAAACAAAGTTTGGAGTTAAAGGGAAGCCATTTACTGGTGCAATCTTTCTAAGATTTCTTGGTGTACACCCAGCACAATGGCCAATGCGGCAGCTATCTGCACACTATCATGGGTATAATACATTATGAAGATTGCACCAGTAAATGGGTTCCCTTTAAAGTAGAACTCTGGGGAAAAAAATGCGTGTCCCATGCAGTGAGGCTATGCCCGCGCTACATGGGTTGACTGCTTGTTTTGGCCAGGGGTGAACAGAGAGCCTATTCTCACACAATCCTTTGATCCTCCTGAAAACAGTGCACCCCCCCCCACGCCCAATGGTGGACTGTTCCTGCCATCCTCATATCCAGAGCTGGTCTACGGGCATGACAGCATCAGGAACAGTCCACCTCACAAGAGCGGTAGACTGCAGGGGGGGGGGGGCAGGAGTACCAGGGACTGGTCTTGCGCTGGGAGGATCGGTGGATTAGGCAAGTCCACTCTCCACTCTTATCACCCCTAGACAAAAATGATTAGTTATCCAAGCAGTGCAGGCACAGCCCCACTCGATGGGATAAAAACATTTTTGCCCAGAGTTCTGCTTTAACTCCAAACTTTCTGGTTCCATGGCTGGTCTCACGGTAGGAAGGTCTGATGGGCCTGTGATCACAGTCAAAATGATCAATGATTCTGAGGGTTTTGTGATAGAACAAACATTCTGCTTTTTTCCTATTTCAGTATTGAAGTTAAACTAACTTTCTACGTTTTTCTTAAAGTTTAATAAAAAAAAAAAAAAAATGACTTACGACAGAGCTACAGTTTGAATTTAAAAACGTATTTGTGTGAACTGTGAAGTTAAGTCATGGATTGTGGAAACGAACTAGTGTCGGGTGATTGTATATAGTGTATACCACATTTACCACTGACTAATGCAGAGTTGCAATGCAAGGAGATCAGTAGTTGGATCTGTATGGTCGATTAAAAAAAAATCGATTAATCGAACACGATGATTGTATTGTTGTATTGTTATATATATACACACATATATATACATATAGTAATATAAGCAGGAGGGGGACCGCCTCTTCTACTGTATATAAAGACTTGTAATTTTATTTCTAATAAAGGGTCTGATTACTGTTTGACCCTCCATACAGAGCCTCGTCTCATACTTGGGAGGAAGAATTATTTGTATGGGTTTCTTGTTCGGCTGATTGGAGTGTTCGGTAGCTGCCTTTGTGTTTGGGTGTGGAATGTCCTAATCGGCTTTAACCCCTTTCATACTTGGGGTGTCGTTACAACTGGTGGCAAGCAGCGGGATCATTCCCATAGCCCAGAAGGACAGCTACAAGAGGACACAGGACAATGGAAGCACAGTATGAACGACTAAAGCTCTCTACCCTCAAGGACTTACTGGAGAACCGGGGCCGACCGGCCAACAACCGTAAGAAGAGGGACATTATCGCAGAACTAGTCGAAATGGATAGAGCCGAAAGACCCAACATAACCAAAAGGCCCAGCGTAACAGACAGGACACCCGAAGAGGCAAGTTTTGATCGGGCTGTTAACATAAAACTGGCACATTATGGCCCTAACCCTACAGCGGAGATCATAGACCGAGTTATAGCGGCTGTGGAGGCAAATTGGCTACAGCAAAGAGGTGCTGCAGCAGCAGAAGTCACAGCAGCGCCAACTGAAAGGAGAAAGGTACATTTTGCTGCTTTTAAACCGAAGGGGAGATTGATGAGTACCTTGCCGATTTTGAACAGCAATGTGCCCTACACTGGGAGCCCACAGAGGAATGGGTTACCATTTTGTCTGGGAAATTGTCCGGCCGGGCCAGTGAAGCGTTCAGGACCATCCCAGATGAGGAGATTATGAACTATGGGCTGGTAAAAGAAGCACTTTTGGCCAGGTATGCCGTCACACCGGAGGCATACCGGAGGCGGTTCAGAGAGACGAGCAAGCAGACTGGAGACTCATATGCCGAGTGGGCATGCCACCTACACCGCACGGCATCCTACTGGGTCACTGGATGCCAAGCAGTATCCGGGGAAGAGGTGCTGTCGCTGTTCTTGCTGGAGCACTTCTTTGACAAGCTCTCCCCGGAAGTCAGAGAGCGGGTCCGGGACAGAAAACCTTCCACTTTGCCTGAAGCAGCTCGCCTGGCGAATACACAGACACCCGCAAACTGGATAACCCTGTGGTTAAGACAACAGCTCGGGTGGATTATCGATCAGCCGCACCCCCTCCAGCTGGCACCTACCAACCACAGTCGTACCGCCCTACAGCACCACCTCCAGCGGCCACTTATGCTCAGCAGCCCAGGTTCAACTCCCAGGACTACTCACAACCCCTCAGGTGTTTCGGGTGTAAACAGCTAGGGCACAAAAAGCCAGACTGTCAGTTGAATCCAGCCAGGCAGTCCCAGTCGTGGCGAAAGTCAGCAGGGGGGAATCCCCGCACATCCATGCCTGCGACTCACTGCACTGAGGAGGAAAAACATTGGGGCGTCCTGCACGAGGCTGATCCAGTACAAGCAGCTAACCAGGACAACAGGCAGCAACACAGGCAGACTGTCCGGGTTAATGGAAAGGTAGCCAATGGCCTATGTGATACTGGCACCACCATGACCCTACTACGGAAGAACCTCATCCCAGAGAGCCAACACACCAGAGACACTGTAGCTGTAAGGGTAGCAGGAGGCACCATTTTCCGGCTACACATTGCCCGTGTTCACCTGGATTGGACGGTTGGTTCGGAACACGTGAATGTGGGGGTGATGAAGGATTTGCCAGCGGATGTACTACTGGGGAATGATTTGGGCCCCCCTCGTTTCTGCTTATGCCCTGATGGGCCCCGCTGAAGCCAACCCAGTGACTACACGTGACCAGACCCGTGCTGTTGGAACTGGACCGCTTGCTGCTGAGACCCAGGTAAGACTATCTTCCCCGAAATGTACCTTACATCAGGCTCCCCTAGGCTGGGATACCCCAGAGGCATTCGGGAGGGAAACCTGGGAGGACCCGACCCTACACAAGTATAGGGCTAAGGCAGATACTCAGGAAAGGGGAATAGATGGGGAGATTTATGAATGGGTGGGGGATAGACTGTATAGGATCCCTAAGCCATCCCCAGGAAATAAAGTCCCTTCGCAGAAACGACAGCTGGTGGTAGCTAAGAAATACCAGCTGGAGATTCTGCGAATCGGGCATAAGGTACCACTAGCCGGACATCTAGGATCCCGTCGCACAGCCCATAGAATTACACAGAATTTCTTCTGGCCCAGTTTTAAACAGGATGTGCGACAGTACTGCAAAACCACCCTAAGGCCAGACTTATGTCCATGCCATTATTGGGGACCCTTTTACCGCAAAGCCGTTGACATAGTGTGTCCCTTGGCCAGGCCTAGTCCATCTGGGAAGAAGTATATTCTTACCTTGGTGGACTACGCCACCCATTACCCAGAGGCAGTAGCTATGTCCAACATTGAAGCAGAGACAGTAGGAGTGGAGTTCCCTAAGGAGATTCTCTCTGACCAGGGAACCCAGTTTACCGCTGTGCTCACCCAGCAGTTGTGGAAGGTGTGCAATATTAAGCCCTTGCTGAGCTCACCTTACCACCCCCAGACTAATGGTCTCTGCGAGCGCTTTAACGGGACCCTCAAGCAAATGCTAAGGACCTTTTCGGACGCTTGCAGAGACTGGGAGAGATTCCTGGCTCACCTGTTATTTGCGTACAGAGAGGTACCCCAGGAATCTACTGGGTTGTCTCCCTTCGAGTTACTCTATGGGAGAAGGGTCCACGAACCCCTCGATCTCATTAGAGGACACTGGGAGGGAGAGACAGAGCAGGAGGGGACCCCCATAGTGCCCTATGTTCTGGAACCCAGGAACCACATGGGGCAACTGTCTCTGATGGTAAGGGAGAATCTCCAGGAGGCCCAGGGGAGACAGAAGAGATGTTACAATCGGGGGGTCCAACAGCGTATCTTCCAGGTTGGGCAGAAGGTCTTAGTGCTCAAGCCTGTGAAGACTGACGAGATGCAGGCATCTTGGCAGGGCCCGTATAAAGTAGTAGCCCAGGTATGTGATACTACCTATGTTATTGCCAGCTGTGCAGATGAATGAATCCAGCGAACCTTTCATGTGAACATGCTGAAGGAGTATCAGGAACGGCAGGAGGATTTTGCTGCAGTATGTGCCCCTTCCTGAAAGTTCATCCCTCTCTGACTTACTAGAGAGAGAGACCCTGACTGACCTGACTAAAAAGAATTTACCTAGGCAGGTCCTGTGGTCTCCAGCTTGTGAAGCCGCGTTTCTAGCCCTCAAGCAAGCACTTGTAAATGCCCCTGTCTTGGCTGCCCCAGTACCTAACAAACGTTTCCTTGTCCACACAGATGCTTCCATATTTGGACTGGGGGCTGTGCTGAGACAAACCAGGGAGGGTGGAGGAGAACACCCTGTCGCATACCTGAGCAGAAAGCTATTACCCTGGGAAGTGAGCTATGCGGCAGTGGAGGAGTGCTTGGCCCTGGTCTGGGCCCTTAAAAAGTTGAACCCTTATTGGTACGGACAGGAATTTTCATTAGTCACCGACCACAACCCATTGGTCTGGCTTAACCGGGTCTCAGCAGACAATGGCAGGTTGCTGCGGTGGAGCTTAGCTCTGCAACCTTACAATTTCACCATCAGCTACCGACCCGGTAAGCAAAATTGCAATGTTGATGGGTTGTCCCAGCAAACAGAGGTCACTCCGGCCTCCTAGTTCCGGACATCCCCAAGTTGACCCGAAAAGGATTAAGCCGGGTCTGCCGGAGTGTCCCACAAGGAGGGAGCCATGTGACGGTAGTGTTGGGCGCAAGGTGACCAAGAAAAGAAGGAACCCTGAGAATATGATTGGATTACTTAAGATGGGACAGTAATATTTATCCACAATATCTCCCAGGATATACCGTATTTATCGGCGTATAACACGCACCGTCGTATAACACGCACCCCAATTCAGGAGGGAATTTTAAGGAAAAAAAAACTTTTAGGAGGGAAGTTGAAGGGAAAAAAACTTACATTTAAATGCACATCATTGCAGCCTTCTCAGTGCAGCCTTGTCAGTGCAGCCATGTCAGTGCAGCCATGTCAGTGCAGCCTTCTCAGTGCAGCCATGTCAGTGCAGCCTTCTCAGTGCAGCCATGTCAGTGCAGCCTTGTCAGTGCAGCCATGTCAGTGCAGCCTTGTCAGTGCAGCCATGTCAGTGCAGCCATGTCAGTGCAGCCTTGTCAGTGCAGCCTTGTCAGTGCAGCCATGTCAGTGCAGCCTTGTCAGTGCAGCCATGTCAGTGCAGCCATGTCAGTGCAGCCTTGTCAGTGCAGCCTTCCCTAGTGCAGCCTTGTCAGTGCAGCCTTCCCCAGTGCAGCCTTCCCCAGTGCAGCCTTCCCCAGTGCAGCCTTACCCAGTGTAGCCTTGCCCCAGTGCAGCCTTCGATCCCCTGTCCCTGCCATCCTGGGCTTCAAAATCGCCGACCGCGATTTGAAAATGGCGCCGCCGGTGCCGAAATACACAGAGCCGGTCCTCGGCTCTTTCCGGCGGCTCTCGTTCACTTTCGGCTCCGCTCGGGACTACGAGTGGAGCCGAAAGTGAACGAGAGCCGCCGGAAAGAGCCGAGGACCGGCTCTGTGTATTTCGGCGCCGGCGGCGCTATTTTCAAATCGCGGTCGGCGATTTTGAAGTTGTGACAGCTCGGGATCGCAGGGGATCGGCGTATAACAGGCACCCGCGACTTTCCCCTGATTTTAAGGGTGAAAAAAATATCCAAAGACACTGCGCTTACTCAATAATAGCAGCTCACACAACAAAAAAGGAAATTTGTAAACAGTGCAGGTATATATAGTGTAGCGCTAGTTTAAATGACGAAAACTAATGAGATGGCAAAAAAAGGATATATCAAACAGTTGTTCATAACACCATGCATTCAAAATGGTACTGAAAAACACTTCCATAAGTATTTATTGCATAGAAAATCTGATGACCAAAAAAGTCCCAAACAGATGGTGGTGTTCATACACCACATAGATGAAATTGAAAGAAGTAATGCACAATAATTGGATCCCCCGTATGGAAACAATGCAGGCTTACCGGAACCGTTGGACTCATAGAAACGTATGTCCCCTGAGTCAGTAATGCTTGTATTGCCACCAGGCAATGAGATGGGGTCTCACAGTGGAACAATATGAAATCCAAATGTTGTTTCTAGGGCTCCCGGCACAATTCTTCTGTGTATAACCCGATTTCGTGGTGGCTCCAACTGCAATCAACAGGTGGCCTGGAGCAGACCAAAAAAAGTGCGTGTTATACGCCGATAAATACGGTATGTAACGACTATTCTTGGTTTGTTTGATTCTGAACTAAACATGTTAGTTGAGAGAGCTGATCACATTGGCCTCTAGAACCGGGTAGGAGCCGGACAGGCTACTCATACTGTAGTTTGTTGCCTACTAGGCTGAGGAGGGGGGAGATCACGGTTTGTATTGTTAATTGTAATTGGCTCCTGCTATTGTGAGAAGGTGTCCTGTGTTTATACTAATGTGTGAAGCTCGGTGACAACAAGTCTGACCTGTAGTGAAATCCTGATTAATCATACAATGCTCAGGAGGACACGGAGTCACATCGGCTGCTTTAAGGGATTCGTTAATTTGTTCATGTTAATTCTGTTTCTGGTTACAGTTGTATTGTTTGAGTAATATGAGCAGGAGGGGGACCACCTCTTCTACTGTATATAAAGACTTGTAATTTTGGTTCTAATAAAGAGTCTGATTCCTGTTTGACCCTCCGTACAGAGCCTCGTCTCGTACTTGGGGGGGAGAATTATTTGTATGGGTTTCTTGTTCGACTGATTGGAGTGTTCGGTAGCTGCCTTTGTGTTCGCAAACGGAATGTCCTAAACGACTTTAACGCCTTTCATACTCGGGGTGATGTTACAACCACCATTCTTACATGCTTAGCTCCACAGCTCAACTGTCTGCCTTGATGAGCCCAGCCCTTCGTTTTTATTTATCTGCAACAAAAGGAATGACAAACAGGAAGTCATGGCCCCAACAGCCAATCGCTTTCTCCATGCAAAATGACAGCACAGGAAATGACAACAGTAAAGGGGAGGGCATCCACAGGAGTGGTGGGGTGCACATGTCCATCCACCATCTTGGTCAGCATGGAGCCTATTCAATACTGCTCAGAGTAACCAGTATCTAGTAAGATCATTCTACTTGTTCTTACAGGCTTGAGAAGATCTGCGGGGACATTGCTACTGCTGTTGTCAATATACGGTACGAGTATACCAACAGGACAGATATCAATGTCCTCTTATAAAAGCAGATATGTATCCAAAAGGGATAGCGTAGCCACAACAGAGATATAATATGTTTCTCTCGTTATGCGGACTTCACTTCTTTAATGTGCATAGACATTTGAAGGCAAGAAGCCCAGCGCATTGCGCTTGATACTTACAAACCAGCAAATGCCCCACACACACCGAGAACACGTCTCCAAGCCCATGAGAAGGTTTTCATACTGACGGTTTTACCGCTGGGCCCAATTCAACCCAAGTGCGCTCTGCTAGAGCTCTCCTTGGTTAAATCAAACACAGGGAGACCGATGACAATCTATGAAGCACACATCCTGGAATAAAATGTCCACATCATTCCATAAAATAAAATTTTCACAACACGGATACATGCCAGTTGATAGAATCCATTTGGCAGCTAAGAGCAAATAAGGAGGCACAAACTGATAAACTGCAACAGATAACCAGGCTAAAAGTTACTGGGCTCCTTGTTATGACAATACCTGTATGGGCAGAACACCATGTCACCTTCACTTGTGGGTGGATAAAAATGAGCAAAAAACCCTAAAACACATTCTGCTGAGAGGTGAGTCTGTCGCAACGGAGTCCTTGAAAAATTCAACATTTGGAGCTCAATCTCAAGACTGGTGAAGGATCCAACTGGCACAAGAGGAGCTTCTTCTGCTTGGAGTCTTCTGATCTCTGCTGAGAAGTAAGTCCTCTTCTGAAATATGTGTGCAATTGGTTACAACTGAAAGATGAGGTGCCTTGTGTGAACTTCAAAGGGACTCCATGTATGTGAAAGGTTTTTTTCTCACCAATGAAAGTCCATTATTTATTTGGTGGATCCATGATGGTGGACTTTGTGAGTGTATGCCCTGAGAAGGTTGCAGGGATTACTGTGAAAGGTTTTATTTTAGTTAGCAGTGCTTAAAGTGAATGTCCATTATTTTGCTTTGCACATCCTGAAAAGGGGGAGGGGGTGAGGGTTACTGTCCAGATGTGTTTATGATGAAGTTGAGAGAAGTCGGCCATTACTTTGGGAGTTTGTGTGTTCTGACCCAAAGGTCAAAGCAGAAGGGGACATGTGTGACCCATAGACAGCTGATGAAGATAGTGCCCTCATCCTACCCGAAGGCAGGTGTGGAACTGATTGGAGTCAGAAGGGTGGTGCCCACATAAGAGACTATTATCTAGTGTAGAGATGAGATTTGGGTTTGGGACTAACATTGAGGGAAACCCACCATGTTCTTGGTTGCAGATCCAGCAATCTAATATGTAATTTTGCCACCATGACAGCTGAATGACCATAATGCACTTTCTTTGAAGTCATGTGGCTTAGAAGGGCCACTAAGGGGGTGTTTGGATAAGTCAGCCCCCTCCTTAAAAAAAGATTGGGTTCCCAGCAGCCATATTGTGCTTTATCTGTGAGAGGGAAATCATAGGGATCACTGCTGATAAAATGCACAGAGAGGGATCAGTAAAGGGCTTTGTAGGCACTATCGGGTCTGTTAAAGTCAATGTAAACCCATACTGAGTGTCCTGTAGGTAGAAAAATGCTTTAACCCCTTCAATACCGGACACTTTTACCCCCTTCTGCCCAGGCCAATTTTCAGCTTTCAGCGCAGTCATATTTTGAATAACAATTGCGCAGTCATGCGAACCCATATGAAATTTTAGGAAATGAAAAAAAATGTTTTTTTTTTCTACATTTTTTACATCCTGTCACAAGTGCAGTCCAGCATCATATAAGTGGTGTGGTGGTGATCAGGGACACTGACTGGTGACAGTATGTTAAAAAAAAAATAATAATATTTTTTTTCAATTTTTTAAATAGTTTTTTATTGCATTATTATTATTTATTTTTTTACATACAGTGACCAGAGCAATACGGTGTTCCCACAGTAACAATGTACTAAACTTGGGAAGTGATCAGGATTTTTTAAATTTTTTTACACACTATGATTGCTTCTAACTGTGAACTTTACAGTTATAAGCAACCAATAGTGTTTACTATTGTGATTAGCTGTGATTGGCCACAGCTAATCATATGGTATAGATGGGCTGTGATTGGCCCTGTCTGTACCATGTGATGACTGTAACCAATCACAGAGCTCATCACAATAGTACACAATGTAAAGCACGAATCAAAGACTTTCATTGTGTACAACTGTCATGCGATCTGCTGGGATTGGTCACAGTGGACAAATGGTACCCGCAGCGGGCCAGTACAGTGATCTGACATCGGCCCATGGGGCGCAATCCTGGGAGGATGTCATATGGGGTGGTAAGAGATTTATTCTTGAAGAATTTGGGGTGGGAGGAGGGAAGGGTATTCACCAGTGATATTATCTTGTTAAAGATCTTATGAGCTTTGAGTCAGGGGGCGTAGATAAGGGGGGAGTCAGGGGTGTTCAAAACCCCCCCGGGGCAAAAATGAAATGCATGGTGTCCCTGCCCTGCAGCCGCACATGGCACCAGCGGCAGGCAGCACTGCAGTCAGTGGCACACAGAGTGTAATAATGCCGCTGCAGCAAGTGTAATAGATCATTAGGCATACCCGCACCCATGTTGTGGTACACCACCAGGCCGGTCTATCGGGCTCGGGCTGAAGGCTGACAGATCTATCACCAGGCAGCACAGAGTGCTGGTAAAGTGCTGTGTAGCCGCCGGCCCCCCACATGGATGAACTGCCGCTGTCCTGTCCAGGTATGTCCCCCTTTCTCTTCTGGCCGAGTCTCAGAGAGTCTCAGAGAGTGTCCTCAGACTTACCACTGCTCAGACTGCTGTGCTGCTGCTGGCATTCTGCTCTTCATACCAGGTAATCATCAGTGAGAGACTGTGTGCGATTCTGTGTGCCAACTGGCAAAGTATGTGATTGAGGTTGGCTGCGTGAAATTTTGCATTGCTTGTGTTACTGACAGATGACTGAGGCTAAGCTGAGTTTTCTATTGCTTGTTTTACTGACAGTCCAGCTTGGCACCGGCAAGCTTGTTGTGGTGCTCACCGGCTTACTGATTCATCAGTTGGCACCACAACATGTCTGCCAATGCCAGGCTGGCCTTTCTGCTGCCCTCAGTGGCATGCCTTGGCCCTGTTTTACCCCTGGTTCATACATATGTGGTACAGGAAAAGCTGTGACCCCCTGTGTGTTTCCATCACCGCATTGCAATCACACTGTGTTTTTGATCTGCTGCAGGTGGTCAATTCAAAGTGAACAACTCCCCAAAAGAAGGTCTCAAACGCAGTGTTTGTCTGAACCAGATCGCATGGTTGGTTTTTCAAAAAAAAGGTGCCTGCACTTCTTTGGTGCGATGCGGTGCGATTCAGCTCATTCAAAACACACCGCTCAAATCACACCACGCAGAATCGCATGTGAATGGCACAGGAATGCGGTGCAGTTCCTGTGCGATTTACATGAAAACTATAGTGTGATACCAGGCATTTTGAATGGGCTCAAATCAGACCAAAGTCATGCAGCACCAATTTTGGAAGCGGTTCGCATGGTCGTTTTGTAAATGCGATCCGGTGCAGGCAAAAAAACGGTGTTTTGCAACCTTTGCTTCGGGTGTCAGTAAGATAGCACTGACACCCACTGCAGATTGCAAGGGGGGGTGCGATTTGAATGAGGTGCATGAAACGTGCGTGGATTGAGGGTTTCCCACGTTGTAGTGTACCTCCCCGTATCTCCTAGGCAGTAATAGGATTTTTATAACAGCTTACCTGTAAAATCCTTTTCTTGGAGTACATCACGGGACACAGGGCAGCCATAATAATTACTATGTGGGTTATATGGCACCTCTAGGTGATGGACACTGGCACACCCTAAGACAGGAAGTCCACTCCCTATATAACCCCTCCCCTTACTGGGAGTACCTCAGTTTTGTAGCAAAGCAATATATGTGTATAAGAAGAGGGGCGGGACCTCTGTGTCCCGAAGTGTACTCCAAGAAAAGGATTTTACAGGTAAGCTGTTATAAAAATCCCATTTTCTTTATCGTACGTCATGGGGACACAGAGCCACAGTAATTACTGTATGGGATGTCCCAGAGCAATGCCAACTGAGGGGAGGGAGACACAACCAAATGTAGGGTGCAATCAGACCTGAGGACCTTATACTGCTGCCTGCAGCACACTGCGCCCAAAGGTGATATCCTCATGTTTTCTTACATCCACCTGATAGAATCTGGTGAATGTATGGATTGAAGACCAAGTTGCGGCCTTGCAGATCTGAGCCATGGAGGCTCGGTGATGCACTGCCCACGAAGCACTAACAGCCCTGCTGGAGTGCGCTTTGATTTGAAAAGGTGGAACTTTCCTCTTCAAACCATAAGCTTGAATAATTACTTGCCAAATCCACTTATCAATAGTAGATTTCGACGCTGCCTGTCCTTTCCTAGGACCTTCAGGCAACACAAACGAAGCATCAGTTTTCCGAATCTGAGCAGTCGCCTCCAAATAGATTTTGACTGTTCTCACTACATCCAGAGAATGTAGTGACTTTTCTTCCGTAGAACAGGGTTCTGGAAAAAATGAAGGTAGAACAATATCCTGGTTTAGATGAAAACCTGAAACCACCTTCGGCAAAAAACTAGGATGAGGACGCAATACTACTCTATCCTTGTGAATGATTAAATATGGCTCCCTACAAGAAAGAGCAGCCAATTCTGATACCCTTCTTTCAGAAGATATGGATACCAGAAAAACTAGTTTCCTTGTCAACAGGACCAAGGGAATATGTCGCATCAGCTCACACAGCTGTTTCTGTAACACCGACAGAACTAAAATCAAGTTCCAAGGGTTCAGGGGTGCTCTAAAGGTATATTAAGCTGCGTTACCCCCTGTATAAAGCTTTGGACCAAAGAATGCAAAGCATGTCGTTGTTGAAACAAAATTGATAATGCCGAGACCTGGCCTTTGATGGTACTCAAGGCCAGCTTCAACTCTAACCCCATTTGCAGAAAGTCAAGGATTCTACCTATGACATACTTTCTGGGATGTCAACCCCTGGATTCTCACCAGGAGACATATGCCTTCCAGACTCTATAATAAATGACTCTGGAGGCCGGCTTCCTTGCATTAATCAAGGTAGAAATGACTGAGCCTGAAAGCCCACGCTTCTTCAGAATGTGGGTTTCAATAGCCAAACCGTTAAATTTAGCGTTTGTAAGGTAGGATGGAACGTAGGATGGAACACTGGTCACTGCGATAGCAGGTCTGGAAGTGGTGGTAGGGTCCATGGGGCCCCTACCGCCATTTTTACCATCTCTGCATACCAAGATCTTCTGGGCCATGCTGGGGCCACAAGAACTACCGACTTCCTTTCCTGCTTGATCCTGCGAAGAAGTCGAGGTAGCAGCAGAATAGGAGGGAATGGATACATCAGTGAGAACTAGTCCCACAGAGTCACCAATGCATCTGTTCTGTATGCGAGTGGATCCCATGTACTTGACACAAAGTTGTCAACCTTGTTGTTGAACCTTGACGCAAACAGATCTACATCCGAGATCCCCCATCTTTGACATATTGCCAGGAAGATGTCGGGGTGAAGAGACCATTCCCCCGGAAACAACTGCTGGCATCTTAAGAAGTCCGCCTGCCAGTTCTCTACCCCTGGAATGAAGATTGCCGATATGCATGGCACATGCTTTTCTGCTCAGGTTAGGATATGGTTTACCTCTCCCTGGGTTGCATGACTTCTGGTGCCTCCTTGGTGATTGATATAAGCCACTGCTGTGTCATTGTCTGATTGGATCCTGACAGGACAATTCCGCAACCTGAATGTCCAGAACTTTAGGGCTAGGTACGCTGCCCGAATCTCTAGAATGTTGATGGCCAAGGTCCTTTCGGTTCTGGACCATTTCCCTTGGACAGCTGTCTCTTCCAGGACTGCTCCCCAACCCGAAAGGCTGGCATCTGTTGTTACCACCTTCCAGGTAACTGGTAAGAAGGATTTCCCCTTGTGCAGATATCAACCACCAAATGAAGCTCTGGCGCACTTTTGGCGACAAACGCATCAGAAAATGTAGCGCCTGGACCTTCTTGTTCCAAGGAGACAGGATACTGTTTTGCAGCAGTCTTGTATGAAACTGAGCATAGGGATCCGCTTCGAATGAAGCCATCATCTTTCCCAACAATCTCATGCAAAGGCGAATAGAAGGACCCTTCTTCGCCCTGACCAACTGAACCAGCTCCTTTATGGCGCTGATCTGTGCCTGGGGTAAAAACACCCTCTTCTGGGTTGTATCTATAACCAGACCCGAGTACTCTAGTTCTCTTACTGTCTTTAAAACAGATTTCTCTAGGTTGAGGACCAAACCTAGGTATTTCAGGTAGTTGACTGTGGTGACCATGCTTTGGTCCAAGTGGGCCAAACCCCTAAGAGCGGGTGGGTATACATTGTAAAGTTCCATGGCGCCTAATTAGCAAATTTAAGTCAGCTAACATCGGGGCCTGTCTGTACGGTGGTGCACTTGTTGCTGTATTTTTAAAAATGCAAACAATAGATGACTGTTGGACTGCTAAGGAGCAGTAAAGGGATAAACACAATGGATCCGGTCCAGAATACTTGGCGGTTTGTTGTCCCTGCTGGCTCTGTCCTCATGATTGGGTACTCACAAGTAGGGATGAGCTTCGAGTTCGAGTCGAACTCATGTTCGACTCGAACATTGGCTGTTCGCAAGTTCACCGAACAGCGAACAATTTGGGGTGTTCGTGGCAAATTCGAATGCCGCGGAACACCCTTTAAAAGTCTATGGGAGAAATCAAAAGTGCTAATTTTAAAGGCTAATATGCAAGTTATTGTCATAAAAAGTGTTTGGGGACCTGGGTCCTGCCCCAGGGGACATGGATCAATGCAAAAAAAAGTTTTAAAAACGGCCGTTTTTTCAGGAGCAGTGATTTTAATAATGCTTAAAGTCAATCAATAAAAGTGTAATATCCCTTTAAATTTCGTACCTGGGGGGTGTCTATAGTGTGCCTGTAAAGGGGCGCATGTTTCCTGTGTTTAGAACAGTCTGACAGCAAAATGACATTTTGAAGGAAAAAACTCATTTAAAACTACCCGCGGCTATTGCATTGCCGACAATACACATAGAAGTTCATTGATAAAAACGGCATGGGAATTCCCCAAAGGGGAACCCCGAACCAAAATTAAAAAAAAAAATGACGTGGGAGTCCTCCTAAATTCCATACCAGGCCCTTCAGGTCTGGTATGGATATTAAGGGGAACCCCGGCCAAAATTAAAAAAAAAAAATGACGTGGGGTTCCCCCTAAATTCCATACCAGACCCTTCAGGTCTGGTATGGATTTTAAGGGGAACCCCGCGCCAAAAAAAAAAAAAAAAACAGCGTGGGGTCCCCCCAAAAATCCATACCAGACCCTTATCCGAGCACGCAACCTGGCAGGCCGCAGGAAAAGAGAGGGGGACGAGAGTGCGGCCCCCCCTCCCTCCTGAACCGTACCAGGCCACATGCCCTCAACATTGGGAGGGTGCTTTGGGGTAGCCCCCCAAAACACCTTGTCCCCATGTTGATGAGGACAAGGGCCTCATTCCCACAACCCTGGCCGGTGGTTGTGGGGGTCTGCGGGCGGGGGGCTTATCGGAATCTGGAAGCCCCCTTTAACAAGGTGACCCCCAGATCCCGGCCCCCCCCTGTGTGAAATGGTAAGGGGGTACATAAGTACCCCTACCATTTCACGAAAAAAGTGTCAAAAATGTTAAAAATGACAAGAGATAGTTTTTGACAATTCCTTTATTTAAATGCTTCTTCTTTCTTCTATCTTCCTTCATCTTCTGGTTCTTCTGGTTCTTCTGGCTCTTCTGGTTCTTCCTCCGGCGTTCTCGTCCAGCATCTCCTCCGCGGCGTCTTCTATCTTCTTCTCCTCGGGCCGCTCCGCACCCATGGCATGGGGGGAAGGCTCCCGCTCTTCTTTTCTTCTCTTCTTCTCTTCTTCTTTTCTTCTTTTCTTCTCCGGGCCGCTCCACAATCCATGCTGGCATGGAGGGAGGCTCCCGCTGTGTGACGGCGCTCCTCGTCTGACAGTTCTTAAATAACCGGGTGGGCGGGGCCACCCGGTGAACCCCTCCCCCCTCTGACGCACGGTGACTTGACGGGACTTCCCTGTGACGTCACGGGGAATGCCACAGGGAAGTCCCGTCAAGTCACCGTGCGTCAGAGGGGGGCGGGGTCACCGGGTGGCCCCGCCCCCCGTTATTTAAGAACTGTCAGACGAGGAGCGCCGTCACACAGCGGGAGCCTCCCTCCATGCCAGCATGGATTGCGGAGCGGCCCGGAGAAGAAAATGAAGAAGAACAGAAGAGAAGAAAAGAAGAAGAGAAGAGCGGGAGCCTCCCCCCATGCCATGGGTGCGGAGCGGCCCGAGGAGAAGAAGATAGAAGACGCCGCGGAGGAGATGCTGGACGAGAACGCCGGAGGAAGAACCAGAAGAGCCAGAAGAACCAGAAGAACCAGAAGATGAAGGAAGATAGAAGAAAGAAGAAGCATTTAAATAAAGGAATTGTCAAAAACTGTCTCTTGTCATTTTTAACATTTTTGACACTTTCTTCGTGAAATGGTAGGGGTACTTATGTACCCCCTTACCATTTCACACAGGGGGGGGCCGGGATCTGGGGGTCACCTTGTTAAAGGGGGCTTCCAGATTCCGATAAGCCCCCCGCCCGCAGACCCCCACAACCACCGGCCAGGGTTGTGGGGATGAGGCCCTTGTCCTCATCAACATGGGGACAAGGTGTTTTGGGGGGCTACCCCAAAGCACCCTGCCAATGTTGAGGGCATGTGGCCTGGTACGGTTCAGGAGGGAGGGGGGGCCGCACTCTCGTCCCCCCCTCTTTTCCTGCGGCCTGCCAGGTTGCGTGCTCGGATAAGGGTCTGGTATGGATTTTTGGGGGGACCCCACGCCGTTTTTTTTTTTTTTTTTGGCGCGGGGTTCCCCTTAAAATCCATACCAGACCTGAAGGGTCTGGTATGGAATTTAGGGGGAACCCCACGTCATTTTTTTTTTTAATTTTGGCCGGGGTTCCCCTTAATATCCATACCAGACCTGAAGGGCCTGGTATGGAATTTAGGAGGACTCCCACGTCATTTTTTTTTTTTAATTTTGGTTCGGGGTTCCCCTTTGGGGAATTCCCATGCCGTTTTTATCAATGAACTTCTATGTGTATTGTCGGCAATGCAATAGCCGCGAGTAGTTTTAAATGAGTTTTTTCCTTCAAAATGTCATTTTGCTGTCAGACTGTTCTAAACACAGGAAACATGCGCCCCTTTACAGGCATACTATAGACACCCCCCAGCTACGAAATTTAAAGGGATATTACACTTTTATTGTTTGACTTTAAGCATTATTAAAATCACTGCTCCTGAAAAAACGGCCGTTTTTAAAACTTTTTTTTGCATTGATCCATGTCCCCTGGGGCAGGACCCAGGTCCCCAAACACTTTTTATGACAATAACTTTCATATAAGCCTTTAAAATTAGCACTTTTGATTATTCATGTTCGTGTCCCATAGACTTTAACGGTGTTCGCATGTTCGAACGAACTTTTTTCCTGTTCGCATGTTCTGGTGCGAACCGAACAGGGGGGTGTTCGGCTAATCCCTACTCACAAGGCTCTTTTCTCACTGTGTAGGCACTCAGATGGCAACAGGTCTCTCCAGCTCTGGTCTCAGCACAGCGAAAGACCTCTCTGTGGCTTAGTCCTCAGGCTCTCACAGGTTCAGTCTCTGAATGTGGGCACAGACACCCCACTAGCAAGTCTGTACTCTATGGTCCAAAACGATTCTGTTTCCTCAACAGGTCCACCCTCAAATTTCCCTCTCAGAGCCAGTGAAAAGTCTTTCTTCAGCTCCCCTGGTGTGCAGGGATTTCAGGGTATTAAATTCCATAGCCCATTAGCCTACATTGTACAGCGTTGCTTGTGGACTACATGTCCCATGATCCATTGTGGTTGCATAGCAAGTTATCTTCCTTCCACTGTTTGGCACAAGCACTGCTGCCATGAGAGAGGGGGAGCAGAATTGAGTGGGAATTTACACACAGCCCACAGCTTCGCCTTTCCCCGATTACAGCCTAGCTGATCTGTCACTTTGCAGTGGCGAGGGGGGGAGAGGAGGAGAGTGACACTGATTGCACAGCTCACTCTTCCAGCTGGTTGGTAGCACCTGTCAACCCGCCCTCCTCCCCCACCAAAGGACCTTTGGTCCCCAAAGAAGGGGCTGAGTCCAGTAACATACAAATGTGCACAACCTGTTCCATAGCTTCAAATGAACAATGGGAGGCAAAATTAGGTTAGTAGTCACACAAAAGCAAGCAAATGGTTTGCATTATAACAGGAACCTGGCAAGGGAACCTCAAACCATTTGTTAGAGGGAGAGGGGTTGCCTTGACAATAGATGTGTCATGTGTCAAGGGTTGAGTCACCCTCCACTGAAACTGGAAAGGGAGGATTTTACATTTTGTGAGTCCTTTGGGTGGCAACTAAAGTTTCCTCAGAACTCTCACCCAAGGTGGAGTCATAGGTCAGTCTTTTTGATGTATGGATGGCTCTTTGTGGTTTCTGTTCTTTGAGTTCTGGTGACCCCTCTTCTGGGGACTCCTCACCCAGTTCTGAAGGTGATTGGAGAGTCTCTATATCGTTGCCACCTAGTGAGGTTGGCATCTCTTCCCGATTCTCTGCTTGATGACCCTAAGAAACAAACTCTGCAGCCCCAGGCCTATGAGAACTTGTATTTGATGCTGTAAGGGGAAAGGATGGAGTGACATCTGTATGTGTAGAGGGCCATAGCCAGTCCATAAAGGCATCTTCCCTCACTGCTTTCTCCCTCATCTGTGTCTGGTGGTGAAGGTTGCAATCTGGCAACTGGAACTTGCCTGGGAGAAGACTGCCTGGGTGATGGCATCTCAATTCTGGCAGGCACCCTTATGGCTTAACTCAAAGGCAGTAGATAGTTTTGATGCCAGGTCTTCAGAGGTCCTGTCCTTCCATCAGGACAAATTTGGTACACAGGAAGATTGGGCAACTGTTTGCAGATGACATATTGCTGGGAACTCCACCAGTCATCTATCTTATGACTTCCAGAGGGTCTGAGACTTATCAGCAACACTTTTTCTCCTGGCTGAACATCATGAGCCCATACTCTCATATGATAATTCTTCTTGTTCCACTGTCCTCTGGTGTCAGGAACTTGTGTGACCAGAAATATGTGTGGACTGACACAGGTAAAGTGTAAATAATATAATTTATTAAAAGATAAGTGGATAACAAAAAGAAAACACACCTCAAATTTAGTAAACAGTGTAACACAACCAGCAGACAAACGAACAGTGAACACACAATAAACAACAGCCTAAATCAAATATATACAGAGAATGGGATAACCAGATCGTAAATGTAACAGAGCCAGGGTCATACACGGGTGATTAAGCAGAGGGAGCTGGGAACAAGACAGGACAGTGGGAGGGAACCAGGAATGGAATGACCGGGTAGGAAGGGATCTGGCTGGGTCGGGTCAGGGTCCAGGAACAGAAGACGTGATGCAGGCTTTAGGAACACAGATCGGGGGCACATGTAGAATATACCAAGGCAATGAGTCACAGCATGCACCATGTGTAAATACACTTCCTGCAATCAGCATCAGGTGATGCCTGATTGCAGAAGATGATGTCAGCCTCTGACCGCCGCGAGACACCTGCTGGTGTCCACCACTGGTGGACACCAGAACTGCAACCTAAAGATCTGGGAGCCACAATGCCATCAGCAGATGAATCCTTTCCAGACAGTCAGCCTCTGACTGCTGAGAAGCACCTGCTGGTGGACACCTCAACTGCAGCCCATAGATCTGGAAGCCACAGTGCCACCAGCAGGTGAATCCTTTCCTGACATCTGGTGTCAGAAGTGCCTCCAGCTTTCTCCTAGACCAGTGATGGCACCCCATATGTTTTCGAACTACATTTCCCATGATGCTCAACCACAATGCAGAGTGCATAAGCATCATGGGAAATGTAGTTCCAAAACATCTGGGGTGTCAAGGTTCACCATCACTGGCTGTCTTTAGGTTCCTGCAAAGCCTTTCCATGTAGCCTCTGTGAGTTGAAGCAGACATAAGTCCATAAGGGGAATAACCAGTTGTGTCATTCTCTGTACTATTGTAAGCATGCACTAGAGGAGATGTGCCTGTTCAAATGTTGCTTTCTTTCTGCATAAAAGGTTCCCAATAGGGATGGGCTCAGGCGTGTTCAGATCCTAGTCCCAACCCACCTGAGCAAACCTGCCAGGAAGCCGTCACTGCACACCGCCAATCATAGGCAGTGAGGCATTTCCCGGCCCGCAGCTGCACATACACACACCTGACTAGGCTGCTTATGATTGCCATGTGCAGTAACGGCTTTCTTGTATTTTCTCAGGTGGGTTGAGACTAGGATCCGAACATGCCTGAGCCCATCCCTAGTCCCCAACATGTTAAGGAGGGTTAAGGGTTAAGGGGGGTTTAATTAAACCTCTCTGGCTATGGCACGCCTTTAAAGGTGAGATGGCATTGTTCTTGATTTCTGGATGCCCAATGTGTCAAACAGTTGTTTAAGGAATTTGCAGTGATTGGATTGGATGCAGTGGAGTGGATTCTCTGAGGTAGTCCGTAATGAACACAAAACTTCTCTACCACTTTTGCAACTGTGACAGCTCGTTGATCTTTTTTGGGATAAGCTTGGGCATAATGAGTGAAATGATCAGTCACCACTAGTATGTTCCCTTAGCCGCTCATGCTCGGATCCAGACTCAAGAAATCAATGCAATGCACACCAAATCCACAGAATCTTGATTCTGAAGATGACACATTGGGGCAGCTCTGGGAGGCAAAGTCTTCCTCTGAATACAATGAAGGCAGGTTTGACCAGTAGTTCTCAACTTTTGCCTGCATGCATGGCCAGTAGAACTGATCTCCAAATAACCTGAATGTTCTGTCCAGCCCTAAATGTCCATCATGCATCTTTTTTAGCACTATTCCCCTATGCTTCTCTAGGAGGAACAATTGCCATCTTTCTTGCAGCTCGTCCGAGGGACACCTTTGGTAGACAGCTGCAACTGTTTCCACTCTTCATGGACTAGCTGGGCTTCTTTAGAAGATTCTGCAGCTAATAGTGGCTATGAATGGCCTCCCCCTAAAGCTTTTAAAGATAATCCACAGAGAGTGTGTTCTACTAGTACTTTCCTAAAGTCTCTTTTGGAGATGGTTGGAAGGCCTTCATCTCTCACTTAAGTTAAGTCATAGTAGGACTTTGGGACACCAGCAGCAGTGACTCCAATGGCTTCAGCCCCAGCTGCCCCTCTATCTCTGTACTCTATAATTTGGCTCAAAGCTTGAACTCACTCTGGTTTCAATTGAGCCCATCCTTCCTTGGGAGCCTCTGTGTTGTAGAGTATACTTGACAAAGCATCAGTACCACAATTCTTGATTGCATTTTGGGCTCCCTCTAAAATGCGGGCAGTAGATCATCCACTTGTACTCTTGTATTGAGGAGGGGAGAAATGCCCCTCCTTAAAGCCACCTCACCACCAGCACCAGACCCTCCTTTACTCCAGCAGCGCCTCAATGCTTCTTGTTTTCCTCACCATCAGCACCCCAACACTCTTTCTCCTTCTCACCAGCTGCACCCCAACATTCCTCCTCCTTCTTACCAGCAGGGCCCCAACCCTTCTCTTCCTTCTAACCACCTTACCACTACCAGCACCCCAATCCTCCTCCTCACCTACAGTACCCCTAATACTCTTCCTCCTTACTTCCAGTACCACAGCCCTCCTCCTTCCTACCACCAGCATCCTAACCCTCTTCACCAACACCAGCATCCCAATCCTTCTCCTCACCAACAGCATCCATACCCTCCCAACTACCACCAGCATCCCAACACTCCTAATCACCTACAGCACCCCAAACCTCCTTCTCACTTTCAGCAACCTAGCCCTCCTCCTCCTCCTCACCACCAACACCTCAACCCTCCTCCTTCTCACCTCCAACTCCCCAGCTGTCCTCCTCTTTCTCAAACCAACCTTCCTTAGTACCACCATCATCCCAACCCTATTGCTCACCGATAGCACCCCAACCCTCCTTACTACAATCAGCATCCCAACCCTCCTCCTCCTTACCACCAATGTCTCAACCCTCCTCCTCCTCACCTCCAATTCCCCAACTTTCCACCTCTTCCTTCCTCAACCCAACCTTCCTTACTACCACCAGCATCCCAATGCTTCTAATCACCAAGAGCACCCCAAACCTCCTTCTCACTTTCAGCATCCCAGCCATCCTTCTCCTCACCACTACATCTCAACCCTCCTCTTCACCTCCAACTCTCCTCCTCTTCCTCAACCCAACCTTCTTTTCTACCAGCAGCACCCCAACCCTCCTTACTACCACCAGCATCCCTGCCCTCCTCCTCCTCCTCACCACAACGCCTCAATCCTTCTCCTCCTCACCTCCAACTCCCCAACCTCCCTCCTCTTCCTCAACCCAACCTTCCTTACTACCACCAGCATCATAACCCTCCTCCTCACCTGCAGCACCCCAACCCTCCTTACTACCACCAGCATCCCAGCCCTCCTTCTCCTCACTTTAAGCCCCCAAGTCTTTCTCATTCTCTTCCCCACCAAATCCCCAGTCCTCCTCCTCATCACCACCAGCACCCCAACCCTCTTCACCAACACCAGCATCCCAACCCTCTTCACCAACACCAGCATCCCAACCCTTCTCCTCAACCTACAGCACTCCAATTCTCCTTACTACCACCAGCATCCTAACCCTTCTCCTTACCTCCAGCTCACCAACTCTCCTCCTCCTCACTCCAACCCTCCTTACTACCAGCAGCATTCCAACCCTCCTCCTCACCTACAGCACCCCAACCCTCTTCACCAACACCTGCATACCAGCCTTTCTCCTCACCTACAGCCCCCCAACCCTCCTTACTACCACCAGCATCCCAACCCTTCTCACCTACAGCACCCCAAACTTTCTCCTTACTTTTAGCACCACTGTCCTCTTCCTCCTCACCACCAGTATCCCAACCCTCATTCCCCTCTCATGTTCCTCCTCTACATGAATCTTTTATTAATGTATAAACATTTATAATGCACAACAATTTCGAGTGTCCCTGCTCTTCAACGGGTGCATGTTAAATATAATCAGAAAGTGGAATCCGCATAATCACAACATCATTGCCTCCGAATACCAACTCTATGTTCATTCATAAATGCAACTTCAAGAGCCATAAGAACATGACACAACTCAAATTGCACTGATTACATAAAGATCAATAATAAGCCTGGGGTAAAAACCCCTCCCCGGCAGGGGTCCCTCAAGGGCAACCGACAGGCTCTCCTCAGCACTGCTTCTCCATCTTCCACCCGACTCCCCTGCTGGCATGGCCTATATCTATTTAGGAGCTCCTTAGTTCCCTGCCAGGCCCTCAACCTGGAAATTGGCTGAGGGCCCTAAATATTCAAGGAAACTCTCCTGGCCTCCACCCACTATTTTTTGGAATGTTCTACAACCTTCTAGAAACGGATGGAGGCACCAGAGAGCTGCCAGGAAGAGTCATCCAGCCCTGAACTCTAGTAACCCTGACCCAGATTCCATGGCTCAGGCTTATCCCTGGGCCAGACTATAGTTTGCCTACTCTCACCTTTAGTAGCACACACTAGAGGGTGCTACATATGTACTGTGACTGTACTAAAGACACTGGCTGGGAAAGAGTTAACATCTAGGGGCAATCAAGGGGTTAAAAGTGTGCCTATCAGTACTTGGTGCATTCACGGTGAGGTGTTTTTACTAAGGGATGTGTTTTGCAGGGAAACAAAAACCAGAACCCTACCCAGAAGTGCTGGATCACTTATTAGATACATGATCCCACGCAGGAGAGCTGCTTTGCCGCCATACTCCTACATGAGGCAAGCGGATAATAGTGTGTAATGTTGGGATATTAGAGTGTAAGCTCCTCTGGTACAGAGACTGATGGGACTTGAGTATATTGGCAATTTCACTTAATTCGAGATTACAGATTTTAAACTGAACTTATTTTATGCTCTTAGTTTCTCTTTCTTATCTTCTTACAGCTGTGATCACCTGAGGAGACCAGAATGTGGAAATATAAAAGAGTCATATTCTACACAATATCCATGTTTATTTGCATTGTTGTCATTTCTTTCTCCTACTATGTAGAAATCAGACATCCGAAGATGAGATCTCATGGACCTCCTATTGCCACAGACACCATTACAGCTCTGGATAATCGAACATTTATCATCTCCCCGTATTATGAGTCTAGACTTGGCCAATCAGTCCGGGTCATCGCCATCATCCATGTATCTGTGAAAGAACTCTACTGTATCTTCCATTGTTCCCCCAATCAGAACATCTCTGTCAGGGCAGAAATAGATCTTCACAGTGACAGATTTGGGTTCCCATATGGAACAGCAGATCTTCTATGTGCAGAACCTTCTGGGTGTGATTACACTTATATGTCTTTCTCTTCAACTGATTCCACAAATACAAGTCAGAATCTTCTGTTTGAAGTCAGGAACCGTCCACCACAACCAATCTCCTCCAATTTCACCGTCTGTATTTCTGCTTTGTATGGAAACTACAACAATGTCCTCCAGATGATCCAGAGTATTGAGATGTACAAGATTCTGGGGGCCTCTAGAGTAACCATCTATAGCACCAACTGCTCCCAGGATGTAGATAAGGTGTTACGTCATTACATTGATGAAGGAATTCTAGATATGGTGCCATGGCCAATAGACCGCTATCTCCAGACAACAACAGAATGGCGATATTCCAAAGGACTCAATGCTGAGATTGGATATTTTGGACAAACTGCATCCCTAAATGATTGTCTATACAGGAACATGTACAAAAGTAATTTTGTTCTCCTCAATGACATTGATGAAATTATTCTCCCAATCAAGGACTGGGACTGGTCATCACTGATGGAGAGTCTCCAGAATAAACACCCAGATACAAGTGTCTTCTGTGTTGAGAATCACGTCTTTCCGAATTCAGTCAACAACTCTGGATTTGACCTGTGGTCTCACGTTCCTGGGGTCAATATTCTCCGTCACAGCTTTCGAGAACCTATTGATTGGAAGGTCTTTAATAGCCGCAAAATGATTGTGAACCCCAGGGATGTATTTCAGATCTCCATCCACTCAGCTCTGAAACACAGCAGACATTGGGTGAATCTAGAATCAGGTATGGCCATCACCTTCCACTGTAGACACAAAATGAGGAACGACATCACCTCAGAACACCTCATTCCCGATGATATATTGAGAAGGTACAATATGTCTTTAGTGCCCAACGTCGATAAGGTGATTCAGAGACTTTTTTCTCAGTAATAGATCCTCCCAACTATTCTGAAATGCAAAGACCAGGACGTGACTGAAAACAGAACATTTCTCAATGAACGTTTCTTGGTGGGAATTGTTGCTAAGAAGATCCATGTGATGAATTGGTGAACATGAACAACATGACCATCATTATGGACATGGACAGTATGAACAGTTGGTCCTGAATTCTGCTTCTAGCTTTCACCTCTAGTGCTCATTAAACAGACAGAGGTACAAAACTGGTGGGGGGATTAACCACTTCCCGTCCTTAGGCCGTATACGTACGACCTCCACCGGCCTCCGTTCACAGGTTCTCCTCTTCCACCAAGGAGCCCCGGGACTGCTGGAAATGGTCGGCTGCCCACAGAGGAGATGGAGGAACATCCATTCTACAAACCCCTCTATGATGAATGAAGCCGGGAGCAAATCTCCTCACTTCCGGGTTCAGTTCTGTGTTGTCCCGGCCGGCACAGTCCGGGAATCAGCCGATCGCACAGATCTCTATGATTGGCTGCCTTGGAGGACAGAGGAGAGATCGCGGCTCCAATAGACATTCATTACCAATAGAAATTCACATGGAATCTTCGCTATTCGGAGATTCAGAATCTATCCAAATTTCCAAATCACAATAGTAACAAATTTCAATGGATCCAAAATAAATGAGAATGAAACAAATGAACTGAATCTGAAAATGAAAACAAATTCAAAATGGAAACATATTGTAATAAATACAGAAAGGTATAAAAGGGAAATACGATGAGGATTCCTACTCAGGCTGCTTTATAGAATAGAAGAGAAAATACTAGAATAGAAAATAAAAGAATGGAATAGACTAAACAGAATAACATAGAATAGAATAGAATAGAATAGAACAGGAAATGAAAGAATAGAATAAAACAGAATGTAAAAGAATACTATAGAATAAAATAGAATAGACGAGAATAAAATAGAAAATAAAGGAATAGAATAGACTATAAAAGAGTAGATTGGAAAACGAAAGAATAAAATAGAAATAATAGAATAAAATATTTTTTAAATTCAATTCTATTCTATTCAATTCTTCTCTATTCTATTCCTTTATTTTCTATTCTATTCTGTTCTATTCTATTAACTTCTATTTTATTCTATGTATTCTATTACATTCTGTTTTGTTCTATTCTTTTATTTTCAGTTTTAGTCTATTCTTTGTTTCCTATTCTATTTGATTCCGTTTCGTCTAGTCTATTCTATTTTATTCTTTTTCTATTCTATTCTATTCTATAAAGCAGCCTAAGTAGAGGAATTGTCATTTTATTTCATTTTTATACCTTGCTATATATCACCTTATTTCTAGTCTATTCTATCCTATTCTTTTATATTCTATGCTATTCTATTCTTTTATTTTTTATTTTATTCTTTTCTATTCTATTCTACAAAGCAGCCTAAGTAGGGGAATTGTCATCTTATTTCACTTTTATATCTTACAGTATAGCAAATGATTTCTAGTCTATTCTATTATATTCTTTTCTAGTCTATATTATTCTATTCTGTTAATTTTCTATTTTATTCTTTTCTATTCTATTCTATAAAGCAGCCTAAGTAGGGGAATCATCATTTTATTTCACTTTCATACCTTACAGCATATCAACTGATTTCTATTATCTTCTATTATTTTATATGTTTTTCTATGCTATTCTATTCTTTTATTTTCTATTTTATTATTTTCTATTATAATCTATAAAGCAGCCTAAGTAGAGTAATTATCATTTTATTTCACTTTTATACCTTTACCTATAATGTACATCACCTTATATTTCTAGTCTTATCTATTATAGTCTATTCTATTTTTTTTTCTTTTTTATTCTATTCTATAAAGCAGCCTAAGTAAAGGAATCATCACCTTATTTCGCTTTTATACCTTACAGTATATCAACTGACTTCTAGTCTAGTCTATGCTATTATATGCCTTTTTTCTGTTCTATTCTGTTCTATTCTAAGCTATTCAATTCTGTTTGATTATATTCTGTTCTATTCTATTCTATAAAGGAGCCAAAGTAGGAATCACCATTTTGTTTCACTTTTACACCTTACTGTATATTACCTTATTTCTATTCTATTATGTTTTATTCAATTCTGTTCTATTGCTGTATTTTCTATTCATTTCTATTATTTTCTACTCTATTCCACTCTATTCTATTCTATTCTATTCAATTCTGTTTTATTTTATTATATTCTATAAAGCAGCCTAAGTAGAGGAATCGTCATCTTGTTTCACTTTTATACCTTACTGTATATCACCTTATTTCTATTCTATTATGTTTTATTCAATTCTATTCTATTCCTGTATTTTCTATTCCATTCTATTATTTTCTTTTATATTCTACTCTATTCTATTCTATTCAATTCTGTTTTATTTTATTTTATTCTATAAAGCAGCCTAAGTAGAGGAATCGTCATCTTATTTCACCTTTTATACCTTTTTTGCAATATGTTTCCATTTCGAATTTGAAAATGACAAATATCCAAACGAATCGGGAAGATCGAATGATTCCAACATAACGAATATGAAGAGAAATGACTCATTTAATGAGCGAATGTTTCCGTTGTGTAGATCTCCTCTGATCTCTATATAAAGAGGACCTGTCCCGACCCAAAGCCACCACAAGGGGCGCTGTTCACTCCTTGTGATAGCTATAAAGCTAAGCTAAAAAAAAAAAAAAACATTTTTAGAGCCCCCCCCCCCATCCCCCCCAGTGGTCTCGTGTGCCATCGTACACATATGTGCCCGGTGATCGCACCACACATGTCACATGTTGTCAGAGTGACAATAATGTTTGTTATCTATTCACTCGCTGTGACATCATCTTTTATACTTTAATAAAAAATTGGGTCACTCATTGTGTGTTTTTTTTTTGTTTGTTTGTTTTTTTGCATTAAAGTTTAAAAAAAGTGTATTTTTTCCCCCAAAAAATAAACTGCGAGACATAAAAAAATAACAAAACCCACCAATTAATTCCCTGGGGTCTCTGCTTTAAAAAAAAAAAATACATCATGTTTGGGGGTTCGAAGTCATTTTCTGGTTGTAATGGAAATGTGTAAGTTCTGTATATAATTGTATTGTATTTTGTATGTATTGCACACGGCCCTCACTGTGCACACAGCACTAATAATGTTTTCAGTAAATGTTTACATTCTTTCGAGTCCTGATTAGAATTAGCCTGCCTATGTTACGCCCCTTGTTACCATAAATGTACAATTGTAATATTAATGTGATACCTACGTAATCATGTGCATAAAAACCTTCAATAATAAAGCAGAACAGTAATTTGTAAAGATGCTGAGAGTATCTTTTGTGTCTGTTCCCTACTGCAGTAGTTATTATTAATTTGGAACCACTAATCAATATGAGGATAGGAGTTGCCTATCATCAATTTAACCGAGTCGGCATGGCGAGCTTTGCCTTAGGAGGGGATTCCAGGTGACCCTGAGTATCTGAAACGAGGAGCTTGAGACGATCCGGGAATTTCTGATAATCAGCCTTTTGCTTACATTTGAGTTATCAGACCTCCTTGATCGGTAACTCATTTTTGGGACAAAGGGTACCTATTTTACTCCCCTTAATCGAACTGTATTGATTGGTGGTTATATGTTATGTTGTCCCTGTCTATTGTCCATTGGAGTGTTATAGATAAGAAAGGGAAGAATAGTGCTGCTCACAGGTATATGTAGTACATCTGCTAGATAAAGTAGTTTAGAGACAAGAGGGTATAGGCACACGTAGAGAAGAGAGAAGACTGGCCAGTCATTATGGGCATTGAATTAAGTAAGGGAATGAAGGGTAAGAGACCCTCAAAAATGCCCAGCGCAAGAGGAGCGCTATATATGAACCGAAGGTGCGGTTCCGCCTATACTGAGCCCCTAGATTAATGGTTAAAGTGGACATTGATCCACAATGGGTAACTGGGTTACCAAAGGTCCACAGGGACTAAGAATCATGCAGAGTAAACAGCTAGAGAAACAGCTATCTATGTGAGCAGGATGGATGAAGGGTGACATTAACACCAGACAGGAAGGGAGATTTTCATGTTAAGTTGTGGGATGAATTTGGGGTCAGGCACTACAACTAGTAAAAGTCAGAAACAGAGAAATGAGAATTAAAACAGAATACTTTATATGTTGTCAGAGAGGGAAGATGGGATGAGCACTCTGGCTTAGGCATGTGCATTTCGTTTCGTTCCGAATCGAAATTCGGACGAATTTTTCATTATTTGGAAATTCGGATGCATCCGAATTTCCGAATTACAAAAGTAAAGAATTTAAACGAATCCGAAAAAAAACGAACAAATTCGAAAACATATTCAAATCGAATTAGAAAACATATTCGAATCGAATTAGAAAACATAATCAAATTCGAAAAAAATAGAAAACGTTTTTCTAAAAAAAACAATAAGATAGAATATAAAATAATAAAGCAATAGAATATATATATATAAATATATACATAAAAAAAAGCATAAAAAGTGAAAGTGGAATTTCGTATAGAATGAATTTGAATTTGAATAGAAAAGGTTAGAATAGAAAATAATAGACTAGACAAACAATAGAACAGAACAGAATAAAATATAATATATATAATTTATTCTATTCTGTTCTATTGTTTTTCTAGTCTTTTCTCTTCTACTCTATTCTAATCTTTCCTATTCAAATTCAAATTCATTTTATAAGAAATTCAAATTTCAGAAGATGGTTATATATATATATAGATATATATATATATATATATATATATATATATATATATATATATATATATCTATATATATATATATGTGTGTATGTGTATATGTATAATATATATATATATATATATATATATATATATATATATATATATATATATATATATATATATATATATATATATATATATATATATAAGAATAGAATAGAAAATAATAGAAAAGAATAGACTAGAAAAACAATAGAACAGAATAGAAGAAAATATAATATATATATTATATTTTCTTCTATTCTGTTTTCTATCTTTTCTATTCAAATTCGAATTCATTCTATACGAAATTCAAACTTCAGAAGCCATGTACCGAAATTCGAATTTCGTATAGAATGAATTTGAATTGAAAAGACTATTATAGAATATAAAATAATAGAAAAGAAAAGCATAAAAAAACAATAGAAGAGAATAAAACAAAAAAAATTACCGTATTTATCGGCGTATAACACGCACCCCAAGTTTAGGAGGGAATTTTAAGCTAAAAAACTTAAATTTAAATGCCCATCATTGCAGCCTTCTCAGTGCAGCCTTGCCCCAGTGCAGCCATGTCAGTGCAGCCTTGTCAGTGCAGCCTTGTCAGTGCAGCCTTCTCAGTGCAGCCTTGCCCCAGTGCAGCCATGTCAGTGCAGCCTTGTCAGTGCAGCCTTGTCAGTGCAGCCTTCCCCAGTGCAGCCTTTTCAGTGCAGCCTTGTCAGTGCAGCCTTGTCAGTGCAGCCTTCCCCAGTGCAGCCTTGCCCCAGTGCAGCCATGTCAGTGCAGCCTTGTCAGTGCAGCCTTGTCAGTGCAGCCTTGTCAGTGCAGCCTTCCCCAGTGTCCATTGCAGCCTTATCCCAGTGCAGCCTTGCCCCAGTGCAGCCTTGCAGCTCGCAAAATCCTGTGATCCCCTGCGATCTGAGCTTCAAAATCGCCGACCGCGATTTGAAAATGGTGCCGCCGGAGCCAAAATACACAGAGCCGGTCCTCGGCTCTTCTCGGCGGCTCTCGTTCACTTTCGGCTCCACTCGTAGTCCCGTCCGGGATGGGCGTGACTGTGAGCGGAGCTATCTGAACCTAGCTGAGTACACTCGGCTAGGTTCGGGCGGCACTCGAGTGAAGCCGAAAGTGGCCGAGAAGAGCCGAGCTCAGGATCGCAATAACACGCACCCGTGATTTTCCCCTGATTTTAAGGGGAAAAAAGTGCTTGTTATACGCCGATAAATACGGTATATATATATATATATATATATATATATATATATATATATTTATTTTATTTTATTTTATTTTTTTCTATGCTGGTCTATTGTTTTTCTATTCTTTTCTATTCTTTTCTATTTTATTCTAATCTTTTCTATTTGAATGCGAAATCATTCTATACGAAATTTGAATAATATAAAAGAATAGCATAGAAAAACAACAGAACAGAATAGAAAAAAATATAAAATATTCTATTCTAATCTTTTCTATTCAAATTCATTCTGTACCAAATTCCAATTTTTTTATTTATTTATATATATATATATATATATATATATATATATATAGATAGATAGATAGATAGATAGATAGATAGATAGATAGATAGATAGATAGATAGTAGGGATGAGCTTCGTGTTCGAGTCGAACCCATGTTCGACTCGAACATCGGCTGTTCGATCGTTCGCCGAATTGCGAACGTTATGGGCCATTCGCGCTAAATTCGTGTGGCGCGTCACGGCCCATAATTCACTGCGGCATCGCAGTGCATTGCTGGCTGATGATTGGCCAAGCATGCACTATGACCCGCATGCTTGGCCAATCACAGCGCCGTCAGTAGAGAGAGCTGTAATTGGCCAAAGCCAGGGTGGCTTTGGCCAATTATGGCTCAGGGGATTTAGTACACACCCCACACTATATAAGGCCGCCTGCACGGCGGCCCTGTGTAGTGTGTGTTCCGGTGTGCTGAGAGATAGAGAGAGAGACAGACAGTGTCATTTGATTTGAGTTAGATAGATTAGGCAGAACAGTCAGTCAGTTAGCTGCACTTACAGTGTATTGTGTATATATATGCATCCCAGGTGTTGCATATATATATATACACTGTATTCAGTTTAGCTAGATCCGTTCCTGTTATCTTCTATCTAGACTATTTACATTTAATGCAGTGCGTCCTGCTCACAGTGTTCAGCTAGATCCGTTCCTGCTATTTACATTTAGTGCAGTGCGTCCTGCTCACAGTGTTCAGCAAGATCCGTTCCTGTTATCTTCTAGACTATTTACATTTAGTGCAGTGCGTCCTGCTCACAGTGTTCAGCTAGATCCGTTCCTGCAATTTACATTTAGTGCAGTGCGTCCTGCTCACAGTGTTCAGCTAGATCCGTTCCTGCTATTTACATTTAGTGCAGTGCGTCCTGCTCACAGTGTTCAGCTAGATCCGTTCCTGCTATTTACATTTAGTGCAGTGCGTCCTGCTCACAGTGTTCAGCTAGATCCGTTCCTGCTATTTACATTTAGTGCAGTGCGTCCTGCTCACAGTGTTCAGCTAGATCCGTTCCTGCTATTTACATTTAGTGCAGTGCGTCCTGCTCACAGTGTTCAGCTAGATCCGTTCCTGCTATTTACATTTAGTGCAGTGCGTCCTGCGCACAGTGTTCAGCTAGAGCCGTTCCTGCTATTTACATTTAGTGCAGTGCGTCCTGCTCACAGTGTTCAGCTAGATCCGTTCCTGTTATCTTCTAGACTATTTACATTTAGTGCAGTGCGTCCTGCTCACAGTGTTCAGCTAGATCCGTTCCTGCTATTTACATTTAGTGCAGTGCGTCCTGCTCACAGTGTTCAGCTAGATCCGTTCCTGTTATCTTCTAGACTATTTACATTTAGTGCAGTGCGTCCTGCTCACAGTGTTCAGCTAGATCCGTTCCTGTTATCTTCTAGACTATTTACATTTAGTGCAGTGCGTCCTGCTCACAGTGTTCAGCTAGATCCGTTCCTGCTATTTACATTTAGTGCAGTGCGTCCTGCTCACAGTGTTCAGCTAGATCCGTTCCTGTTAAATTCCTACTGACCGGCAGGCTTGTCTGGTTACAGTATATAAAGCTACCTGAAGAAAATTACAGGTGTTCTATTTGATCCTATTAGTACCACGGTCAGGCAGCTAGACTATTTACATTTAGTACAGTGCGTCCTGCTCACAGTGTTCAGCTAGATCCGTTCCTGTTATCTTCCTACTGACAGGCAGGCTTGTCTGGTTACAGTATATAAAGCTACCTGAAGAAAATTACAGGTGTTCTATTTGATCCTATTAGTACCACGGTCAGGCAGCTAGACTATTTACATTTAGTACAGTGCGTCCTGCTCACAGTGTTCAGCTAGATCCGTTCCTGTTATCTTCCTACTGACAGGCAGGCTTGTCTGGTTACAGTATATAAAGCTACTTGAAGAAAATTACAGGTGTTCTATCCCAGCTTAGTGCAGCTACAGGCCATTAGTATGTCTGGAAGGCCAAGAAGGAGAGGAAGACAGTCACAAGCCAATAAGAGAGGGCAAGCAGGCTCTGTGTCTAGTGCTGGTCGTGGAGACGGTGCATCCTCATCAGCACGTGGCCATGGGACACGCTTGGCCTTTTTTTCGGCAGCTGGCCATGTTGAGCCGCAACATGCGGAAGACTTGGTCGAGTGGATGACCAAGCCGTCCTCATCCTCCTCATCCTCTCTCACCCATGCCCAGGGTGCTTTGTCTGGCAAAGCAGCGGCCTCTTCCCTCAGCTCAATGTCATCAGTGACTCCTTCCCTAGCTCCACCATGTCCTCATGAGGATTCCCTCGAACTGTTTGACCACAGTGTTGGGTACATGCTCCAGGAGGATGCCCAGCGTTTGGAAGGCTTGGATGACGATACTGAGCTCGATGAAGGCAGTAACATGAGCGCGGACAGAGGGGGTGCCCCAGAAGGACAGCAATCTGGCAGTCATGCTCCCCCTGCTGCAGCATACTGCCAGGTTTGCTCCAGTGATGAGGAGGGAGGGGATGATGAGGTCACTGACTCAACGTGGGTGCCTGATAGGAGAGAGGAGGAGGAGGAGGAGGAGGAGGCGGCAGCACATCACCAACGAGGCAGGATGCCCTCCAGGGGCCAGCCTAAGGGCAGCACATTGACTGCATCACACCCCAAAGCTCCACATGTGCAGGGCGCTGCAGTCTCTGCGCGTTATTCAAAAAGTTCTTTGGTGTGGGCCTTTTTTGAGACGAGTGCATCAGATCGCACCGCTGCTATTTGCAACATATGTCTCAAGCGTATCTCGCGTGGCCAAAACATCTCCCGCTTGGGTACCACATGCTTGACCAGACATATGTTGACCTGCCATGCAGTTCGTTGGCAAGCGTATCTAAAAGACCCACACCAAAGAACAAAGAGGATCTCTCCTTGCTCCTCATCAGCTGAGATTTCCAACCCCACTAGACCTTCAGTCCTCTCTGAGACCTGCAGTGAGAGGAATGAAGGTGTAGAATTAGGTGTGTCACAGCCAAGTACTTGTGGGCAATCTGCTTTTGGTACACCGACGTCAGATTGTACCAGGCAAATTTCCCTGCCCCAGCTGCTGCACCGCCGAAAGAAGTTTGCTCCCAGCCATCCACATGCCCAGCGGTTGAATGCTAGCTTGGCAAAATTGCTAGCACTTCAACTGCTGCCTTTTCAGTTGGTAGACTCTGCCCCCTTCCGTGAGTTTGTGGAATGTGCGGTTCCTCAGTGGCAGGTACCCAAACGCCACTTTTTCTCCGATTCCGGCTCTCTACCGGCATGTGGAAGGCAATGTCCATGCCTCGCTGGACAGGGCGGTCAGCGGTAAGGTGCATATTACCGCTGACTCATGGTCCAGCAGGCATGGACAGGGACGTTACCTAAGTTTCACGGCGCATTGGGTGACTCTGCTGGCAGCTGGGAAGGATGCAGGACAAGGTGCAGTAGTGTTGGAGGTTGTTCCGCCACCACGCCTCCAAAATGCTGATTGTGACACACCTCTCTCCTCCACCCCCTCCTCTTCTTCTTCCTCCATGGCCTCTTCCTCGGAACCAGCGGTGCTCCGTAGGCGTTCAAGGGGCTACGCAAGTACGCAGGCCAAAAGATGCCATGCGGTGCTTGAGCTGGTGTGCTTGGGGGACAGGAGCCACACTGGGGCAGAGGTTCTGTCAGCTCTGCAGGGGCAGGTTCAGAGGTGGTTGACGCCACGCCAACTTAAGGCAGGAATGGTGGTTTGCGACAATGGCACCAACCTCCTCTCTGCCCTCCGACAGGGACAAATGACCCATGTGCCCTGTTTGGCTCACGTCCTTAACTTGGTGGTGCAGCGGTTCTTGGGCAGGTACCCGGGCTTACAGGATGTCCTGAGGCAGGCCAGGAAAGTCTGTGTGCATTTCCGCCGGTCATATAATGCCAGTGCTCGGCTGACGGACCTCCAAAAGGAGTTTAACCTGCCCAAGAACCACCTAATCTGTGACATGCCCACCAGGTGGAACTCAACGTTGGCCATGCTGCAGCGGCTGCACACGCAGCAGAGGGCCATCAATGAGTACCTGTGCGACTATGGCACCAGGACAGGGTCAGGGGAGCTTGGTTTTTTTTCCCCACGCCAGTGGGCCATGATCAGGGATGCATGCACTGTCCTGTCACCATTCGAGGAGGCCACGAGGATGGTGAGCAGTGACAGTGCATGCATCAGTGACACTGTCCCCCTTGTCCACCTGTTGGAGCACACGCTGCGTGGAATAATGGACAGGGCACTTGAGGCAGAACAGAGGCAGGAAGAGGAGGACTTCCTTAGCTCTCAAGGCCCCCTTTATCCAGACAGTGTTCCTGCGTGCCCGCCGATCACACAGGAAGAGGACGAGGAGGAAGAGGAGGAGGAGGAAGATTGTGTCAGTATGGAGGTGGAGCCTGGCACTCAGCATCAGCAGCAGTCTTTAAGGGATCAGTCCCAAGAAACACATGGACTTGTACGTGGCTGGGAGGAGGTGGCTGCGGACCATGTCGTTCTTAGTGACCCAGAGGACTCCGGACCGAATGCCTCAGCAAACCTACGCTGCATGGCCTCCCTGATCCTGCAAAGCCTGCGTAAGGATCCTCGTATTCGTGGTATCAAGGAGAAGGACCAATACTGGCTGGCAACCCTCCTTGATCCACGTTACAAGGGTAAGGTTGCGGACCTTATCTTGCCATCGCAGAGGGAGCAGAGGATGAAACATCTTCGGGAGGCCTTGCAGAAAGGTCTGTGCAACGCGTTCCCAGAGACTGGGAGGTTACAAACTCCTGTTTCTGGACAACGTGTTGCTGAGGCTTCGGTCAGTCAAAGAAGGAGCGGTGGAGAAGGTGGCCGTCTGACCGATGCGTTCAGACAATTTTTTGGTCCGCAGCCCCAAGGTATGATCGGTTCCAGCAACCATCGCCAGCGTCTGTTTTACATGGTGCAGGAATACCTAGGGGCAAGATCAGACTTGGACACCTTTCCCACCGAAAATCCTCTGGGTTACTGGGTCTTGAGGATGGATCACTGGCCAGAGCTTGCACAGTATGCAATTGAGCTACTGGCCTGTCCTGCATCCAGCGTTCTTTCGGAACGCACATTCAGTGCTGCTGGAGGCGTGGTAACCGATCACAGGGTGCGTCTGTCCACCGACTCGGTCGATCGGCTGACCTTCATAAAAATGAATGAGTCTTGGATCACCACCAGCTACCAAGCACCTGATGCTGATGTAACCGAATAATTTTTTTTGAAATCTCAGATCCCTTCAAAGACTGCCTATGCTGATGCTGAGTGACTATCCCTGAGTAATTATCCTCTTCCTCCTCAATCATCACGCTGATAGCTTGTAAGAACATTTTTGGTTCTGGGCGCCACCACCAGTGCCTAAGGCACAATTTTTCAGCCCCTGTTTAACAGGGGCGTGTAATTACAATTTTTGATGTAATACTTTGCAGCAGGGCTCGTTCCTGAATTCCAACTAGAGTGTCTGTGAGGGGTTGCAGTGTTGTGGCACCAGCACCAGTGCCTAGGGCCCAATTTTTCTGCCCCTGTCTAACAGGGGCGTGTAATTACAATTTTTGATGCAATACTTTGCAGCAGGGCTCGTTCCTGCGTTCCAACTAGAGTGTCTGTGAGGGGTTGCAGTGTTGTGGCACCAGCACCAGTGCCTAAGGCCCAATTTTTCTGCCCCTGTCTAACAGGGGCGTGTAATTACAATTTTTGATGCAATACTTTGCAGCAGGGCTCGTTCCTGCGTTCCAACTAGAGTGTCTGTGAGGGGTTGCAGTGTTGTGGCACCAGCACCAGTGCCTAAGGCCCAATTTTTCTGCCCCTGTCTAACAGGGGCGTGTAATTACAATTTTTGAAGCAATAATTTGCAGCAGGGCTCGTTCCTGCGTTCCAACTAGAGTGTCTGTGAGGGGTTGCAGTGTTGTGGCACCAGCACCAGTGCCTAAGGCCTAATTTTTCAGCTCCTGTTCAACAGGGGCATGTAATTACAATTCTTGATCTAATATTTCACAGCAGGGCCCTGTGAGGGCTTACAGTGTTGTGGCCACAGCAACACCTAAGGCCCAAATTTCTGCTGAGTATATAGGGCAGGACCCTACTTTCAAACATCTAACTTACAAACGACTCCTACTTGCAAACGGAAGGAGACAACAGGAAGTGAGATGAAATCTACCCCTAGGAAGGGAAATTCTCTCCTGTAAGAGTTAATATGGGAAAACAATTTCTCCTTTCCACTGATGCTTTCCAATCCTTGTTCCACAAAAAAACCCAAATTTTCAAAAAACATTTTTCATTGGGACAAAAAAGTGAGGTGAAATCTTCTGAAGAGGAGGAAAGACAGCAAAACAAATGTCACAGGGGTGATAACCCTTCCCTATGTTTTCCAAAAAGCTTAGAAAAGATTTTTTGGCTGGAGCTAAACACGTTAAAAATGTTCAAAATGACAAACAGATTCTACTTAACAACAAACCTACAGTCCCTGTCTTGTTTGCACCGCCTGTATACTGCTGTTCAGAGTATATAGGGCCTGGTGGCCCCACACCTTTCCTTATTTTAATTTGGGTGCGGGGTTCCCCTTAATATCCATACAAGACCCAAAGGGCCTGGTAATGGACTGGGGGGTACCCATCTCGTTTGTCTCACTGATTTTCATCCATATTGCCAGGACCCGACATGACATTAAACCCGCAAGCAGTTTTAAATGAGATTTTTTCCTTTAAAAATGACATTTGGTGCAGGGACTGTTCTAAACACGGGAAACACGCGTCACTTTACAGGCATACTATAGACACCCCCCAGGTACGATATTTAAAGGAATATTTCACTTTTTTTTTTTTACTTTAAGCATCATTAAAATCACTGCTCCCGAAAAAACGGCCGTTTTTAAAAGTTTTTTTTGCATTGATACATGTCCCCTGGGGTAGGACCCGGGTCCCCAAACCCTTTTTAGGACAATACCATGCAAATTAGCCTTTAAAATGAGCACTTTTGATTTTGAACGTTCGAGTCCCATAGACGTCAATGGGGTTCTAACGTTCGTGCGAACTTTCGGTCCGTTCGCGGGTTCTGGTGCGAACCGAACCGGGGGGTGTTCGGCTCATCCCTAATAGATAGATAGATAGATAGATAGATCGCTATCTATCTATCTATCTATCTATCTATCTATCTATCTATCTATCTATAGATATATATATATATATATATACACATATATATATATAATATTTCTTTCTATTCTGTTCTACTGTTCTATTGTTTTTCTATTCTATTCTTTTCTATTAGAATTTGATTTCATTCTATTTCTATATAACTATTTTCCGAAATTCGAATTTTGTATAGAATGAATTTGAATTCAAATAGAAAAAGATCAGAATATAATAGAAAATAATAGAAAAACAATAGAACAGAATAGAAAAAATAGTATATATATATATATATATATATATATATATATATATATATATAAAACCATCTTCCAAAATTCGAATTTTGTATAAAATGAATTTGAATAGAAAAGATTAAAATAGAGTAGAAAGAATAGACTAGAAAAACAATAGAACAGAATAGAATAAGATATAATATATCTATATTATATTTTATTCTGTTCTGTTCTATTGTTTTTCTAGTCTATTCTTTTCTATTCAAATTCAAATTCATTCTATACGAAATTCGAATTTCAGAAGCCATCTTCCGAAATTCGAATTTCATTTAGAATGAATTCAAATTCGAATAGAAAAGTTTAGAATAAAATAAAAAAGAATAGCATAGAAAAACAATGGAACAGAATAGAAAAAAAATATAATATATATATTTAACCATCTTCCAAAATTGGAATTTGGTACAGAATGAATTCGAATTCAAATAGAAAAGATTAGAATACAATATATTATCTTTTTTTCTATTTTGTTCTATTGTTTTTCTATGCTATTCTTTTATACTTTCTATTCTATCCTAATCTTTTCTATTGGAATTCGATTTCATTCTATACGAATTTCAAATTTCGCAAAATGGTTATATATAGTTTAGTTTTTCAAATTCAGTTATTGTTTTTTTCGAATGCGGTAGAATTTTTTCGAATTTTATAGTTTTTTTCGAATGTGGTAGAAATTTTTCGAATTTGACAGTTTTTTTTCGAATGTGGTAGAATTTTTTTCGAATTTGATATTTTTTTCGAATGTAGTAAAATTTTTTTTGAATTTGATAGTTTTTTCGAATGTGGTAGAATTTTTTCGAATTTGACAGCTTTTTTCGAATGTGGTAGAATTTTTTCGAATTTGATAGTTTTTTTTCGAATACGGTCAAATTTTTTCGATTGCGGTTGAATTTTTTCGAATTCGAATTCGAAACGAAACAAATTCCGAAAACGAATGTAATGAATGCAACGAATTTAACTAAACGAATTTAGTTAAATAACGAATCGAAACGAAACTAAACTAAACGAATTTTTTCATCCTGCACATGTCTACTCTGGCTGCCCCAATAGTGAAAAACAAAGAAACAAGAGAGCGCACCAGCCTAGCGCATTATCCTTGGCAAATTTTAATAAATTAAAAACAAGGTAAAAAGCTACTCACAAAAGTCGCAGGTAAAATAGCATATCAAACGCACAAAGGCAATAGTTCCAGTGGTAGGCAGCTATCCAGGTCCCAGGAGGGAGGCACACGGACCGCCGCTGGCTTACGCGTTTCGAAGGTTTGACCTTCTTCCTCAGAGCCTTAGTGGTGGCAGTCTCCTGCCGACTTTTTATATACACATGTTAGGCTGAAACAGACTGATCTGGTTGGTAACGGGACTCCTCCCTTAATTGGTGGGCGGTCCTCTGAGAGGAGGGGAGGGGGGGGGGCGGGGGGGGTTTGTGTTGAGAATCTTGACAAAATAAACATTATTGAAGGGCCATAACATATTGATTTATTGATTTGATGATTAATTGGTGTGCTTTCATAACCATTATTGTTATCACTAGTAAAATTAGTGAAATTAATCTAACCCATAATGGGTGAGCTGATAGGATCGTACCAATAATTTTCCATACACAATCTGCTGTTCTACCCTCACATTCTTATATCACATAAATATTTACAGAGTAGTGTGAGTGATCAGAGGGTTATGAGTATGAGAAAGGGGGAGGGGGGGGTATTGTACCTTAACTGCTGTTGATCTAATGCCATCTCCTCTGTTCAAATGCGTTTTTCTGCAGGGACTGTGTCCGTATGGGCTGCCACTGCTGTCACGTTCGCTCCTGTGCTAGGTGGAACGCACGCCGCCGGTTTACTTCCGGGTTGCGGTCCACAAGACGGAAGTGCGGTCGTGATGTCACATCCTGTGCGCCGTTCGGCGCCTGGGATGTGACTCAATATAGTAAACAGTGGCCTCCATCTTGCTGTAGACACAGATAGAGGTCAAAGTCAGACTGAAAGCGTCTGACTTCAACCAAAAAGAGTGGGAGTGTTAAATATGTATAACTGGATGGATGACAACAATGAATAGTAACAATAAAGAGTGGTGAGCAATAGTATACAATGAAAACAGAAAAAATTTTTTTGAGGGGGACCGAGGGAGGGGAGTGGTGGAATCTGGTCTAAAACAGAAGTTGGAAATAGCAATGCTCAAGACATGTGTATATGGAAGCCAGCAGGAGACCCACTTACATAGTATTTAAAATACATGGTAATAAAAATATATAATTATATAATACACCTTCTGTAAAACATTATAAATATATGTATACACATATATATAGAAAGTAAAAGCCTTATACCCATCCATCACATGTCTATATATGTGCATACGGTGATTATTACAAAAGGCAAATCTTTTTTTATATATTATAAAAAAAAAAAAAGCAGTTTTTTTGTAAAAATTAAAATTAAAATCCGTGTATAAGTACAACGGACTGTGTACCTTGCCTGTCTATTCTAAAAAGAGAGAGAAAGGAGGGGGGAGGGGGGGAGGGGGGGAGGGGAGGGGGAGGGGAGATATTGTTGCTAACACCCCATAATGACATTCCTATAGTGGTTTGTATATTATAGCGAATAACTCAGAGGTTATTTTAGTATAAATCGGTGAACGAGATATGATGTGGAAGGGGGGGGGGGGGAATGGGTAGGGGGGGGTTGGGGGTGGGGGAGGGACAATCAACAACACTTAATACCAATATTATTAGACTATTTTATGTACTTCTGGATCCTCATTTAGGCCTCCTGGAGTGAGACTACCGAGGGTAAAGATCCAGAAGGCTTCTCTTTTGCAAAGCCTCTGGTACCTTCTTCCTGTATCCAGCTCCCTTCCAATCGACTCTATCCCAAATACTTTCATGCCTGCAGGGTCCCCCTGATGGACTTCTACAAAATGTCTAGGGACTGGGTATTTGTCTCTTAGGTTTATTATGCCACATTTGTGTTCACCAATTCTCACTCGCATTGGGCGTTGTGTGCGGCCTACGTATAGTCGCCCACAGGGACATACTATACCGTATACCACATATTCTGTTCCGCAGTTGATGAATTGCTTAATTGGGTGGATTCTTCCGTCTCTCCCAACCACCGTTTTTTTCCTGTGCCACATGTACTTGCATGTGCCACAGTTCCTGACACCACATCTATAGCAACCCAGCTATTGGTGGGTTTGCTAGTACATGTTTTTACCCTACTTGGGGCTATCAGGCTCCTAAGGTCTTGAGGTTTCCGAAAAACTATATTGGGGTGATCGGGGAGTGTCTTACCCAAAACAGGGTCGTGCTTCAGAATATTCCAATTCTTTTTGATAATATTCTGAACAGAGCAAACTTCTTATGCAGAAATTCAGCGAGAAGGGCTATGAAGCCAATCACATAAAATCAGCCTTTTCTAAATATCTGGCTCTCTATGACGAACAATGCGAGTGAGAATTGGTGAACACAAATGTGGCATAATAAACCTAAGAGACAAATACCCAGTCCCTAGACATTTTGTAGAAGTCCATCAGGGGGACCCTGCAGGCATGAAAGTATTTGGGATAGAGTCGATTGGAAGGGAGCTGGATACAGGAAGAAGGTACCAGAGGCTTTGCAAAAGAGAAGCCTTCTGGATCTTTACCCTCGGTAGTCTCACTCCAGGAGGCCTAAATGAGGATCCAGAAGTACATAAAATAGTCTAATAATATTGGTATTAAGTGTTGTTGATTGTCCCTCCCCCACCCCCAACCCCCCCCTACCCATTCCCCCCCCCCCCCCCTTCCACATCATATCTCGTTCACCGATTTATACTAAAATAACCTCTGAGTTATTCGCTATAATATACAAACCACTATAGGAATGTCATTATGGGGTGTTAGCAACAATATCTCCCCTCCCCCTCCCCTCCCCCCCCCCTCCCCCCCTCCCCCCTCCTTTCTCTCTCTTTTTAGAATAGACAGGCAAGGTACACAGTCCGTTGTACTTATACACGGATTTTAATTTTAATTTTTACAAAAAAACTGCTTTTTTTTTTTTTTTATAATATATAAAAAAAGATTTGCCTTTTGTAATAATCACCGTATGCACATATATAGACATGTGATGGATGGGTATAAGGCTTTTACTTTCTATATATATGTGTATACATATATTTATAATGTTTTACAGAAGGTGTATTATATAATTATATATTTTTATTACCATGTATTTTAAATACTATGTAAGTGGGTCTCCTGCTGGCTTCCATATACACATGTCTTGAGCATTGCTATTTCCAACTTCTGTTTTAGACCAGATTCCACCACTCCCCTCCCTCGGTCCCCCTCAAAAAAAAATTTTTTCTGTTTTCATTGTATACTATTGCTCACCACTCTTTATTGTTACTATTCATTGTTGTCATCCATCCAGTTATACATATTTAACACTCCCACTCTTTTTGGTTGAAGTCAGACGCTTTCAGTCTGACTTTGACCTCTATCTGTGTCTACAGCAAGATGGAGGCCACTGTTTACTATATTGAGTCACATCCCAGGCGCCGAACGGCGCACAGGATGTGACATCACGACCGCACTTCCGCCCTGTGGACCGCAACCTGGAAGTAAACCGGCGGCGTGCGTTCCACCTAGCACAGGAGCGAACGTGACAGCAGTGGCAGCCCATACGGACACAGTCCCTGCAGAAAAACGCATTTGAACAGAGGAGATGGCATTAGATCAACAGCAGTTAAGGTACAATACCCCCCCCTCCCCCTTTCTCATACTCATAACCCTCTGATCACTCACACTACTCTGTAAATATTTATGTGATATAAGAATGTGAGGGTAGAACAGCAGATTGTGTATGGAAAATTATTGGTACGATCCTATCAGCTCACCCATTATGGGTTAGATTAATTTCACTAATTTTACTAGTGATAACAATAATGGTTATGAAAGCACACCAATTAATCATCAAATCAATAAATCAATATGTTATGGCCCTTCAATAATGTTTATTTTGTCAAGATTCTCAACACAAACCCCCCCCGCCCCCCCCCCTCCCCTCCTCTCAGAGGACCGCCCACCAATTAAGGGAGGAGTCCCGTTACCAACCAGATCAGTCTGTTTCAGCCTAACATGTGTATATAAAAAGTCGGCAGGAGACTGCCACCACTAAGGCTCTGAGGAAGAAGGTCAAACCTTCGAAACGCGTAAGCCAGCGGCGGTCCGTGTGCCTCCCTCCTGGGACCTGGATAGCTGCCTACCACTGGAACTATTGCCTTTGTGCGTTTGATATGCTATTTTACCTGCGACTTTTGTGAGTAGCTTTTTACCTTGTTTTTAATTTATTAAAATTTGCCAAGGATAATGCGCTAGGCTGGTGCGCTCTCTTGTTTCTTTGTTTTTCACTATTAGGATAATCCCATCCTTCGAGAGCAGCAAAGCCGAAGCCCATAGCCCCTCTTGAATCTCTTTAGCTAACACACCAGTGCGCAAGAGTACTTTTTTCGTGTTTCTCTACTCTGGCTGCCCGTCTGATCATAGAAGCTAGATATAAAAGATATCTGAACAAAATAAAGAAAGTAGAATTTAGACAGGAAAATATTAATGAGAGTTAAAAGAAAGTGAGAGAATGATATGCATGTGTTGTGTACAAATGGGAAAATGTAAGCGATTTTAGAGAGATATTGGTGTATGTGTGTGTGAATGCTGGGACCTTTAGTTCTATCCCTTGTGTGTGTCATGTACACAGATGTGACCCCCTCCTTTGTGCTCTCATGAAAGAAATGTGGCTGGGATGAGAGGTCAGTGATAAGCTGGAAGGACACCAATGACAATTCCAGTTTTTTAGACAAAACATGTGCCGGGTTAACGAATCTAATGGTAAACAATGTGATCACATTTATTTTGAATCTTTTCCAAACATGGTAAAATGAAGGTTACATTTAACCGTGTATTACACAAATTGAATATCCTTTGATAGTGGAAACAGTGCATGTAAAAAAGGGAAATTAAGTAAAATTAAGTAATAATGAGTATTAATTTCTAATATGAGTTTAACAATTATATAGATATATTGAAACTGGTTTAGACAACCTTTGGTTGGAAATGAAATCCAGGTTATTGGGGAAATTTGTAAAAATGGGATTAGTTTAGATTAAGATAACAATTTTGTAATTTTACATTTATACAATAAGCCCTTATTGAGAGAAAAAAAAAGATTAAGATGAGGTTGTTATTTGGAATAAAGCTGCCATAATATTTAACAAAGCCAATGGATGGGATACATAAGAAGTTCTTCTACAAAAATAAAATTTTAAGGTTTTTGATAATAACTTGATGTGCGGTCCATGATGTAAGAGTAATAATAAATAAAATGTAAATATAACAGACCCATCACATCAAGTCCACACACCCTGTTAGGATAGATGCCGCCTGCAGCCAGTTGTTTTATAGTTTTTGATGCTTTCTGGTCCATCATACAGATTGTTGATCCTTTTTGTTTTGTTTATTTTTATTTTTGAAATCCAAAGCAGAATGTGTGGATTGTGAAATGATGTGCCCCTTTTCCTTGTAAGTACAGTGGTATAAGCAGAAGAATATTTTGGATTTATGGGCATCTCTCCATGACCGCAGGGTATTGTTATCATTTATTATAATATTGCCAGGAAGAAGTTGTCTTTTGAAACATGAAACTGGAGTTCTTACACAAATAGTGTGATAGAAAACAAGACATTGTAATATATTTATGGAAGCTGGACCCAGTAATGAAGGGTTCACCCCGATATATCAGAGCTGTAGCTTTTATGCAAAGGTGCTATTAGACAAAGTTAGATATTGTTTTGGTCAAACATTTCATTTTTAATGGTCCGACATTCTGTGCAGCAAATATACAGATAACTAAATGTTTGTCTAACGAAAGGTTTAAAATATGAGTTTGTTTATGTACAAATCTAACAATGACAAATGAATACATTTGAATCCAGCCACCTTATTGCCTCTATTGGAGGAGGCTGGAGACAAAGGAAAAGACACATGTGTTAAATTGATGGTGTAGGAATCAGCTGCTGTGAGCCCAGTGCGGGACACACTCCCTGAAGACCCAGATATTTAATTTTTTGTAGATTTGAGGATGCAGTTTATCACCCAGAAGGATTCTCTGTATTCAAAGTCATTGGATCCTTTTTGCCCAGCTCAAGAAGCAGAGCTCCATGTTTTAGCAAAGCATGTGAGCTATAAAAAGAGTGTATACTTATATAGATAGTCGAGATATAGAGAGCTTTTGGTTCCATTTGAAGGGCCAGAAGTTTGTTTTTACTTCGGCAGGTAAACCAACCAAGCATGCCAAGTTAATTTGATCGGCTGTTTTCAGCCTTCCAGCTTCTTGCTGAGGTAGCCATACTAACATTAAACCTCAGAACAGGCAACTAAGGATGCCGCATTTACAGCCCCGGACACTTGATGGGTCTGTGCAACTCACAGATTCCACCCTAGTTCTGGCCCAGTATAGCTGGGATTAATAATTCAACTTTAAGGACCCCAGAACGAGAAGAACAAGTGGTCCACAGGGGGCAACTTCTTATGAAACAGGACTTTGGAAAAGGTGATCATTTATGTCTGCCAGCCACTCTTTTCCCTTCAGCTTGACACATGGACCGTGTCATCAGTCACAAGCAGTTATGGCTGCCTTAGTAAATGAGCGTGGGATAGAGCCGGGGTTCACCACAGTTGTTTTTATAACATACCACTTCTTGTTTTACCTGTTACCAAAGGTGTTACCAAAAGCTGAACATCCCTTCCAGAGATTACAAAAAAGATATATCCAGATGCCCAAGTCAGGATCTTACGAGTATGCATTTTGTCTGTATGGACATGTTTTCTGGATGTCCAGTGGAAAATGCTACTGCAAAGGCCACAGTAAAAAGTGTCATCAGAAGTAGTTTGTAAGTACGGAGTGCCAGAAAGTACAGAGAGTAACAGAGGAAATCATTTTTATAGGAGAGTCCTTACTAGAAGTTTTGAGGTTTTATTTTTACACCCCCTACTGTCTACAATGTATCAAAGTAGAGTAAGAAACTAGAAAACTTTTTCCCTGAATGTTTTCTTCTATTTTATGAAGCCCCTAAGGGGGATATTGGACTCTCTCCCTATGGGATTTGGTTTGGGAGTGTGTTACTCACTTGCTTATATTTTGTCTCAGCAGCTGAAGTCCTCCATTCGGATCTCACAGAGAATGTTGATGATCTTTTAAGGTTTTTTGACAAACTCATTTATGTGTTTTCTCCCCAATTCCAGATCCTAAAAGTTTGGAAGGATCTAAAACTAAAGCCAGGTGACTTGTGGATTGTTAAGAGACATTTATATATAAGGAAATGTTTGGAGACTCAATACAGCGTCTATTTCATGTACAGTTGTGCAAAACTTGAAGGAAAAGTCACCTGGATCCACACCAGACACTGCAAAAATGACTAAATTAAAGAAATCTCTGTGTTTGATTTGTTTCCCTCTTGTGATCACAGTCTAGGGTACTTTTTGATTAAATTACTTTAATTGTAAGGGATATATATATTTGAAAAGTAGTTTAGCCATGTTGAGGTCATATTTGTCTTTTGTACGTCTTCCATTATATGTAGAATTGTCTGTGTTTACATATGCTGATAAGTCAGCATGCCAACAATTCAGCTAGAAGGCCATTCTGGCCACAGGAGTGTACAGCCAGTACTCTGTAAATATGTCTTATCAATCATTTGTTTTTCACAATGAAAGGTCATTTTGTAATGAAAAAGTTGCTCAGCTATTATTTTCTCCACAATGGAGTTTTTTATTTTTTTTTTGCCTCTTTGGCCAGGACTACCTCCACCTAAGTGTGTGGAGGTTCCAGGTTAAAGGTGATAGCAGGTATGGTTAGTGATCAAAATATTCATCAAAAGAGGGGAGACTGTAATGGAAATGTGTAAGTTCTGTATATAATTGTATTGTATTTTGTATGTATTGCACATTGCCCTCACTGTGCACACGGCACTAATAATGTTTTCAGTAAATGTTTACATTCTTTCCAGTCCTGATTAGAATTAGCCTGCCTATGTAAAGCCCCTTGTTACCATAAACGTACAATTGTAATATTAATGTGATACCTACGTAATCATGTGCATAAAAACCTTCAATTGTGTCATAATAAGGCAGAACAGTAATTTGGAAAGATGCTGAGTGTATCTTTTGTGTCTGTTCCCTACTGCAGTAGTTATTATTAATTTGGAACCACTAATCAATATGAGGATAGGAGTTGCCTATCGTCAATTTAACCGAGTCACATTCAACATTTTTTCAGGATACCTTTGTGATGTATTAGAATTTTTCAATCATGAGTATTTTTCAAGGTGCAGAGTGTTCAGTGGCTGCCCGTCCATAAGGGGACGCCCGGGCGCCACCCCCCCTCCTGTAGTCACAAAAAAAAATTTAAAAAATTAAAACAAAATGGCCCCTTTAAGAAAAAAAAATGTCCTTTAACTAAATGCACTGTGTTCGGGCACCAGACACAGTGCACTAGGGGAAGCGCCATGTCAATGCAATCAGGAGTTTGCAGACGCAGCGCTTCATTGGCGGGGTTTGGAGCTGCTTTCCAACGCAAACGATCGCGCTGAGCAACATTTGCCTGGCCAGGTGCGTTGTTCTTAGTGTGAGAACAAAGTCACTTCCAGCGGGCTACAAAAAGATGGCCGCCGTGAGGACTAATCCCCTTGTGTTCCCCTCTCTACTGAACACACGGAGAAACCAGGAACTAGCATAGACGCGGCTTGAAGGAGTGCTGTGCACTCCTTACACAGATTACAGCATACACAGATGTAAGGACGGACTCCGCTGGGGACACAGATGTAAGGAAGGACTCCGCTGGGGACACAGATGTAAGAAGGGGCTCAACTGGGGACACAGATGTAAGGATGGACTCCGCTGGGGACACAGAGACAGATGTAAGGAGGAGCTCTGCTGGGGACACAGATGTAAGGAAGGACTCCGCTGGGGACACAGATGTAAGGAGGGGCTCCACTGGGGTCACAGATGTAAGGAAGGACTCCGCTGGGGACACAGATGTAAGGAGGGGCTCCACTGGGGACACAGATGTAAGGTAGGGTTTCCACCTTGTCCGGGATTCACCCGGACAGAATGGGTTTAGAGTAATTTTGAATCACGTGTCTGAGGCTCCTGCCGCCTGGAACCCGGACACATGATCAAGACCGCACTGTGGCTCAGAGCTCCATCTGTTCAGCTGGGGGCTGGGCAGGAACATTACTACAGGTTCTTATCCTAATACAGCTGTTCGGACAATTTAATCAGCCCCGACCCCCCCACTTCTATAGTATCCACCGGGGAAGGTAATTGCCGGGAACCGTAGCTCACATGACTTTCTCAGACAATGCACAGGATCCTACAGCCAGCAGTGCCCTGTCGGTGTTCGGGTGTCAGTGGAGAATTGGAGGACAGCGCACTGGATCGGGGATAGGAGCTCCATGATTGGCCGATCAGCATCTACAGTATGTAGTTTATCACACAGACAGCTGACCGGGAACAGACCGCGCAGAAGACCAGCTGCAGAATCAGCTACATCCACAATACTTGTCTGGAGAAGAAAAACACTGATCTGAGGGGAGAGGGGGGAATTCTTAAGATTCTGTGCTATCACCTCTGTGCTGTGATTATTGGGAGTCAGGGCCGGTGCCAGCATAACACACAGTGTCCTTTATGTGAGCGAGAATAGTGTGTCCCCTCCACATGTCCTCCTGTCACTCTGCCTGTCCCCTCCACATGTCCTCCTGTCACTCTGCCTGTCCCCTCCACATGTCCTCCTGTCACTCTGCCTGTCCCCTCCACATGTCCTCCTGTCACTCTGCCTGTCCCCCTCCATGTCACTCTGTGTGTCCCCCTCCATGTCACTCTGCCTGTCCCCTCCATGTCACTCTGCCTGTCCCCCTCCATGTCACTCTGCCTGTCCCCTCCATGTCACTCTGCCTGTCCCCCTCCATGTCACTCTGCCTGTCCCCTCCATGTCACTCTGCCTGTCCCCTCCATGTCACTCTGTCTGTCCCCCTCCATGTCACTCTGCCTGTCCCCTCCATGTCACTCTTCCCCCTCCATGTCACTCTGCCTGTCCCCTCCATGTCACTCTGCCTGTCCCCTCCATGTCACTCTTCCCTCCATGTCACTCTGTCTGTCCCCTCCATGTCACTCTGTCCCCTCCATGTCACTCTTCTCCCTCCATGTCACTCTGTCTGTCCCCTCCATGTCACTCTGTCCCCTCCATGTCACTCTTCTCCCTCCATGTCACTCTGTCTGTCCCCTCCATGTCACTCTGTCCCCTCCATGTCACTCTGTCTGTCCCCCTCCATGTCACTCTGCCTGTCCCCCTCCATGTCACTCTGCCTGTCCCCCTCCATGTCACTCTGTCTGTCCCCCTCCATGTCACTCTGCCTGTCCCCTCCATGTCACTCTTCCCCCTCCATGTCACTCTGCCTGTCCCCTCCATGTCACTCTGCCTGTCCCCTCCATGTCACTCTTCCCCCTCCATGTCACTCTGTCTGTCCCCTCCATGTCACTCTGTCCCCTCCATGTCACTCTTCTCCCTCCATGTCACTCTGCCTGTCCCCTCCATGTCACTCTGCCTGTCCCCTCCATGTCACTCTGCCTGTCCCCTCCATGTCACTCTGCCTGTCCCCTCCATGTCACTCTGCCTGTCCCCCTCCATGTCACTCTGTCCCCTCCATGTCACTCTGCCTGTCCCCCTCCATGTCACTCTGCCTGTCCCCTCCATGTCACTCTGCCTGTCCCCTCCATGTCACTCTGCCCCCTCCATGTCACTCTGCCTGTCCCCCTCCATGTCACTCTGTCTGTCCCCTCCATGTCACTCTGTCTGTCCCCTCCATGTCACTCTGCCTGTCCCCCTCCATGTCACTCTGCCTGTCCCCCTCCATGTCACTCTGCCTGTCCCCCTCCGTGTCACTCTGCCTGTCCCCCTCCATGTCACTCTGCCTGTCCCCCTCCATGTCACTCTGTCTGTCCCCTCCATGTCACTCTGCCTGTCCCCTCCATGTCACTCTGTCTGTCCCCTCCATGTCACTCTGCCTGTCCCCTCCATGTCACTCTGCCTGTCCCCTCCATGTCACTCTGCCTGTCCCCTCCATGTCACTCTGTCTGTCCCCCTCCATGTCACTCTGCCTGTCCCCTCCATGTCACTCTTCCCCCTCCATGTCACTCTGCCTGTCCCCTCCATGTCACTCTGCCTGTCCCCTCCATGTCACTCTTCCCTCCATGTCACTCTGTCTGTCCCCTCCATGTCACTCTGTCCCCTCCATGTCACTCTTCTCCCTCCATGTCACTCTGTCTGTCCCCTCCATGTCACTCTGTCCCCTCCATGTCACTCTTCTCCCTCCATGTCACTCTGTCTGTCCCCTCCATGTCACTCTGTCCCCTCCATGTCACTCTTCTCCCTCCATGTCACTCTGTCCCCTCCATGTCACTCTGTCTGTCCCCCTCCATGTCACTCTGCCTGTCCCCCTCCATGTCACTCTGCCTGTCCCCCTCCATGTCACTCTGTCTGTCCCCCTCCATGTCACTCTGCCTGTCCCCTCCATGTCACTCTTCCCCCTCCATGTCACTCTGCCTGTCCCCCTCCATGTCACTCTGCCTGTCCCCTCCATGTCACTCTTCCCCCTCCATGTCACTCTGTCTGTCCCCTCCATGTCACTCTGTCCCCTCCATGTCACTCTTCTCCCTCCATGTCACTCTGTCTGTCCCCTCCATGTCACTCTGCTTGTCCCCTCCATGTCACTCTGTCCCCTCCATGTCACTCTGTCTGTCCCCCTCCATGTCACTCTGCCTGTCCCCCTCCATGTCACTCTGTCTGTCCCCTCCATGTCACTCTGTCTGTCCCCTCCATGTCACTCTGCCTGTCCCCCTCCATGTCACTCTGTCCCCTCCATGTCACTCTGTCTGTCCCCTCCATGTCACTCTGCTTGTCCCCTCCATGTCACTCTGTCTGTCCCCCTCCATGTCACTCTGTCTGTCCCCCTCCATGTCACTCTGCCTGTCCCCTCCATGTCACTCTGTCTGTCCCCTCCATGTCACTCTGCCTGTCCCCTCCATGTCACTCTGCCTGTCCCCTCCATGTCACTCTGTCTGTCCCCTCCATGTCACTCTGCCTGTCCCCCTCCATGTCACTCTGTCTGTCCCCTCCATGTCACTCTGCCTGTCCCCTCCATATCACTCTTCCCCCTCCATGTCACTCTGTCTGTCCCCTCCATGTCACTCTTCTCCCTCCATGTCACTCTGTCTGTCCCCCTCCATGTCACTCTGCCTGTCTCCCTCCATGTCACTCTGCCTGTCCCCCTCCATGTCACTCTGTCTGTCCCCTCCATGTCACTCTGCCTGTCCCCCTCCATGTCACTCTGCCCCCTCCATGTCACTCTGTCTGTCCCCTCCATGTCACTCTGCCTGTCCCCCTCCATGTCACTCTGTCCCCTCCATGTCACTCTGTCTGTCCCCCTCCATGTCACTCTGCCTGTCCCCCTCCATGTCACTCTGCCTGTCCCCTCCATGTCACTCTGTCTGTCCCCTCCATGTCACTCTGCCTGTCCCCTCCATGTCACTCTGTCTGTCCCCTCCATGTCACTCTGCCTGCCCCCTCCATGTCACTCTGTCTGTCCCCCTCCATGTCACTCTGCCTGTCCCCTCCATGTCACTCTGCCTGTCCCCTCCATGTCACTCTGCCTGTCCCCTCCATGTCACTCTGTCTGTCCCCTCCATGTCACTCTGTCTGTCCCCCTCCATGTCACTCTGTCCCCTCCATGTCACTCTGTCTGTCCCCCTCCATGTCACTCTGTCCCCTCCATGTCACTCTGTCTGTCCCCCTCCATGTCACTCTGTCTGTCCCCCTCCATGTCACTCTGCCTGTCCCCCTCCATGTCACTCTGTCCCCTCCATGTCACTCTGTCTGTCCCCTCCTTGTCACTCTGCCTGTCCCCTCCATGTCACTCTGTCTGTCCCCCTCCATGTCACTCTGCCTGTCACCTCCATGTCACTCTGCCTGTCCCCCTCCATGTCACTCTGTCTGTCCCCTCCATGTCACTCTGCCTGTCCCCTCCATGTCACTCTGTCTGTCCCCCTCCATGTCACTCTGTCTGTCACCTCCATGTCACTCTGCCTGTCCCCCTCCATGTCACTCTGTCTGTCCCCTCCATGTCACTCTGCCTGTCCCCCTCCATGTCACTCTGTCTGTCCCCCTCCATGTCACTCTGCCTGTCCCCCTCCATGTCACTCTGCCTGTCCCCTCCATGTCACTCTGCCTGTCCCCCTCCATGTCACTCTGTCTGTCCCCCTCCATGTCACTCTGCCCCCTCCATGTCACTCTGCCTGTCCCCTCCATGTCACTCTGTCTGTCCCCCTCCATGTCACTCTGTCTGTCCCCTCCATGTCACTCTGCCTGTCCCCTCCATGTCACTCTGTCTGTCCCCTCCATGTCACTCTGTCTGTCCCCTCCATGTCACTCTGCCTGTCTCCCTCCATGTCACTCTGTCTGTCCCCTCCATGTCACTCTGTCTGTCCCCTCCATGTCACTCTGCCTGTCTCCCTCCATGTCACTCTGTCTGTCCCCTCCATGTCACTCTGTCTGTCCCCTCCATGTCACTCTGCCTGTCTCCCTCCATGTCACTCTGTCTGTCCCCTCCATGTCACTCTGCCTGTCTCCCTCCATGTCACTCTGTCTGTCCCCCTCCATGTCACTCTGCCTGTCTCCCTCCATGTCACTCTGCCTGTCCCCTCCATGTCACTCTGTCTGTCCCCTCCATGTCACTCTGTCCCCTCCATGTCACTCTTCTCCCTCCATGTCACTCTGTCTGTCCCCTCCATGTCACTCTGCTTGTCCCCTCCATGTCACTCTGTCTGTCCCCCTCCATGTCACTCTGTCCCCTCCATGTCACTCTGTCTGTCCCCTCCTTGTCACTCTGCCTGTCCCCTCCATGTCACTCTGTCTGTCCCCCTCCATGTCACTCTGCCTGTCACCTCCATGTCACTCTGCCTGTCCCCCTCCATGTCACTCTGTCTGTCCCCTCCATGTCACTCTGCCTGTCCCCTCCATGTCACTCTGTCTGTCCCCCTCCATGTCACTCTGTCTGTCACCTCCATGTCACTCTGCCTGTCCCCCTCCATGTCACTCTGTCTGTCCACTCCATGTCACTCTGCCTGTCCCCCTCCATGTCACTCTGTCTGTCCCCCTCCATGTCACTCTGTCTGTCACCTCCATGTCACTCTGCCTGTCCCCCTCCATGTCACTCTGTCTGTCCCCCTCCATGTCACTCTGCCTGTCCCCCTCCATGTCACTCTGTCCCCTCCATGTCACTCTGTCTGTCCCCCTCCATGTCACTATGCCTGTCCCCTCCATGTCACTCTGTCCCCTCCATGTCACTCTGTCTGTCCCCCTCCATGTCACTATGCCTGTCCCCTCCTTGTCACTCTGCCTGTCCCCTCCATGTCACTCTGTCTGTCCCCCTCCATGTCACTCTGCCTGTCACCTCCATGTCACTCTGCCTGTCCCCCTCCATGTCACTCTGTCTGTCCACTCCATGTCACTCTGCCTGTCCCCTCCATGTCACTCTGCCTGTCCCCTCCATGTCACTCTGCCTGTCCCCTCCATGTCACTCTTCCCTCCATGTCACTCTGTCCCCTCCATGTCACTCTTCTCCCTCCATGTCACTCTGTCTGTCCCCTCCATGTCACTCTGTCCCCTCCATGTCACTCTTCTCCCTCCATGTCACTCTGCCTGTCTCCCTCCATGTCACTCTGCCTGTCCCCCTCCATGTCACTCTGTCTGTCCCCTCCATGTCACTCTGCCTGTCCCCCTCCATGTCACTCTGCCTGTCCCCCTCCATGTCACTCTGTCTGTCCCCCTCCATGTCACTCTGCCTGTCCCCTCCATGTCACTCTTCCCCCTCCATGTCACTCTGCCTGTCCCCTCCATGTCACTCTGCCTGTCCCCTCCATGTCACTCTTCCCCCTCCATGTCACTCTGTCTGTCCCCTCCATGTCACTCTGTCCCCTCCATGTCACTCTTCTCCCTCCATGTCACTCTGCCTGTCCCCTCCATGTCACTCTGCCTGTCCCCTCCATGTCACTCTGCCTGTCCCCTCCATGTCACTCTGCCTGTCCCCTCCATGTCACTCTGCCTGTCCCCCTCCATGTCACTCTGTCCCCTCCATGTCACTCTGCCTGTCCCCCTCCATGTCACTCTGCCTGTCCCCTCCATGTCACTCTGCCTGTCCCCTCCATGTCACTCTGCCCCCTCCATGTCACTCTGCCTGTCCCCCTCCATGTCACTCTGTCTGTCCCCTCCATGTCACTCTGTCTGTCCCCTCCATGTCACTCTGCCTGTCCCCCTCCATGTCACTCTGCCTGTCCCCCTCCGTGTCACTCTGCCTGTCCCCCTCCATGTCACTCTGCCTGTCCCCCTCCATGTCACTCTGCCTGTCCCCCTCCATGTCACTCTGTCTGTCCCCTCCATGTCACTCTGCCTGTCCCCTCCATGTCACTCTGTCTGTCCCCTCCATGTCACTCTGCCTGTCCCCTCCATGTCACTCTGCCTGTCCCCTCCATGTCACTCTGCCTGTCCCCTCCATGTCACTCTGTCTGTCCCCCTCCATGTCACTCTGCCTGTCCCCTCCATGTCACTCTTCCCCCTCCATGTCACTCTGCCTGTCCCCTCCATGTCACTCTGCCTGTCCCCTCCATGTCACTCTTCCCTCCATGTCACTCTGTCTGTCCCCTCCATGTCACTCTGTCCCCTCCATGTCACTCTTCTCCCTCCATGTCACTCTGTCTGTCCCCCTCCATGTCACTCTGTCTGTCCCCCTCCATGTCACTCTGCCTGTCCCCCTCCATGTCACTCTGTCTGTCCCCTCCATGTCACTCTGTCTGTCCCCTCCATGTCACTCTGTCCCCTCCATGTCACTCTTCTCCCTCCATGTCACTCTGTCTGTCCCCTCCATGTCACTCTGTCCCCTCCATGTCACTCTTCTCCCTCCATGTCACTCTGTCTGTCCCCCTCCATGTCACTCTGTCTGTCCCCCTCCATGTCACTCTGCCTGTCCCCCTCCATGTCACTCTGTCTGTCCCCTCCATGTCACTCTGTCTGTCCCCTCCATGTCACTCTGCCTGTCCCCCTCCATGTCACTCTGTCCCCTCCATGTCACTCTGTCTGTCCCCTCCATGTCACTCTGCTTGTCCCCTCCATGTCACTCTGTCTGTCCCCCTCCATGTCACTCTGTCTGTCCCCCTCCATGTCACTCTGCCTGTCCCCTCCATGTCACTCTGTCTGTCCCCTCCATGTCACTCTGCCTGTCCCCTCCATGTCACTCTGCCTGTCCCCTCCATGTCACTCTGTCTGTCCCCTCCATGTCACTCTGCCTGTCCCCCTCCATGTCACTCTGTCTGTCCCCTCCATGTCACTCTGCCTGTCCCCTCCATATCACTCTTCCCCCTCCATGTCACTCTGTCTGTCCCCTCCATGTCACTCTGTCCCCTCCATGTCACTCTTCTCCCTCCATGTCACTCTGTCTGTCCCCCTCCATGTCACTCTGCCTGTCTCCCTCCATGTCACTCTGCCTGTCCCCCTCCATGTCACTCTGTCTGTCCCCTCCATGTCACTCTGCCTGTCCCCTCCATGTCACTCTGTCTGTCCCCTCCATGTCACTCTGCCTGTCCCCCTCCATGTCACTCTGCCCCCTCCATGTCACTCTGTCTGTCCCCTCCATGTCACTCTGCCTGTCCCCCTCCATGTCACTCTGTCCCCTCCATGTCACTCTGTCTGTCCCCCTCCATGTCACTCTGCCTGTCCCCCTCCATGTCACTCTGCCTGTCCCCTCCATGTCACTCTGTCTGTCCCCTCCATGTCACTCTGCCTGTCCCCTCCATGTCACTCTGTCTGTCCCCTCCATGTCACTCTGCCTGCCCCCTCCATGTCACTCTGTCTGTCCCCCTCCATGTCACTCTGCCTGTCCCCTCCATGTCACTCTGCCTGTCCCCTCCATGTCACTCTGCCTGTCCCCTCCATGTCACTCTGTCTGTCCCCTCCATGTCACTCTGTCTGTCCCCCTCCATGTCACTCTGTCCCCTCCATGTCACTCTGTCTGTCCCCCTCCATGTCACTCTGTCCCCTCCATGTCACTCTGTCTGTCCCCTCCATGTCACTCTGTCTGTCCCCTCCATGTCACTCTGTCCCCTCCATGTCACTCTGTCTGTCCCCTCCTTGTCACTCTGCCTGTCCCCTCCATGTCACTCTGTCTGTCCCCCTCCATGTCACTCTGCCTGTCACCTCCATGTCACTCTGCCTGTCCCCCTCCATGTCACTCTGTCTGTCCCCTCCATGTCACTCTGCCTGTCCCCTCCATGTCACTCTGTCTGTCCCCCTCCATGTCACTCTGTCTGTCACCTCCATGTCACTCTGCCTGTCCCCCTCCATGTCACTCTGTCTGTCCACTCCATGTCACTCTGCCTGTCCCCTCCATGTCACTCTGCCTGTCCCCCTCCATGTCACTCTGTCTGTCCCCCTCCATGTCACTCTGCCCCCTCCATGTCACTCTGCCTGTCCCCTCCATGTCACTCTGTCTGTCCCCCTCCATGTCACTCTGCCTGTCCCCTCCATGTAACTCTGCTTGTCCCCTCCATGTCACTCTGTCTGTCCCCCTCCATGTCACTCTGTCCCCTCCATGTCACTCTGTCTGTCCCCCTCCATGTCACTATGCCTGTCCCCTCCTTGTCACTCTGCCTGTCCCCTCCATGTCACTCTGTCTGTCCCCTCCATGTCACTCTGCCTGTCCCCTCCATGTCACTCTGTCTGTCCCCTCCATGTCACTCTGCCTGTCACCTCCATGTCACTCTGCCTGTCCCCTCCATGTCACTCTGTCTGTCCCCTCCATGTCACTCTGTCTGTCCCCCTCCATGTCACTCTGTCTGTCCCCCTCCATGTCACTCTGTCTGTCCCCTCCATGTCACTCTGCCTGTCCCCTCCATGTCACTCTGTCTGTCCCCTCCATGTCACTCTGTCTGTCCCCTCCATGTCACTCTGCCTGTCTCCCTCCATGTCACTCTGTCTGTCCCCTCCATGTCACTCTGTCTGTCCCCTCCATGTCACTCTGCCTGTCTCCCTCCATGTCACTCTGTCTGTCCCCTCCATGTCACTCTGTCTGTCCCCTCCATGTCACTCTGCCTGTCTCCCTCCATGTCACTCTGTCTGTCCCCTCCATGTCACTCTGCCTGTCTCCCTCCATGTCACTCTGTCTGTCCCCCTCCATGTCACTCTGCCTGTCTCCCTCCATGTCACTCTGCCTGTCCCCTCCATGTCACTCTGTCTGTCCCCCTCCATGTCACTCTGTCCCCTCCATGTCACTCTTCTCCCTCCATGTCACTCTGTCTGTCCCCTCCATGTCACTCTGTCTGTCCCCCTCCATGTCACTCTGTCCCCTCCATGTCACTCTGTCTGTCCCCTCCTTGTCACTCTGCCTGTCCCCTCCATGTCACTCTGTCTGTCCCCCTCCATGTCACTCTGCCTGTCACCTCCATGTCACTCTGCCTGTCCCCCTCCATGTCACTCTGTCTGTCCCCTCCATGTCACTCTGCCTGTCCCCTCCATGTCACTCTGTCTGTCCCCCTCCATGTCACTCTGTCTGTCACCTCCATGTCACTCTGCCTGTCCCCCTCCATGTCACTCTGTCTGTCCACTCCATGTCACTCTGCCTGTCCCCTCCATGTCACTCTGCCTGTCCCCTCCATGTCACTCTGCCCCCTCCATGTCACTCTGTCTGTCCCCCTCCATGTCACTCTGTCTGTCACCTCCATGTCACTCTGCCTGTCCCCCTCCATGTCACTCTGCCTGTCCCCCTCCATGTCACTCTGTCCCCTCCATGTCACTCTGCCTGTCCCCTCCATGTCACTATGCCTGTCCCCTCCATGTCACTCTGTCCCCTCCATGTCACTCTGTCTGTCCCCCTCCATGTCACTATGCCTGTCCCCTCCTTGTCACTCTGCCTGTCCCCTCCATGTCACTCTGTCTGTCCCCCTCCATGTCACTCTGCCTGTCACCTCCATGTCACTCTGCCTGTCCCCCTCCATGTCACTCTGTCTGTCCACTCCATGTCACTCTGCCTGTCCCCTCCATGTCACTCTGCCTGTCTCCCTCCATGTCACTCTGCCTGTCCCCTCCATGTCACTCTGTCTGTCCCCTCCATGTCACTCTGTCCCCTCCATGTCACTCTTCTCCCTCCATGTCACTCTGTCTGTCCCCTCCATGTCACTCTGCTTGTCCCCTCCATGTCACTCTGTCTGTCCCCCTCCATGTCACTCTGCCTGTCCCCCTCCATGTCACTCTGTCCCCTCCATGTCACTCTGTCCCCTCCATGTCACTCTGTCTGTCCCCTCCATGTCACTCTGCCTGTCCCCTCCATGTCACTCTGTCTGTCCCCTCCATGTCACTCTGTCCCCTCCATGTCACTCTGCCTGTCCCCCTCCATGTCACTCTGCCTGTCACCTCCATGTCACTCTGCCTGTCCCCCTCCATGTCACTCTGCCTGTCCCCTCCATGTCACTCTGTCTGTCCCCTCCATGTCACTCTGCCTGTCCCCTCCATGTCACTCTGCCTGTCCCCCTCCATGTCACTCTGCCTGTCACCTCCATGTCACTCTGCCTGTCCCCCTCCATGTCACTCTGCCTGTCCCCTCCATGTCACTCTGTCTGTCCCCTCCATGTCACTCTGCCTGTCCCCTCCATGTCACTCTGCCTGTCCCCTCCATGTCACTCTGCCTGTCCCCCTCCGTGTCACTCTGTCTGTCCCCCTCCATGTCACTCTGCCTGTCCCCCTCCATGTCACTCTGCCCCCTCCATGTCACTCTGCCTGTCCCCCTCCATGTCACTCTGTCCCCTCCATGTCACTCTGCCTGTCCCCCTCCATGTCACTCTGCCTGTCACCTCCATGTCACTCTGCCTGTCTCCCTCCATGTCACTCTGCCTGTCCCCTCCATGTCACTCTGCCTGTCCCCCTCCGTGTCACTCTGTCTGTCCCCTCCATGTCACTCTGCCTGTCTCCCTCCATGTCACTCTGCCTGTCCCCTCCATGTCACTCTGCCTGTCCCCCTCCATGTCACTCTGCCTGTCCCCTCCATGTCACTCTGTCTGTCCCCTCCATGTCACTCTGTCTGTCCCCCTCCATGTCACTCTGCCTGTCTCCCTCCATGTCACTCTGCCTGTCCCCTCCATGTCACTCTGTCTGTCCCCTCCATGTCACTCTGCCTGTCCCCTCCATGTCACTCTGTCCCCTCCATGTCACTCTGCCTGTCCCCTCCATGTCACTCTGTCTGTCCCCTCCATGTCACTCTGCCTGTCCCCCTCCATGTCACTCTGCCTGTCCCCTCCATGTCACTCTGTCTGTCCCCTCCATGTCACTCTGTCTGTCCCCTCCATGTCACTCTGTCTGTCCCCTCCATGTCACTCAGTCTATCCCCCTCCATGTCACTCTGTCTGTCCCCTCCATGTCACTCTGCTTGTCCCCCTCCATGTCACTCTGTCTGTCCCCCTCCATGTCACTCTGCCTGTCCCCTCCATGTCACTCTGCCTGTCCCCTCCATGTCACTCTGTCTGTCCACTCCATGTCACTCTGCCTGTCCCCCTCCATGTCACTCTGCCTGTCCCCTCCATGTCACTCTGCCCCCTCCATGTCACTCTGCCTGTCCCCTCCATGTCACTCTGCCCCCTCCATGTCACTCTGCCTGTCCCCTCCATGTCACTCTGTCTGTCCCCTCCATGTCACTCTGTCTGTCCCCTCCATGTCACTCTGCCTGTCCCCCTCCATGTCACTCTGCCTGTCCCCCTCCATGTCACTCTGCCTGTCCCCTCCATGTCACTCTGCTTGTCCCCCTCCATGTCACTCTGCCTGTCCCCTCCATGTCACTCTGTCCCCCTCCATGTCACTCTGTCTGTCCCCCTCCATGTCACTCTGTCTGTCCCCTCCATGTCACTCTGCCTGTCCCCCTCCATGTCACTCTGCCCCCTCCATGTCACTCTGCCTGTCCCCCTCCATGTCACTCTGCCCCCTCCATGTCACTCTGCCTGTCCCCCTCCATGTCACTCTGCCTGTCCCCCTCCATGTCACTCTGTCTGTCCCCTCCATGTCACTCTGTCTGTCCCCCTCCATGTCACTCTGCCTGTCTCCCTCCATGTCACTCTGCCTGTCCCCCTCCATGTCACTCTGTCTGTCCCCTCCATGTCACTCTGTCTGTCCCCCTCCATGTCACTCTGCCCCCTCCATGTCACTCTGCCTGTCCCCTCCATGTCACTCTGTCTGTCCCCTCCATGTCACTCTGTCTGTCCCCCTCCATGTCACTCTGTCCCCTCCATGTCACTCTGCCTGTCCCCCTCCATGTCACTCTGTCTGTCCCCTCCATGTCACTCTGTCTGTCCCCTCCATGTCACTCTGCCTGTCCCCCTCCATGTCACTCTGCCTGTTCCCCTCCATGTCACTCTGCCTGTCCCCCTCCATGTCACTCTGCCTGTCCCCCTCCATGTCACTCTGCCTGTCCCCCTCCATGTCACTCTGCCTGTCCCCTCCATGTCACTCTGTCTGTCCCCTCCATGTCACTCTGCCTGTCCCCCTCCATGTCACTCTGCCTGTTCCCCTCCATGTCACTCTGCCTGTCCCCCTCCATGTCACTCTGCCTGTCCCCCTCCATGTCACTCTGCCTGTCCCCCTCCATGTCACTCTGTCTGTCCCCCTCCATGTCACTCTGCCTGTCCCCTCCATGTCACTCTGTCCCCTCCATGTCACTCTGCCTGTCCCCTCCATGTCACTCTGCTTGTCCCCTCCATGTCACTCTGTCTGTCCCCCTCCATGTCACTCTGTCCCCTCCATGTCACTCTGTCTGTCCCCTCCTTGTCACTCTGCCTGTCCCCTCCATGTCACTCTGTCTGTCCCCCTCCATGTCACTCTGCCTGTCACCTCCATGTCACTCTGCCTGTCCCCCTCCATGTCACTCTGCCTGTCCCCTCCATGTCACTCTGTCTGTCCCCTCCATGTCACTCTGCCTGTCTCCCTCCATGTCACTCTGCCTGTCCCCTCCATGTCACTCTGTCTGTCCCCTCCATGTCACTCTGTCCCCTCCATGACACTCTTCTCCCTCCATGTCACTCTGCTTGTCCCCTCCATGTCACTCTGTCCCCTCCATGTCACTCTGTCTGTCCCCCTCCATGTCACTCTGTCTGTCCCCTCCATGTCACTCTGTCTGTCCCCTCCATGTCACTCTGCTTGTCCCCCTCCATGTCACTCTGTCCCCTCCATGTCACTCTGTCTGTCCCCTCCATGTCACTCTGCCTGTCCCCCTCCATGTCACTCTGTCCCCTCCATGTCACTCTGTCTGTCCCCTCCATGTCACTCTGCCTGTCCCCCTCCATGTCACTCTGTCCCCTCCATGTCACTCTGCCTGTCCCCCTCCATGTCACTCTGCCTGTCACCTCCATGTCACTCTGCCTGTCCCCCTCCATGTCACTCTGTCTGTCCCCTCCATGTCACTCTGCCTGTCTCCCTCCATGTCACTCTGCCTGTCCCCTCCATGTCACTCTGCCTGTCCCCCTCCGTGTCACTCTGTCTGTCCCCTCCATGTCACTCTGCCTGTCCCCCTCCATGTCACTCTGCCTGTCCCCTCCATGTCACTCTGCCTGTCCCCTCCATGTCACTCTGTCTGTCCCCCTCCATGTCACTCTGCCTGTCCCCTCCATGTCACTCTGTCCCCCTCCATGTCACTCTGTCTGTCCCCCTCCATGTCACTCTGTCTGTCCCCTCCATGTCACTCTGCCTGTCCCCCTCCATGTCACTCTGCCCCCTCCATGTCACTCTGCCTGTCCCCCTCCATGTCACTCTGCCCCCTCCATGTCACTCTGCCTGTCCCCCTCCATGTCACTCTGCCTGTCCCCCTCCATGTCACTCTGTCTGTCCCCTCCATGTCACTCTGCCTGTCCCCCTCCATGTCACTCTGCCTGTCTCCCTCCATGTCACTCTGCCTGTCCCCCTCCATGTCACTCTGTCTGTCCCCTCCATGTCACTCTGTCTGTCCCCCTCCATGTCACTCTGCCCCCTCCATGTCACTCTGCCTGTCCCCTCCATGTCACTCTGTCTGTCCCCTCCATGTCACTCTGCCTGTCCCCTCCATGTCACTCTGTCTGTCCCCTCCATGTCACTCTGCCTGTCCCCCTCCATGTCACTCTGTCTGTCCACTCCATGTCACTCTGCCTGTCCCCTCCATGTCACTCTGTCTGTCCCCCTCCATGTCACTCTGCCTGTCCCCCTCCATGTCACTATGTCTGTCCCCCTCCATGTCACTCTGTCTGTCCCCTCCATGTCACTCTGCCTGTCCCCTCCATGTCACTCTGTCTGTCCCCTCCATGTCACTCTGCCTGTCCCCCTCCATGTCACTCTGTCTGTCCACTCCATGTCACTCTGCTTGTCCCCTCCATGTCACTCTGTCCCCCTCCATGTCACTCTGTCTGTCCCCCTCCATGTCACTCTGTCCCCTCCATGTCACTCTGCCTGTCCCCCTCCATGTCACTCTGTCTGTCCCCTCCATGTCACTCTGTCTGTCCCCTCCATGTCACTCTGCCTGTCCCCCTCCATGTCACTCTGCCTGTCCCCCTCCATGTCACTCTGCCTGTCCCCCTCCATGTCACTCTGTCTGTCCCCTCCATGTCACTCTGCCTGTCCCCTCCATGTCACTCTGTCTGTCCCCTCCATGTCACTCTGCCTGTCCCCCTCCATGTCACTCTGTCTGTCCACTCCATGTCACTCTGCCTGTCCCCTCCATGTCACTCTGTCTGTCCCCCTCCATGTCACTCTGCCTGTCCCCCTCCATGTCACTATGTCTGTCCCCCTCCATGTCACTCTGTCTGTCCCCTCCATGTCACTCTGCCTGTCCCCTCCATGTCACTCTGTCTGTCCCCTCCATGTCACTCTGCCTGTCCCCCTCCATGTCACTCTGTCTGTCCACTCCATGTCACTCTGCTTGTCCCCTCCATGTCACTCTGTCTGTCCCCCTCCATGTCACTCTGTCTGTCACCTCCATGTCACTCTGCCTGTCCCCTCCATGTCACTCTGCCTGTCACCTCCATGTCACTCTGCCTGTCCCCCTCCATGTCACTCTGCCTGTCCCCTCCATGTCACTCTGTCTGTCCACTCCATGTCACTCTGCCTGTCCCCTCCATGTCACTCTGCCTGTCTCCCTCCATGTCACTCTGCCTGTCCCCTCCATGTCACTCTGTCTGTCCCCTCCATGTCACTCTGTCCCCTCCATGTCACTCTTCTCCCTCCATGTCACTCTGCTTGTCCCCTCCATGTCACTCTGTCCCCTCCATGTCACTCTGTCTGTCCCCCTCCATGTCACTCTGTCTGTCCCCTCCATGTCACTCTGCCTGTCCCCCTCCATGTCACTCTGTCCCCTCCACGTCACTCTGTCTGTCCCCTCCATGTCACTCTGCCTGTCCCCCTCCATGTCACTCTGACTGTCCCCCTCCATGTCACTCTGCCTGTCACCTCCATGTCGCTCTGCCTGTCCCCCTCCATGTCACTCTGTCTGTCCCCTCCATGTCACTCTGCCTGTCTCCCTCCATGTCACTCTGCCTGTCCCCTCCATGTCACTCTGCCTGTCCCCCTCCGTGTCACTCTGTCTGTCCCCTCCATGTCACTCTGCCCCCTCCATGTCACTCTGTCTGTCCCCTCCATGTCACTCTGTCTGTCCCCCTCCATGTCACTCTGCCTGTCTCCCTCCATGTCACTCTGCCTGTCCCCTCCATGTCACTCTGTCTGTCCCCTCCATGTCACTCTGTCTGTCACCTCCATGTCACTCTGTCTGTCCCCTCCATGTCACTCTGTCTGTCCCCTCCATGTCACTCTGCCTGTCCCCTCCATGGCACTCTGTCTGTCCCCCTCCATGTCACTCTGCCTGTCCCCTCCATGTCACTCTGCCTGTCCCCCTCCGTGTCACTCTGTCTGTCCCCTCCATGTCACTCTGCCCCCTCCATGTCACTCTGTCTGTCCCCTCCATGTCACTCTGTCTGTCCCCCTCCATGTCACTCTGCCTGTCTCCCTCCATGTCACTCTGCCTGTCCCCTCCATGTCACTCTGTCTGTCCCCTCCATGTCACTCTGTCTGTCACCTCCATGACACTCTGTCTGTCCCCTCCATGTCACTCTGCCTGTCCCCCTCCATGTCACTCTGCCTGTCCCCTCCATGTCACTCTGCCTGTCCCCTCCATGTCACTCTGTCTGTCCCCTCCATGTCACTCTGTCTGTCCCCTCCATGTCACTCTGTCTGTCCCCTCCATGTCACTCTGTCTGTCCCCCTCCATGTCACTCTGTCTGTCCCCTCCATGTCACTCTGCCTGTCCCCCTCCATGTCACTCTGCCTGTCCCCTCCATGTCACTCTGTCTGTCCCCTCCATGTCACTCTGTCTGTCCCCTCCATGTCACTCTGTCTGTCCCCCTCCATGTCACTCTGTCTGTCACCTCCATGTCACTCTGCCTGTCCCCCTCCATGTCACTCTGCCTGTCCCCTCCATGTCACTCTGTCTGTCCCCTCCATGTCACTCTGTCTGTCCCCTCCATGTCACTCTGCCTGTCCCCTCCATGTCACTCTGTCTGTCCCCTCCATGTCACTCTGCCTGTCCCCTCCATGTCACTCTGCCTGTCTCCCTCCATGTCACTCTGCCTGTCCCCTCCATGTCACTCTGTCCCCTCCATGTCACTCTGCCTGTCCCCTCCATGTCACTCTGCCTGTCCCCCTCCATGTCACTCTGCCTGTCCCCCTCCATGTCACTCTGCCCCCTCCATGTCACTCTGCCTGTCCCCTCCATGTCACTCTGTCTGTCCCCTCCATGTCACTCTGTCTGTCCCCTCCATGTCACTCTGCTTGTCCCCCTCCATGTCACTCTGTCTGTCCCCTCCATGTCACTCTGCCTGTCCCCCTCCATGTCACTCTGCCTGTCCCCCTCCATGTCACTCTGCCCCCTCCATGTCACTCTGCCTGTCCCCCTCCATGTCACTCTGCCTGTCTCCCTCCATGTCACTCTGTCTGTCCCCTCCATGTCACTCTGTCTGTCCCCCTCCATGTCACTCTGCCCCCTCCATGTCACTCTGCCTGTCCCCCTCCATGTCACTCTGTCTGTCCCCTCCATGTCACTCTGTCTGTCCCCCTCCATGTCACTCTGCCCCCTCCATGTCACTCTGTCTGTCCCCCTCCATGTCACTCTGCCTGTCCCCCTCCATGTCACTCTGCCCCCTCCATGTCACTCTGTCTGTCCCCCTCCATGTCACTCTGCCTGTCCCCCTCCATGTCACTCTGCCCCCTCCATGTCACTCTGCCTGTCCCCTCCATGTCACTCTGTCTGTCCCCTCCATGTCACTCTGTCTGTCCCCCTCCATGTCACTCTGCCCCCTCCATGTCACTCTGTCTGTCCCCTCCATGTCACTCTGTCTGTCCCCCTCCATGTCACTCTGCCTGTCCCCCTCCATGTCACTCTGTCTGTCCCCCTCCATGTCACTCTGTCTGTCCCCTCCATGTCACTCTGTCTGTCCCCCTCCATGTCACTCTGTCTGTCCCCCTCCATGTCACTCTGTCTGTCCCCTCCATGTCACTCTGTCTGTCCCCCTCCATGTCACTCTGCCCCCTCCATGTCACTCTGTCTGTCCCCCTCCATGTCACTCTGCCTGTCCCCTCCATGTCACTCTGCTTGTCCCCCTCCATGTCACTCTGTCTGTCCCCCTCCATGTCACTCTGTCTGTCCCCTCCATGTCACTCTGCCTGTCCCCCTCCATGTCACTCTGCCCCCTCCATGTCACTCTGCCTGTCCCCCTCCATGTCACTCTGCCCCCTCCATGTCACTCTGCTTGTCCCCCTCCATGTCACTCTGCCTGTCCCCCTCCATGTCACTCTGTCTGTCCCCTCCGTGTCACTCTGCCTGTCCCCCTCCATGTCACTCTGCCTGTCTCCCTCCATGTCACTCTGCCTGTCCCCCTCCATGTCACTCTGCCTGTCTCCCTCCATGTCACTCTGCCTGTCCCCCTCCATGTCACTCTGTCTGTCCCCTCCATGTCACTCTGCCTGTCCCCCTCCATGTCACTCTGCCCCCTCCATGTCACTCTGCCTGTCCCCTCCATGTCACTCTGTCTGTCCCCTCCATGTCACTCTGTCTGTCCCCCTCCATGTCACTCTGCCCCCTCCATGTCACTCTGCCTGTCCCCCTCCATGTCACTCTGTCTGTCCCCTCCATGTCACTCTGTCTGTCCCCTCCATGTCACTCTGCCTGTCCCCCTCCATGTCACTCTGCCTGTCCCCCTCCATGTCACTCTGCCTGTCCCCCTCCATGTCACTCTGCTTGTCCCCTCCATGTCACTCTGTCCCCCTCCATGTCACTCTGTCTGTCCCCCTCCATGTCACTCTGTCCCCTCCATGTCACTCTGCCTGTCCCCCTCCATGTCACTCTGTCTGTCCCCTCCATGTCACTCTGCCTGTCCCCCTCCATGTCACTCTGCTTGTCCCCTCCATGTCACTCTGTCCCCCTCCATGTCACTCTGTCTGTCCCCCTCCATGTCACTCTGTCCCCTCCATGTCACTCTGCCTGTCCCCCTCCATGTCACTCTGTCTGTCCCCTCCATGTCACTCTGCCTGTCCCCCTCCATGTCACTCTGCCTGTCCCCCTCCATGTCACTCTGCCTGTCCCCCTCCATGTCACTCTGCCTGTCCCCCTCCATGTCACTCTGCCTGTCCCCCTCCATGTCACTCTGCCTGTCCCCTCCATGTCACTCTGTCTGTCCCCTCCATGTCACTCTGCCTGTCCCCTCCATGTCACTCTGCCTGTCCTCTCCATGTCACTCTGCCTGTCCCCTCCATGTCACTCTGTCTGTCCCCCTCCATGTCACTCTGCCTGTCCCCTCCATGTCACTCTTCCCCCTCCATGTCACTCTGCCTGTCCCCTCCATGTCACTCTGCCTGTCCCCTCCATGTCACTCTGTCTGTCCCCCTCCATGTCACTCTGCCTGTCCCCTCCATGTCACTCTTCCCCCTCCATGTCACTCTGTCTGTCCCCTCCATGTCACTCTGCTTGTCCCCTCCATGTCACTCTGCCTGTCCCCTCCATGTCACTCTGTCTGTCCCCCTCCATGTCACTCTGCCTGTCCCCTCCATGTCACTCTTCCCCCTCCATGTCACTCTGTCTGTCCCCTCCATGTCACTCTGCTTGTCCCCTCCATGTCACTCTGCCTGTCCCCTCCATGTCACTCTGTCTGTCCCCCTCCATGTCACTCTGCCTGTCCCCTCCATGTCACTCTTCCCCCTCCATGTCACTCTGTCTGTCCCCTCCATGTCACTCTGCTTGTCCCCTCCATGTCACTCTGCCTGTCCCCTCCATGTCACTCTGTCTGTCCCCCTCCATGTCACTCTGCCTGTCCCCCTCCATGTCACTCTGTCTGTCCCCTCCATGTCACTCTGTCTGTCCCCTCCATGTCACTCTGCCTGTCCTCTCCATGTCACTCTGCCTGTCCCCCTCCATGTCACTCTGTCCCCTCCATGTCACTCTGTCTGTCCCCTCCATGTCACTCTGTCTGTCCCCTCCATGTCACTCTGCCTGTCCCCCTCCATGTCACTCTGTCCCCTCCATGTCACTCTGCCTGTCCCCCTCCATGTCACTCTGCCTGTCACCTCCATGTCACTCTGCCTGTCCCCCTCCATGTCACTCTGTCTGTCCCCTCCATGTCACTCTGCCTGTCTCCCTCCATGTCACTCTGCCTGTCCCCTCCATGTCACTCTGTCTGTCCCCCTCCATGTCACTCTGCCTGTCCCCCTCCGTGTCACTCTGTCTGTCCCCTCCATGTCACTCTGTCTGTCCCCCTCCATGTCACTCTGCCTGTCTCCCTCCATGTCACTCTGCCTGTCCCCTCCATGTCACTCTGTCTGTCCCCTCCATGTCACTCTGTCTGTCACCTCCATGTCACTCTGCCTGTCCCCCTCCATGTCACTCTGCCTGTCCCCTCCATGTCACTCTGTCTGTCCCCTCCATGTCACTCTGTCTGTCCCCTCCATGTCACTCTGTCTGTCCCCCTCCATGTCACTCTGTCTGTCCCCTCCATGTCACTCTGCCTGTCCCCCTCCGTGTCACTCTGTCTGTCCCCTCCATGTCACTCTGTCTGTCCCCCTCCATGTCACTCTGCCTGTCCCCTCCATGTCACTCTGTCTGTCCCCTCCATGTCACTCTGTCTGTCCCCCTCCATGTCACTCTGTCTGTCACCTCCATGTCACTCTGCCTGTCCCCCTCCATGTCACTCTGCCTGTCCCCTCCATGTCACTCTGTCCCCTCCATGTCACTCTGCCTGTCCCCTCCATGTCACTCTGCCTGTCCCCCTCCATGTCACTCTGCCTGTCCCCCTCCATGTCACTCTGCCCCCTCCATGTCACTCTGCCTGTCCCCTCCATGTCACTCTGTCTGTCCCCTCCATGTCACTCTGTCTGTCCCCTCCATGTCACTCTGCTTGTCCCCCTCCATGTCACTCTGTCTGTCCCCTCCATGTCACTCTGCCTGTCCCCCTCCATGTCACTCTGCCTGTCCCCCTCCATGTCACTCTGCCCCCTCCATGTCACTCTGCCTGTCCCCCTCCATGTCACTCTGCCTGTCTCCCTCCATGTCACTCTGCCTGTCCCCCTCCATGTCACTCTGTCTGTCCCCTCCATGTCACTCTGTCTGTCCCCCTCCATGTCACTCTGCCCCCTCCATGTCACTCTGCCTGTCCCCTCCATGTCACTCTGTCTGTCCCCTCCATGTCACTCTGTCTGTCCCCCTCCATGTCACTCTGCCCCCTCCATGTCACTCTGTCTGTCCCCCTCCATGTCACTCTGCCTGTCCCCCTCCATGTCACTCTGCCCCCTCCATGTCACTCTGCCTGTCCCCTCCATGTCACTCTGTCTGTCCCCCTCCATGTCACTCTGCCTGTCCCCCTCCATGTCACTCTGCCCCCTCCATGTCACTCTGCCTGTCCCCTCCATGTCACTCTGTCTGTCCCCTCCATGTCACTCTGTCTGTCCCCCTCCATGTCACTCTGCCCCCTCCATGTCACTCTGTCTGTCCCCTCCATGTCACTCTGTCTGTCCCCCTCCATGTCACTCTGCCCCCTCCATGTCACTCTGTCTGTCCCCTCCATGTCACTCTGCCTGTCCCCCTCCATGTCACTCTGCCTGTCCCCCTCCATGTCACTCTGTCTGTCCCCTCCATGTCACTCTGCCTGTCCCCCTCCATGTCACTCTGTCTGTCCCCCTCCATGTCACTCTGCCTGTCCCCCTCCATGTCACTCTGCCCCCTCCATGTCACTCTGCCTGTCTCCCTCCATGTCACTCTGCCTGTCCCCCTCCATGTCACTCTGTCTGTCCCCCTCCATGTCACTCTGCCCCCTCCATGTCACTCTGTCTGTCCCCTCCATGTCACTCTGTCTGTCCCCCTCCATGTCACTCTGCCCCCTCCACGTCACTCTGTCTGTCCCCTCCATGTCACTCTGTCTGGCCCCTCCATGTCACTCTGTCTGTCCCCTCCATGTCACTCTGCCTGTCCCCTCCATGTCACTCTGTCTGTCCCCCTCCATGTCACTCTGCCTGTCCCCTCCATGTCACTCTGTCTGTCCCCCTCCATGTCACTCGGCCCCCTCCATGTCACTCTGCCTGTCTCCCTCCATGTCACTCTGCCTGTCCCCTCCATGTCAATCTGCTTGTCCCCCTCCATGTCACTCTGTCTGTCCCCCTCCATGTCACTCTGTCTGTCCCCTCCATGTCACTCTGCCTGTCCCCCTCCATGTCACTCTGCCCCCTCCATGTCACTCTGCCTGTCCCCCTCCATGTCACTCTGCCTGTCCCCTCCATGTCACTCTGTCTGTCCCCTCCATGTCACTCTGTCTGTCCCCTCCATGTCACTCTGTCTGTCCCCCTCCATGTCACTCTGCCTGTCCCCCTCCATGTCACTCTGCCCCCTCCATGTCACTCTGCCTGTCCCCTCCATGTCACTCTGCCTGTCCCCCTCCATGTCACTCTGCCTGTCCCCCTCCATGTCACTCTGCCCCCTCCATGTCACTCTGCCTGTCCCCCTCCATGTCACTCTGCCTGTCTCCCTCCATGTCACTCTGCCTGTCCCCCTCCATGTCACTCTGTCTGTCCCCTCCATGTCACTCTGTCTGTCCCCCTCCATGTCACTCTGCCCCCTCCATGTCACTCTGCCTGTCCCCTCCATGTCACTCTGTCTGTCCCCTCCATGTCACTCTGTCTGTCCCCCTCCATGTCACTCTGCCCCCTCCATGTCACTCTGTCTGTCCCCCTCCATGTCACTCTGCCTGTCCCCCTCCATGTCACTCTGCCCCCTCCATGTCACTCTGCCTGTCCCCTCCATGTCACTCTGTCTGTCCCCCTCCATGTCACTCTGCCTGTCCCCCTCCATGTCACTCTGCCCCCTCCATGTCACTCTGCCTGTCCCCTCCATGTCACTCTGTCTGTCCCCTCCATGTCACTCTGTCTGTCCCCCTCCATGTCACTCTGCCCCCTCCATGTCACTCTGTCTGTCCCCTCCATGTCACTCTGTCTGTCCCCCTCCATGTCACTCTGCCCCCTCCATGTCACTCTGTCTGTCCCCTCCATGTCACTCTGCCTGTCCCCCTCCATGTCACTCTGCCTGTCCCCCTCCATGTCACTCTGTCTGTCCCCTCCATGTCACTCTGCCTGTCCCCCTCCATGTCACTCTGTCTGTCCCCCTCCATGTCACTCTGCCTGTCCCCCTCCATGTCACTCTGCCCCCTCCATGTCACTCTGCCTGTCTCCCTCCATGTCACTCTGCCTGTCCCCCTCCATGTCACTCTGCCCCCTCCATGTCACTCTGTCTGTCCCCTCCATGTCACTCTGTCTGTCCCCCTCCATGTCACTCTGCCCCCTCCACGTCACTCTGTCTGTCCCCTCCATGTCACTCTGTCTGGCCCCTCCATGTCACTCTGTCTGTCCCCTCCATGTCACTCTGCCTGTCCCCTCCATGTCACTCTGTCTGTCCCCCTCCATGTCACTCTGCCTGTCCCCTCCATGTCACTCTGTCTGTCCCCCTCCATGTCACTCGGCCCCCTCCATGTCACTCTGCCTGTCTCCCTCCATGTCACTCTGCCTGTCCCCTCCATGTCACTCTGCTTGTCCCCCTCCATGTCACTCTGTCTGTCCCCCTCCATGTCACTCTGTCTGTCCCCTCCATGTCACTCTGCCTGTCCCCCTCCATGTCACTCTGCCCCCTCCATGTCACTCTGCCTGTCCCCCTCCATGTCACTCTGCCTGTCCCCTCCATGTCACTCTGTCTGTCCCCTCCATGTCACTCTGTCTGTCCCCTCCATGTCACTCTGTCTGTCCCCCTCCATGTCACTCTGCCTGTCCCCCTCCATGTCACTCTGCCTGTCCCCCTCCATGTCACTCTGTCTGTCCCCTCCATGTCACTCTGCCTGTCCCCCTCCATGTCACTCTGCCTGTCTCCCTCCATGTCACTCTGCCTGTCCCCCTCCATGTCACTCTGCCTGTCCCCCTCCATGTCACTCTGCCTGTCCCCTCCATGTCACTCTGTCTGTCCCCCTCCATGTCACTCTGTCTGTCCCCTCCATGTCACTCTGCCTGTCCCCCTCCATGTCACTCTGCCCCCTCCATGTCACTCTGCCTGTCCCCCTCCATGTCACTCTGCCCCCTCCATGTCACTCTGCCTGTCCCCCTCCATGTCACTCTGCCTGTCCCCCTCCATGTCACTCTGTCTGTCCCCCTCCATGTCACTCTGCCTGTCCCCTCCATGTCACTCTGCCTGTCCCCTCCATGTCACTCTGTCTGTCCCCTCCATGTCACTCTGCCTGTCCCCTCCATGTCACTCTGTCTGTCCCCTCCATGTCACTCTGCCTGTCACCTCCATGTCACTCTGCCTGTCCCCTCCATGTCACTCTGTCTGTCCCCTCCATGTCACTCTGTCTGTCCCCCTCCATGTCACTCTGTCTGTCCCCCTCCATGTCACTCTGTCTGTCCCCTCCATGTCACTCTGCCTGTCCCCTCCATGTCACTCTGTCTGTCCCCTCCATGTCACTCTGTCTGTCCCCTCCATGTCACTCTGCCTGTCTCCCTCCATGTCACTCTGTCTGTCCCCTCCATGTCACTCTGTCTGTCCCCTCCATGTCACTCTGCCTGTCTCCCTCCATGTCACTCTGTCTGTCCCCTCCATGTCACTCTGTCTGTCCCCTCCATGTCACTCTGCCTGTCTCCCTCCATGTCACTCTGTCTGTCCCCTCCATGTCACTCTGCCTGTCTCCCTCCATGTCACTCTGTCTGTCCCCCTCCATGTCACTCTGCCTGTCTCCCTCCATGTCACTCTGCCTGTCCCCTCCATGTCACTCTGTCTGTCCCCCTCCATGTCACTCTGTCCCCTCCATGTCACTCTTCTCCCTCCATGTCACTCTGTCTGTCCCCTCCATGTCACTCTGTCTGTCCCCCTCCATGTCACTCTGTCCCCTCCATGTCACTCTGTCTGTCCCCTCCTTGTCACTCTGCCTGTCCCCTCCATGTCACTCTGTCTGTCCCCCTCCATGTCACTCTGCCTGTCACCTCCATGTCACTCTGCCTGTCCCCCTCCATGTCACTCTGTCTGTCCCCTCCATGTCACTCTGCCTGTCCCCTCCATGTCACTCTGTCTGTCCCCCTCCATGTCACTCTGTCTGTCACCTCCATGTCACTCTGCCTGTCCCCCTCCATGTCACTCTGTCTGTCCACTCCATGTCACTCTGCCTGTCCCCTCCATGTCACTCTGCCTGTCCCCTCCATGTCACTCTGCCCCCTCCATGTCACTCTGTCTGTCCCCCTCCATGTCACTCTGTCTGTCACCTCCATGTCACTCTGCCTGTCCCCCTCCATGTCACTCTGCCTGTCCCCCTCCATGTCACTCTGTCCCCTCCATGTCACTCTGCCTGTCCCCTCCATGTCACTATGCCTGTCCCCTCCATGTCACTCTGTCCCCTCCATGTCACTCTGTCTGTCCCCCTCCATGTCACTATGCCTGTCCCCTCCTTGTCACTCTGCCTGTCCCCTCCATGTCACTCTGTCTGTCCCCCTCCATGTCACTCTGCCTGTCACCTCCATGTCACTCTGCCTGTCCCCCTCCATGTCACTCTGTCTGTCCACTCCATGTCACTCTGCCTGTCCCCTCCATGTCACTCTGCCTGTCTCCCTCCATGTCACTCTGCCTGTCCCCTCCATGTCACTCTGTCTGTCCCCTCCATGTCACTCTGTCCCCTCCATGTCACTCTGTCTGTCCCCTCCATGTCACTCTGCTTGTCCCCTCCATGTCACTCTGTCTGTCCCCTCCATGTCACTCTGTCCCCTCCATGTCACTCTGTCTGTCCCCTCCATGTCACTCTGCTTGTCCCCTCCATGTCACTCTGCCTGTCCCCTCCATGTCACTCTGTCTGTCCCCTCCATGTCACTCTGTCCCCTCCATGTCACTCTGTCTGTCCCCTCCATGTCACTCTGCTTGTCCCCTCCATGTCACTCTGTCTGTCCCCCTCCATGTCACTCTGCCTGTCCCCCTCCATGTCACTCTGTCCCCTCCATGTCACTCTGTCCCCTCCATGTCACTCTGTCTGTCCCCTCCATGTCACTCTGCCTGTCCCCTCCATGTCACTCTGTCTGTCCCCTCCATGTCACTCTGTCCCCTCCATGTCACTCTGCCTGTCCCCCTCCATGTCACTCTGCCTGTCACCTCCATGTCACTCTGCCTGTCCCCCTCCATGTCACTCTGCCTGTCCCCTCCATGTCACTCTGTCTGTCCCCTCCATGTCACTCTGCCTGTCCCCTCCATGTCACTCTGCCTGTCCCCCTCCATGTCACTCTGCCTGTCACCTCCATGTCACTCTGCCTGTCCCCCTCCATGTCACTCTGCCTGTCCCCTCCATGTCACTCTGTCTGTCCCCTCCATGTCACTCTGCCTGTCCCCTCCATGTCACTCTGCCTGTCCCCTCCATGTCACTCTGCCTGTCCCCCTCCGTGTCACTCTGTCTGTCCCCCTCCATGTCACTCTGCCTGTCCCCCTCCATGTCACTCTGCCCCCTCCATGTCACTCTGCCTGTCCCCCTCCATGTCACTCTGTCCCCTCCATGTCACTCTGCCTGTCCCCCTCCATGTCACTCTGCCTGTCACCTCCATGTCACTCTGCCTGTCTCCCTCCATGTCACTCTGCCTGTCCCCTCCATGTCACTCTGCCTGTCCCCCTCCGTGTCACTCTGTCTGTCCCCTCCATGTCACTCTGCCTGTCTCCCTCCATGTCACTCTGCCTGTCCCCTCCATGTCACTCTGCCTGTCCCCCTCCATGTCACTCTGCCTGTCCCCTCCATGTCACTCTGTCTGTCCCCTCCATGTCACTCTGTCTGTCCCCCTCCATGTCACTCTGCCTGTCTCCCTCCATGTCACTCTGCCTGTCCCCTCCATGTCACTCTGTCTGTCCCCTCCATGTCACTCTGCCTGTCCCCTCCATGTCACTCTGTCCCCTCCATGTCACTCTGCCTGTCCCCTCCATGTCACTCTGTCTGTCCCCTCCATGTCACTCTGCCTGTCCCCCTCCATGTCACTCTGCCTGTCCCCTCCATGTCACTCTGTCTGTCCCCTCCATGTCACTCTGTCTGTCCCCTCCATGTCACTCTGTCTGTCCCCTCCATGTCACTCAGTCTATCCCCCTCCATGTCACTCTGTCTGTCCCCTCCATGTCACTCTGCTTGTCCCCCTCCATGTCACTCTGTCTGTCCCCCTCCATGTCACTCTGCCTGTCCCCTCCATGTCACTCTGCCTGTCCCCTCCATGTCACTCTGTCTGTCCACTCCATGTCACTCTGCCTGTCCCCCTCCATGTCACTCTGCCTGTCCCCTCCATGTCACTCTGCCCCCTCCATGTCACTCTGCCTGTCCCCTCCATGTCACTCTGCCCCCTCCATGTCACTCTGCCTGTCCCCTCCATGTCACTCTGTCTGTCCCCTCCATGTCACTCTGTCTGTCCCCTCCATGTCACTCTGCCTGTCCCCCTCCATGTCACTCTGCCTGTCCCCCTCCATGTCACTCTGCCTGTCCCCTCCATGTCACTCTGCTTGTCCCCCTCCATGTCACTCTGCCTGTCCCCTCCATGTCACTCTGTCCCCCTCCATGTCACTCTGTCTGTCCCCCTCCATGTCACTCTGTCTGTCCCCTCCATGTCACTCTGCCTGTCCCCCTCCATGTCACTCTGCCCCCTCCATGTCACTCTGCCTGTCCCCCTCCATGTCACTCTGCCCCCTCCATGTCACTCTGCCTGTCCCCCTCCATGTCACTCTGCCTGTCCCCCTCCATGTCACTCTGTCTGTCCCCTCCATGTCACTCTGTCTGTCCCCCTCCATGTCACTCTGCCTGTCTCCCTCCATGTCACTCTGCCTGTCCCCCTCCATGTCACTCTGTCTGTCCCCTCCATGTCACTCTGTCTGTCCCCCTCCATGTCACTCTGCCCCCTCCATGTCACTCTGCCTGTCCCCTCCATGTCACTCTGTCTGTCCCCTCCATGTCACTCTGTCTGTCCCCCTCCATGTCACTCTGTCCCCTCCATGTCACTCTGCCTGTCCCCCTCCATGTCACTCTGTCTGTCCCCTCCATGTCACTCTGTCTGTCCCCTCCATGTCACTCTGCCTGTCCCCCTCCATGTCACTCTGCCTGTTCCCCTCCATGTCACTCTGCCTGTCCCCCTCCATGTCACTCTGCCTGTCCCCCTCCATGTCACTCTGCCTGTTCCCCTCCATGTCACTCTGCCTGTCCCCCTCCATGTCACTCTGCCTGTCCCCTCCATGTCACTCTGTCTGTCCCCCTCCATGTCACTCTGCCTGTCCCCTCCATGTCACTCTGTCCCCTCCATGTCACTCTGCCTGTCCCCTCCATGTCACTCTGCTTGTCCCCTCCATGTCACTCTGTCTGTCCCCCTCCATGTCACTCTGTCCCCTCCATGTCACTCTGTCTGTCCCCTCCTTGTCACTCTGCCTGTCCCCTCCATGTCACTCTGTCTGTCCCCCTCCATGTCACTCTGCCTGTCACCTCCATGTCACTCTGCCTGTCCCCCTCCATGTCACTCTGCCTGTCCCCTCCATGTCACTCTGTCTGTCCCCTCCATGTCACTCTGCCTGTCTCCCTCCATGTCACTCTGCCTGTCCCCTCCATGTCACTCTGTCTGTCCCCTCCATGTCACTCTGTCCCCTCCATGTCACTCTTCTCCCTCCATGTCACTCTGCTTGTCCCCTCCATGTCACTCTGTCCCCTCCATGTCACTCTGTCTGTCCCCCTCCATGTCACTCTGTCTGTCCCCTCCATGTCACTCTGTCTGTCCCCTCCATGTCACTCTGCTTGTCCCCCTCCATGTCACTCTGTCCCCTCCATGTCACTCTGTCTGTCCCCTCCATGTCACTCTGCCTGTCCCCCTCCATGTCACTCTGTCCCCTCCATGTCACTCTGTCTGTCCCCTCCATGTCACTCTGCCTGTCCCCCTCCATGTCACTCTGTCCCCTCCATGTCACTCTGCCTGTCCCCCTCCATGTCACTCTGCCTGTCACCTCCATGTCACTCTGTCTGTCCCCTCCATGTCACTCTGCCTGTCTCCCTCCATGTCACTCTGCCTGTCCCCTCCATGTCACTCTGCCTGTCCCCCTCCGTGTCACTCTGTCTGTCCCCTCCATGTCACTCTGCCTGTCCCCCTCCATGTCACTCTGCCTGTCCCCTCCATGTCACTCTGCCTGTCCCCTCCATGTCACTCTGTCTGTCCCCCTCCATGTCACTCTGCCTGTCCCCTCCATGTCACTCTGTCCCCCTCCATGTCACTCTGTCTGTCCCCCTCCATGTCACTCTGTCTGTCCCCTCCATGTCACTCTGCCTGTCCCCCTCCATGTCACTCTGCCCCCTCCATGTCACTCTGCCTGTCCCCTCCATGTCACTCTGCCTGTCCCCCTCCATGTCACTCTGCCTGTCCCCTCCATGTCACTCTGTCTGTCCCCTCCATGTCACTCTGCCTGTCCCCCTCCATGTCACTCTGCCTGTCTCCCTCCATGTCACTCTGCCTGTCCCCCTCCATGTCACTCTGTCTGTCCCCTCCATGTCACTCTTCCCCCTCCATGTCACTCTGTCTGTCCCCTCCATGTCACTCTGCTTGTCCCCTCCATGTCACTCTGCCTGTCCCCTCCATGTCACTCTGTCTGTCCCCCTCCATGTCACTCTGCCTGTCCCCTCCATGTCACTCTTCCCCCTCCATGTCACTCTGTCTGTCCCCTCCATGTCACTCTGCTTGTCCCCTCCATGTCACTCTGCCTGTCCCCTCCATGTCACTCTGTCTGTCCCCCTCCATGTCACTCTGCCTGTCCCCCTCCATGTCACTCTGTCTGTCCCCTCCATGTCACTCTGTCTGTCCCCTCCATGTCACTCTGCCTGTCCTCTCCATGTCACTCTGCCTGTCCCCCTCCATGTCACTCTGTCCCCTCCATGTCACTCTGTCTGTCCCCTCCATGTCACTCTGTCTGTCCCCTCCATGTCACTCTGCCTGTCCCCCTCCATGTCACTCTGTCCCCTCCATGTCACTCTGCCTGTCCCCCTCCATGTCACTCTGCCTGTCACCTCCATGTCACTCTGCCTGTCCCCCTCCATGTCACTCTGTCTGTCCCCTCCATGTCACTCTGCCTGTCTCCCTCCATGTCACTCTGCCTGTCCCCTCCATGTCACTCTGTCTGTCCCCCTCCATGTCACTCTGCCTGTCCCCCTCCGTGTCACTCTGTCTGTCCCCTCCATGTCACTCTGTCTGTCCCCCTCCATGTCACTCTGCCTGTCTCCCTCCATGTCACTCTGCCTGTCCCCTCCATGTCACTCTGTCTGTCCCCTCCATGTCACTCTGTCTGTCACCTCCATGTCACTCTGCCTGTCCCCCTCCATGTCACTCTGCCTGTCCCCTCCATGTCACTCTGTCTGTCCCCTCCATGTCACTCTGTCTGTCCCCTCCATGTCACTCTGTCTGTCCCCCTCCATGTCACTCTGTCTGTCCCCTCCATGTCACTCTGCCTGTCCCCCTCCGTGTCACTCTGTCTGTCCCCTCCATGTCACTCTGTCTGTCCCCCTCCATGTCACTCTGCCTGTCCCCTCCATGTCACTCTGTCTGTCCCCTCCATGTCACTCTGTCTGTCCCCCTCCATGTCACTCTGTCTGTCACCTCCATGTCACTCTGCCTGTCCCCCTCCATGTCACTCTGCCTGTCCCCTCCATGTCACTCTGTCCCCTCCATGTCACTCTGCCTGTCCCCTCCATGTCACTCTGCCTGTCCCCCTCCATGTCACTCTGTCTGTCCCCCTCCATGTCACTCTGCCTGTCCCCTCCATGTCACTCTTCCCCCTCCATGTCACTCTGCCTGTCCCCTCCATGTCACTCTGCCTGTCCCCTCCATGTCACTCTTCCCCCTCCATGTCACTCTGTCTGTCCCCTCCATGTCACTCTGTCCCCTCCATGTCACTCTTCTCCCTCCATGTCACTCTGCCTGTCCCCTCCATGTCACTCTGCCTGTCCCCTCCATGTCACTCTGCCTGTCCCCTCCATGTCACTCTGCCTGTCCCCTCCATGTCACTCTGCCTGTCCCCCTCCATGTCACTCTGTCTGTCCCCTCCATGTCACTCTGCCTGTCCCCCTCCATGTCACTCTGCCTGTCTCCCTCCATGTCACTCTGCCTGTCCCCCTCCATGTCACTCTGTCTGTCCCCTCCATGTCACTCTGTCTGTCCCCCTCCATGTCACTCTGCCCCCTCCATGTCACTCTGCCTGTCCCCTCCATGTCACTCTGTCTGTCCCCTCCATGTCACTCTGCCTGTCCCCTCCATGTCACTCTGTCTGTCCCCTCCATGTCACTCTGCCTGTCCCCCTCCATGTCACTCTGTCTGTCCACTCCATGTCACTCTGCCTGTCCCCTCCATGTCACTCTGTCTGTCCCCCTCCATGTCACTCTGCCTGTCCCCCTCCATGTCACTATGTCTGTCCCCCTCCATGTCACTCTGTCTGTCCCCTCCATGTCACTCTGCCTGTCCCCTCCATGTCACTCTGTCTGTCCCCTCCATGTCACTCTGCCTGTCCCCCTCCATGTCACTCTGTCTGTCCACTCCATGTCACTCTGCTTGTCCCCTCCATGTCACTCTGTCCCCCTCCATGTCACTCTGTCTGTCCCCCTCCATGTCACTCTGTCCCCTCCATGTCACTCTGCCTGTCCCCCTCCATGTCACTCTGTCTGTCCCCTCCATGTCACTCTGTCTGTCCCCTCCATGTCACTCTGCCTGTCCCCCTCCATGTCACTCTGCCTGTCCCCCTCCATGTCACTCTGCCTGTCCCCCTCCATGTCACTCTGTCTGTCCCCTCCATGTCACTCTGCCTGTCCCCTCCATGTCACTCTGTCTGTCCCCTCCATGTCACTCTGCCTGTCCCCCTCCATGTCACTCTGTCTGTCCACTCCATGTCACTCTGCCTGTCCCCTCCATGTCACTCTGTCTGTCCCCCTCCATGTCACTCTGCCTGTCCCCCTCCATGTCACTATGTCTGTCCCCCTCCATGTCACTCTGTCTGTCCCCTCCATGTCACTCTGCCTGTCCCCTCCATGTCACTCTGTCTGTCCCCTCCATGTCACTCTGCCTGTCCCCCTCCATGTCACTCTGTCTGTCCACTCCATGTCACTCTGCTTGTCCCCTCCATGTCACTCTGTCTGTCCCCCTCCATGTCACTCTGTCTGTCACCTCCATGTCACTCTGCCTGTCCCCTCCATGTCACTCTGCCTGTCACCTCCATGTCAATCTGCCTGTCCCCCTCCATGTCACTCTGCCTGTCCCCTCCATGTCACTCTGTCTGTCCACTCCATGTCACTCTGCCTGTCCCCTCCATGTCACTCTGCCTGTCTCCCTCCATGTCACTCTGCCTGTCCCCTCCATGTCACTCTGTCTGTCCCCTCCATGTCACTCTGTCCCCTCCATGTCACTCTTCTCCCTCCATGTCACTCTGCTTGTCCCCTCCATGTCACTCTGTCCCCTCCATGTCACTCTGTCTGTCCCCCTCCATGTCACTCTGTCTGTCCCCTCCATGTCACTCTGCCTGTCCCCTCCATGTCACTCTGTCCCCTCCACGTCACTCTGTCTGTCCCCTCCATGTCACTCTGCCTGTCCCCCTCCATGTCACTCTGACTGTCCCCCTCCATGTCACTCTGCCTGTCACCTCCATGTCGCTCTGCCTGTCCCCCTCCATGTCACTCTGTCTGTCCCCTCCATGTCACTCTGCCTGTCTCCCTCCATGTCACTCTGCCTGTCCCCTCCATGTCACTCTGCCTGTCCCCCTCCGTGTCACTCTGTCTGTCCCCTCCATGTCACTCTGCCCCCTCCATGTCACTCTGTCTGTCCCCTCCATGTCACTCTGTCTGTCCCCCTCCATGTCACTCTGCCTGTCTCCCTCCATGTCACTCTGCCTGTCCCCTCCATGTCACTCTGTCTGTCCCCTCCATGTCACTCTGTCTGTCACCTCCATGTCACTCTGTCTGTCCCCTCCATGTCACTCTGTCTGTCCCCTCCATGTCACTCTGCCTGTCCCCTCCATGGCACTCTGTCTGTCCCCCTCCATGTCACTCTGCCTGTCCCCTCCATGTCACTCTGCCTGTCCCCCTCCGTGTCACTCTGTCTGTCCCCTCCATGTCACTCTGCCCCCTCCATGTCACTCTGCCCCCTCCATGTCACTCTGTCTGTCCCCCTCCATGTCACTCTGCCTGTCTCCCTCCATGTCACTCTGCCTGTCCCCTCCATGTCACTCTGTCTGTCCCCTCCATGTCACTCTGTCTGTCACCTCCATGACACTCTGTCTGTCCCCTCCATGTCACTCTGCCTGTCCCCCTCCATGTCACTCTGCCTGTCCCCTCCATGTCACTCTGCCTGTCCCCTCCATGTCACTCTGTCTGTCCCCTCCATGTCACTCTGTCTGTCCCCTCCATGTCACTCTGTCTGTCCCCTCCATGTCACTCTGTCTGTCCCCCTCCATGTCACTCTGTCTGTCCCCTCCATGTCACTCTGCCTGTCCCCCTCCATGTCACTCTGCCTGTCCCCTCCATGTCACTCTGTCTGTCCCCTCCATGTCACTCTGTCTGTCCCCTCCATGTCACTCTGTCTGTCCCCTCCATGTCACTCTGTCTGTCCCCTCCATGTCACTCTGCCTGTCCCCTCCATGTCACTCTGTCTGTCCCCTCCATGTCACTCTGCCTGTCCCCTCCATGTCACTCTGCCTGTCTCCCTCCATGTCACTCTGCCTGTCCCCTCCATGTCACTCTGTCCCCTCCATGTCACTCTGCCTGTCCCCTCCATGTCACTCTGCCTGTCCCCCTCCATGTCACTCTGCCTGTCCCCCTCCATGTCACTCTGCCCCCTCCATGTCACTCTGCCTGTCCCCTCCATGTCACTCTGTCTGTCCCCTCCATGTCACTCTGCTTGTCCCCCTCCATGTCACTCTGTCTGTCCCCTCCATGTCACTCTGCCTGTCCCCCTCCATGTCACTCTGCCTGTCCCCCTCCATGTCACTCTGCCCCCTCCATGTCACTCTGCCTGTCCCCCTCCATGTCACTCTGCCTGTCTCCCTCCATGTCACTCTGTCTGTCCCCTCCATGTCACTCTGTCTGTCCCCCTCCATGTCACTCTGCCCCCTCCATGTCACTCTGCCTGTCCCCCTCCATGTCACTCTGTCTGTCCCCTCCATGTCACTCTGTCTGTCCCCCTCCATGTCACTCTGCCCCCTCCATGTCACTCTGTCTGTCCCCCTCCATGTCACTCTGCCTGTCCCCCTCCATGTCACTCTGCCCCCTCCATGTCACTCTGTCTGTCCCCCTCCATGTCACTCTGCCTGTCCCCCTCCATGTCACTCTGCCCCCTCCATGTCACTCTGCCTGTCCCCCTCCATGTCACTCTGTCTGTCCCCTCCATGTCACTCTGCCTGTCCCCTCCATGTCACTCTGTCTGTCCCCTCCATGTCACTCTGTCTGTCCCCCTCCATGTCACTCTGCCCCCTCCATGTCACTCTGTCTGTCCCCTCCATGTCACTCTGTCTGTCCCCCTCCATGTCACTCTGCCTGTCCCCCTCCATGTCACTCTGTCTGTCCCCCTCCATGTCACTCTGTCTGTCCCCTCCATGTCACTCTGTCTGTCCCCCTCCATGTCACTCTGTCTGTCCCCCTCCATGTCACTCTGTCTGTCCCCTCCATGTCACTCTGTCTGTCCCCCTCCATGTCACTCTGCCCCCTCCATGTCACTCTGTCTGTCCCCCTCCATGTCACTCTGCCTGTCCCCTCCATGTCACTCTGCTTGTCCCCCTCCATGTCACTCTGTCTGTCCCCCTCCATGTCACTCTGTCTGTCCCCTCCATGTCACTCTGCCTGTCCCCCTCCATGTCACTCTGCCCCCTCCATGTCACTCTGCCTGTCCCCCTCCATGTCACTCTGCCCCCTCCATGTCACTCTGCTTGTCCCCCTCCATGTCACTCTGCCTGTCCCCCTCCATGTCACTCTGTCTGTCCCCTCCATGTCACTCTGCCTGTCCCCCTCCATGTCACTCTGCCTGTCTCCCTCCATGTCACTCTGCCTGTCCCCCTCCATGTCACTCTGCCTGTCTCCCTCCATGTCACTCTGCCTGTCCCCCTCCATGTCACTCTGTCTGTCCCCTCCATGTCACTCTGCCTGTCCCCCTCCATGTCACTCTGCCCCCTCCATGTCACTCTGCCTGTCCCCTCCATGTCACTCTGTCTGTCCCCTCCATGTCACTCTGTCTGTCCCCCTCCATGTCACTCTGCCCCCTCCATGTCACTCTGCCTGTCCCCCTCCATGTCACTCTGTCTGTCCCCTCCATGTCACTCTGTCTGTCCCCTCCATGTCACTCTGCCTGTCCCCCTCCATGTCACTCTGCCTGTCCCCCTCCATGTCACTCTGCCTGTCCCCCTCCATGTCACTCTGCTTGTCCCCTCCATGTCACTCTGTCCCCCTCCATGTCACTCTGTCTGTCCCCCTCCATGTCACTCTGTCCCCTCCATGTCACTCTGCCTGTCCCCCTCCATGTCACTCTGTCTGTCCCCTCCATGTCACTCTGCCTGTCCCCCTCCATGTCACTCTGCTTGTCCCCTCCATGTCACTCTGTCCCCCTCCATGTCACTCTGTCTGTCCCCCTCCATGTCACTCTGTCCCCTCCATGTCACTCTGCCTGTCCCCCTCCATGTCACTCTGTCTGTCCCCTCCATGTCACTCTGCCTGTCCCCCTCCATGTCACTCTGCCTGTCCCCCTCCATGTCACTCTGCCTGTCCCCCTCCATGTCACTCTGCCTGTCCCCCTCCATGTCACTCTGCCTGTCCCCCTCCATGTCACTCTGCCTGTCCCCTCCATGTCACTCTGTCTGTCCCCTCCATGTCACTCTGCCTGTCCCCTCCATGTCACTCTGCCTGTCCTCTCCATGTCACTCTGCCTGTCCCCTCCATGTCACTCTGTCTGTCCCCCTCCATGTCACTCTGCCTGTCCCCTCCATGTCACTCTTCCCCCTCCATGTCACTCTGCCTGTCCCCTCCATGTCACTCTGCCTGTCCCCTCCATGTCACTCTGTCTGTCCCCCTCCATGTCACTCTGCCTGTCCCCTCCATGTCACTCTTCCCCCTCCATGTCACTCTGTCTGTCCCCTCCATGTCACTCTGCTTGTCCCCTCCATGTCACTCTGCCTGTCCCCTCCATGTCACTCTGTCTGTCCCCCTCCATGTCACTCTGCCTGTCCCCTCCATGTCACTCTTCCCCCTCCATGTCACTCTGTCTGTCCCCTCCATGTCACTCTGCTTGTCCCCTCCATGTCACTCTGCCTGTCCCCTCCATGTCACTCTGTCTGTCCCCCTCCATGTCACTCTGCCTGTCCCCTCCATGTCACTCTTCCCCCTCCATGTCACTCTGTCTGTCCCCTCCATGTCACTCTGCTTGTCCCCTCCATGTCACTCTGCCTGTCCCCTCCATGTCACTCTGTCTGTCCCCCTCCATGTCACTCTGCCTGTCCCCCTCCATGTCACTCTGTCTGTCCCCTCCATGTCACTCTGTCTGTCCCCTCCATGTCACTCTGCCTGTCCTCTCCATGTCACTCTGCCTGTCCCCCTCCATGTCACTCTGTCCCCTCCATGTCACTCTGTCTGTCCCCTCCATGTCACTCTGTCTGTCCCCTCCATGTCACTCTGCCTGTCCCCCTCCATGTCACTCTGTCCCCTCCATGTCACTCTGCCTGTCCCCCTCCATGTCACTCTGCCTGTCACCTCCATGTCACTCTGCCTGTCCCCCTCCATGTCACTCTGTCTGTCCCCTCCATGTCACTCTGCCTGTCTCCCTCCATGTCACTCTGCCTGTCCCCTCCATGTCACTCTGTCTGTCCCCCTCCATGTCACTCTGCCTGTCCCCCTCCGTGTCACTCTGTCTGTCCCCTCCATGTCACTCTGTCTGTCCCCCTCCATGTCACTCTGCCTGTCTCCCTCCATGTCACTCTGCCTGTCCCCTCCATGTCACTCTGTCTGTCCCCTCCATGTCACTCTGTCTGTCACCTCCATGTCACTCTGCCTGTCCCCCTCCATGTCACTCTGCCTGTCCCCTCCATGTCACTCTGTCTGTCCCCTCCATGTCACTCTGTCTGTCCCCTCCATGTCACTCTGTCTGTCCCCCTCCATGTCACTCTGTCTGTCCCCTCCATGTCACTCTGCCTGTCCCCCTCCGTGTCACTCTGTCTGTCCCCTCCATGTCACTCTGTCTGTCCCCCTCCATGTCACTCTGCCTGTCCCCTCCATGTCACTCTGTCTGTCCCCTCCATGTCACTCTGTCTGTCCCCCTCCATGTCACTCTGTCTGTCACCTCCATGTCACTCTGCCTGTCCCCCTCCATGTCACTCTGCCTGTCCCCTCCATGTCACTCTGTCCCCTCCATGTCACTCTGCCTGTCCCCTCCATGTCACTCTGCCTGTCCCCCTCCATGTCACTCTGCCTGTCCCCCTCCATGTCACTCTGCCCCCTCCATGTCACTCTGCCTGTCCCCTCCATGTCACTCTGTCTGTCCCCTCCATGTCACTCTGTCTGTCCCCTCCATGTCACTCTGCTTGTCCCCCTCCATGTCACTCTGTCTGTCCCCTCCATGTCACTCTGCCTGTCCCCCTCCATGTCACTCTGCCTGTCCCCCTCCATGTCACTCTGCCCCCTCCATGTCACTCTGCCTGTCCCCCTCCATGTCACTCTGCCTGTCTCCCTCCATGTCACTCTGCCTGTCCCCCTCCATGTCACTCTGTCTGTCCCCTCCATGTCACTCTGTCTGTCCCCCTCCATGTCACTCTGCCCCCTCCATGTCACTCTGCCTGTCCCCTCCATGTCACTCTGTCTGTCCCCTCCATGTCACTCTGTCTGTCCCCCTCCATGTCACTCTGCCCCCTCCATGTCACTCTGTCTGTCCCCCTCCATGTCACTCTGCCTGTCCCCCTCCATGTCACTCTGCCCCCTCCATGTCACTCTGTCTGTCCCCCTCCATGTCACTCTGCCTGTCCCCCTCCATGTCACTCTGCCCCCTCCATGTCACTCTGCCTGTCCCCTCCATGTCACTCTGTCTGTCCCCTCCATGTCACTCTGTCTGTCCCCCTCCATGTCACTCTGCCCCCTCCATGTCACTCTGTCTGTCCCCTCCATGTCACTCTGTCTGTCCCCCTCCATGTCACTCTGCCCCCTCCATGTCACTCTGTCTGTCCCCTCCATGTCACTCTGCCTGTCCCCCTCCATGTCACTCTGCCTGTCCCCCTCCATGTCACTCTGTCTGTCCCCTCCATGTCACTCTGCCTGTCCCCCTCCATGTCACTCTGTCTGTCCCCCTCCATGTCACTCTGCCTGTCCCCCTCCATGTCACTCTGCCCCCTCCATGTCACTCTGCCTGTCTCCCTCCATGTCACTCTGCCTGTCCCCCTCCATGTCACTCTGTCTGTCCCCCTCCATGTCACTCTGCCCCCTCCATGTCACTCTGTCTGTCCCCTCCATGTCACTCTGTCTGTCCCCCTCCATGTCACTCTGCCCCCTCCACGTCACTCTGTCTGTCCCCTCCATGTCACTCTGTCTGGCCCCTCCATGTCACTCTGTCTGTCCCCTCCATGTCACTCTGCCTGTCCCCTCCATGTCACTCTGTCTGTCCCCCTCCATGTCACTCTGCCTGTCCCCTCCATGTCACTCTGTCTGTCCCCCTCCATGTCACTCGGCCCCCTCCATGTCACTCTGCCTGTCTCCCTCCATGTCACTCTGCCTGTCCCCTCCATGTCACTCTGCTTGTCCCCCTCCATGTCACTCTGTCTGTCCCCCTCCATGTCACTCTGTCTGTCCCCTCCATGTCACTCTGCCTGTCCCCCTCCATGTCACTCTGCCTGTCCCCTCCATGTCACTCTGTCTGTCCCCTCCATGTCACTCTGTCTGTCCCCTCCATGTCACTCTGTCTGTCCCCCTCCATGTCACTCTGCCTGTCCCCCTCCATGTCACTCTGCCTGTCCCCCTCCATGTCACTCTGTCTGTCCCCTCCATGTCACTCTGCCTGTCCCCCTCCATGTCACTCTGCCTGTCTCCCTCCATGTCACTCTGCCTGTCCCCCTCCATGTCACTCTGCCTGTCCCCCTCCATGTCACTCTGCCTGTCCCCTCCATGTCACTCTGTCTGTCCCCCTCCATGTCACTCTGTCTGTCCCCTCCATGTCACTCTGCCTGTCCCCCTCCATGTCACTCTGCCCCCTCCATGTCACTCTGCCTGTCCCCCTCCATGTCACTCTGCCCCCTCCATGTCACTCTGCCTGTCCCCCTCCATGTCACTCTGCCTGTCCCCCTCCATGTCACTCTGTCTGTCCCCCTCCATGTCACTCTGCCTGTCCCCCTCCATGTCACTCTGCCTGTCCCCTCCATGTCACTCTGTCTGTCCCCCTCCATGTCACTCTGCCCCCTCCATGTCACTCTGCCTGTCCCCCTCCATGTCACTCTGCCTGTCCCCCTCCATGTCACTCTGTCTGTCCCCCTCCATGTCACTCTGCCTGTCCCCCTCCATGTCACTCTGTCTGTCCCCTCCATGTCACTCTGCCTGTCCCCCTCCATGTCACTCTGCCTGTCTCCCTCCATGTCACTCTGCCTGTCCCCCTCCATGTCACTCTGCCTGTCTCCCTCCATGTCACTCTGCCTGTCCCCCTCCATGTCACTCTGTCTGTCCCCTCCATGTCACTCTGCCTGTCCCCCTCCATGTCACTCTGCCCCCTCCATGTCACTCTGCCTGTCCCCTCAATGTCACTCTGTCTGTCCCCTCCATGTCACTCTGTCTGTCCCCCTCCATGTCACTCTGCCCCCTCCATGTCACTCTGCCTGTCCCCCTCCATGTCACTCTGTCTGTCCCCTCCATGTCACTCTGCCTGTCCCCTCCATGTCACTCTGTCTGTCCCCTCCATGTCACTCTGCCTGTCCCCTCCATGTCACTCTGTCTGTCCCCCTCCATGTCACTCTGCCTGTCCCCTCCATGTCACTCTTCCCCCTCCATGTCACTCTGTCTGTCCCCTCCATGTCACTCTGCTTGTCCCCTCCATGTCACTCTGTCCCCTCCATGTCACTCTGTCTGTCCCCTCCATGTCACTCTTCCCCCTCCATGTCACTCTGTCTGTCCCCTCCATGTCACTCTGTCTGTCCCCCTCCATGTCACTCTGTCTGTCCCCCTCCATGTCACTCTGCCTGTCCCCTCCATGTCACTCTGTCTGTCCCCTCCATGTCACTCTGCCTGTCCCCTCCATGTCACTCTGCCTGTCCCCTCCATGTCACTCTGCCTGTCCCCTCCATGTCACTCTGTCTGTCGCCTCCATGTCACTCTTCCCCCTCCATGTCACTCTGTCTGTCCCCTCCATGTCACTCTGCCTGTCCCCTCCATGTCACTCTTCCCCCTCCATGTCACTCTGTCCCCTCCATGTCACTCTGTCTGTCCCCTCCATGTCACTCTGTCCCCTCCATGTCACTCTTCTCCCTCCATGTCACTCTGCATGTCCCCTCCATGTCACTCTGTCCCCTCCATGTCACTCTGTCTGTCCCCCTCCATGTCACTCTGCCTGTCCCCTCCATGTCACTCTGCCTGTCCCCCTCCATGTCACTCTGCCTGTCCCCCTCCATGTCACTCTGCCTGTCCCCTCCATGTCACTCTGCTTGTCCCCTCCATGTCACTCTGTCTGTCCCCTCCATGTCACTCTGCCTGTCACCCTCCATGTCACTCTGTCCCCTCCATGTCACTCTGTCTGTCCCCTCCATGTCACTCTGCCTGTCCCCCTCCATGTCACTCTGTCTGTCCCCCTCCATGTCACTCTGCCCCCTCCATGTCACTCTGCCTGTCCCCTCCATGTCACTCTGCCTGTCCCCCTCCATGTCACTCTGCTTGTCCCCTCCATGTCACTCTGTCTGTCCCCTCCATGTCACTCTGCCTGTCACCCTCCATGTCACTCTGTCCCCTCCATGTCACTCTGTCTGTCCCCTCCATGTCACTCTGTCTGTCCCCTCCATGTCACTCTGCCTGTCCCCCTCCATGTCACTCTGTCCCCTCCATGTCACTCTGTCTGTCCCCTCCATGTCACTCTGTCTGTCTCCTCCATGTCACTCTGCCTGTCCCCCTCCATGTCACTCTGTCTGTCCCCCTCCATGTCACTCTGCCTGTCCCCTCCATGTCACTCTGCCTGTCCCCTCCATGTCACTCTGCCTGTCCCCTCCATGTCACTCTGCCCCCTCCATGTCACTCTGTCTGTCCCCTCCATGTCACTCTGCCTGTCCCCCTCCATGTCACTCTGTCTGTCCCCCTCCATGTCACTCTGCCTGTCCCCTCCATGTCACTCTGCCTGTTCCCTCCATGTCACTCTGTCTGTCCCCCTCCATGTCACTCTGTCTGTCCCCTCCATGTCACTCTGTCTGTCCCCTCCATGTCACTCTGTCTGTCCCCCTCCATGTCACTCTGTCTGTCCCCTCCATGTCACTCTGCCTGTCCACTCCATGTCACTCTGCCTGTCCCCTCCATGTCACTCTGCCTGTCCCCTCCATGTCACTCTGTCTGTCCCCTCCATGTCACTCTGTCCCCTCCATGTCACTCTTCTCCCTCCATGTCACT